>NW_024039107.1:0-600000 GCF_016077235.1 Cyprinodon tularosa
AATCCAGTTTTTGTCAGTAATTGAATCCAGTTTTTGACTCTAATTTAATCCAGTTTTTGACTCTAATTTAATCCAGTTTTTGACTCTAATTTAATCCAGTTTTTGACTCTAATTTAATCCAGTTTTTGTCAGTAATTGAATCCAGTTTTTGACTCTACTTTAATCCAGTTTTTGACTCTAATTTAATCCAGTTTTTGACTCTAATTTAATCCAGTTTTTGACTCTAATTTAATCCAGTTTTTGACTCTAATTTAATCCAGTTTTTGTCTCTAATTGAATCCAGTTTTTGTCTGTAATTTAATCCAGTTTTTGACTCTAATTGAATCCAGTTTTTGACTCTAATTTAATCCAGTTTTTGACTCAGTTTAATCCAGTTTTTGTCTCTAATTTAATCCAGTTTTTGACTCTTAATTTAATCCAGTTTTTGACTCTAATTGAATCCAGTTTTTGACTCTAATTGAATCCAGTTTTTGACTCTAATTGAATCCAGTTTTTGACTCTTAGTTTAATCCAGTTTTTGACTCTAATTTAATCCAGTTTTTGACTCTTAGTTTAATCCAGTTTTTTTCTGGTTTTGTTCTGTTTTCTTTGTCCTAATTCTGTCCAGCTTCATTCTTTTTGCCTGTTGTATTAATTTAATCTGATTTAATCCTAATTTCCTAATGGTTGTGTTCTGTTAGGATCCATTTTTATCTCTATTCTTATTTTCTCTACATGTCTTTTTAATTTTCCCCTTTTTCTATATATATATATATATATATATATATTTAATCCAAGTTTCTGTTGAGTAAAAAAAAACATTTATTCTGATGTATTTATTTTTATTCCAGTTTTAGTCAGATTTTTATCCTGATATATTTATCTGGCTCTGCTCTAATTTGATCCTGATTCGGTCCAGATTATATTTTTTCGTTTTTTTTTTTCTATTTCCTCTAGTCTTGCTCTTTTTTTTAATGCTCTCCCTCTTTTATTTATTTATGTTTTAACTCATTTTAATCCCAGTTTTCCCCTGATACCCAGAGTAGATCTTAGGTTATTTCTGCCAGCCGGGTTAGAAAAGCACTGATCGGTGTTTTCTCATTTGTTTCCACCCAGATTATCCAGGATTTGGGGTTAGATCAGGTTAGATCAGGTTAGATCAGGTTAGCAGGAGGGAAACTGACTCTGGCTGCTCAGAAGGGGAATATAAAGACCTCCATGTTGGAATCTGTAGAGGAGGAAATGTTTGAATCGACTGTTTTTGTTGACAGGAGCCAAAGCTCAGCGGAATCCGGACGGGTTGATCCCCTGGACCAAGTTCTGCAAGGTGAGCCTCCATGGCCGTGCATCGGCTCGTCCTCAGGTGGAACTCGCTCCAGAAGGAGCTAATATGTTTCTATGGTTACTTTAGCAGAGCGCCAATGAGAAATCCTTCCCCTTCTGGCTGTGGATCGAAGGAATCCTGGACCTGATAAAGAGACATCTGCTGTCTCTGTGGAACGACGGGTGAGAGCTGCTCCGGTTCTGGTTCTGGTTCTGCGTTTCCACTGTTCAGGCTCATAACGCTTTCTCTGCAGCTGCATCATGGGTTTCATCAGCAAGGAGAGGGAGAAGGCCCTGCTGAGCGACAAGTGTCCCGGGACCTTCCTGCTGAGGTTCAGTGAGAGCAGCAAGGAGGGCGCCATCACCTTCACCTGGATCGAGCACGACGTCCACGGTAAGCTTTTATTGTGAAGGGACTACAGGAAGCAGAGCTGTTATCTCAGATGAATCAACTCTGTCTCTGTGATTCAGACAAGCCGGTTTATCACTCGGTGGAGCCGTACACTAAGAAGGAGCTGACGGCCGTGTCGCTGCCGGACATCATCCGTACCTACAAGGTGATGGCTGCGGAGAACATCCCGGAGAACCCGCTGCGCTTCCTCTACCCCGACGTCCCCAAAGACAAGGCCTTCGGGAAGTACTACCCCAAACCCTCAGAAAGTAAGACCCGCCGCGGCTTCATCCCGCTACAGCCCGACCCGATCAGACGATAACTAGAGTTCTGCTTCTGTCGCAGCTCAAGAGCCAATGGACGTGGAGAGCACGGAGCCCAACGGCTACATGAAGACGGAGCTCATATCTGTGTCTGAAGTGTAAGATTCTGAATAATCCTCTGAATTCAACATGTTTATGAGGAGTCATGACTGCAGAGGACGGGAGTTTAGTTTGTATCATTTTAGACAATCAGCTCAGTTTAAACTAATGGTTTTATTATTTCTAGTTAAGTCCAGTCAGCAAGGAA
The DNA here is from genome assembly GCF_016077235.1 of Cyprinodon tularosa. NCBI lineage: Eukaryota > Metazoa > Chordata > Actinopteri > Cyprinodontiformes > Cyprinodontidae > Cyprinodon > Cyprinodon tularosa. Next base: position 2,264 of record NW_024039107.1, read on the forward strand.
TAACAAATGCGTCATTATTGATACCTTAAACTAATATGTTCGTGGTGGTTTCATGAATTTAGCATTAATCAGTAAAAAAATAAAAATAATAATTTTCGTCGCTATTTCTGAGTCTGGGAGCGGCCATTTTTGTCTGCCCGCTTTACAATTAAAATCAATGCGAACTACTAAATACATCTTCAACTAAAAACAATTATTGAGTTGGATGTTGGAATACTTGGGTAAAGGGGAAAAAAATAGAGTTATTTCACCTTTCTGATTCATGATCCCCCACTGATGGGTTCGTCGTTGGATCGCCAACTTGAAGAGGGAGGATTTGCCATCGAACTTCAGACCAGAGAAAAAACACGTCATACGGGACATGCAGGTGGCGCAGTGGTTAGCGCGTACGACCCATGTACAGCGGCCGTGGTCCTCGATGCGGTTTGAATCCAACCTGTGGTCATTCCCCCTTTACCGTCAGCCTACTGTCGAAAATACGAGTCACTAGTGCCGTTAAAAAAAAAAAAACATGTCACATGTAGCCAACATTTGGAAGAAGAACGTTTTGAAGCGTGTTGTGACAAACACCAGATACAGCACTGGGACTTGATCAACAGCCGATACCGCACCGTGACGTCACAAACCAGTAGGTGGCAGTAGTGTTCTTTATCAAAAATGGATGCCTCCAGTAAAGCACATTCACATGAAAATTACTCTGAATTAAAAACACTGATCATTTATTGAACAGGATGGAATAATTAAAATTTAAAGTACTTTCAGAAGTTTGAATTTTTTCTTTAAAGAAAAAACAATTTTTTTTTTTTATTTAACCTTTATTTTACCAGGAAGTCCCTTGAGATAAAATCTCTTTTTCGAGGGAGACTAAATAAGAAAGAAATCCCTTTTCTAAAGAAAAAATAATTTTTTATTTGCTACAATAACAGCAGATGAACAGCAGGCCGGATGCAACGAGTCAAGAGTTCATTTACGTTTTAGATTAGCTATTTAGAATAATCTAAGTTTAAATTTAAAGAAATGATAAAAGACACTAATTAAACACAGAACTTTAACGGTTTTATCTGAGATGCTGTTGTGGTTTTTATCCTCATTCTAATCCTGGGTTTTGTCTTTATTTAGATTCCGTCTTTATGTCGGCTCTTTTATTTTGGAGTAGCAGCTTTTATAATGTGTCTACAGTTCGTCCATGTTTGTTTTTTTTCTGTTCTTGGTTCTTTATTCTCTAGAGATGCTAAAATGGTGCAAAACGGCACAATTTATTTATTTTTTGTCCAAAAATGTTTCCTTTCCTTCAAAATAAGAGTCTGGAACATGGATGCAGGCTGAGAGCAGAGCTTTTTGTTCTTATTTGCTGTCAGACATATCAGAGCGTTACAGAAGAGGATTAGGGCCACTGAAAGAATAAAAAAAATATCACCAGATGTTTTTTTTATTTTTTCAGTATAATAAGAGAAAAGAGAATTCTGACTTTTTTTTAATTATTAAAACTAGATGAAACTAACAGGCTTGTTGTTGCTGCAGACATCCATCCAGACTGCAGGACAACATGATGCCCCTGTCTCCTGACAACTACAAGGCCTTGGAGCGCTACGTCAGCCCCAGAGACATCGACGCCGTGGTTAGTCCCCACACTTCCTGCTCCTTCATGAACCATCAACTCTAGAAAGTACCTGATTTTTAGGAATTTTCTGAAGCTTAACCATCAGGATCAGGCCAAATGGGTCATTTAGCAGCTGAGAAGTTCAGGAAAACAAATAAATCAGAGTTCAGGTGCCTCCAATGCTGCCACCTGGTGGCAGGCGATGATTACTGCTGTTCAATGACCCTAAAAGGTTGGAAGCTTTAAATTAATTCGTTTTTAAATTAATTCTGCAGCCCAGGAGCAGAGATAACGGATCACTTTTATTTAACATCCTGGTTATTTGTTTTTAACAAGTTCCTGCTTTTATTTTTAACATTTCAACCTTTATTAAAACAAATTATTTTTCATTTAGGAAGGACTAGTTTATGACGTGTTCTGCTGAAGATTTAACTGCATTCAGCCTTGCTGGTAGAGGATGCCATAGATATAATAGAGGCTAAGTATTTTCTTCCTGCTGCTGGAGGTCGACTCGCGGCCATCTTGTCACAGGCAGCTGACTAATGGTTCGTGTTGTTTTTAAAAACCGCACTGACCCAAATATAGGCTAATATATCGCTTATGTAGCCATGATGGTGGACTAAACTGCTGGATTATGTTCAGCATCTAGAATTAAAGCCACATTAATGTTTGTTCGACGTTTGGTACCGCAGAAAGCTTGCCTGTGACAAGATGTCTGCCGCTGATGATGATGGAGACGTCTAGCTTCTATTATGGATCAATCTGATGGGCTTAGCTGTAGTTCCACTCCCAGGCTGTAGGTGTCCTCACAGTAGGGCGGTCAGGACCATTAGAGGAAGCAAACTGGGTATGTTCAGGTCTCACTGAGGCTGTGTCTGATGTCCGCCTTAATCACTATAGTGGTTACGCCATTTTGGACGAGTGTTCGAACGTCTAGTGGAGGAAAAAGTTTGGGACTCAAAATTTCCAGCAACGCACCTTGGAAAGAAGTGATCATCCATGGTCTGTAGGCGAGCAGATGTATCATAGAATGCTTTGCGAGAGCTCTCCTCTCAAAGCATGATGGGATTTGTTGTGGCGACAAATGACAAAGATGGCGCAGGCACCGCGAAAAGTAGTGATCATCTCACTATAGAGTCCCCGCTCTATATAGTGATGGAGGGATTTAGGGCGGACGTACACACACAGCCTGAGGCTATCCTCTGCTGCCGTGGCAACGCTGCAGCTCTGAACGTCTCCTGTGTCTCGCTCTTTTTCTAGATGGATCTTCAGGGCTTTGATCCTCAGGTAAATCCTCGTGTCGCTCAGGCCTGCATGTGCAGCTCCAGTAACCCTGCATGGTCGCACCTCATAGAACCTCCCCACTTTAACACCGCCAGGGTTCACCGTGTCTGACCCGACCCGAACAGAGCCAGAATCTAGTGATTCGGACCTCTGGTTCTGAACCAGCACAGATTGAGTTCCGTCCGTTTCTAGTTTTTGAAGTGATTTCAGCCAATCTGTTCTGACCGGTTCTGGTTCTGGATCGCTTGCATGCCTCAGATTGGTTCGTTCACAGAACCAGTTAACCTTTTATAACCTTTAAGTGGGGGTAATAATTCAGATGCATAAAATTCCACCGGTAACATTTTAACCAGCAGGTGGAGCCATTGCGCGCAGCTCCAAGCTGAGACCAACAGATCTAATCCTAACAGCTCTGGAACTGTTATAACTAGAGCTCTGAAAGTTTCTGCATTTGTGGTTGAAATGATGTAGAACCAATATAATACAATTTATTTTTCCCAAGAATGTCTTTATTACTGCTTTTCAAAAAAGACCCGATCATTTCCATTTTCTTATCCATGCAAAATAGGCGAGGATTACCCAAAATAAGATGGATGTTAAGAGTTTAAATGCTAAACCGCTGGCAGCCCGGTTCAGGTCCAATAGCGCCGGAACCTTTGGATCAACTTAGGCTGTAGAGGGAAAAAAAATGATAGGAACTAAAGTGCAAGCATGACTTATCCAGGCCCACTGCTGCATGTTTGGTTCTGTTTGACCCGACTGGTCCTGCATGTTAGGTTCCATTGAGACCCGACTAGTCCTGCATGTTAGGTTCCGTTTAGACCCGACTGGTCCTGCATGTTATGTTCCGTTTAGACCCGACTGGTCCTGCATGTTAGGTTCCGTTTAGACCCGACTGGTCCTGCATGTTAGGTTCCGTTTAGACCCGACTGGTCCTGCATGTTAGGTTCCGTTTAGACCCGACTGGTCCTTCATGTGAGGTTCCGTTTAGACCCGACTGGTCCTGCATGTTAGGTTCCGTTTAGACCCGACTGGTCCTGCATGTTAGGTTCCGTTTAGACCCGACTAGTCCTGCATGTTAGGTTCCGTTTAGACCCGACTGGTCCTGCATGTTAGGTTCCGTTTAGACCCGACTGGTCCTTCATGTGAGGTTCTGTTTGGACCCAACTGGTCCTGCATGTTAGGTTCCGTTTAGACCCGACTGGTCCTGCATGCTTAGTTCTGTTTGGACCCGACTGGTCCTGCATGTTAGGTTCCGTTTAGACCCGACTGGTCCTGCATGCTTGGTTCTGTTTGGACCGGGCTGGTCCTGCATGTTAGGTTCCATTGAGACCCGACTAGTCCTGCATGTTAGGTTCCGTTTAGACCCGACTGGTCCTGCATGTTAGGTTCCGTTTAGACCCGACTGGTCCTGCATGTTAGGTTCCGTTTAGACCCGACTGGTCCTGCATGTTAGGTTCCGTTTAGACCCGACTGGTCCTTCATGTTAGGTTCCGTTTAGACCCGACTGGTCCTGCATGTTAGGTTCCGTTTAGACCCGACTGGTCCTGCATGCTTGGTTCTGTTTGGACCGGGCTGGTCCTGCATGTTAGGTTCCATTGAGACCCGACTAGTCCTGCATGTTAGGTTCCGTTTAGACCCGACTGGTCCTGCATGTTAGGTTCCGTTTAGACCCGACTGGTCCTGCATGTTAGGTTCCGTTTAGACCCGACTGGTCCTGCATGTTAGGTTCCCTTTAGACCCGACTAGTCCTGCATGTTAGGTTCCGTTTAGACCCGACTGGTCCTTCATGTGAGGTTCTGTTTGGACCCAACTGGTCCTGCATGTTAGGTTCCGTTTAGACCCGACTGGTCCTGCATGCTTAGTTCTGTTTGGACCCGACTGGTCCTGCATGTTAGGTTCCGTTTAGACCCGACTGGTCCTGCATGCTTGGTTCTGTTTGGACCGGGCTGGTCCTGCATGTTAGGTTCCATTGAGACCCGACTAGTCCTGCATGTTAGGTTCCGTTTAGACCCGACTGGTCCTGCATGTTAGGTTCCGTTTAGACCCGACTGGTCCTGCATGTTAGGTTCCGTTTAGACCCGACTGGTCCTGCATGTTAGGTTCCCTTTAGACCCGACTAGTCCTGCATGTTAGGTTCCGTTTAGACCCGACTGGTCCTTCATGTGAGGTTCTGTTTGGACCCAACTGGTCCTGCATGTTAGGTTCCGTTTAGACCCGACTGGTCCTGCATGCTTAGTTCTGTTTGGACCCGACTGGTCCTGCATGTTAGGTTCCGTTTAGACCCGACTGGTCCTGCATGCTTGGTTCTGTTTGGACCGGGCTGGTCCTGCATGTTAGGTTCCGTTTAGACCCGACTGGTCCTGCATGCTTAGTTCTGTTTGGACCCGACTGGTCCTGCATGTTAGGTTCCGTTTAGACCCGACTGGTCCTGCATGCTTAGTTCTGTTTGGACCAGGCTGGTCCTGCATGTTAGGTTCCGTTTAGACCCGACTGGTCCTGCATGCTTGGTTCTGTTTGGACCGGGCTGGTCCTGCATGTTAGGTTCCGTTTAGACCCGACTGGTCCTGCATGCTTAGTTCTGTTTGGACCGGGCTGGTCCTGCATGTTAGGTTCCGTTTAGACCCGACTGGTCCTGCATGCTTAGTTCTGTTTGGACCCGACTGGTGCTGCATGTTAGGTTCCGTTTAGACCCGACTGGTCCTGCATGCTTGGTTCTGTTTGGACCCGACTGGTCCTGCATGTTAGGTTCAGTTTAGACCCGACTGGTCCTGCATGTTAGGTTCCCTTTAGACCCGACTGGTCCTGCATGCTTGGTTCTGTTTGGACCGGGCTGGTCCTGCATGTTAGGTTCCGTTTAGACCCGACTGGTCCTGCATGTTAGGTTCAGTTTAGACCCGACTGGTCCTGCATGTTAGGTTCCCTTTAGACCCGACTGGTCCTGCATGTTAGGTTCAGTTTAGACCCGACTGGTCCTGCATGTTAGGTTCCGTTTAGACCCGACTGGTCCTGCATGCTTGGTTCTGTTTGGACCGGGCTGGTCCTGCATGTTAGGTTCCGTTTAGACCCGACTGGTCCTGCATGCTTAGTTCTGTTTGGACCGGGCTGGTCCTGCATGTTAGGTTCCGTTTAGACCCGACTGGTCCTGCATGCTTAGTTCTGTTTGGACCCGACTGGTCCTGCATGTTAGGTTCAGTTTAGACCCGACTGGTCCTGCATGCTTAGTTCTGTTTGGACCCGACTGGTCCTGCATGCTTGGTTCTGTTTGGACCCGACTGGTCCTGCATGCTTGGTTCTGTTTGGACCCAGTGTCCGTGTCTCTAAACGGATCTCTGCTTGCAGGAACAAGACATGAGCTGCACCTTCAGTCTTTATGCGACCTCTAACCTTCCCTAAAACCCGCTGTAGATGTAAGTATATCAGATCTGACCTGAATGATTTCTGAACACATTCTAATGTGTCTAGTTCCACAGCTGTTCATGTACTGCTTGAACCATAGAACCAAAACTGACTAAAGAAATGAGTCCAGAAAGGGTCCAGAACCACAGCAGAGAACCTTCCAGGAAAGTCGGGTCCACCAAAGTTACTCTATGAGATCATCAGCAGCACATCTAGGAGGTCCCAGTAGAACCCAGAACCACATCAGGGCTCCAAGACCCAACAGAACCACAGCCGACCCAATAAAGAACACAAACATCTCTCTAAGACTTCTGGGATGAAAGAACATCATCCCAATGGTCAAACAGGATGTGGTGAAACAGAACCGGGTCCATTTGACCCATTAGAACTCAGTAAAAGATGCAGAACCAAAGGTGTGAACCAGGAGCTGATTCCGCCCTCAGGATGAACTTTAAGGTTTAAACATGAGTTCTAGGTGTGGCCCGGTTAAGAATCCACCGTTCACCAGAAACCGTTCCGGTGAACAATCCACTTTTCATTGGAACCGGTTCTACTGAACAATCCAGTGTTTATCAGAACCAGTTCTGCCTGGATTTGGTCTGAAAAGTACAGAACCATGAAGTTCTTGTTTCTCTTTCCACAGATGACAGACTTTCCAGATGAAAACTGACGTCTCAGTCGAACTCTGCTGATGGTTCTGAGCCCGTATCTCTCCCCATGGTTCTGCCCGGCCCGGCCCGGTTCGCCCTGCATGTTGGGTTTCTATAGTTAACTGAACTAACCTCCATCACTCTGCTGAGAGAAAGAAAAACTTTCCATTCCTTCTTGTTTCTGTGACTCTGCAGCCTTGTTGGGTTTAAATCTTTGGTTCTGAACTTCTGGACCGGATCACAAATTATGCTAAAGTGTCTTGAAGTCTATTTATGTAAATGTGAGAAATAAATCTTTTTTATGTAGAAACTGACTCTTTGGTGATTGATTGTTCTTATGAAGGAGGTTCTGCTGAAGCTCAATCCTCAGCAGGTAAAGGATCCAGAACACGTGGAGGTGATCTGGGACTCAGCAGCTCCTCCTGAGCTGAAGTCCATCAGAACAATCAGTCCAAAGCTCGGTCTGAACTTCTAAACCTGTTCTTCAGCTTAGAGCTTCAGCTCCACTCATTAAATTTTTTTTTTTTTTTTTTTTTTTTTTTTTTTTTTTGGCGAATTTGCTCAAATTTGAAAAATAAATTTACCCCGAAAACCTTAACTAGTGTACTGAGCGGTGGCTCAGGGGGAAAAGAAAGGGGATGGGACCCCACAGGTTGCAGGTTCAAGACCTGGAACTCTCTTGTTTTTGCCTGTTTTTAACCACTTTTAGATCAAAATGCACCAAGAGCCCTTATTGGATTTGAACCCGCAACCTTTATATTTATCAGCCAGTCTTCTTACTAGCTGTGCTACATGTTCATCTACTATAATATCTTTTTTTTATAAATTTGTCTTCTATTTTTGTGTTTTTGGGTGGAAAAGTCACCGTTCTTGTGACGACTGAACGTTTTACTCCCAAATTCTCATTTTCTTCAGGAAAAAGGTCCAAACCATCAGAACCGCTGATGCTGATCTCACTCATCCCTGTTAGGGTGGATCTTCTGTTCTGGATTCACTCCACAGCAGGTTGTCAGACCAGAACATCACAGGTGTATCTTTCTGAAGGCCTGGAGTGGAAATGTCTCCACCAATAAGTTCAGCTTTTTTTCCCCCTTTCTGCTGGTTTACTGTAGCCAACAGTAACTGGGGTTGGGTGCAGCTATCTGTGTTCAGAGCATTTTGAGTCCGTGTTTTGTCTCGCTTCTCAGTGTAACATCATCAGATTTGTCACTTTGAGGCATAGGTGAATATTAACCAGCAGCTATTTCAATGTTTAAGTAAAAGAAAGGAGGCCAGTTGGTTAAAAAACATTAGAGATGCCACAGAAAAATCTGTTTATTAGACATACCAAGCTTTTTCAGCTAAAAATGGCAGCTAAAAATGTAAGTTTATACAAGTTAGTATTGTAACGCCAGAAGCTTGAGAAAACAGTTTAATCTTCTTTACTAGTTAATAAAAGCTGGGCTTCTCAGAGGACCATGACTCCCAGTTAAAAGTTAAGAGCTTCTACAGATCTTGAAATTTTGTTTCTGGCCTCATTATATCAGTAAATAGGTCCATAAATCTTTTTAAACAGCACAGAGAGAAGTAGGCATAGCTGCAGCTTTAACCCTTTAAAGCCCGATCCAAGAATAAAAAAAAACAGAAAATTACTTTTTTTGGGTTTGAATTCCTTATTTGCCCTTTTACCAAAATATGTAAAAAGAAAAAACTGAAATACATTTTTGCTATAATTTATAATAGTATAATTTATTACTATGCGATAAGTCAAGATTATTTTTTGTGTAGTCTTCTACTGGCTGTTATCAGGTATATCTGATTGTGTACAATAGGATTTTGAGCTTTTTACCATTAAATTATGCAAAAGGTGTCAGACGCAAAACATTTCAGAAACCGTATGTATCAATATGATACATTTGGCATTACAGGGTTAAAGGTGAAACAGATTTACTGGGATATGCAACATGCAATAAAATATATTTCCAAGTTTACCAGAAAGTACAAGAAAAAAATATGCTTTGCTATATTTAAAATTAAGCATATCCATATTTTTCTGGATGGATGGAATTAAAATCGTACTTCATCGGAATGCATCGGAATCGGCTGTTATTTGTTATATATTAATGTTTTATTGGCTATATATATATATATATATATATATATAAAATGGACTAAAAAGCATCTCTCTGACTATAAATATCAGTGTATTATAATTATCTTGTGTTCTCAACAATAGGAAAGCATTTATTAAATATATGTTTGAGCTCATTTTTGGAAAATACAAAAACCATCACTAAATTATACCCTAACAGAAGATGTTCCCCTTCAGAACCAGAACTGGACCCTTCATCTCTACATCTACTGCTCCACCTGAGTCTATACCTAGAAATGTTTTAAAAAGATCAGACTTTCTGCTTCTCTCTAAAGAGAGCAGAAGATTTGATTTGGATCCGATAACTAGAGTTTGAAGGCAGGAGAAGGTTCTGGTCTCGGTCTAGGAAGGTCCAACACGGTCAGCAGTTCTGCTTCTAAGTCATGAAATCTAATGGAAACGTCTGTAAACAGGTTTATTTATGATTTAAGAAACTTTTATCTTCATCTGGTGGAAAAACAACAAAATTATTATTTTAAAGGATTTTTAAAACAATCTTAAATTAGAATGTTTTAGTTTCATATTAACAAAGTTTTAAATTTACCCTAAAATACAGAACCTGTCAGAACCTGAATTTAAGTAATAATAATAATAAAATACCAGAAAATGTTTGTTTTTCAGTGTTTTATTAGTTTCTTTTTTCAGTGTACATAAATAACTGATGGAGGCGCAGCAACAAAAACACACGAAGAAGAACCAGAACCGACATGTTACATTCAGAAAGCTGCACCGACCCAAACAAACGTCACATGAATGAAAGAGCTGCTGCTGCAACTTTGTGCTTCGCTAACGGACCTGGTTCCGACCTGAGGACCGGAATGTTCCACGTGTTACAAACACAACCGAATGTCTGCAGAAACCTTTAGGTACGAGTGGAACGGCCCGCTCAGGTTCACCATCCATCGGCAGGGAGAACATTTCGGACCCATTTCCTCCAGGTCCGCTTCCCTACATTCAGGTGAATTGTTGCAGTTTTCTACAGAAACTGGAAGGTTCTGGAAGGAGCAGGTGGGATGGACCCGGCCAGCCAGACGGAAAGGAGCAGGTAGGAACCGGGACTCAGCAGGAACGCATCAGAACCAGTCGGATAAATACGGATGGGATGCAAAAACACATTTAAAGAAAACTTATAGAAGCAATTCGATAAAATGTTAAACATGTACGGAGGCGACCCGGGTTTGAATCTGACCTGTAGCGCCTTAAAAACTCAAAAAAAAGAACAAAACTCATCATTAAATGATTGCTCCATTTCAGCGGCCATCTTGAATTTTACACTGCACAGAGAGGGTTTCTAAAATCATTCAAACTAAATAGTAAAAAGCTACACAAAGATTAAAATTAAAAACTTTACAATATTTTTTTTAAATCTAGAAATAAAGATGTTGAACACTTAATAGGACTTATGTCTTAAAACGCTTATAAATACACAGGTTTTCAATCTTTGATTGATTGCTGCATTATGGGTAAACTCTGTGATGACTCCCAGAGTGGGTCAGTCTGGCGGGCCGGGAAGGTTCTGCTCCGCTTCATCAGGAGCATCCGATAATAACTGGTTATGTGATTTAAAAACAGCTACCTTCTGCCTGCCTGTTTCCAGCTGGATTTATAAACACTGCTGTTTATAAATCCAGCTGCAGGACTGCATTTGTTCCGGTTCTGGTAAAGATCCGAGCCGTCCTATAGGAGAACAGCTGACTGACCTGCAGCTTCTCATTCTGACCCATAAAGCAGAACCGGGTCCATGCAGCCTGGCAGAGCCGCCTCTGATTGGCTGCTTCTTTAACCCCTTCAGGTTCAACAAGAAGAACGAAAAAACAGAAACTTTGGAACGAGAACAGTTCAGTTTAACAGGAAAAGTAAAAACAAAGTTTAAATAAAACACCAGAAAAAGAAAAAAGGTGACTGCAGACCGACGACTACATATTTACACAGATGACATCAAACACCTCAGGAGGAAGGGAACACCCAGTGGGCGGGGTCAGGGGTCACAGCCCACGGCTCTGAGGAGAAACGTTAAAAAGGTGGGACCCCACATCCTGCTGCTACTTGGTTTTCAGAATAAAAGCAACAGACACATGAGGAGCTTTTATACTGAAGGATGTCGGGCTTATCCTGCAGGACCGCCTGGCCGCAGGCCGCCGCCTCCATCACTCACAGCATCCCGTCCAGGTTCTTCTCAGCGCTCTGCTTCTCGGCGGCGCTGTCCTGAGGGCTGTACTTGGTGTGGTAATCTTTGAGGATGGTCACCACGTCGTGATGGCCGAAGTGCACCGCCTCGTCCATAGGCGTGTTGCCCCACCTGCAGACAAGGCCATCGTCGCTTTGGGTCATTAACAGAATCTTTTAAAGTTCTGAACCTGGTTCAGTCTGACTTAAACCAGGCGCTAAGCAGAGGCTGAATGAGAGCAGCTTTCTCTCCTCTTTGGTCTCAAAGCTGAGAACCAGAATAAAGCAGCTGAACTAAACTGTTCTGGAAGTTTAAAATGTTTGTTCTACATTTGAAGAACTGACCAAAGAGTTCTTTAAATCTAATCTGAAAGATTTAACTCCTTTGTTTTCATCACAGCTCACTTATAGTGCATCACTTAGATGCCTTCCCTGGTGTAAACAAAGGTTCCCTCAAAGTGCTGATGAAGATTCTCAGTCATCCAGGTCAGTCATTACAAAGAAGTAAAACAAAAACAATCCACTGGACTTTGTCCCCAAGTTAGAAGACGTTTTGCTTCCCATTCAGGAAGCCTTTCCAATTCAAATATCAGAAAGACGTTGAGTTTGAGGTTTTATACAGCAGCCCAACAAAGCCTCGTTTTTGTTTAGAAAACATGCGAACTGAAACACAACAAACGGCTCCATCCCTTTGGAATGGGGGTGGTTTGGCTTCTTTTGTTAGCCTGCAATACCGCATACCTGTCTACGGCCGTTTCTCAATTCACTAGAACAAGAGTACGGACTCATGTCCTCACCAAGTATGTTCCTAAGAAGAACACAGGAAAGTCTGGACTTGGTGAGAACGGGAGCACGCAGCATAGATATGGGTCAATCGGAACAAAAGCGTACTGATGATGTCATCACACGCTCAGCTCGTCTGGAGCTGCATTTAACCTCCTGCTATTAATAGTCTCTAGATAATATTAAATTATTACTTTTTTCCATTTAGTGGGGAATAATAATGGAAACACTCAGATAAAATCAAATGAACATTTTGCCAATAATAAAAAAAAAAATGGCCACGAAGGCCGCTGCAGACGGGCTAACGTTAGCCCTGGCTGCTGTTAGCCTCGGAGGTCCGCTGGTTGCCGCAGTCCTCTCAACTTCGGAAATTTTTTTTAAATTACGCATTAAATGGGCCATATTGTGATGCTTTAAAGTTAATATTCTCGCCTTAAATGATCTTAAAACCTACTTTTATTGAACAACAGCAACAGAAAAAAGAACTTTTAACTTTCAGTGGAGCGCTCCATTGGAAGCTGCTGCTGCCGCAGTGCATGCTGGGACAGCTGTCAATAACATAACGGAAAAGTCTGCTCTGATGCATGCTGGGTAATTAGGGAGGGCCTTTGTCCGTTCTCAGTCTGCGGTTCTTATGCATTGGAACAGTACTAGGTATGTTTCATGAGGACACGAGAACGCACAAGTGCACACATTGAGAAACAGTCTATGTCTCTGAACGGAGGGTCGTTAAAGGGAATTGTTGGCCTGGCTGAATAGGCGAGGTCTTCTGTTCCCCTGTTAAAGGTTCCCCCAAAGGTTCCTAACGTTCCCTTATTCCCTCACTAATAATCATGACATTGAGATTCATTTATTTAAAGTTATAGACTTCTGATGAAGTAAATCATAATTCTACCAAATAATGTTTTATTTACCTCTTGGATTAGCGCTGGGAGTTGGTATGAATACGATCAAATAGAGCTTAGAAGATATTTAACCTCATTCCTAATTCTTGTGACATCACTGCATTCATTATTAATTGTTTTAGTTGCATTTTCTTTCTCTGCGTAGGTAGTTAATGTTTACAGCAGTTGAGTTTCACTTATTTAAGAGTTTTCAACCAAAATATTATTCTTGTAAATAAATTCTTATATCCTGAATAAAAGTTGTAGATTATTTCATCATGTGGTCAGAGTTTCCATTGTTCTAAGAAGGATGTATGGGTGTTTGTTTACAGGAAAACGCTACAGTCTAGAAAGCAATTTGATTAAATATTAACTGACATCAATGCACAGCAGTCAGTCAGATAGATAGATAGAAAATAAATAGAAGTTCTCGGCCTGTAAAGCATTGCATTCATCAGGGTTCTGTACCTGTCTTTGGGCACCGGGTTGACCTTACAGGCCTCCAGCAGGAAGCGGACCACCTCAGCGTGACCTGAAACACAGACAACATTCAGCTTCCAGAACCCGGTCAGCACCAAACACCTGGGTCTGCCCCCCCCCCATCTGGACCCGACCTTCAGCTGCAGCCACATGCAGCGCCGTCCTGGAGTCGTAGTCCCTCTGCTCCATGTCCATGGAGGACAGGGCGAACCTGCGCAGCGCCGACACGTCTCCGGTGTACGCAGCGAACAGCAGGTTGATGACGGACTTCACCTGGAGGAAGAGGAGGAGAAAACCTTCATCCATTGTGTCTGTTCAGGTACTGGGGGAGGGGGGGGGGGGGTTAGGTTGCGGCAGCCCCACCCTCTGGTCTCCGCCTTCCCGCCGAGGGTCATGCTTCTTGGCGAAGTGCCTCAGGTTGTCGTAGTTGTGGAAGTTGAAGAGGGAAACGAGATCCTGCAGAGAGAGAAGAGGCTCAGAATCAGGATCCAGAGGTTCTGGTCTCCTTTGGACCTGCTGACGTCAGAATGGACGTGAAACCGGGACAGAACCGCGGTACCGTGCAGAACTGGATTCCTCTCACGCTGTTTCCCAGTTTGTCCAGAGGAGGAGACCAGCACATGATGCCCATCACGTTGGGAACCACCAGCAGAATCCCACCAGCCACTCCGGATTTGGCCGGAAGACCGACCTGGAGCAGAGCAACACCACAGCGTTACCGCGGTGACTCGTATCCATGGAAACGGTGTAAATGCACCCCAGCAGAGGGGGAGGGGCCGGGAGCAGAGGGAGGTACTGACGTGGAAGGCGAACTGCCCGGAGAAGTCGTACATGCCGCAGGAGTGCATCAGACTCAGCGTGTTCCGGACCGCCTCGGGGCTCAGCACGCGCTCGCCTGTGATTGGACAGAAGCCGCCATTGGCCAGCGTCGCCGCCATGACGCTGGCGCTCTCACAGGTCACCTCGATGGAGCAGAGCTGCAGGAGAAGATCCTGGAGGTCAAACCAAGAAACGGCTGCGGTCCAAACATGAACAGAACCTGAGACGGACCTGGAAGTAGAAGTCCAGGATGGACGTCATGTCGGTTCCTTCAGGGAAGCACTGCGGAGAGAAACAGCATCAGAACCTGAGAAACAGCTGTAGGCGGACAGCAGGCAACACCAGGCTCACCTTCTTCTCCTTCAGGTAGTAGCCGATGGCAAAGTTCCTGTCTCCAGACTCGCGCTCCGACTGGAACCTGGAACCCAAACCCAGAGTTAGAACCTTCTGCAGCAGAGAGGGTTGCTTCCTGCTCAGCTGATCTAGGATCAGGTATAGATTGACTCTTTAAAGGACTCACGTGGCGTTGCTGAAACCCACGTACTCGTTTCCTGCAAGTTTGTTCATGAAGTTCATCACCTGCAGAAATAAAAAAAAGAGTTCTGCTTAAAGATCTACGCTGACCTCTGAACCTCTAGATCTACGCTGACCTCTGAACCTCTAGATCTACGCTGACCTCTGAACCTCTAGATCTACGCTGATCTCTGCACCTCTAGATCTACGCTGACCTCAGAACCTCTAGATCTACGATGACCTCTGAACCTCTAGATCTACGCTGACCTCTGAACCTCTAGATCTACGCTGACCTCTGAACCTCTAGATCTACGCTGACCTCTGAACCTCTAGATCTACGCTGACCTCTGCACCTCTAGATCTACGCTGACCTCTGAACCTCTAGATCTACGCTGACCTCTGAACCTCTAGATCTACGCTGACCTCTGAACCTCTAGATCTACGCTGACCTCTGAACCTCTAGATCTACGCTGACCTCTGAACCTCTAGATCTACGCTGATCTCTGAACCTCTAGATCTACGCTGATCTCTGAAACTCTAGATCTACGCTGACCTCTGAACCTCTAGATCTACGCTGACCTCTGAAACTCTAGATCTACGCTGACCTCTGAACCTCTAGATCTACGCTGATCTCTGAAACTCTAGATCTACAATGACCTCTGAACCTCTAGATCTACGCTGACCTCTGAACCTATAGATCTACGCTGACCTCTGAACCTCTAGATCTACGCTGATCTCTGCACCTCTAGATCTACGCTGACCTCAGAACCTCTAGATCTACGATGACCTCTGAACCTCTAGATCTACGCTGACCTCTGAACCTCTAGATCTACGCTGACCTCTGAACCTCTAGATCTACGCTGACCTCTGAACCTCTAGATCTACGCTGACCTCTGAACCTCTAGATCTACGCTGACCTCTGCACCTCTAGATCTACGCTGACCTCTGAACCTCTAGATCTACGCTGACCTCTGAACCTCTAGATCTACGCTGACCTCTGAACCTCTAGATCTACGCTGACCTCTGAACCTCTAGATCTACGCTGACCTCTGAACCTCTAGATCTACGCTGATCTCTGAACCTCTAGATCTACGCTGATCTCTGAACCTCTAGATCTACGCTGACCTCTGAACCTCTAGATCTACGCTGACCTCTGAAACTCTAGATCTACGCTGACCTCTGAACCTCTAGATCTACGCTGATCTCTGAACCTCTAGATCTACGCTGACCTCTGAACCTCTAGATCTACGCTGACCTCTGAACCTCTAGATCTACAATGACCTCTGAACCTCTAGATCTACGCTGACCTCTGAACCTCTAGATCTACGATGACCTCTGAACCTCTAGATCTACGCTGACCTCTGAACCTCTAGATCTACGCTGACCTCTGAACCTCTAGATCTACGCTGATCTCTGAAACTCTAGATCTACAATGACCTCTGAACCTCTAGATCTACGCTGACCTCTGAACCTCTAGATCTACGCTGACCTCTGCACCTCTAGATCTACGCTGACCTCTGAACCTCTAGATCTACGCTGACCTCTGAACCTCTAGATCTACGCTGATCTCTGAACCTCTAGATCTACGCTGATCTCTGAACCTCTAGATCTACGCTGATCTCTGAACCTCTAGATCTACGCTGACCTCTGAACCTCTAGATCTACGCTGACCTCTGAACCTCTAGATCTACGCTGACCTCTGAACCTCTAGATCTACGCTGACCTCTGAACCTCTAGATCTACGCTGATCTCTGAACCTCTAGATCTACGCTGATCTCTGAACCTCTAGATCTACGCTGACCTCTGAACCTCTAGATCTACGCTGACCTCTGAACCTCTAGATCTACGCTGATCTCTGAACCTCTAGATCTACGCTGATCTCTGAACCTCTAGATCTACGCTGACCTCTGAACCTCTAGATCTACGCTGATCTCTGAACCTCTAGATCTACGCTGACCTCTGAACCTCTAGATCTACGCTGATCTCTGAACCTCTAGATCTACGCTGACCTCTGAACCTCTAGATCTACGCTGATCTCTGAACCTCTAGATCTACAATGACCTCTGAACCTCTAGATCTACGCTGATCTCTGAACCTCTAGATCTACGCTGATCTCTGAACCTCTAGATCTACGCTGATCTCTGAACCTCTAGATCTACGCTGACCTCTGAACCTCTAGATCTACGCTGACCTCTGAACCTCTAGATCTACGCTGATCTCTGAACCTCTAGATCTACGCTGATCTCTGAAACTCTAGATCTACGCTGACCTCTGAACCTCTAGATCTACGCTGACCTCTGAACCTCTAGATCTACGCTGACCTCTGAACCTCTAGATCTACGCTGACCTCTGAACCTCTAGATCTACGCTGACCTCTGAACCTCTAGATCTACGCTGACCTCTGAACCTCTAGATCTACGCTGACCTCTGAACCTCTAGATCTACGCTGACCTCTGAACCTCTAGATCTACGCTGACCTCTGAACCTCTAGATCTACGCTGATCTCTGAACCTCTAGATCTACGCTGATCTCTGAAACTCTAGATCTACGCTGACCTCTGAACCTCTAGATCTACGCTGATCTCTGAACCTCTAGATCTACGCTGACCTCTGAACCTCTAGATCTATGCTGACCTAAAAATGTATAGATCTACGCTGACCTCTGAACCTCTAGATCTATGCTGACCTAAAAATGTATAGATCTGCGCTGACCTCTGAACCTCTAGATCTACTATGACCTCTGAACCTATAGATCTACTATGACCTCTGAACCTCTAGATCTACAATGACCTCAGAACATTTAGATCTATGCTGACCTAAAAATGTATAGATCTGCGCTGACCTGTGAACCTCTAGATCTACAATGACCTCTGAAACTATATATCTATGCTGACCTTAGAACCTCTAGATCTACACCAACCTCAGAACATCTAGATCTTTGATCTCTTAACCTATAGATCTAAGCTGACCTCAGACGGTATAGATCTTTCATCTCAGAACCTATAGATCTATGACGACCTCTGAACATCTAGATCTACGCTGACCTTAGATCAGGGTTCATCCCAGCATGCCAGGTTTAGATCCTTTCTTATACTTTCAGTCATCAAAACATTTATTGCTAATAATTAAGGACAGACATGGATGAATGATGATGGATGAACGGATGGAAAAGGGTTAAAATATAGGAAACGGAAACAGAGAAAGTGAGCAAGAAAATAGGAAAGGAAGGTTGTAGAGAAGGAAGGAAACTAAAGGCCTTCTCTCCTCTTTTTGCAGATGAACTTTGACCTTTAGCCTCCTTCAACTGAACCCAGTCATACTCACATAGTCGAACTTCTCGGCGTTGCTGGCTCCTTGCTGCAAAACAAAGCATGAGGTTACAGCAGCAGAACCAGACGGACACACAGAGAGCTGCTCATCTATGTTATGCAGAAATCACTACAGATCTGTGGGGTCAAAGGTCATTCAGCTGTGCTCCATTTAGATTAGACGGGAAAGAACTCATCTACTCAGTGTTAGGCTAATTGGAGCTCTGTCTCCATGGTAACTACTGTATGCTGTGATCAGCCACACCGTCAGTGAGTCAGTGATGAAAACATCCAGAGCGAAGAGAGAAGAAGAGTTACCAGCATCATCGACCTGCTGCCTGGCAGATTATCTCCTAAAGAGCCTGCAGCTGGAACAGAGAGGCAGAGAGCCTTGATGGACCCGACCAGAACACAGCTCAGAACTTTAAGGTCCAACAAAAAAGCTCAGCTAAACAGACAGAAGCTCCCTTTGGTGAAGAACTTCTGAAGGTTTCTGGGTCATAAAGAGGTAGAGAGAACCCTGTAGCCACCGGTGCAGAGCTCAATAAACAGCAGAAAGTAGATCTTTCCTCCTCCTGCAGGAACAGCAGGCAGAATGAATGAAGCTGCTCTATGGGCCTTTTTAAAGGTGACTGGATCAGGAGGTGGCGCTGTAGTGCTTCTGAGGAATCCGCTCCGTGGGTTGGGATGAAGGTCAGACGAGGAAATGCAAGGAAACCATCAGGAGTCTCTGGATCCATGATGGAAGCTGGAGCTCCACCTCTGCTCCCTCCGTTTGCATCAGCCTAATCCCCTTTTAGCATGATTCTCCATACCCTTAATCTGTAAACGTTAATCTGCAGAAGCGCGCTCTGTGGATCATTTCCTGTTACAGCAGAGGAACTGCGCTCTGCAGACAGAGAGTGGAGCTTACCTTGATCAGGGAGGTGCAGACAATGGCTCCAGCGTTAACCATGGGGTTGTGGGGTTTATCTGCAGAAAGGCACCAGAACGGGTTAGCTAACATGTTGGTGCTGGCTGCTCTGCCTCAGCTAAGGTTCCTGATTCAACAACAATGAGCTAAAACGAGCCAGAACCGCCGGTGACCCGAGGGAACTCAGCAGGACTCATATTAAACAAAAACATCTCAAGTTTTCTGGAGACTTTTAGGAAAATGTTTATTCTATTAAAGTGGACTTTAGAGTATTTACTGACTAAAACGTCCATAAAAACTGCTTTTAAAAAAATTAAAGTAATCTGTGTTTGATCAGAACCTCTCAGGTCTGCATTGTTCATTGTTTTAAATCCATCGTATTCATTCCACCCTGGAACAAAGACCTGTTTGAATAAACAACGGGAACGGCCGAATGAAAGGTGATCAGGTCCGTCGTTTCAGGACTCAGCCAGAGCCGCTCAGCTCTGTCACACAGCGCGGCCTGTGTTTTTATCCCGCCTCTTATTTCACCGGATCGCAGTTTGACGACGTGGATCCTGGGCTGCCCGGGTCGGCCGGCGGACGCACGCTGACACGTGAAACCGTAGACGCGCGTCCTCACCTTCCTCGTTCAGGAAGAGCTTGTTGAACCTCAGGCCGCTGGGCTCTTTGCCGATGAAGCGGTGCACGTACTCCGTGCCGTGGTCGTGGACGGCGATGGCGTATTTCAGCGGCTTCACACACGACTGCAGGCAGAAGGGGACCTTGGTGTCTCCCACCGTGTGCCTGAGAGGAAGACGGCTTTCTAAACTTCAACTTCACAAATCCATAAATCACACATGATCACAGCTGATAATTATAAATAAAAACGGGATGATACCGCTGGCCGTCGACGGTGCACAGAGCGACGCTCCAAAGGTCGGGGCTGAAGCGAGCCAGCTGAGGAATGTAGTCTGCCACCTGCAGGAAGACACGGACACAGCAGCATTAAGCAGATCTTAGACGGTATGGAGTCAGAACTCTAAAAATAAAAAACTTGCCTTATTAAAACACAAACGCCTAAACTATAAAACTTTTGATCCCTGTGTGAATGTTTATCGCTCTGACTGACTTCCTAGCAGCCATGATGCGTCCCCTGTTGCCGTACCTGCCCTCCGGACATGTTTTTGGCTTTGTCGTAGAGCTCATCGATGTGGGCGCAGAACGACTGGAAGTCCGGGATGACAAACTTCTTCCTGAAGGCCTGGGTGAGCAGGACAATGTTGCTCTGCACACATCTGAGAGCAGAAAACCACAGGAAGCCTTAGAACCGCGTTATAAAACAGCTTAAACCAAAAAAAACTAACACTGAAAGGACTCTAACTTTCTTAGTCCATAAGCTCCGCCTCCTGGACTGGAGGCGGAGCTTATGGACCAAAGGCGATTTCCACTAAATGCAGTCGGATTATAAAGCAACAATAAATTTCGCTTAAAACATGCAGAGCAAACATAATGGAATGAAAACGCTGCATGATTCACTGCAGCCACAACAGAAAGCTCTGGCAGTGAGTCAGCAGCCGGACCATTGGTGTGTATCTTTAGAATATGCTAGCTCCAGCGACTGCTGTCAGAATCTGAACAGGTGATCTATCTTTATTATTTTTTTATTAGTTTTAGTCGATAAAGATGTTATGGTTAGATTGAAACACATTGATCACAGACTTTCTAATTCGATTCCTCGAGTGGAGTATCATTACAACAAACATCGTATTGACATCCAAACAAATCGCATTTATCTCAATGATTGTTTTACAGCTGTAGTTATTGAAGTTTATGATGTTTGAAGTTGTTTTATTGACAGTTTCATCATTTTAAAAATGTTCCTCCTGCATGTAACCAATGATAATCAAATGAATGACGCATTTTTAGCTTTAGCATTAGCTTAAAGCCTTTTGGTGCGAAACAACACATAGCTGAAATAAACAAACTGGATCGAGGAGACGACCTCAGAGTCACAGTTAGCCCTGAAATATTTCACTCTCCTGACAGACTTAGAATTGAAAAAGTGACTTAAAAAAATAAAATGTTTTGTAATTTAGGATCTTCTATTGAATCTGATAATTGTAATAAAAGTTTAGATATATATTTCGGCCGATTCTCAATATGTGTACTTGTGCGTTCTCATGTACTCGTGAAACGTCATCATCCGCATCCCTGGTACTGTCCCAATTCACAAGAACAGCAGACCGAGAACGGTCCCCGGGTTGAGATTGACATCTGTCCCAGCATGCATTGTGGCAGCAGCAGCTTTCAATTGAGCGCTCACAGAGCTCAGACTATTAAGTTAAAACGTCACTTTCCTGTTACTGTTGTTCAATAAAACTACGTTTTATGATTATTTGAGGTGAAAAAATTATACTTTTAAGCATCATTATACTTTAAGAAGTTGAGAGGACCGCAGCGACCAGCGGGGCTCTGAGGCTAATGGTAGCCAGGGCTAACGTTAGCCCGTCTGCAGCAGCCCTCTCTCTGCATAGCCGAGTGTAAAGGACCTCTGGCTTTGATGGAGAGTTTTTTTTGTTCTATTTGGTAAAATGTTCATTTGATTTGTGTTTATCTGACTGTTTCCATTATTATTCCCCCACTAAACGAAAAAAGTCAGAGTTTATTATTATCTAGAGACTATTAATAACAGGTTAAATGCAGCTCCAGACGAGCTGAGCGTGAGGTGACGCCACAAGTACGCATCTGTTCCATTTGACCCATATCTATGCTGCGTGCTCCTGTTCTCCCCAAGTCAAGACTTTCCTGTGTTCTTCTCCGGAACAAACTCGGCGAGGACACAAGTCCATACACACGTTCTAGTGAATTGAGAAACAGCCTTTGTCTTTCTTAATGAGTTTATTTTACTTCCTTCTAGGTTAAACTAAATCTTCTGTCAGGACTTGGACTATTTTTTGGGATTAAGTGTAGGGAAGAGCTGTGCAGTCAATTAGATCTATGCTGCATAAATTGGCTAATGTGGCGGGAAAAAAGGGACTTTCAGCTCATTTTCAGCTTATGAATAAAGGAACATAAAAAATAAAGGAGGAACGGTGCAAAAAGGAAAGAAATAGGAGCTGTGAGTAGAGCTGGGATCTCCGGTTTTACTTGTCTGACTAATTGAATAGAAGGTTTGTTCTGACAATAAAACTGTGATAATTAGACCGTTTCATAAAACAGCCTCTCTGAAAGCTAACAGGATCTTTGTTTGGACTTTTCTTCTCTAATCTAGAGCCTCATTCATGCATCAGTTAAGAATCAGGCTTTGATCCGGTTCTGCATAAAGAACATTCAGCCTGTCTGCAGATTGTTCCTGAGACCAGATGTGACGTTCCTTCCACCTGGGCTACGCCACCAAGGCTCATTTATGCTGTGAGATCTGCTGTGGCGCCACATTCCTGCCTGATCCTCTCCATTGGGCTGATTAAGGCTCCGATCCAGCAGTAATCACACCGTCGACGTGGAAGCTGTGCCTCTCCTGCTGCGCGGACATTTGGCCTTCAGCTATCAGAGCGTCTCTAATCCCTGTGGAAACACCCCCCCTCCCACCAGTTCACGCGCTCCTCCCTGTGAGTCCAGCTCTATAAATAATTCGGAGGAGCAGGAAGTGATGGATGGAGTCCAGCAGCAGCGGGCTCTCAGCTCCGCCCCCTGCTGTGCCGTCATACGACCTGAATCGGCGGGGGTCCTGATGTCTAAATGTTTATCCAGCTCAGTAGCATCTCATCTACAGCATTTCTTCTAGTTCTTTACCAGTTCAAACCACCAGAAGCTGCAGCCTGCATTCAAACATGGAGGCCTTAATAATTCAGCAGAAGCAGCGACCCTTTCAGCCACATGGACAGACAGAGGCCTCTTCAATAATTAAGATGGACCGAGATGGAAGATCGCTGCTGAAAACAAAAGGTTTAGATTTTAGACTCTAAACAGTGAAAACGGATCAAACTGGATCTGCAGTCTGAAATTAGCCCCCGTGGCTTTTTATAAATCCTCTTTCCCACTGAAAATAGCAGGTTAACGGGTGTTTTTCAAACATGGCCGACATACTAACAATCAGGATTCGGCTTTCTTCCCACTGTCATAAAAAGCTGGTCTTACCCCCGCTGGCAACTGCGTGACCTCTGTCCTGTGGCTGTGCGTCTGGTGACATCATCGCGCTGTGTTAGTTTATGATGTCACCAGTGTGACAGAAATCAGGAAAGTAAACAATGGAGAGCGTAGTCAGTGTGCTTTAATTTTCTCCTCTATTATCTGTCTCAATCCCTCTCAGCAAAGCCGTTTCTGCTTGTTAGATCAGAAGCGACTGGCGGTGTGTGTTGATGACCGTACGTTGCAGTCAATGGTATCGCACAGCCGAGGTGATTTTAACGCGGGTCGCTTGCCGAGTAATTTAACCTGTGTAGGTAGCAGATCTGCTCGGGTCCTGCGCATGCAAGTGACAATATGTTACATGATTGGCTGAACATTGCCACATGATGTCAAACATTATGGTTGCCCAGACAACGATAACATCGTGCAGCGTCAGAGTTCTGAGTCGGGAGCATCTGTAGCATTAGCCTGTCTAATGACCGATGAAGTTTTAGCTCATCGGTAAAAAAATCGGAACAAATCTGTTTGTGGTGAACAAAGTAACTGCGAGACCATGGTATAGAGGGGGAGAACTGGGTAGCGTTGTAGCTAGCTGTACTCATTAGCTAACAGGTTAGCCTCTTTTAGCTTGGTCAGTTAGCCATATTAAGGCCAATTTATGCTTCTGACGCATGCATAGCCTCTACAACCGTCAAATCCGTCTCTGTGCGCGACCACGTCCCCCACGCAGAGGCTCTGCAACCATCGTCGCACACCTTGAGAAAATCCTGACTACGTGTCGGACGGTTG
Source organism: Cyprinodon tularosa (assembly GCF_016077235.1). Lineage (NCBI taxonomy): Eukaryota > Metazoa > Chordata > Actinopteri > Cyprinodontiformes > Cyprinodontidae > Cyprinodon > Cyprinodon tularosa. Next base: position 26,092 of record NW_024039107.1, read on the forward strand.
CAAACCAGCGCAGTCCTCAAGCGGAAGTGCACAGACAAAAAGCAGCTGTTATTGGTCCTTGGTATGCCTTTCCAGCTGTCTGTGTGGTCGTCCTACTCGATTCGGTGCCAGGGCGCGCCATTTTCAAAAACCGAGGATCAACTACAACTACGACGAAAGGTTAATCGAAGAGGTTCGGAAGTACAACCACTTGTACGATGCATCAGACAAATTTTATAAAGATGCCAAGGTCTCTGCCAAAACGAAGTTCGTGTTACCACCCGAAAGTTCTCGAATAGGCTCTCCCTTGGGCTTTTGCGGGAAACTTCTGAGCGTCCCTACAAATTCCAGACCGACGGTGCAGAAGCATAGCAGCAAACCTGGTTCATGACCAGACCCAAGCCACATTTGATGTGTACGGATGCAGAAGTATAATCTGCCCTTTATGCTACAATACTTTTAACTTTGTGTCAACAACCGTTCGTTTTCTACAAGTAAAATAACTGTTACTTGACTAAAATCTCTACGAAAGTCATTTTTGAGATGTTCCATTTGTCCGTCCTGTCCTCAGATCTTAATAAAAAGACTTTTTCTTGTAATCTTGTTAAATGGCAGAGCTCAATCTTAGAATGCAGTTCTTTCTTTCAAGATTTAGAATGATTGTTTTTCTACTTTTGGCTACTTTAGGTCAATGAAATGTAAAATAATAGCAAATATAGGTAATAACATGTTGAGACTCAGAAAGAAATTATATTCTTAATAAACGGATGCAATACAGCTTGTCCGAGTGGAGTTGCCACATGTTGACGTCATCAGAGGGGCAGGGCAGATCTGGTACCTACATCGGGCAGACATAGGTCAGTCAGCTGTTCCCACTGCCACTAAAAGACGATCGTTCCCGGGTTTAAACAGGTTTCTCAGCCAGTGGGAAAGTGTTATAAGAAATAATCAGACTGATGACGAAATCCGACACTTCCTAAACTCTGACCCTTCAGTCCAGATTATTATGGGTTAATTAACGGGTGAGCAAGTACCATCTGGAATAGAAAGTTGTTATGTGCGTCGGGCACATTAATTATGTTTGTTTCTTTTTTCCCTTTTAGTGTTGTATAGACCTTAGTTGAGTCATTTAAATTTTAGAGTTGATAAGTATCTTTTTTCTTTTGTAAATCGATTACGTTAATTTGCGTGATATTGGTCCGCCTATACAGGTGCTGGTCATAAAATTAGAATATCATGAAAAAGTAGATTGATTTCAGTAATTCCATTTAAAAAGTGAAACTTGTATATTATATTCATACATTACATACAAACTCATATATTTCAGATGTTTATTTTGTTTAATTTTGATGATTACAAATGACAACAAATGAAAATCTCAAATTCATCATATCAGAAAATTAGAATATTGTGAAAAGGTTCAAAATTGATGGCCCCTGGTGCCACACTCTAATCAGCTAATTAACTCAAACCACCTGCAAAAGCCTTTAAATGGTCTTTCAGTCTAGTTCTATAGGCTACACAATCATGGGGAAGACTGCTGACTTGACAGTTGTCCAAAAGACGACCATCGACACCTTGCACAAGGAGGGCAAGACACAAAAGGTCATCGCTAAAGAGGCTGGCTGTTCACAGAGCTCAGTGTCCAAGCACATTAATAGAGAGGCGAAGGGAAGGAAAAGATGTGGTCGAAAAAAGTGTACAAGCAAGAGAGATAACCGCACCCTGGAGAGGATTGTGAAACAAAACCCATTCAAAAATGTGGGGGAGATTCACAAAGAGTGGACTGCAGCTGGAGTGAGTGCTTCAAGAACCACCACACACAGACGTATGAAAGACATGGGTTTCTGCTGTCGCATTCCTTGTGTCAAGCCACTCTTGAACCACAGACAGCGTCAGAAGCGTCTTGCCTGGGCTAAAGAGAAACAGGACTGGACTGCTGGTGAGTGGTCCAAAGTCATGTTCTCTGATGAAAGTAAATTTTGCATTTCCTTTGGAAATCAAGGTCCCAGAGTCTGGAGGAAAAGAAGAGAGGCACTTCATCCACGTTGCTTGAAGTCCAGTGTAAAGTTTCCACAGTCAGTGATGGTTTGGGGTGCCATGTCATCTGCTGGTGTTGGTCCATTGTGTTTTCTGAGGTCCAGGGTCAACGCAGCCACATACCAGGAAGTTTTAGAGCACTTCATGCTTCCTGCAGCTGACCAACTTTTTGGAGATGCAGATTTCATTTTCCAACAGGACTTGGCACCTGCACACAGTGCCAAAGCTACCAGTACCTGGTTGAAGGACCATGGTATCCCTGTTCTTAATTGGCCAGCAAACTCTCCTGACCTTAACCCCATAGAAAATCTATGGGGTATTGTGAAGAAGAAGATGCAATACACCAGACCCAACAATTCAGAAGAGCTAAAAGCCACTATTAGAGCAACCTGGGCTATCATAACACCTGAGCAGTGCCACAGACTGATCGACTCCATGCCACGCCGCATTGCTGCAGTAATACAGGCCAAAGGAGGCCCAACTAAATACTGAGTGCTGTACATGCTCATACTTTTCATGTTCATACTTTTCAGTTGGCCAACATTTCTATAAATCCTTTGTTTTTATTGGTCTTCAGTAATATTCTAATTTTCTGATATGATGAATTTGAGATTTTCATTTGTTGTCATTTGTAATCATCAAAATTAAACAAAATAAACATCTGAAATATATGAGTTTGTATGTAATGTATGAATATAATATACAAGTTTCACTTTTTAAATGGAATTACTGAAATCAATCTACTTTTTCATGATATTCTAATTTTATGACCAGCACCTGTAAGTAGGCTGGGTTTCCACCTGTTAGTCTCTCTCTCTCTCTCCCTTCTGATCGAGCCACCGTCACAGAGGGAGCGTCCAGACGCGATGCGCACGTCTCCCGTCTTTGTAGGCCGCCGCTGACCTCTCCAGCCTGCCATGTGGTATTTTTGTTCGTTAGCCTTTGTTTTTTTGCTGATTTTTTGTAACTTTGACCTGGTGGGACCGGTTGTCCTGTTTTCCTTCTTTTTTTATTTTTTTAGGGTTTTAACCGTTAGTTTGTTGCTAGCAGAGGCTTCGACTGCCCTGTATAGGGTTGGCCCTCTGCTGTAACATTTTGTTTCTTTGGATCGGCTCAGCAGGTCCAACTTTCTGTTCATACTTTGGGGTTTTTTTTTCTCTTAGAGTTTTTTTGGACATGGGGAACTGGGGAAAAATCTGACTCTGTGTTTTTGTCTCTTTGCAGAAAAACAAAACAACTGATCTAAAAAGAAGTTCCAGAGATTAAGAATAAAATAATTCTTTTGAACCTCATGTCCTCAAATATGTTGTGGCCTGGGTGGTCGTAACAAAAGTCAAGAATATTATTGTCTGCATCTGTCACAACTGATCCAGATGTAAACTTAAACCTAAAATCCACAAACAATCCTAAACATTTAACACCTAAAACAAAATAGAAATCTTTTGTACCAACAATATAGTTTTATTTAAATAAAAAGAGGCTGATCTTTAGAAGCATAGGGCAGAAAGTGAAGCGTACTTCTTGAAGAGGTGTCGGTCCAGCGCTCCGTCTGAGGTGGTCTTTACAGTCACCTTCAGCATCTCCATGCATTCTCTGAGCCGAGGGTCTCCTGTCCGAAGCCCCGTGGCTTTAAGAGCCTGGAAAGACCACATGAGTGTCAGAGAGACGGGAAACCAACACGGCAGCGAGGCTCTGATCAGGATTAACCAGCCTGCTGCTGCTTCCTCTGCAGGAGGCTCACCGTGGTGAACTTGTGCGCAGGGATCTTCTCCTGTCCCTCGGCGATGGTGTAGAAGAGCAGGTCCTCCAGGCTGGGTAGGATGCCAGCCTTCCTTCTCCTGCAGGAAACACACACAGAGGCAGGATGAGGGAACAGAGGGGGGTGCTGAGGGTGGAAACAAGGAGGGAGGAGAAACAGCTCTGGCACTGCAAACAGAAGCTCAGAGTGATCAGCGAGGAAGAGGAGGAGAAGGAAGAGGTCCTCCACAGGTGGACCTGCTGCCACAGGGCCATGGAGGTCAGCTGGTGTCAGGGTGCTGCAGCACCAGCCTGGACAGGATGGAAACCATCCAGGGAGGCGGGGCCAAGTTTCACCGTCTGAGCTGGAGGAGCTCAGCATCAGCAGCAGACCAGCCTGGAGACGGTTTCCAGACTCAAACCTGATAAATCAGAGGTTCTGGAGGTCCTGCTGGTGCTCAGCACACCTGCACCGCAGCAGGAGCGTTAGTGGGCGGGGCATCCAGCTCCCAGCAGCATCTCTGCTATGATTCATCTCCAAAGAGGATTTAATAAAAGCCCAGATCGCTCACCGTCTGCCGCAAGGCATCATGGGAGCTCTGCATTGCATGTTAGGGGATGAAGGTGGCTGGAAAAGCATCTTCGACTCCCCGTCTTATCCTTCTGACTCAGTTGCTATGGTGACCACACCAATGTGAGCCTCAGGAGGAGACGCAGGTTTTCCTGGAGATCTGAAAAGCTCAGCATGCTTCAGGTTTCAGCTCCAGCTTTTTCAGGGAAACGCCTCCAACCGTTTGCCTCAAGCAGCCAGAGGTACGACGGAACGGCCTAGTTAAAGACCAGACCAACACATCAGTCAGTTAAAAGCTCGCCGTCCAATCTTAAGATTGAAAAAGCATGCCACACTTCTCAGATTTCCAGTCTTCGACCAATTACTTCCAATCATGCTGGTTGTTTTGGTTCTTTTGCATGCAGCACTGTTTGGAGCAGAGAGCAGCCTGCTGGGGTCCCTTCACCTCTGACCTCGTTAACGAGACCAGAGGGTGAGTGAGGGGGAGGGGGGAGGGGAGGGGAGGGGGGACCACAGCATGGCCACTGGGAGGAGGAGGAGGAGGAGGGGGTGAGAATCAGCCTCCAGGAGCGGAGCTCTACCTCTACAGGAAAACAGGTTGAGAGTGAAACTAAAGCTTAGGAGGGAAAATAAAAGAAAAAATACTTACAAATGAAAAGCAAGGAGACCAACAACATGGAGAGAGAGAGAGAGAGAGGAGCAGAGGGGAGAAGGAGGCGTTAATACGAGACACCGACACGTCGTCCATCAACAGAAACAAAGCAGGAACAGAGAGAACGGGACGTTCCTGCTGCTGGAGGAGGAAACATTCCTGAGAGGAAAACCCAAACCTTGATCAGGATGCAGAGGCTGGAGGGGGGGGGGTTCCTCTGCAACATCTGGATCAGCATCATTACTCTAATGACACTCAAACTCACAACAAGCAGCAGAGAACTGGAAGACTGAGAGGAACAGCCGGATAAGAACAGCTGTCGACCTTTTAGAACAAGATTTATACAGCAAAGGATAAACTGAATGTTTAGACAAACTAATAATCATTAATTATTATTATTATTTAATTAATCATTAAGTTTCCTGGCTCCACTCCCTCCCACAGCGTGCAGCGCTGACAGGCGCCGCCGTACCAATCCATCAGCGCTAGTGATAAGCCGGAGGCTCCGACAGCCGGTGGGCAGAACGCCAGCTGTCTGGATTTACTGCCCACGCCGTGGAGGTGATGAAGAGGAAGACGGTTGAGGTGATGAAGAGGAAGACGGTTAGCAGACAGGAGCTGCTTTTGGTCTTCATAAAAAAAAATTCCTACATTTTCGTTTTTCAAGAAATCAAAAAGTTCAAATCAACCCAAAAAGTTTGACACGCATCCCTGATGATGCTTCATCTTCTTTCCTCACGGCATTCATTTGGTCCCAGCAGCAGAACAACAGACCTGACATCATTTAACAGCTGAGAACCGTTTTGTGTGAGTTGACTGATAGATCTCTATTCTCCAGTCAGCTGGTTTATTGTTTAAGGACAGACAGAGGTTAAAAGGTCATCAGAGAAACTGGTCGTTCTGTTTAGAACTCAAACAGCATCTCATTTTGCCACTTTGCTTCAATCTAAAGTCTATTGTTGATTGAATGAAAAATAAAGGATTTAACGACTCCATCCACCGCTGGCTGTCCATGCAGGGTCAGGATTACCATCCTGCCTTCAAATATTATTTCTGTCGGAGCGGCTCAGACCCCCACATAGTGGCGGTGGGCTGTCAATAGGAATCCCATTCAACAGCAGCCTCTGGCCCGGTCGCCTCTTTGCGGTTCGCCGTGGCCGCTGGAAGGTGTTTTTCATGTATGTGATCCAAACTGCAGGCACCAGGATAATAAAATCGAACATGTTTTGCCGGCAGATTTCTGCATTTTAAATTAATTTAGGCTTTAATAAACTGTTTTAGAGGAGTGATCACATCGTTCTGCATCAGCAGTGTTGTGTCTGTCTCCCTGCCAGCTCCCAGATCAGCTTCTCTGATTGGTTGATGTGGCGCGTTGAGCAGCTAAGGTTCTATTTTTCCAACTTCAGCAGCAGCGCATTTGCAGCACATCCCGCGCGTCAGATGCTCAGAAGCTCAGAGCGCGCTGCAGGACGTTTTGCTGCGCCTTGACACGCATCAATCATCGACTTTGCATAAACTAGCTGCTCCTGCTGCCTCTGCTGCCTTTGGTCTGAACGTAGCATTACCTGCATTGTTGCCAGGTTGGGATGTTTCCCAATCTGGCAGTTTAGGACGGCTGTCTATGGGTGGAAAATGTTTTCTTTAGATTTATGGCCTAAGAGATCAATAGACTTTGGTTCAAATTGGGCGAGATTTCATATATCCAGGCGGTTTATGAACAATTTCTGAGCTGGAAAACGTGAGTCAGTGACATCTGGCAACCCTGCTAAAATGGTGAGTGCGGATGTTGTGCATATTCATATTGTGTTTCACATTTGAGACGCACGCGTTAGAGTGTGCTTCAATCTTTTTTTTTTCGGGGGCAGCAGACATAACAACCCCGATCATTTATATTACGGGAGTTTGTTTTCTGTTTGTTGTTTCTCTTGTCTGTAGTTTGTGGATTGTCCATTTGTGAAATGATAATTTAGATATTTTTGTCTTGGGTAAATAGAGGAGATTAAATAGTTCAGTTTGAACTGTAAAACAGGACAGCTTCTAGTTTCTGCAGCTCATTCTTTCCCCTGACCTGTTTTCAAAACAAAGCAGGGAGTTAAACGTAGGGTGACCAGACGTCCCCGATTTCCGGGGACTGTCCCCGTTTTGGACCACCTGTCCCCGGCTAAACCTGTCCCCGGAAATGTCCCCGATTTTACCGAGGCGAAAAATGTTGCGTGTAGACTGTTATTACGGTAGAGCTGTTGCGCGCAAAGATAGGTATTACGGTAGCTGGTTGCGCAGCTGATAACATAAAGATAAGGAACAGAGCGCACCACTAGAAGGGCGGTAATGATCCTTTTGGATGTCAGCTGCCATTAAAACACAAAGAAGAAGAAGAGCGCATCACTTTTAAAACAGAAGAAGAAGAAGAAGTGGAAGTTCGTTTTTTACAACCTGTGGCAACTGATGGGGAGCTACGCTGAGTGATGGTGAGTGTGTTAATCAATTAATTTTATTCTGATCGGGCTGATCTTGTGATAAATGTTTGGTTTGTGTCCAGGTTAAAACAATAATAAAAAGTAAGACAAGACCACGAGTTGAGCATGAGTAAAAGACGCTGGGTTAAAATGTAGCAAAATGATTGAAAACTCCTTGTAAGGCGCTAATCTGGTACGCTGGTTCTCCAGGGATCAACAAGGGTTTGTATAAAGATGTTTTAGAATGGATAGGTGACCTTTAGTTTATATTTGAGATAGTTATTATAAGTAGAGTTATTTCAATTTGTTTTGATGATTTATGGTTGTGATTTATGAGCATAGACTTCCAGTTTTTGGTGTGCTTTTTTACTGCTCAGTTTGGATATATATGAAAGTTCCTTGTGAAAAAATAGGACTCAGTAACAGGAGAACTGAATAAGACAAGATCTACATGATCTAAGAATGATGGAGGAAGAGATAACCACCTGTTTAATGTTCATTTATTATGTGGTTTTTGCTTGTAGCTCCTAATATTGTGGTTATTAGCATTTTTAGTATTTAGATGAGATATTAATAATAATAAGTTTTCATGTTGCACATCCTAATTTTTTTGGAGGTGATTTTGATTATATAATGTCTCTGTTTTAGAATAATGTAAGATTGATGCTGGAGGAGTGAGGAAGAAGATAGAAAGACAGAAAGGAGATTGAATGAGAGAGGAGGAAACTAGGAACTCTGATAACCCAGGGCCACTGCCTCAGACCCTGTTCAGTTAATATTTCTGTTTCAAACATTTAAAATGTATAATATGTATTAATAAAGTTCAAGTGATAAAGCGTTGACATGATTTGAGTGATAAACTAACATATTGAGTGATGTAGTGTGCAAAGTATGCTGTGGAACACAGAGTGGCTGTATACTCAGGTTAGTAGGAAAAATGAACCTGCTACTTTGAGACACACAGGCCCCTGATGTGGCTAGGTGACAGTAAGAAACATATATGAACCTTTACCTGCAGGCTTGACTACTACTTGTTTTTTTATGTTAATGAAGAAAAAAAATATTTCTTATAGGTATGTACAGTAGATGTAAACAGAATAAGTATTTGTTGCACTTTTTTGAAGAGGTGGGGGAACTCTGTCTCAACAGACAGCCACAGGCATAGAATAAATGTTTGTATGTACTTTTCTAAATTTCTTTTCCTCATGTCACTCTCCCCTTAGGAGGCGGCAGAGCTCTTTGGGCCCGACAAAATTGGAAAGCCCTGCTAATGACCCTTGACCCCTCCGCTCCCACCCCCACCACTTTGCCCCAACCCAGAGACACAGTTCTAGTTTTCTACTAATAACACTATTCATGTTATTAATCTTAGGATATACTAAACATTTGGAAAGGCACATTCCTGGCTTTTACACTTGATTTTTGTTGTTTAAATATTAATAAATATGTAAAAAATATATGAAACCATTACTGTCCCCGTTTCCTAATTTCATCTCGATAAGATGTATTGATTTTTATCCACGAGCAAGAAATGTCCCCAGATTTGATTTCAGAAATCTGGTCACCTTAGTTAAACGTGTTAAAAGTTTAAATTAGGAATAACGGAGGTTGATATGTGGCTCTGATTTCACAGCATGTAGGAGTTAATGAAACAGTTTAAACAAATTAATACATTTTCTTTGTTAGAAAACAATAAAATAAACCAAGTAACTGGGTCATTATTTAATTCTAAAGTTTAAATCAGCGGGCCGGTACCAGGGCCAAAAATGGTTCCCAGTCTGAGGCTGCTGGTGGTTCTGGGGTAGATGGACCCTCTGACTGCAGGACCACAGACTGATTCCGTCTCCACCGTGCAACAGTGATGGATTCCCACAGGCAGCAGACATCCATCTGTGGTTCCCTCTGGGTTAAAGCTGCTCAGTCAGGTCTGACCTTCATCAGACTTTGAGCTGCTGGTTGTTATCAGAAAGCAGCTTCATGTCTGAACCAGAGTCCCCAGCTGATAATGATGATGCTGGTCACGATTCATGCTTATTTCACCTCACATGCCTCCATTTTTATACCAGTCTGTTCAGTTTTATTTATTTATTTATATTTATTTTTTTCTCAGTTTTAAATGGATGGTCCCATTTATTACAAACATAATTCCAGTGACTATTAGAACCATAAAGGTTTCAAACCGCCGCTGGTGTCTCCACCATAACCCGGCTTACTCACTTGTCCGCGGAGGTCTCGCTGCCCGCATCGCTGTGGCCCTGAACCGGGCTGCAGAAGCCCCGGAATCCGCCCTCCCTGCCGGCGGGCTGCGGGGCTGCCCACCCGCTGAACGGACCTCTCAGCGCGGCTCTGAGCGACAACCTCAGCGGGCTCTGGAGCAGCTCCCAGACAGCCGCCGAAGAGCGGAAAGGCAACATTTTAAGACTGCCTTTAAAGACCGACTGAGTTCCTCTGACTTTATCAATTCCAGGAAGGTTGAAATAAACCAGGAAAAGTGACTTTTTGCTCCTGATAAATTCCTACTAATGGTTATTCCTGCGACTCTACGGCTCTGAATGACACAACCTACCCTTTCTCCCGGCAACGCATTTCATTGGACGAGCTCCTCCCCTGCTTGTATCCGATTGGCTGATATGACCGTCAATCACTAAGACCGTCCCACCCACTGTTGACCTGATAACAATACTAAAAAATGTGTCCTTACGTGTTTTATTATTTATCAGAGCCGTTTAATGCGTTTTAATTCCAACAAAACACAATATTTTTATTACATTAAAACACCTAAAAATAAATAACAGATAAAATGGCAATTATAGAAAGGGAATAATAAATTATACCATTTACATCTATTTGAAAACAATGATTTAAAAAATAAACTTACAAACTTTTATTTGGTTTTCTTTAAAAAAAAATGAACGGATAAGTTCGTGTTAAAAAACAATTTAAAAGATAAGATGGAGAAAAGAGATAAAATTCCGTTGCTGCTGGGGACCATCTTATCCTGCTGTGACACCTTGTGGACAGATTTGGGTACTGCACGCAGTCGACTCATAAGTGAATGTGACCTTTACTGGCATTTAAAAACACCACCGCCATCTGCTGGAGGAACTTAATATTGCAGTTTAAATCTTTATTCTGACCTTTTTAACCCGTGTAGGTGATATTTGACACAGAGCGTAAACTAATGGCCCACTAAAACGATTTGTTCATTGGAAACTATTTGCTGATCTGTTTTTCCTCTCTTGGCTCTTGTAGGCTTTATCTAAATCTCTGCAAACTCCTCCCACCTGCACCTCGAAGGAGGATAAAACAAAACAGATTAGAGCTGACTCCTGTGAACTTGGACATGAAATATTCATGGGCTGAGATCTGAAAGCAAAGAGAAGAAAAAAATTCCTTCGTTTGATCAGAAATAAAGGGGACTTCCAGTGAAAATTACAGAAAACGAACAAAAAAAAAATCCCTTGTTTTGTTCAGATGCAGAGGAAATTATGAAATTCAGTTGCCTGATGTTCATATCTGTAGCTTTGTGCTTGTTTTTTTGCAACCACCATCGACAGGATTAAAATGAGATGTGTCCAAACACGCTTCAAGCATTCTGCACCTTCAATTCATTGTTTAATTTCACTCTATTACAGTTGCATGCAAAGTCTTAATCCAATTAAGCCATATCTCAGTGCGGCTCCAGCTGCTAGTTCTTTCAGGTTGTATGAAAAGGTTTAAAGGGTTGGGAAACTTTGCAGTTATGGCCCAACACAAAGTGTATTTATTTTTTAAAAGTTGGGAAACTTTGAGAATAAAAACTGGTGATTAAAACCTTTTATTTAACCTTAAAGAAGCTTTCTAAGTTAAATTTTGTTGTTACTTGCAGCTTTAAAGCAGAAAACAAAGGAAAGGAGGGAGGGAAACAAGGCGATCCCTGATGGAGCTGCAGGGAGGAGAGGCGATAATTCACCCACACCCACACCTTCTCTAAAGCAGTCAGCTTCCTCTAAAGCAGGGTGATGGCTGCACATCCCTCCCACGCTGCTCAGTGGCTGGCTTCCGCCCACCAGCCGGTGGAGCCGCCGCCCACCTCCAGCCGTCGCCATGGATACACATCACCATCATCTGTGACTTAGAGGAGGAAGGAGGAGGAGGAGGAGGGGCGGCCATTTGAGCCGGGCTGCCACTGTGAGCAGAGCTCAGCGTGGGCGTTCAGGAGCCGAGCTTTTCTCCAGAGAAAATCTGTCTACGTATGTGTGTGAGCGTGTGAGAGGACCATGGGAGGTACGTGAGAAGGAGGCCTGCGTCAGAGTGAGTCATCAGCCACTTTCACAATGTGTAGATGTGACGCTGATGCAAATAGCCTGCACAGGGATTCATCTCCTGCTGAAAAACCCTCCTGGTTCTGCTGCTTCCAGCTCACCTGCCTCTGATGACCAAGCTCTTTCTTTACCGGGGGGGGGGGTAAAGGCACCTGAGGGGAACAGGGTGGCCCCCACACCTTCAAACATCCCTCATCTCTTTACGCTGAGATTCATCTGTTCAGCCAGGAAAGGACAGAAGATGGGAGGAAATACAGAGTAAACCAAACATTTATCCCCATAGACTCTACACAGTGTTAAATATGCAGCGTCAAGGTTCATTGACTGTTAAAAATGTCATCTTTTTATTTGATCTAAGTTACAGGCATTCACCCTGCTAGGAATGCTGTACTGGTTTAACTTCAACTGTTTCTCCCAGGGACAGTCGGGCCTTATCTGCTCATCACCCGCAATAAAACTACACTATAACTGTCATGCTTTAACTTCTCCGGATTCTTCTTTGAAGTTCAACAATAAAAGAAATGTCCTGACAGAGTTGACCACAAACATTCAGGGAGTGTAATTCTCTGTCTGGGTCCACACTGGAAAAAACATCTAGAAATAAGTTACAATTCCCTAAATTAAGTGTATTTACCATTAATTTGAGTAGATAAATTAGGTAGTTTCCAATGGAATTAGTATTTTTACTTTTAAAATAAGATAATTAGATAACATTCACTTGAAATAAGACGATGCAATTGTTTTTTTTTCTTATTTAAAGTGTAAATTGTCTTGTTCCATTGGCAAAATGTCTTTTTTACTTCCTCAATCCAAGAAGAAATGCACTTATTTAGATTTAGATTTTTTCCAGTACTTGTGCTGAAAAGTAACTGTTTGTGTCTTTCTAGGGCAATAAGAGTCATTATCATTAACTTTAACATTGACTCTTCTAGATTCAACATAAAAAGATAGAGAAAGAGATATAGACTATGTAGAGCAGGGGTCACCGACCTTTTAAGGCTGAGGGCCACTTCAAGGGTACCGAGACGTAGGAAGGGCGACCATTACTGACCCATGAGCTGCAAGGGTTAGCGTTAGCCTAAACTTTGTTCATTATCAACATATTTTTATTGTTTCTGTTAATTTCTAAGTTTATTTAGACATTGTCATTATGAAATCTCTATAAATGATTAAAAGGAAGAGCAACAGAATAAAATAAAATTTGAGACTTAGCCCACTGGTGGGTTGTTTATTTAGAAGACTCTGAGGGCCCCCCATGCGGTCCTTGAGGGCACCGCGTTGGTGACCCCTGATGTAGAGAGTTAACACTGATTCTGAGTGGGACCAAATGCATTCAGATAGATGTTAAATTTAACTCTTAAAAAGTGTTACTTTAACACTGCAAAATACACCTTTTATATATAGTTTTTATTTATTTTCTTTAAAAAGAGACATTTGTGATGAGGTTAGAGTTTTTAACCAAAACCAGGCAGAAAATGTGCTTCTTTTCATTTATAATCATTTTTTATATATATTAGTTTCAATGCTAATAAATTTAGTCCCCAATTATGTGATTTTTTTCATCAATTTCAGATTTCAGCCTCTTTAGAAAAATCTTATTTGTTTCAGAGAAAAATCCCCAAAGATTTCCCCCCTTTCATCCAAAATAAGTGGGAATTTTCCAGTGGGAGGCAAGTTTGATGACATTTTATTTTTCTCGAATGCCATTTGTCAAAAATGCGTATTTTTTTCCTGCTTAGGGAAAAATCAAATAGATTAATATTTGTAAAAATAAAAATTCTTTATGTAAACAAATGACTCCATCTGTGTTCAGTTTAGAAAATAGAACACTTAATAAAATATAGTTTTGTTTTTACCCGTTAAACATCCTGTTAGGTTTGTTTTTATTAGTAAAAAATGTTATTTTTACTATTTTTTCTCTTCATTTAAAAAAAGAATTTTATTTTGTTTATTGTAAGTTGAAAACAAGTAGCTTTTTCCGAGTCCTTCGGATTCGAGTTTTTTAAAATTCCATCATTACCTCTGCTGTTATAAATATTATAAATATTAATGATTCCTCTAAAAATGATGTTTTATGGTGTACATTTTTGTCATATGTAGTAATAATATGGAAAGATGGAGGATTATTATCTAATCTAAGGGAATATTTTAAGTTAAAAATTGTTAAAAAATAGTTTTTTTTACCCGATAAATATTTTCCCAGCGCTTTATCTTTTAACTTCCACTAAACAATGATAATAAATATAAAATTTATTTTTTTATATAAAAATAAATGCATAAACTGGTTTTAAATACATCTTTAAAGTCAAAATTTGATTCTACCCAAAAATCAATGAAAATGCAACAATACTGAGGTGGATTAGAAGAGAAACACTCCAAAACATAGAGTTCAAAAAATAAAGTTTAATGTTTATGTGCTGTATAACAAATAAAATATATTAGTGTTTAAAAAACAGGTGCATAACTGGGTGAAAGCCTAATCTATCACTTGAAAGAAACGGTGATCAGTGAGACGACATGCAAGCGCTCTCTTTAAAAACCCAGGGAGACGTGGAGTCATTGTAAACCTGCAGAGCTTCTCCAATCCAGACAGAGCGCTGACTGATCTCCCAAAGAGTCCCCGCCCCCGCCGACAGACGTACAGTTACAGAGCACATCACAAAAACAACGCATTTAGGATGCAAATAGACTTATTACTTACATAAATATTGCATTGATCTCTCTGGGCGAGACTAACCTATGTGAACGGGGGGTCAACAGATGTATTTACACACAGAAAGAACACTGAGCCGCCATGTTTCTACGCCTAAACATCAACAACACGTTGGAAATCGGCCATAAACACTGTTAGAGCTAAGGCTAAAAGCAGGTTCTTATACACCAGTTTGTTTGTTTTTTTTCCTTAGTGACAATTAAGATTACTTTTTTCTGTCGTAGCTCTACATACATGAACACTGAACCGACACCAAAAATCTACAGCAAAGTTACACCGGACACAGAAAACCCTGGCTGACAGATTAGGCTATTTGTTATATTTACAAGCTGTTGCTTCAACAACAGAAATAAACTTTTTTATTCTGATTTTTTTTATTGTTTTTTTCTTTTTCTATCTTGCAGCTGCTAAAACCAAAACCCACCAAACCTGTGAGCTTTAATTCTTTTACTGCATCGCGTTTTTTACCTCCAACAGCAGCGTTCTGCTAAATTACAGAGTGAGACGTTCGCTGCTGTCCATCCCCGTCACAAATGACCCGTCATGATCGTGCAGGAGTGTAGACACGGCGCTCCATCCCGCCTCAGATGTGTGAGGGTGTGAAGGAAACGACACAGAGGTTAAAAAAATGACAACCTGCTGCTGGGCTGCACCTTAACTCGGCCTCCGTTTTCCTCCACCCTCTGCTTCCAAATACCAGCAGAGTCATAAGACATTACAGGAGCATTTAAAATCCATTATGGATGCCTTCATGATTGACTCGCAGCACAAAGGTAGGACTGATTTAGTGAACTTTGCACCGAACACCCCACTGAGCACGTTAACAGGGTGAATTTTAACAAGCAGTTCCATCACATTCGCAACACATTTTTAAATAGAAGTTGTTAATGTATCGACACAAACCGATGCTTCAGCCTCCGCAGAGAGACCGGAGTTAAGATTCAGGGCCCGGCAGCACAGCCTGTCCACAGAAAGCAGCTCCCAGCCAGAGGTACCGAGTTTAAAATCACACAAAACATCTGATGAAAACACAAAGACCTGCAGAGCACCGAGGGGCTTCCTGATGTGCCCTCTAGGTGCTTTGGCTAATACTTTTAAAAACAAAAAGGCAAATAAAAATAAATGCTATTCATGAGGCAACGTTGGTTGTTAAGGCTTTACTGTGGCTGTGCTTGCTTAGTATCCGTTGATGGGTGAAAACTGCATACTGTCAAAGTTGGAGTAGAATGAAGAGGGCAGGCTGATGGAGAGGCGGGAGGCACTATGTGGAGTCTTCTGGCTCTGATTTGATGATCTTCTTCTCTGCGTTGCTGGGCGCCCGATGGGATGTCCCATTTTCTGGGGAAAGAAATAAAGCACGTCATCGTCAGCATAGCAATTTATGACACAACCATTCCAGAAAAGGATGCGACTAATGTTCAAAAATGGCGCCCGATGGGCCGTCCCATTTTCTGGGGATACATATAAAGCATGTCATCGTCAGCGTAGCGGTTTATGACACAACCATTCCAGAAAAAGATGCGATTAATGTTCAAAAATGGCGCCCGATGGGACGTCCCATTCTCTGGGGAAACAAATAAAGCACGTCATCGTCAGCATAGCGGTTAACGACACAACCATTCCAGAAAAAGATGCGATTAATGTTCAAAAATGGCGCCCGATGGGACGTCCCATTCTCTGGGGAAACAAATAAAGCACGTCATCGTCAGCATAGCGGTTTATGACAGAACCGTCCCAGGAAAAAATGCGATTAATGTTCAAAAATGGCGCCCGATGCGACGTCCCATTTTCTGGGGAAACAAATAAAGCACGTCATCGTCAGCATAGCGGTTTATGACAGAACCATTCCAGGAAAAAATGCCATTAATGTTCAAAAATGGCGCCCGATGGGATGTCCCATTTTCTGGGGAAACAAATAAAGCACGTCATCGTCAGCATAGCGGTTTATGACAGAACTATTCCAGGAAAAACTGCGATTAATGTTCAAAAATGGCGCCCGATGGGATGTCCCATTTTCTGGGGAAACAAATAAAGCACGTCATCGTCAGCATAGCGGTTTATGACACAACCATTCCAGGAAAAACTGCGATTAATGTTCAAAAATGGCGCCCGATGGGCCGTCCCCTTTTCTGGGGAAACAAATAAAGCACGTCATCGTCAGCATGGCGGTTTATGACAGAACTATTCCAGGAAAAAATGCGATTAATGTTCAAAAATGGCGCCCGATGGGACGTCCCATTTTCTGGGGAAACAAATAAAGCACGTCATCGTCAGCATAGCGGTTTATGACAGAACCTTCCCAGAAAAAGATGCGATTAATGTTCAAAAATGCCGCCCGATGGGATGTCCCATTTTCTGGGGAAACAAATAAAGCACGTCATCGTCAGAATAGCGGTTTATGACAGAACCTTCCCAGAAATAGATTTGATTAATGTTCAAAAATGGCGCCCGATGGGATGTCCCATCTTCTGGGGAAACAAATAAAGCACGTCATCGTCAGCATGGCGGTTTATGACAGAACTATTCCAGGAAAAAATGCGATTAATGTTCAAAAATGGCGCCCGATGGGACGTCCCATTTTCTGGGGAAACAAATAAAGCACGTCATCGTCAGCATAGCGGTTTATGACAGAACCTTCCCAGAAAAAGATGCGATTAATGTTCAAAAATGGCGCCCGATGGGATGTCCCATTTTCTGGGGAAACAAATAAAGCACGTCATCGTCAGCATAGCGGTTTATGACAGAACCTTCCCAGAAAAAGATGCGATTAATGTTCAAAAATGGCGCCCGATGGGCCGTCCCCTTTTCTGGGGAAACAAATAAAGCATGTCATCGTCAGAATAGCGGTTTATGACAGAACCTTCCCAGAAATAGATTTGATTAATGTTCAAAAATGGCGCCCGATGGGATGTCCCATCTTCTGGGGAAACAAATAAAGCACGTCATCGTCAGCATGGCGGTTTATGACAGAACTATTCCAGGAAAAAATGCGATTAATGTTCAAAAATGGCGCCCGATGGGACGTCCCATTTTCTGGGGAACCAAATAAAGCACGTCATCGTCAGCATAGCGGTTTATGACAGAACCTTCCCAGAAAAAGATGCGATTAATGTTCAAAAATGGCGCCCAATAGGACGTCCCATTTTCTGGGGAAACAAATAAAGCATGTCATCGTCAGCATAGCGGTTTATGTCACAACCATTCCAGGAAAAACTGCGATTAATGTTAAAAAATGGCGCCCGATGGGCCGTCCCATTTTCTGGGGAAAGAAATAAAGAACGTCATCGTCAGAATAGTGGTTTATGACAGAACCATTCCAGAAAAAAATGCGATTAATGTTTAAAAATGGTGCCCAATGGGACGTCCTATTTTCTGGGGAAACAAATAAAGAACGTCGTCGTCAGCATAGCGGTTTATGACAGAACCATTCCAGGAAAAAATGCGATTAATGTTCAAAAATGGCGCCCGATGGGACGTCCCATTCTCTGGGGAAACAAATAAAGCACGTCATCGTCAGCATAGCGGTTTATGACACAACCATTCCAGAAAAAAAATGCGATTAATATTCAAAAATCGTGCCCGATGGGACGTCCCATTCTCTGGGGAAACAAATGCAATGAAATTTTAACTCTCCCAACAATAAAAACTGCTTGCCCCGGGCGATTGGGCGATGGTTATTATTATTATTAGATATACTTGTGAATGAGAGGTCGTGTTCGGAGAGGAAAGCACAAAACCTTACTTATAACTAGCATACACGGTCAGTTATTGACGGTGGTACATCAGCTGTTGCCATAGCTCCTGTGTAGTGTGCACGGCTGCACGAACAGCAGCTTGATGACCAGGGTCTAATTCATGTTTGCGTAGCACCTTTTTGCCGCTGGATGCGTAAATAAGCTTCCTGGAGCACAGCATGCCGGAGTTCATGAACTGCATTGTTCCCACTCCATGCAATTCAGTTCTCTTAATCATCACAAAGTTTCATTTATTTATTTTTTTTGTTACTTTTAACACGTCTCTCCGCTGAATAGAGCCGTAAACGGTGCAAGGTGACTTTCCCTTCAGCATCTTACCACAATCTATCCGCCGACTTAAGCAAGAAAAGAGAGGAGGAGGTAAACGCTTTCTGGAGACCCGCCCCCTTCTTCTTCTGATTGGCTCTGAAATTGGCTACCATTGGCTGACAAACGCATGAGGGATTTCGTCTTTTTCCTAATTTATTTACCGCCTGGGGCCAGAATAATTTAATCCCACAGGGAGATAAAAGCAGTTTTTCTATTAAACTCAGATACAAACAGGTTCAATTTAAAAACAACAGATTTTTATCAGATAAAGAGGTTTGAACGTTTAACTTGGTGAAACGCCAGAGCCGGCGTTAATAAAGAGGATGAGATCACTAACCTGCTGCTGGTGTTTTGGCCTCATCTGTGCTGCTGTTGTTGTTGTTATTGTTGTGGTTGTGGTTATGATGGCGCTTCAGCTCATTAGCTAGCTGCTTGCCCAATGGGAGGTCGCCTTCTTGCATGCTCTGACTGACCACTCGCAAGTTGATTGGTCGATCATCTAGAAAACAAAAGAAGAATCAAAGACATTGCATTAATGCCACATTAACTGTAAACACCTATCCATCTATCTATGACTGACAGACAGAGTCACTAAAAGTTCAAGGGAAAGAAAAGAGGAAGAAAAGTAGAGGAAAATCGGAGGAGGAGCGAGAGACGGAGAGAGAGAGAGAGAGAGAGAGACGCCCCCCTCCAGGCTTCTGGCTAGAGGTAAACAGGCGTGGGCGCCATAATTACAGATGCATTGTGGGATTTGTGGGAACAGCGTTATAATGAGCTGTCGGGAGTGGGTGAGGGAGGAAAAAGGATGAAAATGAGATGAGGCCTGGAGGAGAAGAAAGATCTGAATAATGATGTGCCTTCTCTCCTCTCGTCTTCTGTCCCCCGCCGCTGTTTTTGTGAACAGAAAGGGGCGACAGCTGCTGCGGCTGAGAGTGGAGAAGCTGCACCTTTTAGGAGGTTCAGTTTTCATCCACTCCAGCGCATCCAGCAGGAGAGAGAAGCTTTGCACGGTTCACGCTGTTAGTTTTTATCCCTGCTCAAAGAACAAGAGCGTGTGAAAACAACGCGCAGCTGGAGGCTTTCCTCTATCTGGACACAGGGGCAGCAGTGAGCAAAGAAGAGGTGTGAAAAGTGCTTAAAAAAGCAGGTTATGATATAAACTTTGCTGCATTCCTCACATTTTCTGGTTTCATGCCAAATCTCTTAACATATTCAAACACTTGTCTGTCTCTGCAGGGGGTTTTTTCTCCTCCTACCTTGGCTGTCTCTGCTGGAGTCGGCGGCGGTGATTCCGTTGGTGTTCTGGGCGTCGCTGAGATACTTCAACGCGGCCGGCGGGATCCTCCAGTCCAGAGCCTGGAGCCGCTCCTGCACGGCGGCGTCCTGCAGGATCTCCATCTGCCTGGCTAGCAGACGCTCCAGCTGCATCTGACACAGAAAATGAGAGATTCAACCGGGAGCACGGGGGGGGGTTCTACTAATACTAGACTCCCTGCAACAGTAAGACATTATGATGATGCACATCTGCAGGTGGGTTAAACAGCTGTTCTGAGTTCTATTTAGGAGCTACATCTGGCCAATCAGAGGGCTTCTATTCAGAGAACGGCTCCAAATAGTAGAAAGCTACTGGAATGTGCAAACTTAACATGAACTAACCAATAACCAATAAGACTCCTCTGCTGCTCTTTAAATTAATGTATGATGTGTTTAACATTTGGGCGATCTGACAGCCAGCGGCGTTAAACAGTTCTTCTTCTGAATGAGGTTTCTGAGAAGTCATATCAGCATCACAAGTGTGAAAACTGCAGCCACATGAGGTCTGGGAGAGTACAGCCTCTTCTAGAGCCTTTTCTAGATACGCTCTCATGTTTCCTGTTGCTCTGTAAGATTTTATTCATCCTAAAAACACAAGAAGCTATTAAAACCGAAAAAGGTCATCCATGGTTTCTTTAATTTTCCAAACTATTTCAACCTTTTCAAAAAATGGTCCTGGTGAAACATGGTGGTGGTAGCGTAATGCTGTGGGGATGCTTTCTGTTGCCTGGCAACAAAAACCCCAAAAAACATTGTGTTCTGTTGGGATTTTATGATGCCGTAACACAAAGTAAAGATGTAACTTGATGATTTTTTACAGTTTCTTGACACAAATCTTTGAAAATGAACTTTGAAGTCTGGTCAAACATTCTTAATTGGATTTTAGCCTGGACTTTAACTAGGCCATTCTAACACAGGATCCAAACTCTGGTAGTGTGTTTTTTACCAGGATTGTCCCGGTTTCGCTCCAACTGTCTTCCCATCAGCTTTACTGCGCTGAAGAAAAGCCTCCTCACAGCATGATGCTGCCACCATTAAAGGTCGGAACGTTTGTCGCTGTTCTTATCGTAGCAGAACTGGACTCCTTAAGGGTTTCATTAAGTCAATCTCCCAAAAATGCCAGCATGGCAGGGATTATATCTAATAGTTTTCCTCTCAATGTCTGACCTGACAATCTCTGCAGCTCCTCCAGAGTTATCAGCCTGTTGGCTGCTTCTCTCCAGGTAGGTTTAAACTCTGTGGGATATTGATTTATAATCCATCTATGTTCATTAGCTGTTCCAGCCATTGCAGTTCCGAATGCAGTTGCAGTTCCCGAGTGGTGCCCGACTTTACACGAGTGAATAAAGTGAATCTGATTGGTCGATTATCAAGGGGGCTGGATTGTTGTGGCGGAAGTTTAGCAAGCAAGTTTGGTTTTTGCCAGTTTGTCGGAAGCATCTTGTTAACCAGTTAGCAACTTAGTGCTAGTAGGTACCCAATGGGAAATTCCATTGGGACCAATTAGCACTTAGCAACTAGCCTCGTGAGACCATCCTGATCTCGCGAGCTTTCAAGGTTTCACTCGCAGATCAGTCTGGAGACTCTCCGTTAAAGAAAATTTGAAGCCGTTCACCAAACGAACGTCCAATCAGCGTTGGCTTTGAGGCGGGTTGAGGTGTGACGCAACGAGAAGCGTGACAGTTCAGTCTAAAGAACATGGCGGCTTCAGCCGATGAAACTAGCGTTAGCGTGGCTATCGAGCAAGTTTTATCGGAATTACAGAGTATATAAATATCCTTTGCCGACATGTTGCTTATTTGCTGAGCTAACCCGCCTTTACCTGCAGCAGCAAGAGTAGCCTGGCTTGTGGTTGTGTTTTCGTCGTCGCTCTGTTAGTACGTCATATGCTCCGTTGATCTGATTGGTTTATTTGGCCCGTCTATCACCAACATAGGCCAATCAGCTAACCAGTATTTTCGCCCCTTCCCAAAATTACTTCAACGGAAGGTTTCCAGATGGATATGCGGAGCAAATCCGTTGCGTATATTAGCTTCGACATAAATTAATAAAAATTTGATTGACAGATGACCGTTGATATATAATTGGCCGAATTTAGGGTACAAGCTGACGTAGAACTAACTGGCCTGCAGAAGATAACGGAAAAAACCCACAGATTTTACGACAGAATTTTTTTAAAATAGAAATTTTCTAACTTTTGGGACAATATGGTCGGATAAAGAGTATATTTATATGCATGTTTAAGCCAGAATGATTTGACATTTAAATATGACTTCCCTACGACTTTAAGGCAATATGTTGCCTCAGATTTTATTAATGGCTATCAAAGAAAAAAGCCAAAAGCTTTTGCATCATATCTGCTTTATGAGTTTGTGAATAATTTTAATATTTTTTTTAATTATAAATAAAATGAGGTCAGACATTAACCCTTAAACACCCAACATTTAATGCAAACATTTGATTCTGCAGTATTAGAAATGTCAGAGATCCTCAATCATCTATGAATGTGTTTACTGGAAGGCTTCCTTCCTGGACGTTATCTGATTGGTCAGGTTTTAATATTTTCTATAGTGTCTGTCTTTCAGGACTTCCTTCTGATGGCATCCCCCTACCTGCAGGTTGCGTCCGACCGTCTCCTCCCCTTTGGACTTGGCGCAGGCCAGCTGCTCCCTCAGCATCTCCTGCCTCATGTGGATGGCCTGTAGCGCCTCCTGGATGTCGAAGAAGTTCTCCTGAAGCACAGAAACATTCCCTTAGTCTCTATCACAATGAGTGGCTTCATTAGTTTTACTTTTCTTGTTTTTTCCCCCCATTTTTTTAACAGTTTACTGCAGAATTAGAGGCCTGTCGCTTTAAAAGTGTCTCATTCCTGCTGCAGCTGTGAATCTGTGCAGGAGTTGCTATGTTTTTTTTTCTTTCTGAGCAGGTGTCGGTTCATCTGCTTCTCTGAAACTCTCCAGAGTCGCCGGCCGCCACATGGCTTCCATCATCGGCTCGCAGTCTAAGAGGAGCCTTTCAGAACCGGATCTCAGCGCTGAGAGTCGGCTTTGTACTCCGGTCCAGGCTGATGCTGCTCTGAGCTCACAGAGGAGCTCCATCTGCCAGATCTACTTTGCTCTGAACTTCAGAAATGTGGAGCTTTAATTTGACATTCAAGCTCAAGGCCTTGATGGTTTTAAAATATATCGGATCTGCAGAATCCGGACTAAAGGAGACTAGTCCTAGTTTAGGGTTCAGAGGTGGGATGGAGGGTAATCACTCTGATCTCACCTCGGTTTTGATCCTTTTCGGGGACGGTTCGTCTCTGTCTCCACAGCGAGACCTGCAGAGGAACACGACCACAGACAAAGTTAGCCGCTCCCAGGAAGCTGGCGAGATAGAGGAGTAACGGGTGCAGGCGGCTCTTACTTGCTGGTGCGGTAGGTGTATTTGTAGGTGACCTCTCTGGAAATCTGCCGGGCGAGTCCAAACAGCTCGTCGCGGCGCGTCAGCAGAGCCATGTCCCTCATGCAGAGCTGCGCCGCAGCCTCGTTCACCGTCAGCTGCACATCAAACACAAACCAGTCAGGTTACACAGAGAACCACCTTCCCCGGGTCCCCAGGACTGCGTCAGTCTCCGTCAACCACCTCGTGCAGCGTCAGGTGTTTGCCGTCCCTCCTCTTGGAGTCGAAGCGTCCGTAGATGGCGCTGTACTTCCGGATCTCCTCCTCCCTCCGCGGGTCGTCGTCGCTCATCTCAAAGATGTGTCCGATCATCTTTGCCAGCTTCTTGTTGTTCTTCAGCTGATCTTTGACCTCAGCCAGGTCCGTCTTAGGAAGGCCCGGCGCCATCCTGTCCACGCACTCCAGCACCGACTGCACCGCTGCGGCGTCCAAGGCCTCCATGGCGTCTCTGGGGGAGGAGGGTGAGCCCAGATCTGATGGAGACAGACTGTGCTCGCTGTCGTTGCTGTGGCCTGACCAGAACCGCACCTCGCTGCCTCCCTGCAGCGGCGACCCGCTTGAAATTTTATCTCTTGCCACGTCCAGCTTCCCCGCATCGGCGGCAACGAGGGCTTTGGGAATCTTAACACTGGCGGTGTTGGTGCGGTCCTGAGCGCTGAGCAGTGTGGGGGAACCCTCGGGCAGCTTGTAGACGGGGATGCTGCAGACGGGAAGCGAGGTGAGCGGCTGGTTGAAGATGGCGGGGTTGGTGACCCAGTCCCGCAGTGCTTTCTGCAGGCGGCGGACATGCAGCGGCTTACTGGCCATACCGACCAGGGCCATGATCTCTAGGAACTCCTCCTCCCCAGCCTCGCACAGCTGCTGCACGTCGTCGCCGCCCTGCTGGATGAAAGCCTCGTAGTAATAAAGGAGGTTGGCTCGCTGCAGGATCCTGTAGAGCTGCAGCTCACCCAGGGTCCTCGGCAACACCGCCGCCATACCTGAGACAGGAAGAACACAGGATTAGTTATGATGGGAACCTGGGATGAACTGGCAGTCTGTCCGAGGAGACGCAGAGATATAGAGAATATTCCGGCATAGTTATCAGGATTAAGTCTTTTTTAGGAACGACAGAAGGAGACAGAAGTTTCAGAGATGAGCTTTAACTGTGTTTGTTGAACTGGACATCAAAAGAGGAGAAAATGTGGCTTCATCAGACAAAATATGAAATGTTAAACATTTGTTTTTGCTTTGTTTTTCTATGATCTACTATGTGGTTGTGGTTTCTACAAACTTGATCGACAACAAACCCTTCATGAAACTGAAACCACTATTCCAACATAGTTTCCTTCTGAAGCTTACTTATAACTCTTGATGTTATAGTAAAGCCTCCTCTGTACGGCAGAGCTGTAGCACAGCAGAGAGGGAGGGGGTGGAGCTTCAGGAGGCAGGACTGCAGCACAGGATTGAATTTTGAGGGGAATTTTACATTCCAGTGGCAGATATGCCAGAAAAGTCCTGCTCTGAATGTAGAGCACTTCATTTTAAAGGAAAAATCTGTTATTTCTTCTGAAGAAGCCTTAAGATGTTCGTCCTTAAAGCCCAAACATTTGCAGACCAACTATTGCTTCTTTATGCTTGGATGTTCAGTCTGTGCTCATAAATGAATGAATGTAGCGTAATATGCTAACTCTATAATATCTCTGGGCCTTTGAGGGACTATAAAGTCCAGGGATTACCCGACCTTTCCACCAATGAGCAATAGGACTAGCCGACCCCGCTGTGACCCCTACGGGAATAAGGGCAGATAGGATAAATTGACATTTTAGTTTGAAATGCAAACCACTAAGAAAAATTCAGATTTCTGACAAGAAAAACAAAAAAAATAAATAATCGGTAATAATTTAAATCATTTTAACAAATAAAAACAAAAATATATTATATACAGGTCTTTGGAGGTGACATTTCAGATATTATTTAATAAGTGAACTTTGATTTAAATGAGAAATATCTGGCATCTCTACAGACAAATATCTCTTTCTGTTTATCCTCCATTGTCAGAGCCGGTCCCCGCCGGACGCTCGCCCCTTTAGACCAAGGCAGGGAGAACAGGCCTGGCTTTGACTTTTCCTGGGTGCATGTGAGGCCCAGCCGAGGCTCGGCCGACTGAGGAGTGGCAGCCGGCCGGCCCGGCTTGCCGGGAGGACCACATGCCTCTCTCCACCCCTGCAGGATGTGTAGGTGGTGGGCCTGCCTCGCCCAGAATAGGCCGGTGGAGCCAGGCAGGCGTCGGCTCCAATAATGACACAGACAGAAGCTGCCCGAGACAAAACCGACAGAAATAAACCTCTACAGCCGATAAATTCTTCCATCTAGAACATTTTTACACAGCTTACAATTAGCCACAGCTGCACTGGACATCAACACGAGGCGATTAAAGCTTATTTCCACACGTAGGTTTAATCAAATGTAAAGCCTGGACGCCTCTTTTATTCCAGTTTGTTGTGACTCAGCACTGACTCTCTTATGAGGACCTGTACGGACGTCTGCCAGCAGATCAGAGCAGCAAAACAAAGACGTTAGGAGGAAAAAAACCCTCTGTGGGAGAGTTAAGTCATGCCACGGAGTGAGTTCCTTATCTGCAGCACGAACATAAAAGCTCCTGGAAAACCTAAAGCAAACAAACATGTGCAGACTGATGGAAGGGAGGGAGGCTGCTTCACCGGAGTCCAGCTTTTAATTAGCATATAGGGACGGATGGAAACGCAGAGGTGCTGTAAAGCAGGAGGGTTAATCGATGAATTCATCGGTTTGATATTTAAAAGGTTAAGGAGAAAGAAGTTTGGATCAAATGTGAAAAACATTTGAGATCTTTAAAGTAACTTTACTTACAGAGAAGAAATAAACCCTGAATCTGCTTCAACCAAACGGTTCCTGGAGTCTAGAGGAGGAGAACCAAACAGAACCAGAACTAAAGCTTCCCAAAGGCTTTCTAGAACTTTACTGCACTGTTAAAAAAGAAATTAAAATACAATCCCTCATTTAGTTCTAGTTTGTAATGATTTGTTCTTAATAACCTTCTAAAATGTAAATAATTTAAACCCACATGAATAAAAAACAATCAGAGTTCACCTACTGTTTACTGCATTTTTTAAAATTATGTTTAAACAAACACACCCTCTAAGATCCCTACAGTTTTAATTTATTTGCTGAGTCAGTTTTTAATAAAACAGAATCAACCCAGATGATAAAAAAACTACCCCTCCTAAAAAAGCATTTTTGATAAAGGTTATTCATTTTCTAAACAATATTTTTATTAGAAAAAATTATATGATTCAGTCAAATCATGAGTTCATGAAAAATTAAAGTGCATTATCTAAAATTCTTAAAGTAAAAAAATAAAAGAATAAATTAGAATGAAAAAATAAAAATAAAAATCTTTATTTGTCTAACTTAAATTTGCAAAACCACAAATGGAATTATGGGTTTATAATCCAGATAATGATTAATAATTTTCTGCTCTTTCACTCATATAGCAAATAAAAAGGGCTGCAACTATTATTTTTCTAATTGATTAATCTGACAATAATTTTTTTGATCATTCGATTAATAATAATAAAAGAATTAAGACTAAAACTCCTGACTTAATGAGTTCTGGATTATAGAGCATATTGACATATTGACATTTTTTTTGATAGCCATGCAAAAAATATATATATATTTTTTAATTTTGGTATAACTACAGCTCTAAGTGGATTTTTATGTCAGCTAAAGGCATGTTTTAAGATCACGATTACTCAATTACTTAATTATCTGAAGATTATTTCAATAATCCACACTGCAAAAATGACCTGAAAATAAGTAAAACAAAAAATCTTAAATCAAGTGTATTTACCCTTAATTTGAGCAGGTAAATAAGATATTTTGCCAATGGAATGAGTATTTTTACACTTAAAATAAGATAATTAGATAATATGCACTTGAAATAAGAAAATGCATAATTTTTTTCTTGTTTCAAATATAAACTGTCTTGTTCGATTGGTAAAGTGTCTCACTTATCTCCTCAATTCAAGAAAAAATGCACTTATTTAGATTTACATTTTTTGCAGTGCATTAATCACGATTTGTTAGATTAATTGATTCGGCCCTAAAAATAAACATAATGCTTCCTTTGAAGTGGCCCCCCTTCAGCCCCCTCTTTACAGCACCCCTGGTCTCCACTGCTTTCCTCAGATTTCTGTTTTTCATGATGCTGCACACATTTGGAGGAGTTTAGATCTGCAGAGGAGCCAGAGGAGAGTCTGGACGAGTTCTGTTCATTAAACATGGATTTTGCAAATATTTGTGTTTTTGGTGAAGATATCCGTCTAAAAATCTGTATTAGAGTTACATGGAAAGATGTGCAGGTCAGCCATGGACGATGGTGCTCATCAAGAGTCACAGTTTCACAGCTTTCCTTCTAAAACTTCCCAGAAACAGCTCATTTTCTCCAAAACAATCACCTTTTTATCGATTTATTTGTTTAGCAGTTCTAAATCTCCTTGCCGACTCCCTCGTGAATCACCAGTTATTCCATCAGTGGTAAAAAAATAACTTCCACGATTATGTTATTGTGGGTTTATAAACCTAAAGAGGACTGATAACTTTCTCCATTAGATCAATCTTAGAAAAAAAAAAGGAAAATAAAGATAAAAGTTGAAGCTTTGAAGCTCTAAATCAAACCAGGATATGCGGGACGTGAGCAGATTTGAAAAAGAAGAGGTGGAAAATAAAGGGAACGTGAAATGTCACTTAAAGAACATTAGCATTGATGATAAAAACATGTGGGCTTGTGGAGCTTCTTAAGGCGCTCTCGTCCTCCTCCGTCGGTTTAGGAGTCACTCACTGCAGATAAACGCCGGTGAGTTTGGACTTAAGGCGATTTATTCCACAGATGTTAGCAGCTCATTTGGCACCTTTTGCTATTGTTGCACGGATCATTGTAGACTCCTTAATAGTGAGGAGGGGGTGATTTCACACAACCTTCAAATGTTCACTCCTTAGTTACAAATTTTCTGCAAAAAATTGCCTAAACTTCTCTGCCTCTGGTGTCCTAAATGTGATAGAGTGGATCTCTGCAAAGAGACGGTGTGAAACATGTCATCTCTTTGTGTAAAATGCATTCAGGAAGCAGATTATTCTATATTAATCCCTGGGAGACTCAGTTTTAACCAAAGTATTGTTTGTTTGTGTGATGTTTTAGGTGTTTCCCACCTAGCTGTAGGATGAGATCAGAGCTGCAGGTAAACAGACAATCTTCCTTTAAAACTGAAGCGATCCTTCCAGGCAGAAATCAGCTGTAGCTGGGAGATGCAGGGATTATCCCTCGCTCTGACATACAGAGGTGGAGTTTCCTAACTTTAATAATGAATCATCTGACTGCTCTGATTCTGGAAAAAAACAAAAGCTAAAACAAATTTCAGGTTGCATCCCTGGAAGCTCGCCATGGTAACAGACAGGGAGGGACTCCTCCTCTCTTGGAACTGAAGTTTCAGGCTCAGCTTTAATGATTGTTTCTCACGGGGAGTCCCACAAGGCACCATTTCTGGACACCTATTTTTCTCACTGTTTGGATAACTACTCTTCTCACCTGTGGAAACTTTGCACTAGTTTCCAGAAACATTTAAAATCATTTCTATGCAGATGACTGCTGATGTTATCCTCAAGCATTGCCTTCCTAATTCTAAAAGAGAATAAACAATTATCGTTAGCCCAGCAGGTATTAGCAGGACCTAATGTCTTGCTCTTTCTTCCCTAACTAAAAGGTGTAAAACATCACCACACCCTTTGGGATTGCACCTGACCTGTCAGTTAGAAGCAATAGCTTTCTGACACAAAGCTTTTCAGGATAACATTTCTTCCTTAGCCCTTTATAGTACACTCAGTGAAATACTTTGAAAATCCAAATTTCAATCCAATAGTGTTATTGAAATCCAGGACAAAACCTGATTACCTTTGTAACATTTAAAATATATGGATATTCAGATGGCAAAAATCAATGTCAATGTAATAAAAAGAAACAGCAACTTGCCCAAATATATTTAAAAAATAACAAAAGTGCTTCTATAAGAAAATATGGAAAAACACTCTGAGAGTTAAATAAACACATTTTTCTTTTGGTCCAACACAACCTTAGAGGCATTAATGCTGATACTGGCACTGACATTTTTTTGTTTTTGGACCTAAATATAATAGTTAACTAGGCTTATTAACTTTTTAATTTTACTTTTAACTTTTCATTTAGCCTTTTACCTTTTTTTCTTACCAAGTAAACCTTATTTTCAAAATTAATTTGTAATAGGTGATGTATCATTCAAGTGCTCATCTAATTGGTCAATGTATCTCTGCTGAATGGCTGGATATAGATCTTGTGCTTCTAGATCTCACTGAGGGACAGAGGAGAGGGGTGAGGGGGGGACTCCATATGTAAGGGGTACGCAAGTGATCAAAAACTGTAACTTGCCCTATAAAGGGTTCAAACTGACACCTATTAACATTCAAAAACATTCACTTCCATAGGGTGTACCACAGGGCACTCCTCTCAGCCCTCTCTTTTTTCTTTTTTAATCACTGTATCTACCTTCATTTTCTGGAAATAAATGTAATGTAATGAATGTTACCTATATGCAGATGACTGCCAGTTTATCTTAAATTAAAGTAAATCAACGTCAGCTTATTTTATCACAATATTCAGATTTCTTTTTAGTTGACTTTAAAACCCTTAACTTGTTTATATGTCTTAATTGTCTAACCGCACTTTACCTGGATCTCTACACTCATCAGGAGGTTTTAAGTGGTTCCTGGAAGAAGGGGACTTTTGGAGGTACCCAGGGATGGGTGGATTTTACATCTAAAAAACACATTTAAGATGTTTTCTCTGCTTCTTGTCCACATTTCCACCCCCTTCTATGAGCAGCATTTACTCTCTGGTCAGTGTGTTTTTATTGTCTTTGACCTTTGATGTTTTCTTAAGTGCTTTATAAATAAATCAGTATGGTGTGTTTCTCTTTAGCAGATGCTCACATGCTTTGTTAAAGTTCCTGTATAGCAGCTAGAGGAAGCCAAACAGCTGATGATACTGTAAACATGGAATCTACAATCATTCTGATTATTATTCTGCACAGGAAAGAATTTTATGCGTTTTATTTCCACTCTTTTTTGGTGCGCAAGTGTAGAATATACCCAGTTTAAGCAGCATCTATCGGTTTTATTTCTATGAGAACTGAATCTGATTAAACATATTTATGCATACACATATTTATCTGCTATTATTTTCTCTGTTCTCCAAAGCATGGTTTATCTTTGCATCATACATCATCCTCTGCAGCAGATGAAGAATAAAGAGGAAACAGCAATAGTTTGATTGAGCTCTCCGTTCCTACCTGCTGAGTTTTTGGCCCCTCTGGCGCGCGCCCTGCTCCGGATCCTTGATCTTCCTCCTTCTTCCTCCTCTTCAGGTTTTCTCCAGAGAACTACTGGTTGTTATTTAGCGCAGAATAATATGAGAAACGGAATCCCACAGAATGAGATCAGCAGGACCGGAGCGCGTAAAACCTTTCCACTTCCAGGACGCAGGCAGGAGCAGGAGCAAAGCAGCGGCTGTGCGTGTTTTTTTTGGTCCAATCCTCTCCTGTCTGCCTTAAAACTTTTCCTCTGTGGTTCTGCGAGAGAAAGGAGCGCAGACGGTGCAGAGCTGCGGGGCTTTGTGCGCCTCTTCCCTCGGACTGTGTGTTCAGTGTGTATGTGGGGAGTGTGTGAGAGTCCTCTCCCAGCGCCTCTCCACTCCCCTGCATTCTTTTCAAAGGTCAAACCACACGCACAGGCGCGCGCAAACACTTCCGGCTGAGCGCGACAAAATAAAAGCTCAGTTTGGCGATTAGACTGACTTAGACTAAATTTATTGTCCTTTTGTACAGCTGTCGTTACATTTCAATTTCTTGAAGTGCAGCAGTGATCAAATGTAGACATTGAGAAAAAAAATATGAAAAACAATCAAATGGACTTGGTTTCCAAGTTTGAAGACATTTTGCTTCCCATCTCTAAGCATGACAAAATAAAAGCTCAGTTTGGTGATTAGACTGACTAAGACTAAATTTATTGTCCTTTTGTACAGCTGTCATGACATTTCCATTTCTTAAAGTGCAGCAGTGATCAAATGTAAACACTGGGAGAAAAAAAAAGAAAAACAATCAAATGGACTTGGTTTCCAAATTTGAAGACATTTCGCTTCCCATCTCTGAGCGCAACAAAATAAAAGCTCAGTTTAGTGATTAAACTGACTAAGACTAAATTTATTGTCCTTTTGTACAGCTGTAATGACATTTCCATTTCTTAAAGTGCAGCAGTGATCAAATGTAGACATTGGGGGGGAAAAAAAAGAAAAACAATCAAATGGACTTGGTTTCCAAGTTTGAATACATTTTGCTCCCCATCCAGGAAGCTTTTTCAATTCAAAATGTCAGGAATAGCATTGAGTTCGAGGTTTTACCAATTTTGAATTAAAAAAGCTTCCTGGATGGAAAGCGAAATGTCTTCAAACTTGGAAACCAAGTCCATTTGATTGTTTTTAATTATTTTTTTTTAAATGACTATGACCGGGATAACTGAGAACCTTCACCAGCATTGGGAGAAAAAAAACATGGTGTACTGTAAAAATCTTCAGTAGAAGTATAGATAATGCAGTTTAAAAACACTCTGGTAAAAGTTGAAGTATCAACTTGACCTCTTTACTCAAGTAAAAGTGAAAAAGTATGTGCCTCAAAAACTACTAAAAGTATAAAAGTATAAAGTAATCTTTAAAAAAAAACAGCCAGATGCCGCTATATGAATTAAAAGCTCATTTATAATGGTATGATAATTGATAATGACTGACGGAACAAACAGGATGGATCTGGAAACCAGATGTTCATTAGATTAATTATTTATGTCAACGTTTGGTTTAGTTGTTAAATAAAAGAAGATGATGTTGAATTTATCTTTAAAACATTTCTAAACAGAAAAAGGATGTATGATGTAGGGCTACTTAGTGATTAATTACTGTTAATAGCACAATTATTCAAACATTCCTCAGTATTTCATCTAAGCTGAAAGTTTTTTATGCAGTTTGTTTATAGCTTTTTATGCAGTTTGACCAATTTTAAACAAAATTCTGCTTTTAGTTTTGTGGATTAGACCAAAACAACTGAGTGAGTTTTTCTATGGGTGCCCAGAGTCTTTAGCACATGGGACTTTTTGTTGTTGTTGCCGTTTGCAAAAAAAAAAAAAAAAAAAAAAAAGCCTCTTACAGTAAATTAAATATGTAATCTTTAGATTATTTTTAATAATTTTGTAGAAAATGGACCGGCCCATTAATGAAGCTCCTAAACACAAAAAGATCCTAAAGCAAAGCAAAAAATGAATTTAAAAAATGCGTTTAAATTGTTTAAACTAAATTATTCAGTTTAGAAAATAAGTAAATGTGTGGATTTTGCTTTGTTATAATGTATATTTCGCCTTTTTATGCAAACTAGAATGGATTAGGATTCAATGTTTTAAAGAAGTTGCATTGAGTTAAATATTAATAAACTGATTAAACAATTTTTGGAGGTTTACGCTCCTAAAAATATAAGAAAATAAAAAGAAAACATGGAAGAAAAAAAATTTGTTTGGGCTTTTTTTTCCTTTTTATTTGGATGAATTTACAAAAAGTTATTTTTTTGAAGTTGATAATAAAGCTTTATGTGGTTAGCATTTTTTAAACACCTTTTAGCCTTAAAACTCCTTTTTTTTCCCCACTGTTGCTCATTGATCTCTATAATCCAGACCCAGGTGCTTTTATTTTGGAAAGCCTCCGCGCGCTCCGCGTCCTCACCGCGCGCAGCTTCACGCGCAGCCGAACAAAGTGGGATATTCCGCGCGGTCGCCACAGAGCCTGCTTCTCCTCTCTCTCTCTCTGTCTCTCGCCCACGCTGCTCCCTGCGTGACGCAAATCCGCGCGTGGGTGGACACACGGGGCGTGGGAGGCTTTCTGCACGGAATACCAAACACAGGCAGGTTCTACACCCACAGAGACACGCGGAGACGCTCCCTGACGAAGCGCGCAGAGAGGTTTCAGCAGCAAGTCTGAGCTGATCAAGGTTTCTGCTCATCTTACAGGTTTTAATGACAGAAATCAACATTTAATAAAGAAAAGGCTTCATGGCTTCTTATTTT
Source organism: Cyprinodon tularosa (assembly GCF_016077235.1). NCBI lineage: Eukaryota > Metazoa > Chordata > Actinopteri > Cyprinodontiformes > Cyprinodontidae > Cyprinodon > Cyprinodon tularosa. Next base: position 59,575 of record NW_024039107.1, read on the forward strand.
ATTTATTATATCGATAAACAGAAAGAAATGCTTCACCTGAGTAGAAGGAAGAAGCGTCGTTTTTGCACCTTTTGCTCTATGAATGAAATCTGAAAAGTGTGGCGTGCATTTGCATTCAGCCCTCCTAAGTTTTGCTTCTTCTGGATTTAAGATTTCCGATCTTTTTTCCCACCAACTTTAAACATCTGCAGAATTGAATGGAGAACGTCTTAAAGTTTGGTTCCATATTCTCTATGATCTAAGTCTGGACTTTAACTAGGCCATTCTTACATGAGTGTAAAGCATCAAATTGCAGCCCTGACTATGGTTGAATCCAAAACTGCTCCCTAACCCCTAAAGGGCTGCAGCAGTGTATTTTTTATTTATTTATGCCCAGGGCTTGAACTGGTAATCTGTGATACCGAGCCGGTCCTAATTCCAGCGTGCGCCTTCCTTAAATCACACCGGCCCCAACACTTACTCTCCAACCGAGGCTCCTACCTGTGACAGGAAATAACTCAAGAAGTAATCAAATGTTAACTAGCTAAATGATGCATGCAGTATATGTAGCCCTCGTCTTCATGCACTTCCTTGTGACGTTGGCATATGCTGTCATTTTCTATTTCTTTAAACTGTAAAATCCTTGCAATAAACTAAATTATAATAAAGCAAAAATTCTTTCTTTAAACCAAACTAAGATGATCCTCTTATATTTGGTGAGTTTATGCTTGAATATTTTGCAACAATATGTTGCAGTGCATGATGGGGTTTTGCATCTAATCTCTAACATTTCACGTCTTACATGCATTGTCCAAGCCTGTTTATGCCCACTATTGATAGCATGGTCTGGGCTATGTTATTCCACGCCACAAAGCAAGAGGGACAATCAGGAACTAGCGGTTGGTCTAGACGCGGCCGAGGCGATGAGGAAGTTTGTGCGACAACGGAGGGACATGAGGGCCAAAAAGAGCGGGGTTTCAGGTGGAGAAAGGATCCCAGCGTTCTTGCGCGTTCTCTCTGTGTTTAAATCAGCCTTAACTATCAAGTGTCCCTCGTAATAAAGTCCCCCTCTCAGCTGTGGAAGACGCCTAGATGTACATGGGGGGGGTAAAAACGTGACTGCCTCATCCCTCCAACTTAAATGGAAAACAGTCGTTCCTATGGTAACACATGCGTGCCCGTAGCTCTGTGTTGCAGGTTAACATAACTTCAAACATTTACCATTTTCTTAAAAATAAACCTATCCAGGCAAATGAAAATATTTCAAAGAGGACCTTCCATTTAGGGATTAATGACGTTTTTTCCTCTTTTTCCTAACTTGGGATTTTTTCTTGGTGCGATGAAGATGCAGCGCACCAGAGGAACTTTTATTTGAATGCACGTGTTTCCCACGCCACTAGTTCACCGTTACACCTGCTGCCAAATTCTAGCGATTCTGCACTGATGCAAACTACCTATTAAAGGGCTGAGCGTCTACTGGACCTACCACTGGGTTTGGGATTCAGACTGGTTGTCCAGCAGGACTTCCAGCTCCCTTTCCCTGTTAAAAAAAGCCAGTCTCTAGCATGATGCTGCCACCACCGTGCTTTAGGGAAGGTGCATTCAGGATGTCGGTTATCCGCACGCTAAAGCGCTTTGCTTGCAGGTTGTCATGGATTTAATTGGTGATTTCATAGTGTGGGGGTGAACAGGGGATTTAAAGAGCAAAATCTAAATCTTTTTTCCTGTTATTGGCTTGGAAGCCATATTGGATGATGATCTCATTCAGCTTCACTCCAAATGTTTGTCGCTAGATTTGAATTATAAGAATACATTTTTTTAAGATCCCTATAAAGCAGGTGAACTTAGTAAAGGCGACTCTGACCACAAGTTTTAATGGTTTGAATATTCCTAAACGACGTCTCTAAACATTATAAAGCTTGAAACCAGTAGACTAACTGGGAGATTTAAGCCAAATCAACTGGTTGTGAGGAAGCAGGTTGATCCTCTAGTGCAGAAGGTTCCCAAAGTAGGGGTTGGGGCCCCCTGGGGAGATTTATAAATGATTTTCATAATCATTAAGATGTGGTTTCTATGGTAAATATATCATTAAAATAATTAATTTTAAATAAATAAACCCACCGGGAAATAAACAGATTTTTGCATTTAAAATCATTTTAAAATATTAAATAATTAAATGTTCAATTAAATAAGTAGAAATATACATATAGTCCACAAAAACAACTATGTAAAATCAATATAAAGACTTTGTTTTTATATATTTTACATAAATAAATATGGATTGAAGTATTTAATTGCTTTATTAGGGGGTCTGCAGTCTGTTGCAGTTTGAAATGTTTGGGAACCCCTGGTCTAGAGGTTCATATGCTCAGTGGAAAACAGTTTGAAAGGGCAGATCGATCTACTAACAAGACAATAACTTTCCGTTTAGGATTTAACGCCATTTTAAATAAATGTCATCTTATCTCCAGGCCTACATACAGTGTTATTGATGTCACATGATTTATGGTTAATCCTTCATCATTTCTTTAATTAGGAAAACTGTTATAAAAGAGCATTTTTTACCCCTTAATCCAACAGAAAAGTGAATTTTATTCCTCCTTTCTCTTTATCTTTTTTATTTTTTCTGTGATCTTGAACTTTGGCCAATTGGTTCTTTATTTCTGTTTTTAAATCCTAATCATCACCAGGGTTTTTTCTCCCACACACTGACAGCAACATTATTGTCAGACCAAGTGATGACATCACCTCCATGACCTCCATAACCAGCTATTAAACACATTTAAATGTCTTTTCTCTTTAAGCTGCAGCTGAATCGTTTTTTCTGAGGCTCGGTGTTTCCAGCTGTTCTCTTTGGTCAGAATCAGCCGGTTTGGAGAAGAAACGGACCTGGACTGATGCAGCATAGAAACTTCTATTTAAAATTATATTCAAAGTTTAATATTTGATAAAAAAAAAACTATGAGAAATAAAAAAAACAACTCCCTGTAAAACATACTGCTTTGTGCAAAAGCACATGTGCATGTTAAAATGAGTCATTATTTAAATACGTTTAACGTGGTTTTATAGATTAACAGAAAACAAAATCATATAGATTAAATTAAGTACATATTTTAAATAACGGTATAGAAAAATCCATTGATATTTTATATGTAGATGTTCAAAAAAGTTTTAAATAAATTTAGTCTGATAGGAGCTTATGGCTGTAACTAACGATTATTTTCCAAATCGATTAATCTGTCGATTATTTTTTTGTTTAATCGATTAATAATCGAATAAAGGTTCCATAAAGAACAGTATTTACTACATTAAAGCAGCAGAGACTAAAACTTTTCCACTTGACGAGTTCTGGGTTTAGCATATTGACAGAAGAAAAGGATTTTTTTTTTTTATCTTAAATGCAAAATATATATATTGTTTTATAATCTTGTTATAATTACTGCTCTAAGTTTATTGCTCTGTCAGCTAAAGCCAGAGAGTCTCTATACTCTAGTTAACTATTAGTCCATTACAGAATTAGTTGAGGATTATTTCAATATTCGAATAATCACGATTAATCCAATTAATTGTTTCAGCCCTACACCTTTGTTCAATTATTTTAAGCTAGCTATATAACTTTTTTTTTATTTTTATGTTTTTTTAAACTTTAATGCAGCGGTCACCAACCTTTTTACAGTTGAGGGCTAATTCAGGGGTACTGAGTCACAGGAGGGGCTACCAATACTGACCTAAAATTGGAAGGGTCAATGTTCACCTAATCTTCATACATTATAAACACACTTTATCGTTTCTTTAAATTTAGACATTTTCATTTTGAAATATCTATAAATGCTTAAATGTTATATATGATTAAATGATGAAATGTTCTATAACTGATTAAAAAAGAAGAGCAACTGAATACAATGAAATTTCAAACGTAGCTCACTGTTGAGTCGTTCTATTTTCAGAAGACTCTAAGGGCCCCCTTTGTCGTCCTTGAGGGCCACAAGGGGTGTGTTGGTGACCTCTGCTTTAATGAAATAAAGTGTGTTATGTTTTTTTTGGAAAGTATTATCAATATTAATTTATTATTTTTTGAGCCACAGATGAACGCTGCAATGTCAGCGGGATGAAAAATGTTGGAAGTAAGCGGGAATAATCAGAAAACCTGTTTTCATCCAGAGTGATTACCACTGTCCTCCAGGAAATGGGGCGATTTTATCATTTTCAGAGCCATGACCGTACTGTATGTTAATTCATCCTCTGACATGGGAGCTGGCTCAGAGCTCGTCTGCCTGGCTGTGTGTTTCCTGGACGGGGACGCCTTTTACAGCTGCGTTTTCTATCTCTGCTTCTGTCTCCTTGAACCCCAGTGGGCCTCAGCAGATGGCCGCTCACACTGAGCCTGGTTCTGCTGGAGGTTTCCTCCTGTTAAAGGGAGTTTTTCCTCTCCACTGTCGCTACAAGCATGCTTAGTGTGAGGGATTGCTGAAGAGTCAATGAGTCGATGCAATCAACTGGTTTTCCTTTGATAGAAAACTTTGAATCAAAGTGACTGGATGATCTGGTGAACTGTAACGTGCCTTGAAAAATAAACTGAATTGAATTGAATTAATAGATGAAGAAGCTTTTTAGCCACTCCACACCAACGCAATGCATCATGGGAGGTAATGGAACTACAGTTGTTTAAGACCTGCTTGTTCCTGAAACTTTTTTAGGTTCCTAATAATTTATAGCAGAGGTTCAGTTATTTGAGGATGTTTGGACAGTTAATTGGTCAGAAAGCCAATTAGTGCTGAATCCCAGCAGAGTAAATGAATAGATAAAGACAGTTTCTAAAACTAAGGCGACACCACAGTTGCTGGTGATGATCACACAGACCGTGGGCGGAGCTAATCTCTGAAAAGAGTTCAGGTTCCTGTTGAATTCAGGCAACAATGAAAACAAATCATCTCATGATAGAAAAGCCAGATGTTTATCGCTCTCTAAATGGTCTAAAACAGGTTTTCCAGGTTATTAGATCTCCATCTAAACGATTTCCTGATATGCGCTGCCGGTGGTTTAACTGTTTAAGATTTTATTGTTTGTTATAGAGTCTGGGCTGCATGGTAGCACAGCCTTCTAGTTCCAATCTGGGTCTTTTTCTGTGGAGTTATCATGTTCTCCTGGTGCATCCGAGTTCCCTCCAGGTACTCCAACCTGCTACCACCTAAAACCTTAATGTTAGGTAAACTGATTTATCTAAGGCAAGGCAGGTTTACTTATACAGTACCGTTTAGTTTAAGACCAGTTCAATGTGCTTTACATGAATTAGATCATAAAATAGAAGAAAATAAAAGCAAAATAAAGATATTTAAAAAATTTGTCAAACTATTAAATGAAGTATTATTGGTTTAATGTTGTGATCCAAATGTTTTAGCTCCAACAGTCAAAGACAGCTCTAAACTAATGGGTTTTTATCTCTTCTTCAAAGAACTCAGGCTTTTAACTCTTTTCCAGTTTTCTGGGACTTTGTTCCAGATCAGTGGATCATAGGAACTAAATGCTGCTTCTCCATGTTTGGTTCTTCTTCTGGATGGACCTGTTATGGATTGAGATGCTGATGTATTTAGTGATTTTTAGACTAGCAGAATGATTTTAAAGTCGTAGGGAAGCGGCTTTTCCAACGGTTGCATTTCAAAATTCTCCCGAGTGGTGCCCGACTTTACACGAGTGAATAAAGTGAATGTGATTGGTTGATTATCGAGGGGGCGGGATTGTTGTGGCGGAAGGTTCGCAAGCACGTTTGGTTGTGGCCGGTTTGTCAGAAGCATCTTGCTAACCAGTTAGCAACTTAGTGCTAGTAGGTTCCCAATGGGAAATTCCATTGGGACCAAGTAGCACTAAATTGGTGACTTAGAAACGACGCTGTCAAGGAACGCTATGGACAGCGGAAACATGCAAGAGGAGGAGAGTTTAGTGTCGGAGGTCGTGGATGAGTCTCCTCCGTCATTCATTTTTTATTTAGAGGAGGAAAGCGGGGATGAAGATGTTGAGGAAGAGGACGCCAGGGCGGCAGAAGCTTGGTTTGGTGTAGAAGGCTTCCAGCCGTACATGTTTGAGCCCTTGCCTCGCAACGCTGCCAGTTCTGTTAGCTCTACGCCTGCAGAAGACACAGACGTCCATCCCCGTGAACACTGGGACGCAACTCAATGGGAAAGGAAAGGATTCTGATTTCAACCGTTGCGTATATTAGCTGCGACATATGAATCAAGATGCTATGACCGAAAATATGTCAGATGATCGATGATATATTATTAGTTGAGTTTAGGTGTTCAAGCTGACGTATAACTAACTGGCCTGCATAAAATAACAAGAGAAAAAACAGATTTTAAGAAAGGATTTCTTTAGAATAGAAATTTTCTAACTTTTGGGTCAATATAGTCTGATAAAGAGTACATTTATATATATATGTTTAAACCAGAATAATTTGACATTTAAATATGACTTCCGCATTTTAAAGTCTATTTTCTGAGCTATAGGGACTCAGTAGAAGGACTTCAGAACGGGGCTGATGTACTCTACTTTCTTAGTTCTAGTGAGAACTCTGGCAGCAGCGTTTTGGATCAGCTGCAGCTGTCTGATGGACTTTTTTTAGGCAAACCTAAGAAGACCCTGATGCAGAGATCAATTCTACAAAAGATAAATGGATGAATGAGCTTTTCTAGATCCTGCTGTTCCTTTAATCCTGAAGATGTTCTTCAGATGATAAAAGGCTGATTTAGTAACTGACTTTATGAGGCTCTGAAGGTTCAGCTCTGAGTCGATCCTGACACCATTAAAGGGGATTTGTGTCTCTGTCCTGCTCTGTGATGGACTAGAGACCTGTCCATGGGGGACCTCACCTCTACCCAAATAACTGCTGGAGCTGGGCATTCCATCAACAGGGCTATGGCAAACAATCATAGTGCAAAATATCACGTGCTTCTTTTTGTTTTGTTTTTTATAGAGCGCTAATTGAAATACTTTGAAAATCAACACTTCAAGCCAAGAGTGTTGTTGGAGGACAGGATAAGACCTTATTACTTTTGTTAACATTCAATAAATATGTATATTTTTATGGCAAAAATTAAAATACATGTAATAATAAAAAACAACCACTTGCCCTAAAATATTAAGAAAAATAACAAAAGTGCTTTTATAAGAAATTCATAAAAAACGCTTCTTTCATAAGTGAAAGAAACTTTTTTTGTCACAATCTAATCTTAGACTTTACTTTTTTTAAACTTAGTTTATTAACTTTTTAGCTTTGTTTTTTAACTTTTTCATTTAGTTTTTCACCATTTTTTTTACTTAATAGCTTTTTTTTTCAAATTGATTTACACTAATAAAAAAAATTCAAGAGTTCAATTTAAGTGGTCAAATTCATATATGGCATGTACAGACATGTAGCAGTATCTTTGCAGAATGGCTGAATATAGATCTTGTGCTTCTAGACCTGACAGAGGGACGGAGGGGTTAAAGAACACCTGAATTGATTTAACCAGCCTCTAAAGGTAAATCTCAGGCGTATACAGAGGGAGTATTTAACCGTCACTGCATCTATTATGTGTCATGAATGAAGTTTGTGCTGAAGACCAGAATATTTTCACATGAGGACTTTTGAGGGACATTCCACAGTAAGAGGAGATGAACAGAGAGTCATCTAGAAAAGATTTGGTGGCATTTGGAGGAAAACACACAGAGGTCGCTTTCTGGCACCAACAGTCAGCACCTTTTAAAATGTGTAAAGAGGAAATTTTCCTCCAGTTAGTGACGCTCCTCAAAACAGTCCAGCTGTTTGTTGTTTTTTTTATTTACTCTCTGCTGAGATAGAAAGAAAATATATTTATATTTTGATCAAAAGCAGCAGCCTTATGTCACATGAGCCTTCAGAATCGAGCCCCACACATGTACGTCAGTGAAACACGCCTGTATGCAAAAGCTCAATTCACATTTCACAATCGTACAACGAGCGGTGAAGTGACAGGACATGCAAATGGTTTCCAACACAGGGAAGTGGGTAGCAGGAAGCTGTGAGAGTGCTGCGTGAGCGTCTGAGCTCTGCTGATCTGATCAAGAGTTTCCCCAAAGGCTCTGATGACAGAGCTGCTCTTTACCAATACAAACAATCAGGTTGACGCTGAAAGCTGCAGGTTGATGCGGTGCTACGCATAGAGACCGCTAAGAAAGAGGCTCTGGGTGATGCCATTGTGAAATCATCCAGGCGATGTAAAGCTGGAGATGCACGGAGGTGTAGCCGAAGCTAAAGGGCGTTACTCATCCTCAGGTCGTTTCTGCATCATCATCATCACCACTTTTGTTGCATTTTCACACGTTTTCTCCCCTCGTCTCATGAACAGGGTGAACTGGTTGAGTTTTTTTATGCCCAGTTGAAAACACATCCTTAAAAATACTAATAAAGAAAACATAACTTTTCTTTTCCCTTTTTATGAAAACTGATACAGATAAGATATCGAATGGAGAGAAAAAAAAAACATTTTTTTCCTCACTCACCAACATTTAATCAGACTAAAATATTCCTTTATATTTTGTTAAATCTTGAAAAAGTTTAAATATTTAAGAGATTCATTTAAAAGTTTAAGGTTTCAGAAATAAAATACCTTTACATTGTTTGTCCCAACGGTCAATGATGAAAACAGATTGTTATGCTGCTGCAGAGGAACTACATTCACCTCTTATGTAATACTTAGCTTGAATTATGCACATTCTTCCATTTTAGTCTATAATTTAAACCTGTGTGATTCCAACCCCAATGCTATGTCTTCCTCTGTGTAACTCCTGAATAAGAATAATCCTGGCTTTCTTTTTAATACAGCTGCCAAACTCACCCAGAGCCATAGCTCAGTTGAACCCTCCATCCCACCTGCTCTTAACAGTGATGATTTTACGGAACTCTTTATCAAAAACATTGATCTTATTAAAAATAAGATCATTAGCACTCCTCTAACAAGGACTGGTTTATCTCTGGAAGGTGTGGCTTTTTTTTTTTTTATCACAGCTGCTTACCTTATCAAGGCTGCAGTTTAAATAATGAAATTGTCTAGAGAGCTGTTCTAAACAAAATTTATTTTTGTTTACACGGGTGTATACAAAATGACCAAATAAATCTGTCTAAATCTAAGTCTCCAAGTCTAATCTGAGGTAGACATAGTATCTGAACCGGTTTTAGACTGCTTTGATCCAGTTGGACTTTCAGAAAAAAATTATCTTCATCTAAGCCTTCAACTTGTATGTTAGATCCAGTTCCAACCAGTTTATTTAGGGAGGTATTCCCTTTGATCTCCTCAATTTTAGATGTGATTAATCTCTCTCTGTTACAGGGATATGTACCAAAGGCTTTTAAGGTTGCTGGAATTAAACCTCTGCTTAAGAAACCGTCTCTTGACCCAGATGACTTGGTCAATTATAGACCTATATCTAATCTTCCTTTCTTATCTAAAATTCTTGAGAAAGTAGTTGCCAAACAAGTTTGCGATCACTTCCACCATAATGAACTTTTTGAAGAGTTTCAGTCTGGCTTTAGAGCTCATCATAGCACTGAAACAGCTCTGGAGAAAGTCACTAATGATATTCTCATGGCCTCAGATAATGGACTTGTATCTGTGCTCGTCCTGTTGGATCTTAGTGCTGCATTTGATACAGTTGACCATAATATTCTTTTAGAAAGACTTGAATATTTTGTTGGAATTAAAGGAACAGCACTAGACTGGATCGATTAAGTTTGGTCACGTTAATGCTCAAATCTTCCTCATGCTCAAAGGTTACCTGTGGAGTACCACAGGGATCAGTGCTAGGACCAATTCTCTTTACTCTACTATATGCTTCCAATCGGTAGAATTATTAGACAGCATGGGATTAATTTCCACTGTTATGCAGATGATACTCAGCTATATCTGTCTATAATCCAGATGAAGCTAATCCATTACATAGATTACAGGCATGTCTTGAAGACACAAAAACCTGGATGACTCTTAACTTTCTGCTCCTGAATGCAGACAAAACAGAAGTTACAGTCTTTGGACCAAAATCTTTGCAAAAGAAGCTGATAAGTCAGTCACTTCATGCGAAATATCTTCAAACTAGGAAAAAAACTCCAGTGGATTGTTTTTTAACCTTTTTTTTAATCCAGCAGATAATCTGTATGTCTCCACACAGTGTGCGATCTTTTTGCCCTTTTTGGGCCGACTTTCCAGTTGTGCAAGATTTTTTTGATCGGCCCGACTTTCAGTTTGATCGTGCGTCATGTGTTGTTTTGTGTACAGGAGGTAACGAGGGGCGATCAGCCTCACACGACCACCTCCTGATCTGGAATCGTAAGGTCGGGAGAAAATCAATCATGTTTTATTTTCAGTCGGCTGTCGTAAGGTGATCATGGGTAAATCGCTCAGTCGGAATGTGCAAACAATCCTCTCTGATGAAAGCTTGTTTCTCTCTAGTGAGTTTGATATTGATATTGACGAGTCTAAATTGCACCATCACACTGCGGAGCTGAGTCCGACGTGTTTTTTAGAGAGAGACAGAGACAGAGATGGTAGATCGCATCAGAGAGTCAGCCCCACATTTATCGTGAGCTGTGAACTCACACTGTACGATGGAACCCTGCGGTTTTGTCGTACAGTTTGAGCTGTAGCTGTGTGCAACGATTGAAGAAAAAAAATCGCACAGTGTACGCCCGGCTTAAAACTTTCTACCACTGATGACAGCTCACCACCACTTTCTGTTCCGACTTCCCATCCATGTTCAGCTAATATGAGATACACAACATGTCACTTCCTGAATCACCTTTAAAGTTAGAAAGCAGGTCAAAGGTCATTGCTTACATCCAGTCCCCCCTAATGAGAAGATATTCCTGGAAGAGTTAACCTTTCAAACCTGCAGGGAAAACTTCTTTTGAGTGGGAAACTTTCTGCAGCAGAAGATGGAGCTTCAGATCAAAATGTCAACCTTCAGCAGCTTGAGTGGAATCCATACCCCGTCACTTTCCCTCCGCTTCATTCCCCATCAGCCAGTTATTTTGGGGAATTAGGCCAGCCGCCACCGGCGTGAACCCTTGGGGACCAACCCAGAACAGCTTTTGTCAACCTCCCTCCTCGCCACCAGCCCACCCGCCCACCTCCAGCACCATTACGCCCTGAACACAGCAGAAAACATCCCATTACATACAACTGCAATTTACACACACGCTCTTCAGCTGCTTTTATGTGTTTTCAAAAAGCCCAGGAGAGAAGAAAAACAGTATTTGGGAAGTGTGTGTGCTTTGGTGCTGAGGTGTGTTTCTCTGTACGGGGGCGGTTGGGGTGGGACGGCGTACGTTTTACATCCTCTAATTAATTTCAGAAGGAAACTAAAACAAATATCAAAGCAGAATCAACCAGAGCCTGAAAATATTCTGTGGCACGTTTGAACCATCAACCGCCAAATCTGTTTGTTGTGAAAAAAATAAAGGATGATAATTATCTACACCAGAATTGCCCATAAAGTCCCACAACCAAACCCTTTTAGACTGGTTTAGGAAAATTACAAAGAGCAATCAGGAAGAAGAAAGTTTTGATCATGCAATCCAACTGCTGTCTTCAAATTCTCCAAAAATCAGGTCATGGAGGGAAAACTCAGCCTCTTTGTTCACTAGCACCGATCTAAAACTTGTACCCCCAGATTTGGGTCTGAACTGGGCTCCAAAAAGGGCGGGATCCATTTAAAGCTCCCCCAGGGTCACACTGCTCAGATGAGGCTCAAAACTAGATGAACGCATCTATCCAAGAGCTTCGGCTTTTATTTTACATTCTTTCTTACTGCGACCAACTGGAACAAGTTTCTGAAGATACTCGGCTTGTTGACTTAAGGTAGAATTATTTCTGAACCAGAGAAAGTTCATTTCTGCTTGAGAACCATAGAAAAGGCCAGTTTCAACCATCACCATCCATCCCAAACCGGCCCCTGATCAATAACCCTCCGTTTAAATGTCCCTGCAGAGGTTCCCCAATGGTAAGGGCCATCCCAAACCACATAGTGGGTAGGGCCAGTGGGCTTTTCAGCCTTTAAATTGTTGGTTTATGAGAAAATGTATTCAATTACAAAATGGATGGGTTACCTGACCGTATATTTTTTTCAAGAAAGGGGCAAATGTTAGATGTTATGTCACCCTGTGCCACAGGGCAAACCACATACAGGGCGTCATTGTGTTGCCATAGCAATGACTACTTTTTCTTTTCTATTGGAGTGAAGAAGCCGTCACATTCTCGTTTATACCCCCCCACCTTCAGTCATAGTGCCTTCCACAGCTGCGGATGAGACTTCACTGGGAGTGACACATGATGGGTAAGGGTTACTGGAAAAAATTGAAATCTAGATAAGTCAGTTTTTCTTGAAATAAGTGCATCTGTTCTTGGATTGGGGAGGTAAACGAGACATTTTGCCAATAGAACAAGACAACTTGCATTTAAAATAAGAAAATACAACTGCATTGTCTTATTTCAAGTGCAGATTACCTAATTATCTTATTTTAAGAGTAAAAATACTTGCTCCATTGGCAAACTATCCTATTTACCTACTCAAATTAAAGGTAAATAGATTTACTTTAAGACATTTTTACTTATTTCTAGATTGTTTTTCCAGTGCTTAGAGGGTGGTTTGGGATTCAGTCTAAGAGTCTTTTCAATCAAGACGTCAACAGAAACATGTCATCAGCAAAAAAAAAGACCTGGATAGGTCGCCAGTCCATCGCAGGGCAACACAGACACAACCAACCATTCATGCACACACTCACACCTAAGGAGAATCTAAAGGAGCCAATTAACAGTCATGTTTTTGGACTGTGGGAGGAAGCCGGAGTACCCGGAGAGAACCCACTCATGCTCAGGGAGAACATGCAGACGTGGCCTTGTAGAGCACACAATAAAAAAAAAAAATACACTACGTTACTGACTCTAGTTGCCACTATATGCTCCACTGAGAGCCATTCAGGTTGTGTTCTCTGGACAGCACATAGGTGGGACTCGCTGCCAATCTCGCTTACCTAGCTACCGCCATCAACGCAATCGCAAGAGGGTACTGGCGACTATTCCTGAACCCAAAGCTTAACCTTAATAAATATTGCTGAGCGGGAGGACGAACTCAGAATTTACAAACTCATCTTTAAAAGAGGAACAGCAGCAGTGTACAGGCATCAATTGTAGTAGTTTCTCATGGCGTCTGCTGCCATTTTGTTTTTTACCTCGATTGGTTAAAACCAAATTTTCCAAAGGCGGGAACTAGGTGTCGTTTACCCAATCAGCTCTGAGGGTTCTGCTAAACATCCCTTCTTTTCACAAATGAATTCAGTGGAATCAGACCTTTATTCTAAGTGCTCCACATTATCAAACTGGGGCGCAAGGTTAGATCTATGCTCTTTTAACCAAGAAACGACATTGGTCAGCTGGCATATTTGACAACATCAACATTGATGAAGTCCTTTGCATTGAACGTTCAGGGTTAGATGTGGGTAGAGGGCAGAACATGAGGTGATCAATAAAGGTACATCCCAATTTATATGAATTATAAACCCTTAAAAACCCTACGCAGTGTTTTATCAATGAGGCTGCGGTTACTCTCTGAGATCCTCATAGTTGGAAGGACTGTCTCCAGTCACAACATTCCCATGACCTTTAAACTCAAACACCCTCAGACAAAGACTCGTCTATCTGGAGGACGGAACAGCAGAACAACAGGAAGTTACATGGTGTTCAAAGCACCAATAAGAGCCATATCTTCATCCGTCTGCCTGCATTTAAGGACAAGGGATATAATTTGACAACAGAAGACAGATGGGCACAGAGAGGAGCAAGGAAAGCCCTTTAGTCAGACATTAGAAACCATCCCTTAACTGAAGAGGAGGACTGAGGTTTCACCTTTCACCCACATGCAACAGAAAACTGAAACACCTTCCAGAGACGTCTCAGGGTGACACCATCTGTGTCCAGGTTAATGAGCCTCAGAGGTCACAGGAGGTCGACCACCTGCAGGGGGGGCGGGGGCTTGCAGAACTGTGATTAGCGTGATAACTGAAACCTGGCTGCTGCCCACCAGGACTTCCAAACTAAAGAAGAACTCGGAAAGAGGTTGATTTTAATCGATTTATTTTTCACCATCATGAATTAGAGGACTGAGAATCGAAAGAGTAAAAGTCTTAGTGGTGGTGATTGCGTTAAAAATTTTTTAAGATTCCTGCGGACCTTTTCTGCAGTTAAGACTAAAAGGAAACAATCTACAGCATGTGAGAGTGTGGAAGCGGTTTGGTTTTTTCCACTACAGGATTTCTTATGTTTCACTTTGGTAACAGCTATTATAATATAGATTACACTGTTTTTGTTTAATTTATTTCCAAAAGACACAAAGCTGTGAGCTGATTAGAGCAGTGCAATGAGAGTGAAGGTAAGGTAAGAAGCCTGAGCTGAACTTCCAGCTCGACACGCTGATGTGTTTTCCAAACACACATGGAACAGGTAGGCACGTAGGATTCCAGTCCGCCCACCTACGACTTCTGAATCCACGTCTGGTTACTCAGTGTGTGCGCCTTTTATGCAAATATGACCTTACAAAGCCGTTCTGGAGGATCAAGCTCCAGAGCAGCTAGAGAAAATCAGCTTCATCTCTTTTTTTTTTTTAATCTCTCCCCTCCTTTTCCCTCCTTTCACCTAACTCTATATTCGACAACAAGACGCAAATAAAGCAGATAAAAACGCTGACAGGAAATGGGATGTCCGCCCACACGGGGAGGCAGGTTGACACCCAGGCTGCCTGTTCCCACAAGTCCAAGTTTACCCTAATTTTACTCAGCCAGCCTCTTTTTTTTTTTCTCCAGTGACATTTTCAGTAGATGAAAATAAAGAGGATTCGACTTTCCAAATCTGCGTTCAGCGCCCTGAAAGTTTGTTTATTTAGTCCTTGAATGTTCACTTCATTCCTTTAAAATGAGCCTGACATTTTGGCTGAAGCATTTGGTCTCTTTATGACTCAGAGTTGGATGAGAAGATCAATACCGCTCTGATTTCTGCCCGGCACATGGAGGAAGCCTGGCTCTGTCTGTCTGACGATAATTGGGAAAGAAAAAGCTCAGATCATAATCTCACTAAGCCCTCAGCTTTTTAATTGACACCAATATTTGGTTTGGAGTCAATAAAACAGGATTTTCCTTTATATGAATATATGAAACAATTATTAATGCAAACTGGAAGGACATTTAAAACAACTAGAAATTATTGCGCAAAATAAATAGCAGGTGCAAAGGGGTAGCAAAGGTTAAAAACAATTGAGTCAGATTCAAAAACACACAAACCATAAAAATGAAACAGAAGAAACCCTCCAAAAAAAAAAAAAAAATCAAAAGCAGATAATTTTAAGAAATCACGATTCCCGTCAATTATTAAAACTAAATCAGTGAAGATCATTTTTTTGTTTAAATATAATTGGGAAAAAATCATTTAAATTAATTACCCACTTTCATTTAAACAATTAGACTGTTTAGACATTTTAAGGTTAATATTTCTGAAGAGAAACGCTTCTGTAGAGTTTTTTTTTTAACAAAACAACACAGGAGATAAAATGCTAATGATGTTATGTAAAACCACATCTTTACTCTGGCTGTACATCAACCTGCTGGTTCCCGTGGTACTAGTTTCTACAAAACAGGTACACAAAATATTTCATCCAAATGTTCACACTAGGAGGCGCTGCACTGTGCCACAATGGGCAGCTCTGATTCCCGGCCCGAAATCGTTCTGCATGGAGTTTGCATGTCTTCCCTGTGCATCCGTTAGTTGCTACAGGTTCCTCCACTGTCCACAAGCTTGACGGTTGGGTTAATTGGCTTCTCTAAATTGTCTTTAGGTGTGAATGTGTGCATGGTTGTGCATTTTTGTGTGTCTCTGTGTTGCCATGCCACAGGCTGGCGACCTGTCCAGGGTGTACCCCGCCTCTCAACCATTAGCCCCATTCACACTACCCTTTTGAAACCATGCAGATAACGGTCTGAGGACGTACCAAGATAACTGTTGAGGCTAAATGGAATGTCGCTCAACTTGACCTTGCCAGACACAACCAAACCGCTCTAAATCTAGCACTAGTTCAACAGTTGAACTCAGCACGGATCATCTGTGGCTCGGTTCTCCGATAACAACAAGCACATGTGCAGACCACATCTGCGACTACTTTTGCGGGTTTTGTCTGGCTTCTTCTCAGCCTATTAACAATGTATGGCATCAACGGAGCGTGGTGTGACCTGGGACGATGCAGAGATCGAGGCTCTCATTGAAATTTAGCCGAAGGACGCTATCCAGGCACAATTTAATGGGCGGCACCTGTATGAGCTACAGTATCGGGGACCACCAAGAGGAGGCAAGGACCCGCGCTAGTGTGATGTGTCAGTGGACGTAAGGAATCAAGGTCAGTACGAACTCGGCACGGATCAGTTTCCGACCGGTAGTGTAAATTTAGCAATAGACTGCCAGAGATAAGGGCTGGTTATCCTCCCCCAGCAGTGGGTCGCAGTGAGCTTCTCGCAGATATTTTGGACTTATGCCCAATTTTGAAGCATAGTCTGCGCTATGTTATTCCACGCCATAACGCAAGAGGGACAATCAGCAACTAGCCGTCAAGATACGGCCGAGGGGGTAAGGAAGTGGGAGCGAGTTTGTGCAACAATGGAGGGACATGAAGGCTAAAAAGAGCAGGGATCCAGGTGGAAAAAGGGTCCCAGCGTTCTCGCGTACCTCACTCTTCTAGCTGGTCCATCTTCAGGAGCCGTTTTCCACAATGGCAGTCATGCAAACAAAACAATCCGGTAAGGGACAAAACTTGAAATACGCATAGTAGAGTAGAGCGGATGTACAGTAGATATGACCAATCAGAGGCCTCCTGTCTACGGTTGCCTAAAATTTTGTAAAGGTGCACCAGAGTGTCTGCGGAAGGGGTGGGGGCATATTTGCGTTCACTGCGACACAAACGCAGAAAACCTGGTTTCTGACTATAATTCAGCCAACAGGTACTGACCCCACCATGACCCTGACAAGGACCAAGCGGGAGAAGACGGATGTTCACAGTAGGGTTTCCACACTGTGGTATGGGGGGCTTTGGTACGACTCTGTGGGGTTTCCACCAAACATTCAAAATGGATGAGTTTTTGTTTTTGGGAATTTTGTCATTTCCAGTATAATGCAAAGAATTGGTATTTTTTTATTATAACAAAACACAGTCAATTTTAGCCACTAGGGGTGCTTGGCCCTAGCCTCGTGGGACCATCCTGATCTCACGAGCTTTCAAGGTTTCACTCGCAGATCAGTCTGGCTACTTTCCGTTAAAGAAAATTTGGAGCCCTTCACCAAACGAACGTCCAATCAGCGTTGGCTTTCAGGCGGGTTGAGGTGCGACACAACGAGAAGCGCGACAGTTCAGTCTAAAGAACATGGCGGCTTCAGCCGATGAAACTAGCGTTAGCCGCTCGCTTATGCTTTTTTTCTCTTGCATCCTTCTTTTGGAATATGGACCGGGCACCTGAAATTGTGCCTTTTATTCGCAAATTATCTTTACATAAACCGCAAATATCCTTTGCCGACATGTTGCTTATTTGCTGAGCTAACGAAACCTTTACCTGCAGCAGCAAGAATAGCCTGGCTTGTGGTTGTGTTTTCGTCGTCGCTCTGTTAGTACGTCATATGCTTCGTTGATCTGATTGGTTTATTTGGCCCGTCTATCACCAACATAGGCCAATCAGCTAACCAGTATTTTCGCCCCTTCCCAAAATTACTTCAACGGAAGGTTTCCAGATGGATATGCGGAGTCAGGTTAGCTTGGCCCTTCCATCTATAGTCCCTGAATTAGATTACAATTAGATTCTGCATTTTCTGCGAACTACTTTAGTCCAGCAGATTGAGAAAACATTAAGTTTCTGTAAAGGCGAGGAAAAACTCGCCCCTTCAGCTTAAATCTTACATCAGAGAACCAAAAATATGTCCAACAGCTGCAAACTGGTGCTCAGGGTCACAGAACTCATTCAGTGATACTTCAACCCTCTCCAGTTGGTTGAGTAAATTTTTGAAAAAGAGAAAAACAAGGTCAATGAAAGACAAAAATAAAATAATGCATCATGTATATATATGTATAAATAAAAGAGCCAAAAGGTCATGTATGGCACTGAAGCTGCAGGTTGCAGATGTAAACTCTCTACATGATATATGCAAAAAGAGCAGCACAAACATTTTTTATCACTTTTAACTTTAAGCATTGAAGTGAAATAAACCAATCAGCTGCAGTAATGGTATCAGATCAGGGGCCTTCACCAGTTTAACAGGAGCCCTTGATTAGCAGGGAATTTGGCCCATGCAGTGCCTTTACCTTCAGTGTTTAACAAAGGCCTGTTGCTGCAGCTTTTACTGACACTGGACCTAGAAAGCTGCGTCTGACGCTGGTTGGTCTGAACATCTGCCTCGCTTGTAATACATCAAACTAAAGCTCAGAAACATGGAAACGTCATTGGTCTGATAGAGCTGCAGTCTGCTGTAAATGTCTGGGATGCTTTTCCTTTTTTTTTTTTTTTAAACCGAGGAGTTATCTCTCAGAAATGAGCTCATCTGATCGGCTTTAAATCGGTTCCCATCCTCCAGTTTTAGTCTAAAACCATTAAAAATCTGAGAGCAGGAGCTGCAGTTTCCACATGACATCAGCAATCTGCTTTCATGTCGTCCTGTCAATCTTTCCCTGAGAGTGGGCGTCACTTTTCTTTTCTTTTTTTTTTTCCTTTTGGTCCTCCCCTCCCCAACCCTCCAAACAGTGGATGTATCTCATTTGGCAGGGAGCCTCTTCATATTTCACTTTTCACAAGATGCCTGTTCGTTTAATTCCTGCAGCCTCTTTTTACCCCCCCCCCCTTCCCTCTTTTTTTCCTCTTCTCTGCAACTTTTTCTTCCCTTTCCCTTCCTCCGCCGTCTTATTCTCCCCCCGGAGTAGAAACACATTTCAATGACACGCCCACGCCTGGGCCTGTCAGCCCCTCACCCTGTCAGAGCGCCCACGCCGCTCTGCTCCCCTCGGTCTCCTCCCCTCTCCACCAACCCACATCCTCAACACTTTGCGCTCTGAAAAAGCAGCTCCTTTCATCCAAGTTCCTCTTTTATATTTTTTATTTTTTTTTTTGTTGGAGGACAGATTTATAAAGAAAAAAGAAAAACAGGAGAGGAGCAACGGAGGGATGTGATTCAGTCTCCCGGCGGTGTTGCGCCTGTCATGCAGTGTCCCCTTTTATTTGAAATGAATACGAGCGTGATGGAAAAAGCAGTGGAATAATTAAAAAAAAAGAAAGGAAAGAAAGAAAACAAACGCCTCCCGTCTGGAGTGTGTTGCCTTCCTATTGTGGTCTCCACCCTGTGTTGTGTTGCTGTTTTAGGGTGGCAGACGAGTTTTTGAACAGCCGTGGTTGTGACCTCACTGGGAAAGAAGGAAAAAAATAATAAAGATAGTGAAATCAGAAATGTTGAAGCAGTGGAGCAGGTTCCCTCTCCAATAATCAGAGCATATTCTCAGAGTTTCTGAAGCATTGTGAGGCCAAGCTGTGTGTGTGTGTGTGTGATGTGCAGGGCTGGAGCCGGTGTGTTTGCTCACAGTCTTACTTTGTGTCTGTTGAGAAAGTGTGGGATGGTATGAGCGGCTTATGTCTGACTGAACACGTGTGTGCCTGCGTGGGCAGGGAGTGTGTATAGGGGTGATGTGTGTGAGTGTGTGTGTGTCTCTGCGCACATTACACTGGCGTGGGCGTTTTGGGCAAGGATGTGTGTGGGTGTTGTGAGCGTAGGCGGGGGTTATGTGACATACAGATAGAGACTGCAGTGTTCCTGCAGTGTGTTTATGTGTGTGAAACTTTGCTGCAGAGTGTGAGGTGCAGAAACGGCTATAGGGGCCTCCTGCCTACAAATGTGCCAGCGTGGAAATCTGCTGCCTTTGCCTGCGTCTCTTACTACTTTAAGTTGCAATCACCTCAGAGAAGAAAAAAGAAGTGTCACACCAAAGTGCTGAAAAAGACACAAAAATTTTCTTTGAGCAAACTATTTTTTTTCTTGCCTCTGTCCAATTAACCGCTGGGACTTTTATAAGCTTAATTTACTACAGTTTTCTTTACAAATGAAGAGAACTTGACATGTTTTAAAACAAGCTGCTCAACTTTAAAATGCATTTAAAGACATTAACTGATATTTGATCGGAAAAATATATTGTTAAAAAAATGTCCTTCTGGTGCTCCGTAGCTTAAGGGTTATTTGAGGCACCAACTGCGTCCGATCTTAACTAATTTCTTATCCATGTTAATGAACGATGTCCAATTTGTGCTTTAGATTTCGCCCGGATTCAAAATGCCTGCATCAGATGGTTTATGGTTGTTTCAGCCATCTGTGGTGCTGACTTATTGAAAAGATGCAGGAAACTCTCCTTTAAGAGAGACTTTGAAAACCTACTAAAGTGAAAGAAAAGCTGAAATTCTTTCAATGAATGTGATTTAAACCAGCTTTTTGCTGCGCTTTTATCTTCATCCTTACACTGAAAGGGTTTAAGAAAACGCCAGGCTTAATGCAGCTTTCATTTGCTGTATGCCATAATGTTTGATCTGAAAGAAAAGCCAGGAAACAGCAAATATTTCTGTTCTCATAAGATTTTACTTTAATGTGCATTATAGATAAGATAAAAGGTCCAAGCGGTGAACCCAGGGGTACTCCAAAACTAACTCCACGTAAACAAACAGTAGCTTAATTTACTAGATTAACCTAATTTAAAAAAGCCTAGCTCCATTTGCATCTTTTATCTTTACAGTCTAGTAAAGTTCTACCAAACTGATCCTCTTACTGCTAATCAATATAGATATTTACAATAAAAAAAAAAAAACAAAGTAAACCAGGTGTCACAATGGTTAAATGAACAGAAATGGGTACGGTGGGCAATAAGTGAGAATAGAGAAAAACTCTTCTGATGTCAGAAACGAATTCTGTCCATTAAGTCCTGTTGAACAGTCACCCTACCTTAGATTGTTGTTAGATTCAACAAACTGAACATCGCATTTTTTGTTTTGTTAGTGTTCTTTTTGCGTGTTGTAAAGAAAATGTATGCAAGTGGTACACCCTGTGGTACTCCTTTACCCATTACTCATGAAAACAAACTTAAGTCTGTCAGATGGGATTTAATCCCTATCGACATACAAAGCAATTGAAAATTGTGTTTCTCTCCAATTCTTTATGCCATACACAAGACATTTCTGACATTTTGGTGGTAAAGACAAAAAAAGATAAATCAAATATTCACACACAGTTAAACTATGTAAAAAATATAGCATACCCAATATAAAGATAGGCACATACTGCCAGTAAGGTATTCCTTTTGTATCTAGTGTGCAAGTAGCATAGTAGTGCAAGTGTGTTCAAGTAATAAGTAGTAGCAGAGTGTTAAATAGTAGTGGCATGCAGTCCTTTGTGTGGGTTCAGGGGTAAAGTCCGGGGTGTTATGTATAAAGGTCTCTTATGTAGGCCTAGTAGGGGTGTGGGAGGTGAGTAACATTCTGACAGCCTTGCGTATGAAGCTGTTGGTGAGTCTGGTCACCTCTAGTTCTTCCTGGAGGGCAGGAGGTCAAACAGATTGTGAGCTGGCTTAACACTCACATTTGTAACTACCTCTTGAGTGAGGCGAGAAGTTTAAAGTTCCTTCAGGGAAGGGAGTGTGGATCCTTCCAGCTGTATTCACACTGCGCTGCAAGGCTTTCCTGTTGTAGTTAGTGTCGCTCCCGTCCCACAGTGTAATGCAGCTGGTGAGGATGATGGTGCCCCTATAGAATGTTGTTGTGATGGGTGGTGGCACCTGCAGGCTTGAGTTTCCGCACGAAGAAGAGGCACCTTTCTTTGTCAGTGCTGTGGTGTTGATGATCTAGGAGAGGTCATCGCTGATGTACACCCCCAGGAATTTGGCACCCTCTCCACAGCAGCTCTATCTGATGGTTAGTGGAAGGTGTTGGGTGTGGCCTCTCCTGAAGTTGACGATTTCCTTGGTTTAACTGATGTTTAGCAAAAGGTTGTCTCGGCACCACATCGTCAAGAGGTTGACCTCCTTCCTGTGTACAGTCTCATCACCAAGGGAGACGAGTTGTGTCGTCAGCAATCTTCACTATGTTGTTATTGCTCTATGCAGCAGTCATGAGTGTGCAGGTTGAAGAGCAGTGGACTGATAACACAGCCTTGGGGGGCCCTGTGCTCAGTCTGTTACTGCTTGGAGGTGTTGTTGCCGACACATACCTTTGTAGTCAATAAACAGCATCCTGACGTATGAGACTCATTTGTCCCGGTGGTTGAGGGCTGGGTGGAGAGCGGCGCACACTGCGTCCTCTGTAGACCTTTTGGCTTCGTCTGCACATTTCGGGATCATGGGTGAGTGGCAGAATGGATTTGATGTGTGACAAAACTAGCCGTTCAAAGTGCTTCATGACAATGAGTGTCAGTGTCACAGGGCGGTAGTCGTCAAGGCAGGATGGCACAGATTTCTTTTGCACAGGTATGATGGTGCCCGCTTTGACATAGGATTGTACAGTGGCTTGCGCCAGTGACGTGGTGAAGATGTCTGATGATGTCCTTAAGCTCCTCTGAGCAGTCCTTAAACATACGCCCAGGAATGTTGTCTGGACCCCTTGCCTTGGGGGTGTGTATGGTTCTGGGTGCAGCGAGGCACCAGCACTGGTCATGGTGAGGTGTGGTCTTGTCTTCTGTGGGCATGTGTTGTTCTGTGCATCAAAGCGTGCTTAGAAGCAATGCAGTTCCTCAAGCGCAGAGATGTTGTTCTTGCAGCTCTGTTGCGCTAGCTTGTAATCTGTGATTGCCTGAATGCCCTGCAAAAGGCTCTGTGCCTTCCTAACGTCTCTGAAGTTCAACATGCTTAAGTTAACATCTATCCATGTCATGTTTTTGTACTGTATGAGGTATATTGGAGTACTTGGCAAACTAAAAACTTACACTTAGACAAACTTTGTCATTTTGTATACATAGAGCGTATACAAAACGAAATGTCGTTTAGTACAGCTCTCAAGACATTTCCATTTCTTAAAGGGCAGGAGTGTTAAAATGACCAGAAACTGTTTTGTTGATACATTTTATTTGTGGTGGTTAGCACCATCACTTCAGAGCAAAGGGATTTTGGGTTTGGTCCCTGGGAGAACCAGGACCTTTCTGTGGGGGATTTGCATGTTCTTCCCGTGTATGCATGGGGTTTCTCCGGGTTCTCTGGGATCCTCCCACAGTCCAAAAACCTGCATGTTAGGTTGATTGGACATTCCAAATTGAGCTTATGAGCGAGTGCGAGTGGTTGTAAGTCTTTGCGTGGCTCTGAGTGGCCCCAGCGATGGACTGGCGGACCATCCAGGGTCAGTCCGCCTCTCGCCCATTGACTGCTGGGATAGGCTTCAGTCCCCCCCCCCCATGACCCAATTAGGGAATAAGCGGTTACGATAATGGATGGATGGACGATTAGTCTACTCAACATAGATTTATTAGTTATAGTTACTAACAAACAAACATTATTAGATTTCTATGGAGGGAAATAACGGCTGTAGATTTAGTGGCTTGGCTCATCTGATTCTACAGTTTGACTATAAACCTGCAGTTCTTTCTTCAAAGGGAACTTTGATCAAAGTGGTGCTTGGTTCATCAGCTTTTAGATCAGGATGAGAATAACATGTCAAAGTGGGCTCAGATTGTAGCAAAACGTGTTTGTGGTTACAAAGATAACTCTGCAGCTGAAAGGTTAAATTACTAATTGAAAAGCGACACGTTTCTGATGATACATCGCATTGGAAATATCACACTGAGGTGTTAAAAACCAACATCAGTATATAGGGTTCATGCAACTGAAACACACTGTTCTGGCTTTTTTTTTGGGGGGGTGGGGGGGGAGGGGGGGGGGGGGGGGGGGGGGGGTTTAGCTTTTCTACCAAATCTGTCCATTTTACTTCTGATGTGTTCTCATTATTTTACAGGATTTCTTTTTTTTTTTTAAACTGGCTTTTAGCCTTTAAACACTCAATGCCTTACAAAGTTGGAGCGTTTTTTGCATTTCGTCTTGATTAAACCACACATTTTTATGTAGTTTCGTTCATTCTTCAGAGCTCCATCTCAGTCAGATTTGATGAAGAGCTTCCCTGAATATTTGATTCCATGTCTTCTAAAAATGCCTTTTATTTCACTCTGAAGGAAAGCATTCCCACAGCATTATGCAGCCAAGACCATGTGTCATTATACGGATGCTGGGTTTGGGGGCCAGTGTTCTTCATTCCAGCAGCATCTTTGTCCAGATCTCTGCCTGTCGTCCCATTTGGGAACTTTAACACAACTTTTTTTTTGGTTTCGTCTTTCTTCCATTAATTCCACATTGATGCAAAATAAATAGATTTTTGGTCTACCCAAAATATTGTTAAATCTCAAACTTGAATAAGTTTTTTTTGTCTTTGTTTTCTTTCGAGAATGTGGATGTATCCACAATTACTGGGGACTATTACTGTTCAGAATTATTATTTAATGAAATTAAATTGTGATCTATTAAAGTGAGAATCATAAAGTGAAAATTTACACCCAAACATTTCTGACATTAAAAATTGGTTGCTAATGAAGCCACAGTAAACAGCCTTCCATGTAAAGACTCAACAAATCAAGAAACTGACAATCAGCTTTCAGTGTAGCAGCAACAGCCTTCCAGACATTGTGGATCATGTTATTATTCTTCTGTCTTTAAGGCTTTGCTGCATAGCGATGCAGTGGTGAACTTGGATGCATGTGGTGGAGTTTATGTCCTGCACAAATATCCTGGTCTTCTTGAAATATGGAGACATTTTCCATTACTGCTGCATGAAGACAGTGTCCACTAACCAATGGCAGTAGGCTTGGTAAGTTGAGTTTGAATCCAACCTGAAAAGGTCCAATTAGCAAATGTTTTGATAATAACAGCCCTAACCACTACCCCACCTCCATGTTGCTAGTCTCTGATGCAAAGTACCATGCTGAGCCCATCACCCATTGAGCCACAAGTCCATCAATCTGGTACATCAAGAATCATTCTCATCTCATCAGTTCATAAAATCTTTTTTTTTTTATTGTTATCAGGTATTTATTGCCCCAGATTGACTTTCAAATGCATGTGTCTTGTTCAGTGGTTTGTTAGGTTTCAGCCTTCCTCGCCTTGGCCATGTCTCTGAGCACTGAACTCCTCGTACTTCTGGGCTCTGTAGGTTAGAGTTCTGGAATATAAAGTGCTGGAGGATTGTTTATGTTTGATTCTTTTCAAATCTTTGACCGTTTATTTGCTTCTTATTTTTCCTTGACTCAGTCTTTGCCACCATGTTGACACTCTGCATTGAGACGTTTGGTTCTGTAATAACGTCACAATATTTCAGTAATTTCAACAATGCTACAGCCCTCTCTGAAAGTACAGTTTTGGACTCTCACTTTAACCTTTTTTCTGCCCATTTTGCTTGAGGCAAAGAAGCTGGTTGATAATTACACACACTTTGATCTCCTTACCCCCCCCTTACACAAATACACACCAGCTGATTTGACTTACTCTAATTTATAAAACCTGGAGTTTGAAAATATAACTAAAAAGTGTGATATGGTCAAAAAACAAAAAACATAAAAAAAACGTAATAATTGTGCACACACAAGCTGCGTTTCCATTCACCATTAAACTGAGCAAATTGTAATTAAGAAAATTAATTAGCTAAATGAAACATTGGACCTTTCGGGGTGGTGGTTTGGTCCTATTAAAATCTTTATATTTCGTTAAAAAATGAAATGTAATGGAAACACTTTTTTTGCATCACACAGGTCATGTGATCTGCCACTGAACCTTTCTTGTCTTTTTAGACCGACGAAGAAGAAAAGGGCCAGAAGTAGTTTGCGGACGATGGCGCCAACTAGAGGCTTGGCTGTAATACGGATCTCTCATGTGTTTACATCTACCCCTGTCATGTTGTTTTCAGAGTTATTACATGAACAAACATATTTACATTTTTGCATTTGCAATTTAAAGGAAATACCGCAATTCCAAAAATGTACGAAATTAGCCGTATATCAACAGTTTTGAGAACATTTTAATGGAAACACAGCTACTGAGCTAAGGCTGTTTCTCTGCTTAATGTCTAATATAATTCTAATAAATACCCTCCCATGTTGCAGGCTTGTTTGGTGGAATAATGTGAAAAGATTTTAAACAATACTGGGCAACGTTTAAAGTGGTCATTGAATGTGTACATAGTAGGGGTGGAACGGTTCGCAAAATCCACGGTTCGGTTCACGGTTTCGTGGTCACAGTTTTCGGTTCGGTATATGTTGATTTTTAGCCTGACATGTTGGTGGTGTTGCTGTTAGCATAAACAAAACGTGTTGCACAATGCTTGCACACTGTTGCACTTTTATCCACAACTTTCTTTCGGCCGTCATCGTAGGTCACTCTAAATGCAAAGCGCTCCAATACAGCAGACCTATAAACTGCTGCTGGCGCGTCTTCCAACTCCTGTTCTTTCCCACTCGCCATACCCACACAATTCTCCACAACAACTGATTTTTCTCTGCTACTCCCGGCTACGCTGCTTCGCTTCTTCTTCTTGTTTACTACTGGTGGTTGGCTTTGGTCGCAGTACCGCCACCTTCTGCTCTGGAGTGTAAACGTTTCGCCTATTAGAAAAAGAAGCAGCGCATGAACCGAACGCAACACGCGCGAATCAAACCGAGACAGTCGAACCGAACGGTTCGGACGGTTTTCATAAACCGTTCCATCCCTAATATATAGGGTATCTGGTGCTGGTCCTTCAGGTCTCTGAATAGGGTGTGTAACATTGGTTGGGCTGTAAATGGCATATTTGCTGTTCTATGCGCTCTTATGCAAGCCTGGTTAAAAGCCCTAGAATGAAACAACAGGTTTTCTTCCTTTTATGGTATGGTCATGAATATTTGGATGAGCTGTGCTCTGATTGGTTGGTTTACAACGAGCGAAGCTGCTGAGCAAAGACGCATCATAGCAACAAGCACTCACTCACTGAAACATCAAATTGTTGATATGGTAGGAGGACCAGACGTCCTCTTTTTCCCAGACATGTCCTACTTTTCATACCTAAGGAAATGTCTGGGAGGAATTTCAAAACCGTCCGAGATTTTGGTCGACTACAGTGCAGCACATAGTCGAAACCGACCTGATGACGGAGACATCAACGGCGGCCCTGTGCTGTGTGAAGCACACTGTCATTGGGTTCAGTCCGGTCCAGTCAGCGGACATGGGCCTCTTCAACCCACCGACCCCAAACAATACAACATCCCAGAATTGACGTCAATTTGGTGCTTTGTTTGGATTCGTCCGTTTTACGGTGGAAGTTTAGAATTGTGAGATTTGCAGAGAATGAATGAGTTGATGGATTCCGAACTTCTGTCTATTTAACCAACTGAATGGTTATTTATCTATGACAATGTAAACCCAGTTTTGCATTCTATGTTCCCTTCAAGCATGTAGCAGCTTTCTGCACAATCTCTCGTCTGGTTCTTTCCTCACCTTGAACATTGAAAAACTTCTCTCAGCCCAAAATTAGGCGATCAAATGTAGGTTGAATTAAATTAATCTGAAGCTGTAGGTGTAGACCTACAGTCATTTCCAGCTGAGGTTTACATCAGCTATCGCGCATCGAGCTCAGAAACGTTCAGGCGTCATGAGCACAGGAGTTTCTGATCTTTTTAAAGTTGCCTCTATTGAGCCTGAGAAACTTCAGCGGGAAACCCTGTAGCTCTCTCAAGACATACAGGGAGGGGGGTTTTGCCCACCCCGGCCCTGCAGAGGCCTCAGCGACCCTCGCCGCCCTCGCCCAGAGAGCTGCTGACGTCTGACTAGGCTGCAGTCTGAGGCGGAGGCTGGCGCTTCCTCACCACGACCACATACTGCAGCCAGAGAGGAAACCAACGTCCCTCGGCTCACTGAGATCACACCTCGCCTCTGATCTTATCTCCAGGTGTGATTAACCGGTCGGGCGTAGTAATCGGAACGGCTGCACGAAGGCAAGGGCTGCGTATCAGATGGCCTTCAAGAGACGCGATAAAAACCGAGGAGCAAAGGAGGGAAGAGGACAGGAGAGGAAGAAACTGCTGAAATGATGAAACAATGCAAAGTTGAGGCAGGCTTTGAAGTGAAGCCACACATTTTGCATGATTATTGTTGGTAAAGTTCTTGATCTGGAGCCAGCAGGCAAGAAAAACAACAGCAGCTTGGGATTAGTCCCCCCCCCCACTCACACGCCTACCTTTGCCAGCATAAGTCCCTGACTCAATTAGAAAAAAAAAAAAACCTCTGCAACTTTAGGGCTCCTCACGCACAAGTACCCACATCCCTGCCCACGTCCCTGCAGCACATCACAACCGGCATCGCTTTAATCGCCCGGCACAAAGAGCGCCGGGGGATTCGTCTTGGTGGCATTAATGCAGCGATGAGACAACAGGAGACTCTGCCGCCTTTAACTAAGGATCAGATCTCCCCCTCAGGCTCCAGGACGGATCGGGACTCTGAAACCATAACCACGACCCTTTAACTGGTCAGCTGCATCCTTAGAGGCCGTCAATCAGAGGTTTTTAATGCTGAATTCAGCAGCATCATCAAATATGTTTATTACAGCCTCTGGAAAACTAAAAGAATTCAACTTAGAACCACATAAATTCGGCTAAACCGCCGATTAGATTTGGTGTTGTGGAGAGGTCGCTCTTCCCTGCTGCTGTAAACCACATTTATGGAAGGAATGTGTTAAATAAAGAAGCACATCAGGGCTGTTTGGAGTCAGGGAGCCATTGTGTTTGAGATTAAAGATCAGAAGCTGCAGGAGGTCATGATGAGCTCATTAGGAAGACAACGGCGCGATTAAATCTGATCTCCAGCAGGGCTTAATCATCTCGCTCCTGATGATTACTGAACAAAACCTATAAGAGGCATCATAAACACTCACAAATGGCTTTGCGGTCAGAGGACTGGGAAAAAGAGGTTTTACATTTTAAGATGCAGAAAGGGAACAATGCTGAATCTGAAATCCTTCTGTCTCCTTTTAAGGAGTTGAACACATCTGAAACTTTAACCCTTATCCTAAAATGTCTTAATATAATGTCCCCAAGCTGCCTGAGACTGGACTGAACCTGCTGCAGAATTACTGGATCCCAGGGGGGGTGTCAGAAAGGACAGACAGAGAATTAATTTAGACTCACATACATTGTAAGATGGACAAGGACCTCGTTGACCAGTCTGTCCATCTCGTACTGAGGACAGACCACTGAGCTGAAAGGCAAAATGTTTGGTTGATATAACGACCCAGACCGTTCGGTCAGCAGTCGACCCTGCTGGTCAGCACTCATGGATCCAGATCAACCTTTTCTATTGAGAACCACCAACTCCTCTGAAAACTACCTAAGGTTGGTGTCCAGGGAACATTCTCTACCAATAGATCGGTGTTAAAGTTTCCGTTTTTAGTTAAAACAAGCATCTTCATGTGTGCAATGCAAAAACGGTCTAGAAATAAGTCAAAATGTCTTAAATTAAGTGTATTTAGCCTCAATTTCAGTAGGTAAATAGGATGATTTGCTAATGGAATGAGGATTTTTACTGTTTAAATAAGGTAATTGGATAATATACAGTTGAAATAAGAAAAAATGAAATACATTTTTTCTTATTTTGTTCCATTGGCAAAGGGTCTCACTCACCTCCTCAGTTCAAGAAGAATTGCACTTATTTTAAGAAAAAATGACCTCTGAATGAAACGATCCTGGTTGGAACCAAGTCTTTTTACGCTTCTCTCCACGGTTACACCTCCTGTTCTTGATTTCCTTGGTTTCTGGTTCTTGTGTTCTTCGCCCTCATGTTCCAAAGCAGCGATGGGCATTCCTAACCCCTAAGGGATGGCGTCCTTTCACCTTTATTTACGTCTTTGTAGTCAAATAATTTGATTTTTACCAGAAGTCTGTAGAACTGACATACTAAGGATGCAATTCAGTCATTTTCATTTTGCTGTACCTGTGACGATCTCGGCACTGGTGCTGGCTTAATCCACAACTCGGCACACCTACACAACTCCACCCTGCCTGATATTAACACTAAGGCTACGTTCACACTGCAGGCCTTGATGCTATTATGATTTTTTTGTGAAATCAGATTTTTTTTTGCGTTGCCGTTCATATTTCCAAATATATACGACTTTTATGTGATCTCCTGTGAGAACTGCAGTCATACAACGCAAGTGTCCCGCATGCGCAGTACAGGACGCGATGATGTCATAGGCCTGCGTGCTGTCCCGCTAGAAACCTTTGTCGGGTATTAATGACGTTCAGGTCGGATAAATCTGACCTGGCAGTTCAGACACAGGTCGCATTTGAAAAGATCAGATTTGTATCGGATTCAGGACCATCTAGCCAAGTGGCCTGGGTCGGATTGGAAAATATCGGATCTGTGTTGTTCAGACAGCCATAAAAAGATCAGATCCAGGTCGCATATGGGTAAAAAAAAAATAAAAAAAAATAAAAAATAAAAAAATCGGATTTGGGTCCCTTCAGGCTGCAGTGTGAACGTAGCCTAAGTGGTTCCGCCTATCTGTACCTCCATATATACTCCGTTTGAATCTGTTCCCAGATCGTCTCAGACTAGCCACTGAGCACTTTCCAGCGTTTCAACTTTTTGCTTGCCAATCTGTTACCTGACCTGATTCTGTCTGTCTGCCTGGAAGCCTTTGCTTCTCTGAACCTGTCAGTTATCGAACCCTGGACCTTCCTTCCGGATTGCCCCTTTGTGCCGTCGCTTGGACCCCATCTCTGGATGCTGTACCCGGACTGTCTCTGGAGCTCATTGGTCTAAGTCCTCTGCAAACCATCCGCTGCTCAAAGGCCCCTGCCTCCACAAGCCCCATCCACTAACTGACCTCCGCCCCGGATCCGTCCCAGAGCAAACCACCTACTCTGAGACCCACTAACAGGTTAGTGATCCAGCCTCACCACCTCTTGCTGATAACTAACCTGTTGTCTCTGCCACAGGGGATTTCCAGTGCGAGAGCTGTCTGCGTGCTCCCAGCGCCACATTCGGCCCATTCTCATTAATAAAGTCCATTGCATTCCACTGAACTGTCTGTTTAGTATCTTGGGTCCCATTTCCTGTACGTCACAGTACCTGATCAAGAACACATCTTATAGTTGTAGGAAACCCTCTCCTCATGGGCTGGAGCTGCTGATTCCTTTACCTGAAAACTAGGAAACATTAAAAACCTGCAAACGGGTTACAAGTCCCTAGGATGAAACATGGGGGTGGCAGAATGATGATCTGGGGTTATTCTTCTGCTTGAGGACCCGTTTTTCATCAGATTGGAGGAACTTTAAACATTTCCAAACAGCCATCATAACATCTCCAGGAAACGGTGAAAAACCACTGTTTTAACAGCAGGAAACTGTGTCCAGAACTCAACCCGACTTAATGTCCTCAGAATCAGAGAAGACTGAAGGATTTTTGGGATCAAGCTGTTCATGTTTGCCCGTTCCAATCGGAGGTAATAAACACTGAAATGAACCAACATCACGTAAGTTCTGAGGTTTGTAGAATTATTTTACATCCTCACCGCTTCCCTCTTCATGGAGGACAATCAATAGTTGGGTTTTATCTGCGGCTTGTGAGAATATGTGCAATAATATCATGGAGTATTTTGTTTTTTTAGAGCTCTGGTTTTGTGACGTTTTCTGATGAGCCAGGATGAGGAACTGTGAGGACAGAAACTTCCTCTTCCTGCCAAGCCGCCTCTCACTTCTCTGCTTTTATTTATTTCTGTTGATCCGAAGCAAAAACTAAATCTCCAATAAACCCACGGAGGGAAAGCAGAGGTTTCCCAGTCAGGATTGCGCCGTTTATAGCTTCCTGGTCGTGTTTCTGATCTAGGAAGTGAAGGTGAGATATTTACTGGAAGGAAAAGAGGTGATAAAGCTCCAGTTTAGGGGGATGCAAATGAAAATGGACGTCCTGACTGCTCTTTGCTCTGCAGGATGAAGGTGGCTGAAAGGTCAACGCTGCGGGATGTAAACGGGTTTTATCCAGGAGGCTTGATAAAACCCAAAGAAACCAAGAAATAAAGTAATTTAAGATGTTTAACAGAAAAAAAAAAAGTTGGATCGCAAAATGCTTTAAGTTCAACACACAGAAGGCTTTTCTTTTCAACTTTCTCTGCTCCGTAGTTTCACTTCCTCATCTACGACCAATGGCTCCCCAGGTATACAAAGCCCCCCCTTCCTCCCCAACACAGAAGAAGAACATCTCATGTTTTCCTTGGAAAGCCCAAAGTTCAGCAGTGCTTCCAACAATGACGGCCTGATTGGAAGGATGACTGAGAAACAGATGGAGGGATGGGAAGCAGAAGACCGTGGTTTGACCCGCCCTCTGGTGTCTTTGCATTTTTTAGATGTGATGGCATCAACTATAGAAAACAAAAAAAGGATTTCATGTTTTTCGGGAGTAAGAACTTTAACCCTGTTAAAATTTTAAATGCTCCAATCAGAATGAGTCTCCCTCTCTAGCTGCCATCCTATTGGTTGTAAAAGATGCTCCTTTGAGCAGGAAGTCTCCCCTCCTTTCTCCCTTTCCGCTGACTCCAGTGAACTGGAAAGTGTTCAGAGTCCAGCATCCCCGCCGTGAAGGCTGCGGGGGCCGGAGGAGGGCCCAGGCGGGGCCTCCTGGGCCACCAGCCGCCTACAGAAAGGCATGGCTTGGTGGGCGTCATCTATGGAGTGATTGATCCCGGTCAGGACAACAAGGTCCACTGTGTTCCTGCAGGAGCAGCAGCAGACCTCTGTTCTGGCAGAACAAGACGGGTCAGATTAAAACAAGCGTGGATTATGTTGATCTATCCTCAGAAATCTACGCTCTGATTTACAACGTTAAATAGAATAAAAATATATTCTAATCGAGAAGATCTTTGTAATTCACTTGAATTGATGATATTTCTGGACTTTTTATTTATTTGGGACGATTTAAAACTGCTTTTTAAGATTTATGAGATTATTCCAGTTTGGGATTATTGTCTTGATAGAAAACAATTTATGTTCAAGTTTCAATCAACCACAGAAAAAAAAGTCTGTTTTATTTTGTTAATAAATTTGAAGTAAACAGGCAGTATGGAGGTCAGAGTTCACAGCAGATCATCTTCTAAAAACGAGCAGTTTCCATTAATTAAAGCTGCAGTGAGTGAAGAAGTGTGGAAACTGAAGCGAGGAGCGCAGCTCGGTGCCACTGAGCGGCTCTGGTATCTCAGCAGAGGCTCCTTTCAAGTCCAGGCGGCGGTGCTGGGGTGGCAGCGGCTGCTCTGGGTTCAGTGTGGAGGTGTGTGCTTGGAGACGGGGAAAGGTCACGGCTGCAGAGTGCGCATCCTTTTGTCTTCATGAAACACATCAGAGCCGTCTATCAGCTGAAGGGGAGGAGTGGGTGTGCCGCCATCTTTAACACAGAAAACAGGCTTTGGAAAATTTAAGGGTGGAAACTTTAACTTACTGCAAAGATCCCCTAAAACCGTTTACTGCTTATATTAGACTCCAGGGTCCAGTTTCTTTAAACCTCCCCAGCGATAAAAGATACGTTTCTTCCAGATTCAGACTAAAAGGTTTGTTTTCTTTAAACTAAGGTGATTTTCCTGAAACTTAGCATTAAATAATAAACACTAAGACAAACTGAACTCTTCCTGTTTAGTTTTATTTTTCCTTTATGATACATTTTCCAGGTTCTCCATACATTTTATTTGCTTACATTGACTCAAATCCTGTTAGCATTTATTTTATCATAAAGTTTTTAGTAAATGCATCATCTTTACAGTTCTGTGAGAAAATAAATGCTCCCATCATTTTCCTCTTTGCTTCCTGAATATTTTAAACAAATCTAATGTCAATTTTGGACAAAGATAAGTTCAGGTTTTTATTTATGGTTTCATTTACTGAGGAACAAAAAAAACTAAACGGTATAGAAAATGTCTCAGGATTTTTTTAAAAACCGAGTTAAATTTTACTAGACATTCCCAGAGCTTATTAATATAGGAAAAAAGTGAAGAAATTATTTCATCTAACAGCATGAATTTGGCCAAAAGCTCAAAAAAAAAAAAAATACGGTAAATTAAAAACCGCTCATCTACTGCTCTAAATAAATTCAAATACATAGAAAATATATAAAATTTATGATTGATGACTTTTCCTTTGATATGAGAGCACACTTATGTCCTGACTATTATTGAAAAAATGTTGAAAAACCAATAAAGATAATGTTGGAGAAAAAAAATGTATGATTGACTTGGAAGATTTAGTCAGATTAAATGATCGAGTCCAGAGTTTTTCTATTCATTAAAATGGAAGGATTGTTTTTAAGCTTAGATTTGTGACCTTTTTTTTAAATATATAACATTTTTTTATTTTTTCCCGATAAAGTTTCACTTCAGTCACTCTTTAAACCAGTTTGGTATAAAATTATAAATTAAAATCTTGCCATTGTGATGTCGCCCTTTGACTTTACCTCTGCTTTTAACTCCCAGACATGAACTTAAGTCTTCCTCCACACAGCCTACTCCTCGATTAGCGACTTTCTTTCTGACTGAGCTCAGAGTCAGTGGGTCACCCCACAGGGTTATGTACTCGGCCCCCCCACAGAGCAACCTGCGCTCCTTTAACTGTGTCAGTACCCACCCGATGCAGCCACAGAGTTCTTCCCATCGTCGCTCTCATTTCTGACAGTGATGAAACAGAGTAGAAGGATGATGTCATCAGCGTAGAGAGGGCGGTGTGCAGATAAATAAAAAGGTGATTGTTGATTTTAGTGTTACGTCTCCAAGATGGATGTAATTTTGTTTTTCACACTGTAGTAACACCTTGCTCTGTTTTAGGCTCCGCCTTTTAGACTGGATGCTGCTTCCCGAGTCTCAGCCCATTCAAGGTCACCTGCACACTTTTTAAGGCCTGGGAAGCTGGACTTCAGGGACATTTGTCTGCGTTTTTGTTTAACCCCAGTTCCCTCCTGTTTATGTGCTGTTAGGTTATTTTGTAGGTTTGTTTAATTTGGTTTTACAGGGTTCGTACGGGTGCTGGAAATCCTTGAAAATGCTTGCATTTTGACGTTGTGTTTTCAAGGTTTGAAAAGTGCTTATATTTTGGATGAAATGCTTAAAAAATGCTTGAAATTGTAACTATTTCTTTTGCAACACATACCTATCTAACTGAATCGTGTGTTTATTAAATGGAGAAAAAAAATGTTGGAGAGCCCGAAAATGAAACCTGCTCGCTTATGTGTGACTGCGATCTGCCAGTCTATTTCCATGTGTGACTCCGCCCCCATGAAACCACTACTGCACCAGGCCGGGAGGTTGTCGTTTCAATGAACGTTGGCTGGAAGATGAAAAATACAAATTATGGATTAAACGGGGACAAACCCCACGAGTTGCCTCTTGTAAAGTCTGCAAAAAAAGATGTGCAGCTTTTCACAATGGGCGAGTCTGCGCTCTCGAGTCACATGAAGAGTAAGTCATAGACTTTTAAGTAAGCCAACTGAAGTTAGCCTGACGTAGTCCTACTCAATTCTAGTCAGAATGAGTCTGATACTGCTCCATAGAGCTGTGATTATGGGGCGTGTTTCGAACGAACCAGGAAAAAAAATGCCTCTGCACTCAATTGGATAGACCTACAACCAATAAGAGCAACGGAGTGCGTGACGTATGTTAAGTGAGGCATAGTTGTTGTCAACAAAAACCAAAGCGTGCAGTTGCATGCCTAGAATAAGAAGGTGAGCCTTGATCGCGTTTCTCTGTTCCTCTTTTAAAATTAATTTGCTGTCGATATCTTCTAGAACAGACCTAA
The DNA here is from genome assembly GCF_016077235.1 of Cyprinodon tularosa. NCBI lineage: Eukaryota > Metazoa > Chordata > Actinopteri > Cyprinodontiformes > Cyprinodontidae > Cyprinodon > Cyprinodon tularosa. The sequence goes on from NW_024039107.1 coordinate 95,481, forward strand.
TAGCAGAATCTACTCACCTCAACTCTCCAGCGGCAGCCATTGTTGTTGTCACCCATGCGCGCTTTGGTCACGTGGTTGATTACGTTACTGTTGATCAACTGTCCATCATAGTATAAAGCCCGCCCTGACAATTTGATTGGATCGCCAGAGGGTGGGCGATCATACTCGCGCTACTATGGAGCAATGCCAGACCGAACTTCCCGACCTCAAACCTTGTGGGCGGGACTAAGTTCGGAATGGCACCCAGGCTAAACTGAAGTAGCCTAGAACACGTAAACGTTAGCGCCTAATGTTTACGCTAGTAACTGCTAGCTAGGAATTCACAGGCTAAGTTACTGAGTGACTGAGAGTACGGTGTGATAATGTAATGTTAGCATTGCAGTGTTTCCCGCAGCACTATCTTGGCTAAGCTCACGCTACCGCCTCGCCAACGTTGCAAAAAAAAAAAAAAAGAAAAAAGAAAAACCCGAAGTTTTAATTCATTTCCAGGCCCAGACCTTAAAACAGCATTGATAACTCTACGGCTGATAATACTGAATTGCGACACCCTCTGGTTGGTTATAGTACTACGCCATGGCAGAGGAGTAATTTTCTTTGATCATCCGAGTAATAATTTTGACTATGTATTGGTATGTAATTTACGGTGGTGTAAGGTGCTGGAAAGAGTTTTAAAATGGATCTTGAAAGTGCTTGAAAAGTGCTTGATTTTGAATTTGGAAAAGGTGTACGAACCCCGTTTTAGATTGAGTTAGCTAAATCCACTTTTCTTTTTCCTTAAGGGTTGTTTTGTTTCTCCCTGAAGCCTTTACCATCATTTATTTAAAAGAAATGTCAGAATAAACCTATTTAAATGCCTTTTTGACTCCTTCATTCCCTTTCTACCTTTATGTTGGTTCCTTATACCTCCTAGACCCAGCCAGCGACGCAACTGAATGAGAGGAAGTCTGACCCATAGCCCATTACCATTAGGGGGGGTTAGAGTGGGTGTGCAGATAGATGTGGTCATCCGATTTAGCTCCACGTCACTGTCCAAACTCGTTCCTGATGCACTAGTCATCCTGGACAACCGGCTGCACTCAGGCTGTGAACCGAGGTCACCCGCCAAGCAGCAGCACTAGAATCCGTGGACAAAATTCATTTAACATGGAAAGTTAAGTTTCTGTTATTGTTAAAACTGGGCTACTTTAAATTAGACTGGTTTCTGGTCCATTTGAAGTCGATTAAAATAAAGCTGTCAGACCGGGATGCATGAATGTCATTTAGCGTAGTGTTAATTCTCATCACGAGGATCAAGAAATGCTTTCAAATCAGCAGATAGTTGCAGTGAAAGTCAAAGCAGGCGCCTCAACGGAAACCTTTGATGAATCTTTTATGACGATTGCCGTTTTCATCCATCCATCCAGTCTGTTCGCCTTTTAATCAACGAACATGATCCTCTCTGTAATCCACACTGGAAAAAATCTACATCTAGATAATTTTTTCTTAAAATCAGTGCATTTGTCCTTGAATTGAGAAGGAAAAGAGACAATTTGCATTTAAAATAAGAAAACACAATTGCATTGCTTTGTTTCAAGTGCATTTTATCTAAATATCTTATTTTAAGAGTAAAATACTCATTCCATTTTCAAACTATCTAATTTACCTACTCAAATTAAGGGGAAATACACTTAATCTAAGACATTTTTACTTATTTCTAGATGGTTTTTCCAGTGCACCAAACTGGATGAACAGTGAGTGCGATTCCCCCCAAACTCCTCACAGGTTGGCACTCAGATGTTTGGCCGATAATGAGGAGCAAAGGTGAGTTTAAAGGAATAGTACACCCAAAACATGATTAGCCTTCATTTTCTACTCACCCCCATGCTGAACAACACTCTGGAGTACTTCTTTGATATCTCAAATGCATCTGGAGATCTGGGAGGCTTCTTGCTGTCTGCTGACATTCAAATAATGGAGGTCTATGGTGCCAGAGGCAGAAAGGTCCATAAAAGTCCACAAAAAACGTGTCAATATTCCTCCATACTGCTCGTCCAATGTATTCCAAGTGTCCTGAGTGGGTAGCATCCAGAATTTACTCGAAACGAAGTCATTTAGAATGTTTTTAGAGCATAAACAGTAGTGTAAAGGATTTCCTGAAAGCGCGCACATGCGCGTTCACAATGCTACGGAAGCCGGCAGACCAAACCAGATGAAAGTGCGCATTCAGCGTCTGCTCTGCCGATAATGCAAGCGTAGAAGAAGAAATGTGCTGTTTACCTGTGCAAAGAAAGAAACAACGAAAGAAAAATGTCTGAGGACTTCAGTGTTGAGGAAGAGCATGAGTTCTTTGCCGAGCTGAATGCGCTGGATTGGTCTGCCGGCTTCCGTAGCGTCGTGAACGCGCATGTGCGCGCTTTCAGGAAATCCTATACACTACTGTTTATGCTCTAAAAACATTCTAAATGACTTCGTTTCGAGTAAATTCTGGATGCTACCCACTCAGGACACTTGGAATTAGGGCTGCAACTAACGATTATTTTAAAAATCGATGAATCGGACGATTATTTTTTCGATTAATCGATGAATCGGACAAAAAATATTTTTATATTAACCTCTTTATTCCAAAATAAACATTTTATTCAGAACAAACAAGCACACAAGTACAGGTTGCTCATTAACTGTACTGGTGCAATATGAAAAATAAATGTTTGTGTTAAAACTACGCAAACTTATATGAGAAATGTAGCTGTACATCCACAAAATATAGGCTACTTTGTTTCATAAAGCGCAAAAAAAGACATTTTTGTTTTTAAAAGCCCCTAAGGGGTTCAAACAATAGGCCCCCCCATTTCAACAAATGAGTTTTTTTTAGACTAGAAGAGTTCTGCCTTTTAAGACAGGAAAGTATAGCAGTTAAAGTTGCTACTTGAGAAAATACTGAACCATAGAGATAAAAATAGCCCTGTGATTCAAATTATAAATTGTATTTGGAATAAAAATGAGAGAACTAGGGGTGCTAAAAAACACATCCTCCAAAGACAGATATTTACATGGGAATGTGGCATATAATTAATTGACATATTACTGATCTTGCTGGATTTTATTCTGCTTTACTTCCATAAATTGCAGGATCTTCTTTTCTTTATCTTTGCCAGAAGATTTAAACTTTAAAAGCCTTGCCCTCATAAATTGCAAGTTAATTTATTTATAAAGTAAATATAAACGCTGCTTAAGCTAATTAAAATGAAATTAAAAGTAAAATAAGTAGCCAACCTTATCACTGTCTGTAACCTACTAACACGGTAAGGAAAGCATCAGATGAGCTACCTAAGAAACTAACGTTACGTTTCCCCACTTTAAAACCAAACAAACATGGTGGTTCCGTGCCATGTTAATTCCTTTTGAAAAAAGTTGCATGTTATCACTTTTTTAGCTTTACAAAGCGCAGGCTATTTTAATTATTGTGATCAATTTGCGCCGTCAATCCCGGTGTATGCGCGCTTCATTTGCAGTCTGGACGCTGAGGCTCTGACTGAGAGGGACTCCTGCGGGAAAACGCGGTTGGGGTGGGGGAGGCGCCCCACGGCAGAGTAGGAACGATACATGCTTTCACGTAAGAGTCTCCAAAAGCCGCCAGTGACACCGAAAAAAGTCGCCAGATTTGTCGCTAGTCGCTTTTTTGAAAAATAGTCGCTGGAGGGGTCTGAAAAGTCGCTGAGTTGGCAACACTGCACCTGCGGCGCTGACTCGCTCTGCCATATTTTTTTTTCTTCCTCTTTCAGTCAAGAGGCAGTGATGACGGCGCGGCGGATGACGCAATAATCGCGCGACACAACTAATCGATGATGAAATTCGTTGCCAACGCTTTTAAAAGTCGATTTTTATCGATTTTATCGATTCGTTGTTGCAGCCCTACTTGGAATACATTGGACGAGCAGTATGGAGGAATATTGACACGTTTTTTGTGGACTTTTATGGACCTTTCTGTCTCGGGCGCCATAGACCTCCATTATTTGAATGTCAGCAGACAGCAAGAAGCCTCCCAGATCCCCAGATGCATTTGAGATATCAAAAAAGTACTCCAGAGTGTTGTTCAGCATGGGGGTGAGTAGAAAATGAAGGCTAATCATGTTTTGGGTGTACTATTCCTTTAACAGGTTTTTAAATTCTAGTTTCTCAGGAATAAAGAAAAGTTTTTTTAAAGAGGAAATTAGAGCCTTTGTTGGACACTTACCTCAGTTTTCTAGAAACATTTTATCCTCCATCTGACAGCAACTTCTGCTCCAGACGTTGAATCATCTGAGAAACACAGAAGGTTTAACAGTAATTAGTCCAGTTAGAGATATTTCACTGAAGCTCGACGTTTTCCTAATCGGCCATTAACCGCCACGGCGAGGCAGCCCTTTATTGATTTGTTGCAAATTAAAAATTCATGTCCCTGATAAGCAGTGTTGGGCACGTTACTTTGAAAAAGTAATTAGTTATAGTTACTAGTTACTTCTCCCAAAAAGTAACTGAGTTACTAACTGAGTTACTCCACAATAAAAGTAACTAGTTACTAGTAAAAGTAACTATTGCGTTACTTTTGCGTTTCTCGCCCCCGTAAACCTCACCACCCAGCCCCCACCTTCTCGCCGTGTGTTTCCAAAGCCAGCTGAATAGAGAGGACGACAAAGACAAGAACCTGCAGACAGTTTAGCATTTATTGCAACTCAACGTAAATGACATCAGGGGGAACGCGATGTGAAGTTTTATAACAGGACATTCAGATCTGGTGAGTATATGAAATTAATAACTGGGGATGTCTAATTCTGAAATCCTGTGTGTTTGGGTTGTTATAGATACTGCAACATCTATCTATCTATCTATCTATCTATCTATCTATCTATCTATCTATCTATCTATCTAGATGTATACTCTGTGTGTGACATAAAATATGGATCTCCATCCCTGCCACAAAGGCCATCAAATAATGTTTAAAATAAAAAATACAGTAGGTTGAGAAGGCAGAGCATCCATCCATCCATCCATCCATCCATCCATCCATCCATCCATCCATCCATCCATCCATCCATCCATCCATCCATCCATCCAGATTTCTCCCTTTCTCCATATAGGCTATCATTTCTGGCTGTTGTCAGGTTCATTTGATCATTCACGCTCTCCATACTTCTCCTGTGGCGCGAGCACAGAGCGACTGTTGCGCGCCTTTAGCGAGCATGCGCGTTTCCTGTCGCTTGCGCGGTGACTCGTGCCGCCTGCGCTGTGTGGAGATGCAGAGGAAACCGTTATGTGATGGGGAAACGCAGCTCTACGTAACACCGGTATTTCCATGTGGAAAACGCTGTTTTGCTGCTGGAGTCATCCTCACTCTCCATCTCTCTGTGTGTGCTGTACGTTAACACCCGCCAGCAGAAACACCCACCTATTCAACTGACAGACGGAATCTTATCCTCCCCTCTCTCATGACAAGGCGCGCACCTCTGGATGACCTAAAAAAATAATCTTTAATATCTCTTAAACAAAAGTAGCACAAACAATATTTTTTTCTGCACAAATCTGCACTAACGTTGCACTAACCATTCAGTCTATTTGCAGAGTTTTTTGACGTGGGTGGGGTGTCAGCTTCACGCAGCTGCGCACGAGTCCTATCATGAAAAAAGGTTCATTGCGCGACCTAAGTAACGCGCAGTAACGGGGTGCCTGCAATGGTAACTGCGTTATAGTTACAGTCAAAGTAATTAGTTAGATTACTCGTTACTAAAACAAGGTAACGGCGTTAGTAACGCCGTTACTTTCAACGCCGTTAGTCCCATCACTGCTGATAAGCCGCCTGTCTGCTCTCTAATCCACAACAAACAGCTCCGTAAACTAAAACACACATTTTAGCTCAGCCTGTTTGAATGTCAAACAGAAAAATCTGAACAAGCACCTTCTATTGTGACCAGTGGATGAAAATGTTAATTTGCTCCCTCCGATAATGCTGCATGTCGCATCCAAATGTGATTAAACAAGCAGAATGGAGCGCCTGTAATGTGCTTAAGACGTTTTTATGAGGCATGCCAGAGCGGCACAGTGGGACACATGGGAAGAGAGCCCCAAAGGAAAACCTGGAAGACTAAAACTGGAGAGGGACCGTGAGCGGCTCCCTGAGGAACTCCGGGATTAGAGATCCTTGAAACAGAAAATACCCATTAAAGGGGATTATTAACAGAGCATCTTTTGATTTTAAGGAGCCAAAAACAATTCAGCATGACCATTTTAAAAGCAGGAGAATATAGAAAATCCAAGTTAAGCATTAAAAAGAATGTGGCAGATGATTTATAGGCACAGGTAAGCTGCAGCATCCTCTGTCCTGCAAGAACGCAGGCAAGGTCGTGCAAACGGAGCCAGAGGGGGGGTGACAGCTGTCTGCTCTCATCAGGTTAGTTTTCTGCAGGCTGCAGAAAGTCCCCACTCTGCTGTGCACGAACACACAGACGTACCGTAAAGCCCTGAGGACGGAGACGAGCGGCACAAACCCAGGCTCTTTATTTGAGTCTAATTGAAAAAAGGCAAACAAAGCCAACTGGATATCATGTAAAACGTTGGTTCTATTTGGGAATAAGGTGCTGATCTGATTTCAACACTAAGGAGACTTTAGATAAAGATCTGAGGATTGATCAACCTGGACAAAGATTGTTGGGTTTTCTTTTTTTTCTTTTAACTGGTGCTAATTGAATCTTCTGTGGATAGTTGCTGAAACAGAACAGGGATTGTGTTGTTCTGATTAAAAGCTGTGATATAAACAGAGCAGAATGGAGGCACCACTTGGGAAATTCATGGAAGCTAAAAGGAGAGAGTCTGTGCTAAAAAAAAAGGCTCCAATTTCTTCATCCAAGTCGAGAACAAGAGGCGTGCAGCCATGTGATGTACCGTCTGCAGCTTCCTGCCAATAACATGACTGGCTGTGGTCTTCAGTCTGACTCAGGCTTGGCTTTGCTGCAGGAGGGGGCGGGTCCTAAGGAGGTCGTGTGAGGGAGGGGGGGGTCTGCTCTCTCACACCACTCAGTTTAGTCATTTATTGCGGTGGTCTACAGCGTTCTGCAGGCTCCTCTTACCAGCAAACACCTCATGCAACACACAGAAGCCCCCCCTAAGAGTCAAAACAAGACGTGACGGCGGTCTGTGGCTTCAGCTCAGCATCACAGGCCGTGTCAACCCTTTTTTTCCTCGTCATTAAAGCCTCATAGAGCTGAATTACAGATGCAGAGATGCAATACGCCAATGCAGGGGTCTTCAACGTTTTCTAGGGGTCTTCCAACGTCTATATATATTGTATGAAATTGTGTTATTATCAAACTGGTCCAATAGTCACTACCAACATTACATGACTCCATCCAGTATTTTAATATTACCTGAGATTATTAAAGTATTTTTGATTCCTCATTGATGGGACAGGTGTTGTGAATAAAATGGCGCCCACCAATGTGTACATTGATGACTGACAGACATCTTCTGCATCCATTTATCTGTTTACTACAGTATGTTGAATTAATGTTAATGTTGATTTAAATACATTCCAACTAATAGAAAAATTTGCAGGGGGAATATAAAAAAAAAAAAAGTCTAATCAACCAAACTTTTTGACTCCCATGCAGTACCTCCTTGGACCCCTAGGGGTCACAAACCCCCTGATGAAGACCTCCATCTTAGTGGATTGAATACTAATGATGCTGCTATTTAGGCAGAGGTAGGTAGAAAATACTGTAACCAAATAAGAGTGGCACTATTTAATTTAATTCAATTCAATTCAGTTTATTTCTATACACTGGAAAGACGACCTAGAAATAAGTAAAAGTTTCTTAAATTTAGTGTATTTACCCTTAATTTGAGTAGGTAAATGAGACAGTTTGCCAATAGAATGTGTATTTTTACTCTTAAAACAATATAATTAGATAATATGCGCTTGAAATAAGACAATACAATTGTGTTTTCTTATTTTAAGTGTAAATTGTCTTGTTCCATTGCCAAAAAGTCTCTTTTACCTCCTTACTTATCCAGATTTAGATTTTTCCAGTGTAGGTCCAATTCACAACATGTCATCTCAAGGCACTTTACAGTTCAACCAGATCATCCAGTCAAATTGATTCAAAGTTTTCTAAGGAAGACCAGTTGATTGCATCGACTCATTGACTCAAATACAATCCCACACACTAAGCATGCTTGTAGCGACAGTGGAGAGGAAAAACTCCCTTTTAACAGGAAGAAACCTCCAGCAGAACCAGGCTCAGTGTGAGCGGCCATCTGCTGAGGCCCACTGGGGTTCAAGGAGACAGAAGCAGAGATACAAAAAGCAGCTGTAAAAGGCGGCCCCGTCCAGGAAACACACAGCCAGGCAGACGAGCTCCGAGCCAGCTCCCATGTCAGAGGATGAAGAGAGCGCATCCAGTTAGTCACAGTCAGAGAAACAGGACTACACTGGAAAACAGGCCGATCTACAACATCTATAAACAAAGGTGTTGATGGCAGCAGCACAGCAGCACGCTACTTCAACATATGTTAAAAAAGGAAGAGGTAATGCTACTCAGGCGCTGATTAATGAATCATAACATCTGCTTTAATGATTTTAAATCGCACATTTTGAAAATGCAAAAAAAAAAAAAATTCTAAGATTCATTCATTAAACAATAATTTCATAGTGAAGGAAAGTTTTGCTCTTAAATTTGACGTTTTAATTAATGTTCTGCTTTGGATTTAGTTTAGAATAAGGTAAGTTACTTCCTGTAACAACATATAATGAACTGCTGGAGTAAACTTGGCCTCCAAATGACCTGACAGGATCAGCAAATAAAAAACATTTAAACATCAACATTACAACAAAGAAGCTAAAGGTGTTTAGAGTATTTTTGTTTAAAATAAGCCTGTTTGTCATTAAGTGAAGTTCCTTATGATGGGTAGCATAAGCAGACATTTCCCTCAACTAAGAGTAGAGATCCCACATCCAATGTTTACTCAAGTTACAATGTAGAAAAGCTTCTCCTATTAGTGCATTGTTCTCAAAAAAAGTAAATGTAACTAGTTACTATGCACCTCTGTGTTTACGGCTTTATGTTTTCATGCTGAATAAGTAGATAGATACCTATGGAAGGAGTGCGGTTTAAACAAACACCCCACAGAGATGGAAAGAGGACTCTTCTTCTTAAAGGAGGTAAATGAAACTCACAATGAATCCTCTGAAGGAGGAGAGGAGCACAAAGTGGGCATCATACCAACTGTGTAACACGGCAGTGACAGGGTGATGATGTGGGCTGGTTTTTCTACAAACCAACCTGGAGGGTCAACAGAACATTGCAAATGAGAAATTCAAGATCTACGACATTGGCAATAAAAACATCAGGCATGTTCTAGTTAGAAGTATGGGAGCAATTTAGTCCAGCTTATACAAGATGTTGGCTCACAGGTTGGTTCCCCCCCCTAAAATCTTGAATTTACAGAAAACCTTTGACAAAATTATGGATCACCAGAATATTACCATCAAGAGCCAAACAGAGGGAAGGAATGAGCTAAAAAAACAGACTTTCTGTGTCTGAGTGGATGATTTATGGCAGCGAGTCCTTGAATACCTGGAAACACTCATAAATCACAGCTCTGCTCCGACAGCAGAGACACCTGAACGTGTTCAGCACCTTTCTGCAGCAACCGCCCTTAAAAGAACAACAGGGGGTCTGGGAATAAGGATAAGGGGGTCTTTGTGACACCTTAAGGGGGTCTGGGTGGACAGCAGGAGCCGAGCATGCCCGCCCCTCCATGGTAGAAAGGCCTCTATAAATAGCCTCAGGTTGTATCTGGGCAGGAATAATATTCCTGCTCTTTAATGAAGCAGGTAGCGGCTGGAATATCGGTGTGAAGGGAAAGAAACGGCGTTAAACGGCAGGAAATTGTCCTGACGGAGTTCCCATGAGCAAAGCAGCCTGTAAAGCTGGAAACCTGCTGCTGTGATCCAACAGGTCAGAGAATGACGGCTCCACATAAAGAGGTGAGGTTCCCCCAGAAACAGTGATGCTGCTCATTATGGAGCAGAGAGCCGGAGCGGCGAGGATGGAGGCTCTCCTCCATGGATGTCAGACAGCCTGAGCGTGCCAAGAAGGTTTGATTTTAGGATTATTTCTTTATGACAGCTCATAGTCTAGTTGTTGAAGAAGCCTATTACTGTCCTCCTACACACACCCATCAGCAGCAGGCACACCACGACCTCAATAACCCCCCCACACACAAACACACACTGGCTGGGTCCCTTCAGGCCTGAGGAGACCCCACTGAGGCGCTACTGCCACCAAGTGGCCACAAACACAAACTGCACATAATCCAAGCTGATTTTACTCACCAGCTCAACCTTTTTTGCTTAAAATTATCATTATTCTGATCTTTAACTTTCACTTTTTACTTCATAATATTGTTTCTGGATTGTTTGAAGACATATTGGAGAAAACAGAAAAGAATTTCCTGATAATTTATCCTCCAAATGTTCCAAATGACCAGAATAAGTATTTCTTTAAACCAGGAGGTACCTGTTCATTGCAGCTTCCACTCCTTCATCTTTTTTATGCTCCTGAAGGACATTAAGAAGTCATGAAACAAATGTCTCCAATGAGACGGCATGATGCTTTTCCCAGTAAGAAGCAGCCCTTTAATTAAGTCTGAACCAGCTGATTCCAGTTTGCACTCAGACTGCAGCTGCTTTTCTTATTTTCAAGCTTTTTTCAGTGCAGCTTATTTCTGACATATTTCATTTTATTTCTTTGTATAAACGACTCTGTTTTTTACTGACAGTGATCATTTTCTAAGCAATCTCAACTAATTCTGCTTAAATATCACATATCTAACAAACCAGGAAGTGAACTAAACTGTTCTGGGAAACCCTTCAAATTCATTTTTACATTTTTCCTATAATCAAACAGCAATTTCTCATTATAATTCTTCTAAATATAACTCAGTCACATGTCTGAATATACAGGTGCTGGTCATAAAATTAGAATATCATGAAAAAGTAGATTGATTTCAGTAATTCCATTTAAAAAGTGAAACTTGTATATTATATTCATACATTACATACAAACTCATATATTTCAGATGTTTATTTTGTTTAATTTTGATGATTACAAATGACAACAAATGAAAATCTCAAATTCATCATGTCAGAAAATTAGAATATTACTGAAGACCAATAAAAACAAAGGATTTATAGAAATGTTGGCCAACTGAAAAGTATGAACATGAAAAGTATGAGCATGTACAGCACTCAGTATTTAGTTGGGCCTCCTTTGGCCTGTATTACTGCAGCAATGCGGCGTGGCATGGAGTCGATCAGTCTGTGGCACTGCTCAGGTGTTATGATAGCCCAGGTTGCTCTAATAGTGGTTTTTAGCTCTTCTGAATTGTTGGGTCTGGTGTATTGCATCTTCTTCTTCACAATACCCCATAGATTTTCTATGGGGTTAAGGTCAGGGGAGTTTGCTGGCCAATTAAGAACAGGGATACCATGGTCCTTCAACCAGGTACTGGTAGCTTTGGCACTGTGTGCAGGTGCCAAGTCCTGTTGGAAAATGAAATCTGCATCTCCAAAAAGTTGGTCAGCTGCAGGAAGCATGAAGTGCTCTAAAACTTCCTGGTATGTGGCTGCGTTGACCCTGGACCTCAGAAAACACAATGGACCAACACCAGCAGATGACATGGCACCCCAAACCATCACTGACTGTGGAAACTTTACACTGGACTTCAAGCAACGTGGATGAAGTGCCTCTCTTCTTTTCCTCCAGACTCTGGGACCTTGATTTCCAAAGGAAATGCAAAATTTACTTTCATCAGAGAACATGACTTTGGACCACTCACCAGCAGTCCAGTCCTGTTTCTCTTTAGCCCAGGCAAGACGCTTCTGACGCTGTCTGTGGTTCAAGAGTGGCTTGACACAAGGAATGCGACAGCAGAAACCCATGTCTTTCATACGTCTGTGTGTGGTGGTTCTTGAAGCACTCACTCCAGCTGCAGTCCACTCTTTGTGAATCTCCCCCACATTTTTGAATGGGTTTTGTTTCACAATCCTCTCCAGGGTGCGGTTATCTCTCTTGCTTGTACACTTTTTTCGACCACATCTTTTCCTTCCCTTCGCCTCTCTATTAATGTGCTTGGACACTGAGCTCTGTGAACAGCCAGCCTCTGACCTTTTGTGTCTTGCCCTCCTTGTGCAAGGTGTCGATGGTCGTCTTTTGGACAACTGTCAAGTCAGCAGTCTTCCCCATGATTGTGTAGCCTATAGAACTAGACTGAAAGACCATTTAAAGGCTTTTGCAGGTGGTTTGAGTTAATTAGCTGATTAGAGTGTGGCACCAGGGGCCATCAATTTTGAACCTTTTCACAATATTCTAATTTTCTGATATGATGAATTTGAGATTTTCATTTGTTGTCATTGGTAATCATCAAAATTAAACAAAATAAACATCTGAAATATATGAGTTTGTATGTAATGTATGAATATAATATACAAGTTTCACTTTTTAAATGGAATTACTGAAATCAATCTACTTTTTCATGATATTCTAATTTTATGACCAGCACCTGTAGAAGCACCAGTGTGACAGCATGAAGTAGGCTCACAGGTCTCCAGAGGTGCATAATCTCAGTCCGGAAAGTTAAAATCCTGATAGACTGATCACCTGAGGGGTTGATCACCTGGTTAACTGAAGAGGATCAAAGAAAAAAAAATGGTAGAAGAAGCTCTGACATCCAATCAGTTTGGTAGAACAGTGGCACAGAGCATCAACGACTCATCATAACAGAACCAGAACTACGGCAACCATTCATTGAGCAAAAATGTTATTTATCATGACATCATCGAGCTCCGGTGACCCCAGAGACCAACATTGTTGTTTGGATTATTCATGCTACTCTGTCGGCTCCGTGAGAGCCTCAGAAAACATCCACATATTTCACAATAAAAGGCCAAATATTTGGGCTTTGGCTTCACATCCTGACGATCTACTGACGGGAATTAGCATCACTGTTGTTGTTTTTCCAAGCAACATGCTAACAGTCACACAGACGTCTGGGAAAAGGAGACAGCGGGGTGAGCCCTATTACATCTGAAATAGAAGTTTAGGTCAAACATGGAGGAAAGCACGGTAGAGGGAGTGTGATGGTTTGCACCTCCTTTATTTCTTTAGGCTGAGGGATGATTTCTGCTTCAGAGAAACAGAAACATTGATGAGAATGTGGTCATATTTCATCTTTTTATTTTTTTTTAAACTACTGCTTCTATGTCTCAGTCCGCTTGTTTAATTCAGTTTCATTCTACTTCTGATAATCAAAAATATTTTCTTTTATAAATGGCTAAAAGCCATAAAGAAGTTTTCAATGTGGTCTAGTCAAAGTCCAGACTTAAATAGATTAGTACATGAAAATCTGAAAAATTAGCCGAATTAAAACACTTCTGCAAAAAAGAAATCGGAATCAAATATATTCAGGTATAAAAATGTTTTATTTTTGTTACTTAGGCATTTAAAAACTAATTTTCTTCCTTTTGATCTTAATCTGATTACATATCTGGTTAATCTTAAATGCCTAAAGGGGAAAAAAAAGAGATTATATCTGCAATTTTTAATTTTTTCCCCCCTATTTGAAAGATTTCTTCCCTTATTTTAACACTAATGTTAAATTTTTTTTTTTTTAGAACTTATACTTTTATTTTTTACAGAGCAATTGTACAGCCATACACCAATGGTACATAACACAAAAGTTGAAATATATAAAGTTTTCCATAAAATGAACATCTTAGCTCGATATCTAATGATCTCAGCCTCACATTTGTAGGCTAATCCTCCTGAAACCCTAAAATAAGGATAGACTTTGGGCGGAATAGCTAAACTCCTTATGCCAAGAGACAAACTTGTTAGGCTTATTTACATCAGCATAGCTTCTGCTGGCCCCAGCGCCTAGGTTATCTTTTCCTTTTTATACAATTCTCTTACTTTTTGTACCCGTAAGTCATAGGAAGGTAGCCTCGTGAGACCATCCTGATCTCGCAAGCTTTCAAGGTTTCACTGGCAGATCAGTGTGGAGACTCTCCGTTAAAGAAACTTTGGAGCCGTTCACCAAACGAACGTCCAATCAGCGTTGGCTTTGAGGCGGGTTGAGGTGTGACGCAACGAGAAGCACGACAGTTCAGTCTAAAGAACATGGCGGCTTCAGCCGGTAAAACTAGCGTTAGCGTGGCTATCGAGCAAGTTTTATCGGAATTACAGAGTATTTCTTCACTGAAAGAAGAGCAAAACACTGCTCTGGAGGCTTTTCTCACAGGAAAAGATGTTTTTGCTCTTCTCCCGACTGGTTTCAGCAAGAGTTTGATCTATCAATTGGCTTGTGGTTGTGTTTTCGTCGTCGCTCTGTTAGTACGTCATATGCTTTGTTGATCTGATTGGTTTATTTGGCCCGTCTATCACCAACATAGGCCAATCAGCTAACCAGTATTTTCGCCCCTTCCCAAAATTACTTCAACGGAAGGTTTCCAGATGGAAATGTGGAGCAAATCCATCTGGCGGAGTCAGGTTAATAGGAAGGAAGCTCCAACTGCATCCACCTGATTGTAATGCATTTCAGGGCCCGTCCTTGCAAGCTCTCCGGTATAATACCAAGTAACGCAACAGTAACATCCCTCGGTATAACCTCCGTGAAGATCTGGTTCATAGTCCTGTACACCTCATCCCAAACGTTTTGAAGTTTGGGACATGACCAGAAAATGTGTGTATGATTGGGGACCGCTGAGCCACAGTTTCTCCAACACAAGCTTGGTACTCTTAACCTGTACCAAGCTCCGCATATCCATCTGGAAACCTTCAGTAGAAGTAATTTTGGGAAGGGGCGAAAATACTGGTTAGCTGATTGGCCTATGTTGGTGATAGACGGGCCAAATAAACCAATCAGATCAACGAAGCATATGACGTACTAACAGAGCGACGACGAAGAGGAGCCAATTGATAGATCAAACTCTTGCCGAAAGCAGTCGGGAGAAGAGCAAAAACATCTTTTCCTCTGAGAAAAGCCTCCAGAGCAGTGTTTTGCTCTTCTTTCAGTGAAGAAATACTCTGTAATTCCGATAAAACTTGCTCGATAGCCACGCTAACGCTAGTTTCATCGGCTGAAGCCGCCATGTTCTTTAGACTGAACTGTCGCGCTTCTCGTTGCGTCACACCTCAACCCGCCTCAAAGCCAACGCTGATTGGACGTTCGTTTGATGAACGGCTCCAAATTTTCTTTAACGGAGAGTCTCCAGACTGATTAGCGAGTGAAACCTTGAAAGCTCGCGAGATCAGGATGGTCTCACGAGGCTAGGGTAATCTAGGATCTATCTTGGCAACAACATCTGGGGTCCTGAAATATCTACTAATAACTTTCCATTTATATTCCCGCCACATATTGGAGTTTGTTACTCGATGCGCCTCAGTCCAGACTGCCTCCCATGTTTCGTCAGAGATTATTCTGGCCGTCTCTGCTGATGTTACATTTTAAAGACATTTTCAAAAGCACTGATGCATAAAAAGAGACAGAGCCTCAGAGAGTTTCAAAAAACCTCCTTTATTCATCTGTACACCAGGAAAGTAAACAGTCTCTTCGTCTTAAGGCTTCCCCGCACAGA
The DNA here is from genome assembly GCF_016077235.1 of Cyprinodon tularosa. Taxonomy (NCBI): domain Eukaryota; kingdom Metazoa; phylum Chordata; class Actinopteri; order Cyprinodontiformes; family Cyprinodontidae; genus Cyprinodon; species Cyprinodon tularosa. Next base: position 111,127 of record NW_024039107.1, read on the forward strand.
AACACGGAATACTGAGAATGATTTGGCATGAAAATCAAAGCAGGGACGCAGCGTTTGTCTGCTGCTGCAGGAGGAAGGGCCTCAGTGGAGGGGGGGGGGGGGTCTCTGCTCGGAGAACAAGAAGCTTTAAATACAAAAACAGGCACTTCTTCTTCTTCTTCTTCACAGCTCCTTCGGTCTGCTTTTATGTACAAACATGCAGAAATCAAACGTCAGTCTTTGTCTTTGAAGGGAACAAATGTTTTAGTTTGATAGAAGTGATGAAGTCTGACAAACTAAGGAAGTTTCCAAGAAAAAGAAATTAAAGGGAAATATTTCATACCACCCATAAAAAAACCATCGAAGTGCAAAAGTTTAGGATTTAATCAGAAGTTGTTTTTTTTTTATATATTAAAGTTTCTGTATTTTTTCTTCAACGTTGAACTTATTCAGGTCATTCCTTAAATTAAACATTTCGGATTGGTTTGTCTTAAAACAGACAGAGACGTACTAACTCAGATAAGGCACCTTTCCTAAAGCCGGACGATGGGGGGGAAATGACCAGCTACTCATTATACAGGCTGTTGGTTTAAAAACAAACATTTATCACAATAAACTGCAATAACTGCTAAATCATATTCCTTCAAACTAAATTAAAGCCTTTAAAATTAAAATAATGGAAAATCTGCAAACAACATATAAGATCACATCAGTATGGCGGGGGCCGCTCACATTCATAAGAACCCAGAACCCTACACTGGAAAAACGTAAATAAGTCATTTTTTTCTGAAAATCAGTGCATCTTGAATGGAGGAGGTAAATGAGACACTTTGCTAATGGAAAAAGACAGTTTCCATTTAAAATAAGAAAAAAAAAAACAATTGCATTCTTATTTCTAGTGCATATTATCTAAATATCTTATTTTAGGTGTAAATATACTAATTCCACTGGCAGATCATCTTATGTACCTGCTCCAATTAAGGGGAAATACACTTAATTGATGAGAGGTTGAATTATTTTTAATTGTTTTAGCAGTGGGAAATCAGAACTGTCCCTTTAAAAGAAGCGATGGTCATGTCACGGACAAGGTTTCTTCACATCCCTCCTATTTCCTCACTCCTTAAAACATAAAACGGCTATAAATATATGGATCCTAAAAATAGTGGAGGAAGGAAGGAATGGATGTAAGAAAGGAAGGATGTGAGGAAAGAAAGACACAAGGATGTAAGGACATTAGGGAGAAGGGAAGGAAGGAAGGAAGGAAGGAAGGAAGGAAGGAAGGAAGGAAGGAAGGAAGGAAGGAAGGAAGGAAGGAAGGAAGGAAGGAAGGAAGGAAAGACACAAGGATGTAAGGACATTAGGAAGGAAGGTAGGAAGGAAGGACACAAGGATGTAAGGACATTAGGGAGAAGGGAAGGAAGGAAGGAACGATGTGAGGAAAGAAGGACACAAGGATCTAAGGACTTAAGAAGGGAAGGAAGGAAGGAAGGAAGGAAGGAAGGAAGGAAGGAAGGAAGGAAGGAAGGAAGGAAGGAAGGAAAGACACAAGGATGTAAGGACATTAGGAAGGAAGGAAGGAAGGACACAAGGATGTAAGGACATTAGGGAGAAGGGAAGGAAGGAACGATGTGAGGAAAGAAGGAACAAGGATGTAAGGAAGGAAGGAAGGAAGGACATTAGGGAGAAGGGAAGGAAGAAAAGATGTGAGGAAAGAAGGAACAAGGATGTAAGGAAGGAAGGAAGGAAGGAGATGTTCAAATAAGGAGGAAAAAAAAGGAAGGAAATACAAATATTTCTATAAATTTGTGTTTTTTAATCTAAACTTGAACAGAAATCCTAAAATCAAACTTCCAGACTGTTTCCGGCTTTTAGGAATCATGTAGAAACTCTGAACATTTGCAGGTTTCTAATTTTTTTGTCTCTCACAGTGATCACAGGTCACCTTCATTCCTCAGAGGGTCGTTTACAGTTAAAGTTAACAAACAGCCTTTAACCTCACAGCTGACTGACAATCAGAACAACCTGGGATGAACAGTTTGGCGTTTTTACAGCCGCCAATGAGAACTAACACCAACCAGCGTCACTAAAAAAATAAATCAAAGCTCATCTAAACCTTCTAACAATCCAGATCCTGTCAGATTTCATCACTTTTCATTTAAATTAACTTAAATAACTTAGGAAGGAGCATATCTACACCTGAAGGAAGGTCCTTCAGAAATACAGTGCACAGAGAGCAGAAGGTGCGTTTGATTTAGCCACCTTGAGGAGTTTGGTTCACTACCAGCACCTCTGCTTCAAGTTAGACCCTGAAAAGAAACCTTCACTGACTCCAGTTCTGCAGCTTATAAAGGCTGCTGTTTTATCCATAAACATAGAAACAGAGTTTACAGACGGGTGAGGAGATTTCACCGCCGCAGCAGGTTTGAACACTTTCACGCTGTGGGCTGAACGAGGAGGGAGGAGTCAGAGGGAGTTCCCTGCTGCATCAGATGCAGGCTGCGTTTGGCCATCAGGAGCTGAGCGGGCGGCGTCCGGATGCTCCTCGGAGACGGACGCCTGCCGAGCGTCGCTCTGGTCTCGCTGCGACGTGGCCACCGCCTTGTATTCGGGCGGCGCCTGGCCGTTAGGAGCCTGACAACGAGAGGAGAAGAGAGCGTTGGAGGCTGCAGAGCTGAAACAGCAATCTCTCTACCTGGACGACATCAGCAACCTGGAGGCCCTAACTTTTTAATTATCAGGTAATTATAAAAAGCTACTAACCTACAACCGTGAAATAATAACGAATCCCCGAAAGCACAGCTGTGAAATTAACTTTTTACCCGTAAAAATAAATCCTAACCTCAATTAATAAAATGCATGTTTGTTGTTTGGTCAGCAGGTGGCGCCACAAACTGTGTCACACATGGCTACAGTTCAAGGAGCAGAAATAAACCAACCAATCAGGTCACAGGAGAGGAACTCTGATGATTATTTTATTGTTTTGGAGAAAAATTATTGTTTTTTTTTTACTTATATGAGAAAAACAGACAAATTTCCTCTGATCAGCAACTTCATTCTACATAAATCAGCAACTTTTCAGGAAACGCTTCAAATAAAAGCCTTTTTTTTCAGCTATAATTTGTCATGCTAAGTTTGTAAATGTGGATCAAGCAGATTGGCTATTTTATTAACATCCAACACTAACGGCTTTCTGGAACCAGCAACCCTTTCCTGCTTTAAATGGTTTCTTTAGAACCAGTCCTAATCAGAACCAAAGCCTTTCATCCTTCAGTGTGAAACGTCATCTTTGTTCTTTAATCACTGGATTTATGTCGTTTTAAAACCCTGCTGCGAATCAGATTATTTCAAATTAAATGATCAGATTATACTTCCTGTATTTCTGCTGGTTTTATTCCTATAACATTTACCGTAATCTCTGGAATATAAGATTAACCTTTAATTCTAGCATTGCTGACCTTTAAGAGAATATATCTAAATAAAAAACATCCACAGAGAGGAAACTCTTCTGTTAAATCATTCCTGTCCTTTAATCTGTACAGCTAAAATATTCCAGCTTTTAATGGGATTATTTTATTGCTTTATAAAGCTAAAGCCTGATGAGTACAGAGAAGCTTCAAAACATCACAGTTTTGCTCGTTTGAAGACATCAGCCAAGAAAATTAACCAAAAACACGTCAATAAAAATTCCCAGGCTGACTGAGGCAATCCAGCAGTGAAGCATGGTGGTGGCAGCATCATGGAATTGAGCAGGACTCTGACAGGAAAGCAGATATTAAAGGTTTCTAGATACTGGTTTTAGCGTCACCTTTCTAAAAGGGCTATGCTAACTGTTAGCATACAAGCAAAAGAGGTCTAAAAATGGCAGCGAATCGCAGACTGAAAGTAAACAAACACATCTAGACGCTTTTTTTTATGTGGTCGTTCATAAATTGGCTTCTGTGAACAGTTCGGGTTACCAAGGCGACCAGCAGGGTAATTAGAACTAATTAGAACTGAAGAATCCTTTTAGATGAGAGGAGAAACATTTTCTAGAAAACTACACCGATATGAGAGCGATGGATGTCAAAACGATCTAGAAATAAGTTAAAATTTCCTAAATTAAGTGTATTTACCCTTAATTTGAGTAGATAAATGAGATATAGTGTATTTTTTTACAATTAAAATAAGATAATTAGATAAAATGCACTTGAAATAAGACAATGCAATTGTGTTTTTTCTTATTTTAGGTGTAAATTGTCTGGTTCTGTTCACAAAATGTCTCTTTTATCTACTTAATCCAAGAACAAAGGGACTTATTTTAAGAAAAATTGACTTATCTAGATTTCTATTTTTTCCAGTGTTCGATAAAGTTTGACTGATCAAAGGAAGAACAATGTTGGATGCTGGCGTCTCTGTGTGATTATGCAACTATTGGTATCAGGACTACGGCATAAAAAGGATAGAAAGGACGACCTTTGAAGGAGCAGCGGTGCTGCAGAGGAGTCTGGAGTCTTTAGTGGGAGAAAATACGGCAGAGCGACTTCAGACGCTTTAAAAACTGCAGTTTATTCCATTAAGAACAGGTTTTACATCTTTAGGGGCATAAAAAGATCCGATTTGAGTCCCGTTTGCTGCCGTTGGAACGTGGGCTCCAACTAACGACTATTTTGCTAATTGATTCATCTGTCCATTATTTTTCCTTAAAATAATCTGTTCTGTTTAAAGAAGATTTTTTTACTAAATTGATCCAGGTGAAACTAAAACATTTCATTTCTGGATGAAGCAGATTGAGAGCTGAAAAGTAATGAGTAACTGTAATTTAAAGCTTTTTAATGCTCTTAGAATTTATTTTAATGCCATCAATACGTACCCATGACTCTCATATATATATATCGTTTTCTGGCCACTTTTTTTTTTAAATCTGCGTTTTCCTATTTTCTTGATTTTTCTCCGCCTCAAGTTTCTTTTCTGAACATACGTCTTTACGATCAATCGGAAGCAGTTCCGGGAAAATAAATTGCAAAATATCTGATGAAATTTTTTTTATGAACTTTTTTTTAAAATTTTAAATAAAGCATTTCAAATGCTACGATAATCACATTTAATAAATTTTAATGCCAAATAAGGCCTTAATATAAAAAAAAAACATAATTTAATGACTTTGAATGACCTTTAGAAACCCTGATATCTCTTAAATGCTAATTTTTTTTCTTCTAATTTTGATATATTTACCTCTAAGTGGGTCACTCTGTCAGTTAAAGGCATATTTTACAGGTTCTAAACTCCAGGAAATGATTAACTGATTACTAAATTAGTTGACGATTATTTCAATAAATTCATTATTTCATCCTTAGTTTGAACACCGTTTTCTGCTGATCTGGAACCATTTGGAGCAGAAATAAACGACCGATCTCCCTGAACATAAAACCTCAGCAGTCAAACAGAAGCGCTCCGAGTTATTGAACTTAAACACGTCGTCTCTCCTCACCTGGATGCTTTTTATTTGAGTTCCTCTGACTGAACATAAATGGCTGTAGACAGCGACTGATAAAAGGTTCCTCTGAGGAAACCATCAATCTGGTTTGTTAGTAACAGTTACTGGTTTAACTGGTGGGTCTGAACAGACCATGGGGTGTAAATTGGACGCAAAGAAGAAGACAGGCAGACATTTTGCTTCATTAGTGATGGAAAATAAAAGTTTTAATCCACCCACTGCTCCACACTACAAACAAATTAAATCTAAAGAAGTCAATTTTTTTCTTAAAATAAGTGTTTTTATTTTATTGAGAAGGTAAGTGAATATTATTTCAAGCGCATATTATCTTCTTATAAGAATATAAAGACTCATTCCAGGCAGATCATTTTATTTATCTGCTCAAATGAAGGGTAAATACACTTAATCTAAGAAACGTATACGTATTTCTTGAACATTTTTGCAGTGCACTATTCATTACTTTTGTAACATTCCAAAAATATGGATATTTTGATGGCAAACATGTATCTAATAACATGAAACACCAACTTGCTCGAATATATTAGGAAAAATAACAAAAGTGCTTCTAAAAGAAATTCAAGAAAAATACGGAAAGAAACACATTTTGTTTGGTCCAACAAAACCTTACACTGCAAAAAATGTAAATCTCAATAAGTCATTTTTTTCTAAAGTAAGTGCTTTTTCTCTTGAATTGAGGAGGTAAATGCCAATCAAACAAGAAAATCTACATTTAAAATAAGAAAAAACAATTGCATTGTCTTATTTCAAGTGCATATTCTCTAATTATCTTATTTTAAGAGTAAAAATGCTCATTCCATTGGCAAACTATCTCATTTACCTGCTCAAATTACGGCTAAACACACTTAATTTCAGACATTTTTACTTATTTCTTGATTGTTTTTGTAGCGTAGAGGCATTAATGCTGATACTGGAACTGACATTTCTTAGTTTATAAACCTAAATTTAACTGTTAACCAGGCTTATTAACTTTTTACCTTTTTCTTGACTTAACTCTTTTTTCTTTTTCATCTTAATTACAGTAGGTAATATATCATTCAAGGGCTCATCTAATTGGTCAAATGCCAAAATAAGATGTACAGCCATGTAGCAGAATCTTTGCTGAATGGCTGGATATAGATCTTGTGCTTCTAGAACTCACTGAGGGAGGGGACTCCATTTATAAGGGGTTTAATAGTGATCAGAAATGGTAACTTGCCCTATAAAGGATTAAGGGTAAGAACTTTTACTTATTTCTAGGTCATTTTTTCGGTGCAGGTAGCTGCAGATCTGGTTCTGCCTCATTTCATCCTTTTTCTGTGGACCTGAAAACTAAAACAATCCAAACTTCCCAGGAACTAAAGAGCATAAAGGATAAATCAACAGATCTAATTGTTTTTTTCCTAGTTCTTCCTCAGGTTTTCGGAATAATCAGGATTTCTCTCCTGTATTCCGATCATTATGTAATCATCTCTCCAGTTCCTGTTTGCTTGGTTCTGCTCCGTCTTACGTGAACCTGCTGTTGACTCAGTGTTTCTGGTATTTCAAAGATGCTTCCGAGAACAGAGGGACGCTCCCCAGAATACCTGGGCCAACAGGTGTGCCACAGCTCGTTACGTAAACGTCTCACCATCTGATCCAGCCAACAATTCAAACATCTATAAATAAGAACCTCCTTTTTCCCTCCAGCACCAACCAAACCGGACTACTAGAACACGAAGGCTACCCCAGACACAACACCTTCAATCTGATCAGGTGCGGGAGACGTTTGCATGCAAGGACACGCCCACCCACACACACCCACCATGGAACAGTCAGCGCTACCACACGTCAGCCCGCCACCACCCTCACACGGTACTTTTCCACACGCCTCACCTTTCTTCAGCTTGAGCAGGCAGGCGATGAGAGGAGGAAGCGTCTGATTAGTGAAAAGTTCAACAATGGAGGAGATTTTAGACAGACGTCACCATGGAAACAGAGAAAACGTCAGAACATGTGCTGCTACGAAAGCGTCTGGACGTCTTTTATAAAGAATCTCTGCTAACTGTAAAGTTAAAGGAAGCGTCCGTCTGTATTTAGCCCGTCTGGATGCTCGTATAGATCTGCTGCCTTCTGCAGTTTAATTCATCCTTTCTTGCAGAACAGCTGAAAGATCATTAAGTTTGGCTAAAAACTGGTTCATTAACTTCTGGTTTTTAGGTTTTAATGCAATTTTTCAGTTGGATTTAGTCCTGGACTTTGACTAGGCCGTTCTAAATGATCAATCTATACCATACTGGAGGTGGAATCACTGGTTTAAGGTGATCATCTAATGATCTCTGACCAGCTTCCCTGTCCCACAGCATAATACTGCCACCATGGTAGCATCTAGAGTTTCCTGTCAGCAGATTCTTCCCTCTCAGCTCCCAGAGCTCGCTGATAAAAGCGATCAGGTGGACCTCAATGTCCTGGTACGTCTATCAGGGTTTATACCGGAATGAATAACTCTAATTTAATGCTTTTTAATGCTCTTAGAAATATTTTAGTCTGCAGACTGAAAATGTTTTGTCATTGTCTCCTTTCTTTCTCCTCTTTCTTTCATCTTTTCTCATTTTTTTTTCGTTTCTTCTTCTGTTTTTCTGTTCTACTTACATTGCAGTGTCTATATAAGATGTAAAACTCCCTGCATATTTATAATAAAGCAATTTATATGCATGAAACAAGTGGAGCAATTGCCATACAGTACTGCTCCACTTGTGAAAGTAAAATCTGTTGGGCTCTTTTTGGCATCAAGACTATTATTCTTATTGCCACATTGCCAGACTGTAAAAAAAAAAAAAAGAAAGAAATATTTTAATGCCATGAACAAGGACCCATGACTCTCATATATAAATGGCAAATTCCTTCATTTCTACCGTCAGCAGGCAGCAATTCCTCGATTTCAAGCCACTTTTGTTGAAAAATGAGCATTTCCCCCCATTCTACACTGGAAAGACGACCTAGAAATAAGTAACATTTTCTTAGATTAAGTGTATTTACCCTTAATTTGAGTAGGTAAATGAGACAGTTTGCCAATGGAATTAGTATTTTTACTCTTAAAACAATATAATTAGATAAAATGCACTTGAAATAAGACAATGCAATTGAGTTTTCTTATTTTAAGTGTAAATTGTCTTGTTCCATTTGCAAAATGTCTCTTTTACCTCCTCAATCCAAGAACAACTGCACCTATTTTAAGAAAAAATTACTTATCCAGATTTAGATTTTTCTCCGCCTCAAACTTCTTTTCTGAAGATACGGTTTTTACGATCAACAGCAGTTCCGCGCAAATATGCAAATATATTAGGGATGCACGATATTGGGATCTTGGCCGATATCCGATATTTTAAAACTCATGTAGCCGATAACCGATATCGATACCGATGTTAAAGCTGGACAAAAATAAGTAGTCATTGAAAATAGCAGTTTTGTTATCCATTTCTGACACTTTGAAAAATAATATACTCAAATATATTTTCATATGCTGATATCCAATTTAATTTAAAAACGCGGTATCGATCTATTTTACTTTCAAAATCTCGTGAAATTTCATCGTTCTGTTACAAACTCTCGTGATATTTTGCAAATTCTTGTGAGATTTTGTTAGTAAAATAGATCGATACCGCGTCAATATATCAACATATAAAAATATGGCAACATTTTGTGAATTTTCGGGGGATTTCGTAGCATAACGATGACATATAGCAATATTTCATTAGTAAAAGAGATTGATATGGTGTTTTTAAATGGCAATATATCAGCATATGAAGATATTGTGATATTTTAATGTATCAATATTTTTTCCCTCGTCTTTAGAAGTTTTTAAGTCTGTAAAAAAGAAGTTTTTGAGGAAGAAGAAGAAGTAGTATTTTTTTTTATTTTTTAGACTTTAGAAACTCAGAAGCTGATCAAATATCCGGTTAAATATCGGTGGGGTGGCCGATGTCCGATATTCAGTTTTAAGGCCGATACTGATAGGGGGCCGATTATATCCTGCATCCCTAAAATATATCTCAATATATGTGCATATTTGCATACATATATATATTGTTTAATTAATGGTTTGGTTGTTTTTTCTAAATAAAGCATTTTAAATGCCAAAATAATCACATTTAATGAATTTTAATGCAAATTTAGGCCTTAATTTGAAAAATAATTATTTAATGACTTTTATTGACCTGCTTACATCCGGTCTATAGTTGATCCTCTCCAGGTTTAGATGATGGATCAAACAGAGCTCTGGGATTTTGTGTCCATGGCGCTACTGCTTCGCTAACGTCCAGAACCGCTACATTAATACCGAGATCAAGTTAGTCTGCAGCTAAAGATTATTTTGCAAATTGATTAAAGCAAAGGGTTCCTTAAAGAAGAATTTTTGCAAAATTAAACCAAGTGAAAATAAAGTTTTTACACTTAAGGAGTTCTGGACAGAGAATATTGACAGACAAAAATAATTTTTATCCTAAGTGAAAAATGTTTACTCATTTTGTTTTACAGTTTTGGTCAAATGTGTGTTTCTCTTTCAGCTAAAAGCACACTTTACAGTCTCTATAATCCAGTTAGGTGATTATTTCAGTAATCGATTAATCTAATCAATTGTTTCAGCCCTAAACACACTTGACGGCAGATGTTCATCAGTTTGGATGATAGATCCCATCAAAGGAGGCTGAATACATCAGATGTTTATCCGTACTTTGGTCGCACGCCAATCCGAAAGGTACCAGAAGCTTTCGTAGCAGCATTAGAAGTTATAAATAATAAACATTTAGGAGAAAACAAGTAAAAGCCTGAATGTTAAAAACAGCTTAAATAATAAACAGGAAACACACAAACAGCATGAAAGGGGGAATAAAGACTCATGTTGGTGCAGTTTGATCCAGAAACGTGAAAACTAACTTTCAGCTTCTGTTTCTGTCAAGCTAGGCTGGGAGAAGAGCTAAAACAAAGAGCAATGAAGCGTTATAATGACTCCCAGATGGATTTTAGGTGTTTTTCTTTCTGCTGTGATTAAAGAATCACAGGAACTAACGGCTGCATAATTCCATAGATTTTCATCCTGTGTTTGCTGGAAATCAGCCAAACTGTTTTTCTACTCAAAGCATAAAATAAATGATTTTCTGATCAGCAAAGAAAAGACAGACATGCATCTGAAAGGTGGCAAGCGTGAGGTTTTAGGCCTTTAATAAAAAACCCAAGCAAAGACTTTATTGTTCATTATTTGGACAGACATGTACAAAGCATCACCCTGACTGGGACCAGTTAAATGTGCTGGTTCTGTGTGTCATTTAACTGGCAGCTCTCTCTTGTTCTCTGGCTTCAGTTTTATTGTGAATACATTCTGGTGTCTGACTGATGTACTGAACACTGTGTTGGTGTTCACCTGCAGTGGGCGATTCTCTGCAGGGGGGCCGCCGCTCTTCTTCATGTTCATCATGTCCCTGATCTGGACGAACGCGAAGGCGATGGTGACCCAGGGGGAGCCGGAGGGCACCCAGGCCGGCCGCGTCACGTCCTCCTGGTCCTCTTGGTGTTTGGTCTTCCTGACGGGCAGCACCGTCTCCGCCGCCGGCCGAGGCGGCGCCGGGCTACCGGGAGTGTGCTGGCTCTGAACCAGGTCGATGGTAGCGATGGGGACTGGGCTGGAGGGAACTGGGATGTTCTCAGCAAGGATTTTGTCCTCTGAAAAAACAAAATAGGGCGTTTAAAATCCTCTTTGGCGGCCAGCTGGATTTCATCTTCCTCAACCGAAAGCTAATCTTTTAAATTTAAATTTCTTTAGGTTCTATCTGCTTTTGCTTTCTATAATGAGTATAAAAATAAATGGGGGCTCGTCCGGGATGCTTTGTTCTTTATAGGTCACATATACATCTATGTGAACAGGATGCCATAAAGCAAATAATACTATCGTGGCCAAGAGGTTCAAACGCTGTAAATTCACAATTTCACAGCGAATTCAAAAGGTCCTGAAAATTTGATTATAAAATCAAACTAGCAAAGACACAAAAATAAGACTTTGACACAAACACAGGCAATGGAAAAATGTTGCAAGTTGCTTAAATAACTGCAAATTAAGAAAAGAAGCAAACTAGTAGCACATAATGGGGGAGATCCAGACCAGTAGGGGGAGATGAGGGACCAGAACATGAACATTACTATGAATTATGGACCAAAAACTCATAAATGAGATGCCGTCCAGAGGACATTTGGATGAAGAAAGAAACAGTGGCCCAAACCCAAACTGTTATGTCACCCTGCGTCACCAGGCTACAGCAACACACATGTGGCGTCACTGTGTTGCCATAGGAACGAGTGCTTTGCCTTTCTGTTGGAGGGAAGAGGCCGCCCGCTTCATTATTGAATCCCCCAGGTACAATCCAAGTTAGTTAGTTAGGCGTTTTGGTTAGCGAGCAGTTTAGGATTCAGTTGGTAGGTTTTATTTTGCGTCTTTATACATTTAATGTACCTTTATCAAGGCCTTTGGTTCCGTATGAATGATGACCGGCTCCCCCTAGTGGTCTGGAATCCTTCCGTTTGTTGGTCACCATTAGTTTTTGTTACTTGCATCATTTTTCCTCTGTGTTTGTTTTTATTTTAGGATCGATTATATATATTTGCAGCAGGTTTTCATATTTTTTAGATGATGCCGCTTATTATCTCTTATTTCCTGCATTTGCAGCTTTTTCTCCTTTTTTCTTTGCATGCATTAGTGTTTGCTTGTAGATTTTTTTTAGGTTTTCAGGACCTTTTGAACATGCTTGCACATTTGAACTCCTCATCCACTGTAGAAAATACATCCAGAATGATAACCTTTGAAGTTTAGCAGATATTAAACTACCAATCAGAAAAAATGCCTTATTTCTGCCTTTTAATCATCAATTAAGAGATTTATACCCTGAGGATTAGTGGTTGAAAAACTGCCCAAACCATGACCCCTCCACCACCATGCTCTATATTTTGCATGGGATGTCCATCTTGATGGGTTTGGTTTCTTACAATGTGACACAGCAGTCTATAAGCAGCATAAAAAAGTTCAAACGTAAAGCAATAATTGTTAGTTTCAGTATCAAACGGCTCACTGCTGCAGAACTTTGCGTTTTATGCCTGGTTTTAGGTGTTTTTAACTTGAGCGTTAACTGTAGCCCTACATAATGTTATTTTCTTTTTTAAATAAGCCCTTTTCTCTCACCTTTTTCTTCACTCTCTCCAGACAGACACTGGATGAAGGAGAAGATGAGCAGGATTACAAGAGAGGCCATGCCGATTCCTCGAAACGTCTCTGCAGCGCCTGAAAAGCAGGAGGAACGACAGGTGAAACGTGATCATTCAGAAAGAACAGCAGCGTCTCCACGGATCGGTCCCTGAGATTCTTACCAAAATATTTGACAAACACTCCCCCCACCATGGCTCCGCAGCCGCGGCCCAGTCCCAGGTGCAGACCCTGCAGGATCCCCTGCGCCGACGTCCTCAGAGGCGAAGGGACGGCGGCGCTCAGGAAGGAGATGCATGCGGCCCAGACTGAGGCGTGGGTCACACCTGGACAGAGAAGAAGAAAGAGCATGACACTTTAATTTATGCTTTTCAGTTCATTTGCAGCATAAAGTTATCAAACTGCTCTAAAACCTGCATGATTATCATGTCAGACGGACACAAACGTCTGCAGCAACCAGCTGATTTATGCCTCAGGTTTCTGTGCCGTTTCCAACTGTAGACTTCCTGTCTACAGTTGGAACTTTAAAGTTGCTGAAGGGGCCAAAGGCGTCACATGAACGCCGCATCGCCTCTCTGACATTAACCTGAGCTTCCGGTTCAATAGTTCCTCTGCACAGCTGCAGCTCTCCACTGCTGCTTGTATTCAGCAGTCTCTGTTCCTCTGAGTCGGTTTCTACGGCAGCTTTTGGTTCCCTTCTATCACTTTCAGAAAGCCAACCAGCCTCAGGTCTGAACGGAGACATGCATTTAAAACTAAAGCGGTTGGACAGATGTTCCCACAGACTCTGAGCTCACGAGGCGGGTCTGTTTCCACTTCCTGAGAAGATCCTGCTTGGCTGCTGCTGATAAGCGTCCTGTTGGACAAACAGCGTCCGGTCTTCTGGGTCCTAGAGCCCGGTGCCTCCCTCCGTGCAAACAGAGGCGTTTACCTTGTAGAACCTCCATGGGCAGAACAATCCAGGCGTTCTCCAGATAGGAGATGTACAGGTAGCGCGCCGTGTTGCAGGCCAGGCCGATGTAGAGCACCCTGAGGGAGACAGACAAAGATTTAAAGATGCTACCAAACAAATCCCAAAAAATAATCCCAGTTCTGCTTATTTTCTGCTCTAATTGGACTGGTTGCAAACCAGTTCAAATGATTCTGATTCAGTTTAACCTTTAGCCCCGTTGAGGTAAAAATGGAGATTATATTTGATATTTGTTTATAAATATAATCTTTCCTATAGAAAGGACTCTTTCAGTTTGTTCTGTGGTTGTTCTTCTAATAGTAAATCCTCCTCTCTCACAGCTGCTGCTAGCTGCCATTGCTTTGCTTTGGAGGTCAGCCGAGGTTTAGCAGGAAGCTGAGGTCTGTTTTCTGTTTCGAAGCAGCATGCAGCACTTTCAAAAAGCCTGAACGGCTCCGCCTTCGTCTCTGGTTCGTTTCACCGACGGCAGAGCTGGAACCGAAAACAAGTGGCAAAACTAAAGGACCCGACGGCGTCTCCTCAGCAACGCAGGCGCCGCTGATTGATGGTCGTAAAGGAAACGGGAACAAACACCCAGATGTTTAATGATTAAACAAGATAAGCAATAAATACCAACAGAACTGATTCAGTTTTATGAGCTTATTAAATTAAATTAGAGGTTTGTAGATGAAAAATGATTCACACCTCATAAAACGTTCCAGATTTGATCTAAATGGATCCTTGAAATTGGATTTTATCAGTTTTATTTTCTTCTGTTGAATTTCAGGTTTTACTTTGACTAGGCCGCTCTACTCTAGCTCCTCCAACTTCCCGCCTCTCCTGCAGGACTTATTGCTTCTTTCAGCATCTCTCTTCCTGCTTCCCTCCCAGTAAAACCAGACCTCTACTGGTCCACTAAACAGCTGCGGATCTCTGCAGCTCCTCCAGAGTAACCCATCACTACAGGACGACACTTAGAATCTAGAATCTACTTCCTGATCCATTCAGTCGACAAACAGGCTGGCAGCTCTGGATGTTTTTTAGCAGCGGATTCAAACAAAACATAATATTTAGGCTCCAACTAACGATTATTTTTCAAATCTGATTCTTTTTTTCAATTAATCAATTAATAATCAGAGAGCCAAAGGTTCCTTAAACATTTTACACAACAGAATTAAACCAGGTGAAACGAAAACGTTTCATCTTGAATGCTGATAGAGCAAATTGACAGAAGAAAACTGTGTTTTTTAACCTAAAAAGGAAAATGTTTATATTTTTTTTTTTTACAATTTTGATATAATTACTGCTCTAATTGGGTCACTCTGTCAGCTAAAGGCCCGTTTTAGAGCCTCTAAACTCCAGTTAACGATTAATCGATTACTAAATTAGTTGACGATTATTTCAATAATCGACCAATCACGATTAAGTGTTTCAATTGTTTAAATATTTAAACCGCGCAGCCAGAGCAGCAAAGCTGCTTCAGCCGCGCGTCAGAACTAACTGGTACAAGCAGTAAAAATGAAGCAGCAGACGCGATTTTGCTGCTTTTGCTGCGTGAACGTAGCATAACTGCACAAAGATTGCCACTGTGCTAGCAACGAGAATGCTTTTAACTGGGGGGTGTAGCAGTTCTCGCCGTAAAGCAAGACTGACTCTTGGGCAAGTGGCTTTCACATTTCATTTGCCCAGAAACTATTTTTACTTGCCCAGTATAATGTTTGATAAATATAGTTCCTAATATTCATTTTTGTATATATATAAATGAAACATGTTAGTTTTTTAAATGTTTTTTGTAATTCAGTATTTTTTAAGTTTCCAGGTTCCTGGTGTGTATCTGCATGCGTCAGATAATGAACTCAAGCCTACATTACCGTGTTAACATGCTTTGCAACTAGGGATGCACGATATTGGGATTTTGGCCGATATGCTGATATTTTAAAACTCATGTAGCCGATAACCGATATCGATACCGATGTTAAAGCTGGACAAAAATAAGTAGTCATTGAAAATAGCAGTTTTGTTATCCATTTCTGACACTTTGAAAATTAATATACTCAAATATATTTTCATACGCTGATATCCAATTTAATTTAAAAACGCGGTATCGATCTATTTTACTTTCAAAATCTCGTCAAATTTCATCGTTGTGTTACAAACTCTCGTGATATTTTGCAAATTCTTGTGAGATTTTGTTAGTAAAATAGATCGATACCGCGTCAATATATCAACGTATAAAAATATGGCAACATTTCGTGAATTTTCGGGGGATTTCGTAGCATAACGATGACATATAGCAATATTTCATTAGTAAAAGAGATTGATATGGTGTTTTTAAACGGCAATATATCAGCATATGAAGATATTGGGATATTTTAATGTATCAGTATTTTTTCCCTCGTCTTTAGAAGTTTTTAAGTCTGTAAAAAAGAAGTTTTTGATGAAGAAGAAGTAGTAGTATTTTTATTTAGACTTTAGAAACTCAGAAGCTGATCAAATATCGGGTTAAATATCGGTGGGGTGGCCGATATCCGATATTCAGTTTTAAGGCCGATACCGATAGGGGGCCGATTATATCCTGCATCCCTAGTTTCAATCCTTCCTGCACATTCTTTTCAAACTAAACTTTGCTTTAAACTGTTGTGTGCTTGGAAAAATATAAAATGTAATTTTAAAAATCTAAAAAAAACTTGCCAGGTTAAAAACTTAAGATAAATCACAAGACAGAAGTCAATGTCACAAATGAATAACTTTTATTTTACACTGTGCGCATGGCGTACAATTATGCCAATTTTTCTAATCCCTGACCAATAATTGTTAATTTAGGGTTATCTGGGTGGTGGGTGTGCCTGATTCGCGCTAATTTCCGGACAAAAATCACGCCATCTGGAGGAAAATCTCGCGTGATTTGAAAAAGCCGCGAGATGTGTACAAAACAACAAAAATGGCGCCGGCAACGCTTGTGGGTCCTTTTTTAAGCGAATGTCGTGATTTTAAAGTAATTTTGAGTGATAAATTAAAAAAAATTTGCGATCATTGCCCGGCGGGCAAATGCAATGAATTTTGTACTCTCCCGACAATAAAAACTACCTGCCCCGGGAGATCGGGCGATGGTTAACATCCTGAGTACCCCGGAAAAACGCTCTAGAAATAAGTCAAAATTTCTTAAATTAAGTATATTTACCTTTAATTTTAGTAGATAAATTAGATAGTTTACCAATGGAATGAGTATTTTTACTCCTAAAATACGATATTTAGATAAAATGCACTTGAAATAAGACAATGCAATTGTGTTTTCTTATTTTAAATGTAAATTGTCTTGTTCCAAGATGTGGCAAAATGTCTCTTTTCCTCAATCCAAGTAGAAATTCACTTTTTAAAGAAAAAAAAAAAATACTTATCTAGAATATTATAGTATTGATAAAGTGATGATAGTCAATGGCGGCTTTAAGGACAGTGGGAAATTCATTTTTCATTAATAAATCTTTAGGAATTATTATGAGACTCGATTCTGGATTGGAAAAATCCAAACAATCCAATTGATAAATAAATAATAGATAAACGGACCAGTCAGGTTCTTCACTCAGAATCTGGTTCTGATGAGGTTTAAATATAAAACGATCAACATTTAAGCAGAAATTAAAACTGCTTTTCATTCCTGATCTCTGTAATATTAAGTCTTTCTTCAATGAATTTCACTGATTATCTTAAAAAGATGAAAAGTAGCTTTTAATGAAGGACTAGTTTTAATAGAGGAAATGGGAAAGTTGATGAAAACGTTTCCAGTTTGCTGCTGCTGAGCTCAACCCACATTCATTTGTTGTCGTTTCCATTCAGTCACTGATTAACCGGAGGCTCTTCAGCGTCGCTCAGCAGGGAGTCCGCCTTTGATCCGGTTACATCCTCAGCGGCGACGTCTCCGAGAGGAGCTGCCGCCTGAAACCTGACACGTCGCTCTCAGATGACGGCGAGCCGCAGCATCAATGCCGGCTTTGTCTCGCCCGTCTCTCTGCTCGGCGGCGGAGGAGGAGGAGGTCGGCCCACATTTCAGGGATTTTCAAACCCAACCGTTCAACGTTCTGACGCAGACCTGTTAATTAACGCTGAACCAGTTCTTCTAGATGCCTCTCACTGAACCAACCGGTGCTTCTCTTTATGCATTTTATCCCCGACCAATTAATAAAGATCTACATGAAGTTCACCCTGACAGACCTGCTCCTCCATCAGCTGCATGTTTATTGTTTCACACATCAGCTGCAGATTTTATCCCGTTTATATCTAAAATATCCTGATGCTTCATGCTGATTATTTGCTTCAGGATCAGTTTTCTAATCTTTCATGCTCTGCTGCACAGAGTTCCTCTCACACACAGACAGAAGCTCTGTGCAGGAATAAAGCTGATTAAAAAAAACAAACAAAGATCTGACAGAATTTCAAATTAAAAGTCGTAGCTACAAACTTTTCTATTCAAACTATTTTTAAAATAGAATAGCGGTGCAGAAAAGAAAGTGTTTTTACTACAGAAATAATTGTTTTGTAAATTTGACGGGTCTGAAAAACCCACTTTAAGATAAAAATGGAGGCTGAGCAACTCAGCGCGTTATTTCTGCAAGACGAAGGTTTGTTCCCACACTGGAAAAGAAATCTAGATTAGTCATTTTTTCTTAAAATAAGTGCATTTGTTCTTGGATTGGGGAGGTAAAAGAGACATTTTGCCATATCTTGGAACAGGACAATTTACCTTTAAAATAAGAAAACACAATTGCATTGTCTTATTTAAAGTGCATATTATTTAATTATCTTATTCTAGGAGTAAAAATATTCATTCCTTCGGCAAACTACCTCATTTTACCGCCTCAAATTAAGGGAAAACACACTTAATTTAAGGAATTTTTACTTATTTCTACATCGTTAATTTCAGAATAAAATTAAAAAGTCAAAATGCACGAATTAACAGAGGAGAGGATGAAAAAAAAGCCCAAATTTGGCCTTTTTTTCTGCAGCTGGAGCCAAACAGTGTGAGTCTAACAAGAATATTAACTTCTGGTTTATGGCGCTCACATAGACAAACTGCAAAAACTATCTAGAAATAAGTAGAAAAATAAATAAATTGAGTGTATCTCCTCTTAATTTGAGTAGGTAAATGAGATGATTTGCCAATGGAATTAGGTTTTTTTAATCTTAAAATAACATAATTAGATAATATGCACTTGAAATAATACAATACAAATGTTCTTATTTCAAATGTAAACTGTCTTGTTCCATTTGCAAAGTGTCTCACTTAAGACTTCAATTCAAGAAAAAAATGCACTTATTTTAAGAAAAAAATACTTGTTTAGATCTGCCTTTTTTGCAGTGCATGAAGGGATTCTGCACCAACAGGACAGTCAGTGTTTGTAGATCTGAGACAGAGCTGAAGTCTGCAGCTCCTCAGGAACCGTGTCGATCTCTGCAGATCTCAGGTCTGGAATAAATCTCCAGTCTGTCCAAACCTCCTTTAATCGCTGCTCTACTGTGCATGAAATCATGTTTCTGGGCCGGTTCCTCCGGCATGTTTGCTTTGAAGCTGCAGACGAAGCCGCTGGCGGCTCCATTAGACCCAGAGCAAACCTCTGCTGACTGCAGGTGTTTACTTAAGAAACCGGCGCTTTAGACAACCGGTCAGGAACTCAGGCTACAGTCACACTGCAGGCCTTGATGCTAAGTGTCCCGCATGCGCAGTAGAGGACGAGATGACATCACAGGCCAGCGTGTTCTGTGTTTACGGAAGTAAACATGGATGGTAGAGTCAGAGAGCATCTAGCGATCGTTCACAACCTTATAAACTCAATCTTTTCAAGATGGTTAAACATAAATGCTGCTCTCCACATCATCGTCCGCCATGGTTGTTGTTTTTCTTGCCACTTCTTCATAGCAAGACCCAGAAAGGTGACCTTAGTCGGGTATTAATGGCGTTCAGGTCAGATAAATGCGACCTGGCCGTTCAGAAACAGGTCGCATTGGAAAAAATCAGATCAGTGTTGTTCAGACAGCCATTAAGAGATCAGATCCAGGTCGCATATGAGCCAAAAAAATCGCATTTAGGTCACTTCAGGCTGCGGTGTGAACGTAGCCTTAGAAATCAGTAAGAAGATGAATCAATAAAATATTTTCTCAACTAAAACTGTTGGATCTAATAAACAAAGAGGCGCCAGAGTCTGTAGAATAAAACAGACCAAAGGGACACAGGTTGTTCATTAAAGATGGCCGACGCGACCGGACGTTTCTTACCTGACGTGACCGACCAGCTCGATGAACTTGTGGCTGGTGAAGTAAGCTGCCAGCTCTGAGACGTGGCTCAGGACGGAGCAGACCCCGAACAGCGTGGTGGTCCCCTTCAGGTCCTCCAGGTGCCAGTACAGGAAGCTGAAGACGAAGCCGTAGCCGAAGCCCATGAACCACGCCACGAAGAGGACGGAGCTGTAGCGCACCGTGCACAGCAGCCTCAGCAGGTCGCCGTAGTGGAATTCCTGGGGGGGCTCTGAGGGGGTCTGGTCTGAGGAGCTGGACTCTGCTGCTTCCTGACGGCTGGCCGAGTCCTCCGCCGCCTCCGGCGGCTCCTGTCGGTGCTCCTCCCCCTTCTCGAAGTAGAACTGGGTCGCCACGATGAAGGCGATGCCCATCAGCACGCCGAAGACGATGAAGGCCAGCTGGTAGTTGTGGAGGCGGTATTCCGGGATCTGGCAGCCCTCGCCGATGATCAGCAGAGTGATGTGGGTGTGGTCTATCCAGATGCCCACCGTCAGCATGGCCAGGCCCCAGCCCAGAGACCCCCACATCCTCTGCAGGCCGTACCGATCGCGCGCCGTCCCCAGGTACTGCAGGGTGACGGTGTCCACGATGGTGACGGCGGGCGCGCTGAAGAACTCGCCCACGATGACCACCAGCAGGATGATGAGGAAGATGTTCTCCACCTGATCCGGGTCGCTCACTATCTGGCTCCCCGTGGTGGCGGGGGCCGATGGGGACACGGTGGGGGTCTGGGGGGTGGAGTTGGTCCACAGCGCCGTGGCGTTGGGGAGCAACGGGGGAGCCGACGTGGTGGAGTTGCTCGGAGAGGTCACGTTCTCAGGATAGGTGGTCGGCGGGGAAACCGACGAGGATGGATTGACGCAGGTCATCTTGGCGGGCTGGACGAAGCCGATGCCGCAGTTAAACACCAACCAACACATGACGGAGAACAGCAGCACAGCCTTCCCCTTCCTAAAGCGGTCCGCCACCACCCCCCAGAAGGGGGCGCTGCAGAACTCTATAAAGTACCGAATGCCGACAAGCAGCCCGCTGCGGTCGGCCTTCATGCCCAGCTGTTTGTAGTAGACCGCCAGCAGGGGGTGCAGCGAGCCGTACGCGGCGTAGAAGAAGAAATAGAAGACTTTGGAAATGAGGAGGCGGCTGTTAACGCGGAGGCACATCCTCTCGCAGCAGTCCACGGGGTCCGGCTGCGGCGGGGGCAGCTGCTCGGGCGGCGCCGTGGCGGACGCGCCCGCCGGCTGCACCATGGACAGGGTGTTAAACGGCTCCGCCAGCACATACTTCCTCTTCTGGTCCTCCTCATCGTCCGTCAGGATGGCAACCTCATCGTCGGCTGGCATATCTGCAGGATAAGAAAATGAGAGGTTTGAACAAGCAAATGATGCAGAGCTCAGACAGCGAGTATAAACTAAAAGCTGTCGTCCTCCATCCGTCCCTCACTGATGAATCATTCATCAACACTGACCTGAACACAAAGACACACAGAATTATAAATAGATCCGCCTCTTCAGGAACATCAGGAACCAGGGCACATGTTCACTCTGAGGGAGGAACTAAACAAACGGAGCCTAGACAGACTTTACATTCCCTGATCATGGGTTTAAAGAGGATCTGACCTGATCAGAGCTGGGCTGGAGCAGTAAGAGAAAAAAAAAAGTTTCAAACCTAAAGGCCAATTTATGCTTCTGACGCATAGCCTCCGCAACCGACCACGCCCCCTAATGCAGAGGTTCTGCAACAGTCGTCGCGCACCTCAAAAAAATCCTGACTACGCGTCGGACAGTCAAAAACCAGTCCTTGGTATGGCTTTCCAGCGGTCTGTGTGGTCGCCCTACTCGATTCGGTGCCATGGAGCGCCATTTTTAAAAACTGAGGAACAACTACAATGAAAGATGAATCTGTCTTTTAGGCAACTCTTCGATGTCTAGCAACTCTAGATCCATCTCCGTGATATCTTGCAGACGCGCCATTGTGGTTTTGGGAGATAAACACTCCTGCCGGAGCCGCCGCAGTCCTCGCGACCATCCGCCGAAGTTCCTACGAGTTCTCGAATAGGCTCCCCCTTGTGCTTTGGCGGGAAACTGCTGTGCGTCCCTACAAACTCCACACCGGCGGTTCAGAAGCATAGCAGAAAAACTGGTTCCCAACCAGACCCAAGTGGCATTTGATGTGTGCGGTTGCAGAAGTCTAATCTGCCCTTAAGCCTGGTTGTAAAGCACGGCAGTGGCAGCATTGTCCTGTGGGGATAGTCGTCTCCTGGATTAGAAAGGAGACATCCATATTTAACTTCTCCTGAACTCCACCTTCATGTTTAAACCTAAGGTCTGACTCCAATCAGATGATTACCAAAAACAAAAATTGTTTTTTTTTAGAAGAAAGTTTGCAAACATTTAATTCATAGAATGTGATTTAGTTTGGTCGGTAGGAGGAAACCAGGCCTTCCATCGCTATAAGATAAATGGCCGGTCAGATATACATCAGAAAAATTAATAAATCAGCTCGCCAGGAGGAAACGATCTATAAAAGCCCTACCTAGCTGGCCCACAGCATGATGCTACCACCTCCGTGCTCCACAGTCAGGGTATTGTTCTGGATTTTTTAACAGCCTCATCCACCTCATCCAACACAGCTCTTGTCAATCAGTGGATGATAATCTGTCAGTTTTCTGATCTGGTTTTCAGGTTCAGATACAAAACTGGGTCTTTGAAGATCTGACAGTTGACATTTTCATCAGATAAAACTGTCGGTCTGGGCCCTTTGAGGGCCCTCACGCCACATATTGAGAACCATTGCCTGATGTTCACAGGGGGAAGTATCTGACATGTTAAACAACCTTTAGATATAAAAGCTGCATATTTCCAGGACGCAGCTTCGGGAAGTAGTTTATTCATTTATAAAACGCCTCAACCAACAGGAAGTGACTCTTTATGACTCAGTCATGCTACAATAAAGGTTTTAATCATTTAAAATAAAAAGAAACGCGAGCAAATATAGAAGAGAAGCAGTATTTCCTCACCTGCTCAGGTCACCGCTCCCATTAAACTGTGACTGCGCAGTTTTTCCTTGAATTTCTCTTTTCTATCTGGGACATATTTACATCCAGAAACCTGTTAAATTATCAACTAAAGACGGCGGAAATAGTTTGAATCCACGGTTCTGTGTCCTTGTTTGTGTTCCGCTGCGGAATTAAAGTGTTTCTCCGGTTCGGTTCCCTTTTGTTGTGAGAACAACAGCGGCTCGTCAAACCGGAGATTCCACCTGTCCCGAAACAGACAAGCTAACAAGCTAACGTGTAGCACATTAGTGTTTCCGGTTTGTCCCTTCAAAATAAAACTTACCTACAATTTTAACCGGGAAAAAGCAACATTAAAAACTATATATAAATATTAAAATATAACACTATTTAACATTCTGCTGAACACTAGGGAATACAGACCAAATAAATACTACTACATCTTTTGAATTCGTTCACATCCGGTTTGTTTTATGAAATTTTTTTCACTTTAAAATGTCTGCCAGACACGCCTAAAAACGGCTGGACTACCTCAATTAAAGGGAAACTTCCATTAACGTCAGTATTTAAGTCTAAAAGCGTTTCTGTAACTAACTTTAAGGACAGACCGCGCAAATATCTGAGCTTGCCTGCGCTTCAGGGAAGAGAAATTTTAATATTTCACTTAAAATTAACACAAACGACAACATAGTAGAAACATTTGTCAAAACAGATTTTATTTTATTTATTTTTTAATATATATTCGGGGACATATATAAGTAAACAGCCCTGTATCAGCTTTGATGTGCAGTTTATTAAAAGAAAGTACAACTGAATAAATCTTCAGTTTCCTTTCTAGTTACTTTAAGAACAACCGTTGATCAAAATCTACAAATATAATTTCATATTTCTGTGAGTAAGTTTAACAAAATCTGATTTAGTCGAAAATGTGTTAAAGACTAATTTCTGATAACCTGGCATATATATATTTTACTATCTTGTATTAAAATCCTACAGGAAACGCAGAGCGGCTGTGAATGATTGTGACTTTAAGTGTGGGAGGGGAAAAAAAGCCGCTGATCGCTTCAGATTCCGTGAAAAAGAAAATGTTCCTGGAGGGCGCAATAAAACTACCAAAAACAAACGAACACCACGCCCTGGTTCGTCTGATGACCTCATGACACCAGAGGATTTCTCTTGCAGTTAGTCGTTTCCACCTGCAGGGGGAGACAGAACTGAGATAAAAGGTTTTTAGAGCCACAGTTCCTTTAAAAAAAACAACTGGCATCCAGCTTTAGGTTATCCAGATTTATTCATGACAAAACCACAAACCGATGCAGCACAAAGAAATGTTGGAATACTGGAAATCTGAGGTGTGATGTACATATGAATTCCCATCTGTTACGGTCGTCTTCTAACATCAACTAATTAATAACCAGTATAATTATCTACAATTCTATGGAAGAGGATTAGAGACAATGAAAAAATTAAAAAAAGTTAATTGATTTTTAAATTTTATTTCCGTATAATATGAGAAAATAGTCAGAATTTTGACTTTAATCTTAGAATTCTGACAGCTAACAAATATGTTAGCCACAAGCCGTAGCATGTCTGTTTTAGAGACTCGCTCTCTTGTTTTAATCACTTTCTGCTCCTCCATTAAAATTCTGAGAAAAAAGGTCAGAATTTTTAGATTAATGTCAGAATTCTGAGGAAAAAAATCAGAATTCTGAGATTGAAGTCAGAATTCTAAGAAAAAAAAATCAGAATTCTGTGAATAAAATCAGAATTGTGAGATTAAAGTCAGAATTCTGACATCAAAGTCAGACATTAAAGTCAGAATTCTGACATTAAAATCAGAATTCTAAGAAAAAAATCAGAATTCTGAGATTAAGGTCAGAATTCTGCAAAAAAGGTCAGAATTTTTAGATTAATGTCAGAATTCTAAGAAAAAAAAAATCAGAATTCTGTGAATAAAATCAGAATTCTGAAATTAAAGTCAGAATTCTGACATAAAAATCAGACATTAAAGTCAGAATTCTGACATTAAAATCAGATTTCTACAAAAAAAAGTCAGAATTCTGAGAAAAAAGGTAAGAATTTTTAGATTAATGTCAGAATTCTAAGAAAAAAAATCAGCATTCTGTGAATAAAATCAGAATTCTGAGATTAAAGTCAGAATTTTGCTAAAAAGGTCAGAATTCTGACATTTAAGTCAGATTTGTAAAAAGAAAGTTCAGAATTCTGAGATTAAAGTCAGAATTCTTACTTTTCCCCCATATTAAACTGAAATGATATTTAAAAATGAATTAACTATTTTTATCCTCTTCCATACATTTCAGTCTCAGTAGGTCGGCAGCTGTTTTGTTTCTAGTCTCAGAGGTTAGATAGAGAACAAAGAACAGCACAAAGAAAATCAAGCAACTCAGCAGAAAGGTCAGGGAGAATAGCAGAGACCTTTGAGCGACGTGAGGTTCTAAAACCATAATGTTGAAAAAAAAAAAACATTTGACTCCAAAACATGGTGTTGGCAGTATCATGCTGTTAGGATGCTACTCTGCATGGGCAGATAAACTGATCAGAACTGACTGGAAGGTGGAGGGAGTGAAATCAGGGTCAATTCTGAAAGAAAACCTGCTAGAAAGTTTTGAAGAATTTAGATTGACTTGGAAGTTCTCCTTTCAGCAGGAACATGATAATTAGCATGAAGCTAACACTGGTTAATGTGATAGAAGGGCCTAGTTAAAGTACAGGCTTATATCCTATAGAGAAACTTTGGCAAGAATTGAAAACCATTTTTCAAAGATGCTCTAAATGCGATCTGAGGAAGCTGACTCTTAGAGAAGAATTTAAAACAATTTCCGCCTAAATGTGAGAATAGAGATGAACCCTAAAAATGCTTCAGGCTGTCAATGCAGGGTCTATAAAATTTAAGAAGCACACAACCTTTGACCTTTAGGCTGGTCCGTCACAAAATACACAGCTGTTTGTGGCTGGTGATCAAAAGAGTTCAAGGTGCATGAATACTTCATATAAAAATGTATATTTTCTTGCAAAAAACAGAAAAAAAAACAGCCTGAACAGTCAGCAAGGCTCCAGGTTGATTACAGGGCATCAACATAAACCCCATGCTTCAGAAATCTGAATCTTCCGAGAATTCCCTCTGCTGTGTCCAGTGCAGCGCCTTTCTCCTCTTCTTCTTCTTCCTCTCGCCCATAAGCATGGCGGCCAGCACGGTTATCACCACGGTGATGGTGATGATGAGCACGGTGACCGTCTCCGCGATGCACAGCTCGCTGTCCACCTCCATCAGCCGATGGTTGTGAAGGACTGGCGGCGCCCAACACGTCAGGTTGTAGTAGTCGTCCAAGAATAGCTTCTGGATGCTGCGCAGCTTCCGGAAAACTCTCTGCAGCTCGCAGTCGCAGTTCCACGGATTGCCCTGCAGCAGGATGTGGGTGCTGTAGGTGTGGATGCTCAGGAACGTTTTGAAGCAGACTGTGGAAAACTGGTTGTCTGCTAAGTTCAGTAAGGTCATGCTGGTGAGAGGGTTGAACACGGCTGACTCCATCTGGTGGATCTGGTTCCCGGCAAGGTTGAGGACCTCCAGGGAGCGCAGCATAGAGAAGGTCCCGCTCATTAAAGATCTCAGCTGGTTGTCCTGCAGGTGGAGCTGCCGCAGGCTGCTCATGGAGGCAAACGACCTCACCTGGATAGTCTGGATGCTGTTGTTAGACAGGTTTAACCTCTGCAGGCCGTCCAGGTGCAGGAAACACCTGCTGTCCAGGCTGGTCAGCTGGTTGTGGGACAGCTGCAGCTCCCGGAGGAAGGCCAAGCCGACTGAGAATCCCTCAGTGAGGGCGGAGATCCGGTTCCAGCTCAGGTCCAGCTTCTGCAGGAAATCCATCTGAGAGAAGCCAGCGTCTTCCACCGTGCTGATGTTGTTGTTCTGCAGCAGCAGCGCCCTCAGCTTACGGTTGCTGTGGAAGACATGTTTCGGGATGACGGAGATAAGGTTGTCGGACAGGTCGAGGAGTTCAGTGGAGGGGGGGGCTCTGACGGGAAGCCGGGTGAGGTGAGCCCGCGAGCAGATGGTGAACTTCAGGTCTCCACGGCAATCGCAGCCTGGCTCGCACGCCTTGCTGGAAGACCTGCAGGACGACTCCATGACCAGCAGGAGAACCAACATGAACTCCCTCATGACTCCAACCAGATCTCTGAAAACCACAGAAACTCCAGATTAGGGTGGAGACCAGAAACCTAAATCAATTTTATATTCAATTCAACTGTTAACTGACCAATATAAAATCATCAAAAACACCTAAAAAAAACAAATAAAACCATTAAACGGTGGACAGTAGGGATGGAACGGTTTATGAAAACCATGCGAACCGTTCGGTTCGACTGTCTCGGTTCGGTTCGCGTGTGTTGCGTTCGGTTCATGCGCTGCTCCTTTTTCTCATAGGCGAAGCGTTTACACTCCAGAGCAGAAGGTGGCGGTACTGCGACCAAAGCCAACCACCAGTAGTAAACATGAAGAAGAAGAAGCTAAGCAGCGTATCCGGGTGTAGCAGAAAAAATCAGGAGTTGGAAGACGCGCCAGCAGCACTTTATAGGTCTGCTGTATGGGACCACTTTGCATTTAGAGTGACCTACGATGACGGCGGAAAGAAAGTTGTGGATAAAAGCAGTGTGCAAGCATTGTGCAACTCGTATTGTTTATGCTAACAGCAACACGACCAACATGTCAGGCTAACAATAAACATATACTGAACCGAACCGAAAACCGTGACCACGAAACTGGATTTTGTGAACCGTTCCACCCCTAGTGGACAGTAGCCTTATTGTGGCAGTTTGAGGCGGAAAGCATCACATACGTTCTGACTTAACGGGGGACAATTGGACTTTTATGGTTCAAATTAGTGTTGCGCCGACACCATTTTTTGGCCCTGATACCGATACCCGATACCTGGTGTGTTTCTTGGACGGGGCTGCCAGTCGGCCTCAGCAGATGGCCGCTCACACTGAGCCTGGTTCTGCTGGAGGTTTCTTCCTGTTAAAAGAGAGTTTTTCCCTCTCCACTGTCGCTACAAGCATGCTTAGTGTGAGGGATTGCCTTCGAGTCAATGAGTCGATGCAATCAACTGGTTTTCCTTAGATAGAAAACTTTGAATCAGTTTGACTGGATGATCTGGTGAACTGTAAAGTACCATACCATACCAACTTTATTTATGAAGCACTTTATACACCGAACAGGACCAAAGTGCTGTACACAATCCAAGTGCCTTGAGATGATGTGTTTTGAACTGGCGCTATAGAAATAAATTGAATTAAACTGAATCAAGGTTTGTGTGGCACCCTGACTGAGTTCTTTTATCTATTTTTACTCCTCAATCTCAGCTGCAGTAGTAGACTAACAGGTTATACACGACCTTTAGAATGAAGTGTGGAAAATTAGTGTTGATTTCAAGCTATTCCAACCAAAATGATCAGATTATAAAAGAAAAATATCCAGGGGGTAACCAAAGCAGGTATCAAAGCGCCATTTAGGAAAACTCAAAGCCGGATCAACTGGAAAACAGAAACTGCACAAAAAAGTGAAATCAGGACTCAGTGTTTTTGAGCGATTTGTAAAGGAGTTAGCTAAAGAAAAAGAGCCTTAACAATAATCATCTATAACTTGCAAACATCTAAAAATCATTGTTCCACCGGGTTTAAGGCAAGCAGGACTGGATAAAACTTGGCTTAATCTGCATTGTTCAAAGAGATTAAAGTGGAATGTTTGTTTGGAGCCATAATCACCTGATAAAAACAAACCAGTTTTACTCCATCGGTGATTGAAGGAGCGTTTAAAGCCCCATTCAAATTTTCTTCTAAATACAGGACTTTTCCGAACCCTTAATGTTAATGTATAGTTTGAAAGTATGCAGGTTTGCAGACGATAACCTGATTTCTATTGAAGATCATCTATGTGTAAACTTAATTAAAGAAGTTTTAAACATGTCTCCATGAAAAGCAGATAAACTCTGAGAACAAGCCAACAAACTGTCTGGATCTTAATCCAACTGCAGGGGGAAAATAATTCACCGGAACCAACTAAGCTTTCAGCTGAAGTATGAGGATACCTGAATGATTAATCATTACTTATTGTTTTATACCAGATGATGTTTAAATGTTGAATATTTTACTTCACCAACGGGAAAACTTAGTGAATTAAGGTAATGTTGATACAATGAGAGTGGTGGAAACAAGTCAGAGACGCTGTTGATGCTACAGCCAATAAAGATGATTCTGCAAGAATCTGGTTTCCTTTTTCTGCTGTAAACGAGTCAGCTATTAAGAGAAGGAAGATCAGCTTGAATAATCTCCATTAGTGCGATCCTCCCAGCTTCACTCCGTCATTTTCACTTAGTTATGAGTTAAACAGTAATGAATCAGGACAGAACAGAAAAAGAGGACATCAGTGATGAGAAAATATTACTTTTATAGGTGAAAGATTTCTGGAAAGTGAAAAAAAGACATTTAATTTAGATGTAATTCTTACAGATCTAATATAGTTAACACCCAAATACTAAACAGCATTGCTCTCCAAGTTTTATTCCTCATAAACAATAATACAATAATGAGGTCTTACCAGCAGCTGCTCCCAGTGCATCAGTCTGCCTGCAAACAGTCATCACTATCCGTGCTGCAGCAGGTGGAGACTGGACATGATAGGAGCGGGGAGGGCGACTTGTCACGGCCCGTAGGACCCGACGAGAGATGCAACAATGGCAGAGGAACGGAAAAGAGGAGGGAGAGCTTGTCAATTATTTACCAGCAGGGCAGCCTGTGCTCCAGGCGTGATGTGGGAGGGGGTTAGGAGAGGGGGGAGCTTTAAGAGATTGAGGGCAAAGTGGGACACTGGAGCTGAGAATTAAAAGCTCGGAGCAGATTTGATTGATTCCAGGCGCGGGTGTGTATATATCCTGCTTTATTTCTTTTTTAAGATTATTTACGCTTAGTTCTAGAAAGGTCAACAGTAGAGAAGTTGTGATCTAAAAGAAAAGGGTCTCAAACTTTCAATGATTTTTCAATTATTTATTTTTTTATTATGCTTATATGGAGAAATAGTGACTAAAATGAGTGTTAAAAAATGCTTTTAGAAAGCCTTAGTAAATAATAATAGTGCATGTTAATATAAAGAGCATTCCTGGTTAAAGTTGCTTCCATGTGGTTCAGAAAACTGTTAAAGTTTTTTTATTATTGCTTTGAATTTGTGCACAATTTTAAGTTTCATTTCAGACATACAAACTACAACTATCAAAAAACTGAAATTATTTTAAGTACCGTCCTGCTGAATTTAACGGTTCAAAGTCAAACTGTAATTTCAGGAATGCCAACAACTCCTCCTTGAGGTGCACCACTGGGAACATCCCCACATTGAAGTGAGGTAGAAGTGTAAAAACATCACAACCAAGTCTGGGCTTCTGAAGACTAAACGACTAAAAAACATTAAAGACTGAACTGGTGTCTAGAGTAACAATACATGAGCCCCCTCTTCTATAGTTCCCATGAATAATGCAGTCTCTGTACAATCATCAGCTCATCAGATGGACTGGAGGTTGTTCAGAACAGGTGAACAAAGGAAGTAGAGTTGATGCATTTAAGTATTTGACTAAAACCAGAAGGATCCTTAGCAACAGAGCAGAATGGTGAAGATAAACTCAGATAAACTGAAAGGATTTCCCACAGAGTAAATTACATCCCATCACATCTGTTGCAGAATGATATCATTACGTAGCGACTCTCAGCTGATTCGATTAAATGGAAAGCTACCCTCTGGCCCTTCTCCTGACACTTCTGGCTGAAACGGACAGATTTCAGCTGCAGTTTCTTAATCCTGCAACATTAGGAGCAGTAAAAGAGGTCAGAGTGCCCGTGCAATAAGCCGAAAACAGCCAGGGATGTAGAAGAAAATCAAATGTCTAGGAATAAGCCTTTTTGATTAAATGCTGGTAAGTTAGAGTCTATCTAGCCCATATCTACTGACACCTTTAAACAGAAAGGGATGCGTACTTAATGAGGCAACCTGGTGCTGCTCTCTGCCGCTGCCATGAGAGCACTGGATGCTTAATGGGCCGGAACGTGTGGAGAAATGGCGCTCAGTTAAGACCGGCTCTAAAGATTGAACCAAAGAAGACTGAAGAGGTGTTGGAGTTGGCATTTCAACTCATTCCACCTAAATAAATGGACAAAGATGGTGGAAGGAGGACTTCAACATCAGACAGGCGGTTTAAGGGGACAAATGTGTACATAGATGTGTTTCATTACACCTGTGTTGAACCTATGTAGCCAGGGCTCTACACACAGCCCATTCAGATGAACACAAACCTCCAAGAGGACAGAAGAAAACCCATGGGGAGTCTAAGATGAAGATCTAACAGTTGGCCTGTTGGGACACTTCTTCACCTTTTCAACTAAATCTCCGTCACACTATACCACAGAGGAGATATCATTGGTCCAAGCTGACCTAATGCCAAGTATACTAATGGATTAAGCTCAGACTGAACACATATTTATGAACAGCCCATGCCTAGCACAAAATCCTAAAACCAACCCTTTCTGTAACAAAGAAACACTGATAGCTTCCCTTCCAGGACACCACCCAGTGAATAAACAATTGGGTATTGCTGTTTGGACCCTTTGGCAAATGCCACTTCTTTTCAGTCTATCAAACAATATCCAAGTGCATCAAACTTCCAGCATTTTATTACACTGTCACAGCAACGAAATTAAATATATACATTTAACCCATCCGCGTGGGGGGCAGTGGGCTGCCATTGCTCGGGTTATCCTGAGCTATCTCTATAGTTATGCTGCTATAGGCTTAGACTGCTGGAGGACATAGGGACCCCCATTTCATCATTCCATCTCTGTTCTCCCACTCTGCAGAATCGGTTAGTTCAACCTCCATCTTTATGCTCTTTCTCAAAGTAGCTTCGCCTCACCTGTTCCTGTTTGGCTGTGACTCCATCCTGTAGAGAAACATCAGCTGTGCTGCTGCCATACCTTTGTTTATAGATGTTAGAGATAGGCCTGTTTTTCCAGTGTAGTCCTCTGTGGTCTTGCTCAGGGACCCACAGTGGCAGTCTGTGGGAGTGAGGCTTGAACTCAGAACCTCTGGATTCCAAGCGCAATGCCCTAACGACTATGTCGCCACTCCCCGCCAACTCAACCCAAAATGGTTGATTTTCCCAGAAACTAGGACACCATGAAGCTGGACCACCCTACAGAGGTAGTGTCTCTCTGTGGGGGTTGATTCTTTGTGTTGGAGCTCAGGTTAGCATTTGATCATATGTACCCATGGGGAGAAAAACTGATGGATACCTAACTATTTAATATGTTAAAAACAAATATAGAAACCAATACATTTTATAATTGCAGTATTTTTACTAACCAGCAGGAGGCGACAGCTGATTTAGAACTAGGTTGGCCATGGTTTCATTGTTGGCGGCTGAGTCAGTTCATGTAATGGATGAAACTGATGCTCTGTGTTTCATCCATTCAGACAACAGGCCTACTGTAGAGTTTCCCCTCATGGGTATAAGGTGTCTGGAGGGGGGGTCAGTTTCACTGTGCATCTGCCTTGACCTAAACTACAGTGATGCACATTAATGGACCCTGACAGCTGCTTTAGTTACCTTCAACATGGTGGAAAATTCTGATATTACATTAGAAAGAATAGAAAATCCCTTTATTGTCCCATAATGGGGTAATTCGGGGGAAAATATTAATTTATTACTTGTATCGCCACCACTGGTGTAATAACAATTTGAGCAGCAGATGCGTCCAGATGAGGCCGTTTACAGGGAAGCTGAGTCATCAGCTGTCAGATCATAGCAGATCAGCAGAATCAAGGTAGGATGCCGTTACTGAAGCACATGAAAGCTGCTCCAGACTCAACAAAGACACTAATCCCTGCATGACAGGATTACTTTCTACTTCTGCTCAGATTATCAGAAAACTGGGAGGTCCTATGCACTGTGTTGAGCCCACATAAATGATGGAGTTTATTAGGGATTAATTATACAGGATAAATTCTGCAGGAGACATCCATCAGGTCCTTTTTGGTGTAGTTTAGATTTTTCCTTTTCCTGTCATTCTTGAAGATCTTCTAGATCCAGATATTCTGCTGCCCAAGGGTTCAAAATGCTAAAACACTCAACCAATAATCATACGACTGGAACAAATGGAACAAACTACATCCTGTTTTAAGCTTGTAGATGATTGATGGAGCTTAGCCAGCAAACATGTCCAGGTACTGGGCGGGGGCGAAGGCTGGTATCTAATGGGCTCTAAGCACAACTCCACTACCTCCTGAACTTAAGGCCGCTCTTTGTTTCCTGTCTTTCATTACTGGATGAACTGATTATCCAGGTGTGTCTGGCCATGGTTAATGAGGTCAGACACACCTGGATTAATCAGTTCATCAAGTAGAAAGAATTCAGTTTCTTTTAAAAATGATTTTTTTTATGGATTATTGGGTAGAGTTTGTGTCTGTAGTACGGTAATCTGGGAGTCTTCTATGCGATTAAAGATAAAGAATAGGTGCTTAAACCATTAAAACAATATTTAGTAAGGGCCTCATGAAAATCTGGTCTGACCTCAGTGATTTATTTGGAAAATGTGCTTGTTTACGTTTATCTACCTGTTGGCTTGTTTTGATCACTAAACTGAAACGGTTTCTGCACCCATTAGCCCCCTCATTAAAATCAACTATTTTGACACCAGTTATAAGAATTGATTCATTTGAAGAAATATTGTGGCATCTTTGTTTCAGTTGAACATTATTTTGTCATTTTTATATTTTGGTTGGATTAAGCTGAACACATTTTTGACTAAGACCTGCTAAACACCACATTTGTATGAAATATAAACTTTTAGAGCAGAGGTCTTCAACAGGGGGTCCACAAAGGCAGTGCGTGGGGGTTGGGAAAATTTTGGTTGATTACACTATTTTTCTTTTTTTTTATATGCTCCCCTGCAATTTTTTCCACTAATTAAAATGTCTTTAAATCCACATTAACATGAATTCAACACAATGTAATAAACAGATAAATGGAGGCAGAAGATGTCTTTCAGTCATCAATGCACAGATTCAGTGACACACAGGAGCTCTTTCAAGCTGGGACACCATTTAATTCACAACACCTGTCCCATCAACCAGGAATCAGAATCAGAAATACTTTAATAATCCCAGAGCAAAATTACTCTTGTTATATTTGTCCATCTGTAATATAATGATATAACACAATTTCATACAATATATATAATTAGGGGGTCCCTGCCTCATCTCACCATAAGTTTGGGGGTCCTTGGCCTGGAAAACGTTGAAGACCCCTGCTTTAGAGGAATCAGGATTAAATTCCTGCAGAAAAATCTGAATTCAAACTGCAGTATACACAGCTGCCCAGCAGGGGGCAACAAAGACCGCTAGAAAACAAGAGGTAACTGTCAAATGAAGTCAAAATTAGGAAATATTTAACAATATTTAAACGGTTTTAGCATCTTGATTAGGTTATAGATTCTCCATCCTTTTAAAAAAGTAGTTTTTTGTTGTTTTTTTTGTCAAAACGTTCTTTATAAACTTGAGTCACACTCCAGTTACCAGAGGCAGACCAGTAATTTCACTGGGAGGACAGGAGCATCCCCTCAGCTGCCAATCATCCCAGCATCTGTCCACCAAAATAAGCTGGGATCTGTTCACAAACCCACCGCTGACCAACAGGACCCCATCAAGCCGCCTCAGCATCACAGACCTGGGAGTGATACCCTGATGTGTGTGAAAACAGGAGGCAGCAGCACTGATGGCTGTGTACAGGCGTCTGTGGATCCGTCCTGGCAGCTGAGGTGGAGAGGTGTGGAAATCTCAGAGTGGGTGGGAACAGATTGTCTCTGCCGCTGTCAGGCTCCTCAATCAGAGCATCGTACAGGAAACAAGGAGCCAAAACACATCTGTCATTAGAAGAGCTATAGATAACATGTCAGAACTGCTTTCTAAAGAGGGAAATATTTAGCTGCAATTTGATTTCATCTTAAAGTGTCCTAAAAAGTTTAAAAATGTATCTTTTATTGTTTTTTAAATTTTAAAGAACAAAATATGAGGGAGAAATGGTCCATTACTCCTCTGCTGGTCCTGGTCCACTGGGTTCTAAGCTCCACAGAGCATCTCCCTCATCTTCTTGTAAAACCGGATTTCGTTTTCCAGCAGAATTGGTTCCGAAGGTACCAAAAGGTGGTTCACTGACCATGGTGCAACAGTGCATGATCGACCAAAACCTGACAGAGGATCAATGGATCACCATAAATAGGAAGATGAGAACATCCAGAACCAACAAAGCAGGTGACCTAAAGGCTGCTAGCAAAGAAACCGGTTTCTATTGGACAAGGGAAGAACCACAGGCTGATCTCCTCCATGCCACGCCACATTCATGCAGCAACTGAGCTGCATGAACGCATGGATAGAAATAAAACGTAATGAACGGAAGCCAATGGTTTCTGTTTGAAATATATTGTCTTTGATGTCATTTTCTAAGGGATGAATTCTGAGGGGTTTTATTTTATGTAAACCAGAAAAATCTAAATAATAAAAAAATAAGGACAGGAAATATTTCCTCTGGCACTTGGTAATCAATTGAATTTTAATACAAGAACATCCTGAATAAAATAAAAGCCCTTTTAAATAAATACATTCACTTTTGCAAAATAACAACCTGTTCGAATAAAGCCTCGCCAAGTAAATCAGATGGACTAGAGAAAATAAAAGCTTTCTACAATAAACTAATAAAAGTAGAATTAGGCCTTCAAATTAAAGGTTTTCTGAAACCAATGGGTTTGGCCTGAGAAAGTAAAAGCCCTTTTAAAAACATCTATTGACTCTTGCAAAATAAAAGCCTTTTAGATCTGACATAATAAAAGCCTTGCCAGGTAAATCAGTTGGACCCGAGAAAATAAAAGCGTTCTACAATAAACTAATAAAGTGGAATTATACCTTCAAATTAAAGATTTTCTGAAACAAATGGCTTTGGCCTGAGAAGATAAAAGCTCTTTGAAATAAATATGTTCACTTTTGCAAAATAAAAGCCTTTTAGATCTGAGAACATAAAAGCCTTGCCAAGTAAATCAGTTTGACCAGAGATAATAAAAGCTTTCTACAATAAACTAATAAAAGTGGAATTATGCCTTCAAATTAAAGGGTTTCTGAAACCAATGGGTTTGGCCTGAGAAAGTAAAAGCCCTTTGAAATACATCCATTCACTCTTGCAAAAAAAGCCTTTCAGATCTGACAAAATGAAAGCCTTGCCAAGTAAATCAGTTGGACCCGAGAAAATAAAAGCGTTCTACAATAAACTAATAAAGTGGAATTATACCTTCAAATTAAAGATTTTCTCAAACAAATGGCTTTGGCCTGAGAAAATAAAAGCTCTTTGAAATAAATAAATTCACTTTTGCAAAATAAAAGCCTTTTAGATCTGAGAACATAAAAGCCTTCCCAAGTAAATCAGTTTGACCAGAGAAAATAAAAGCTTTCTACAATAAACTAATAAAAGTGGAATTATGCCTTCAAATTAAAGATTTACTGAAACCAATGAGTTTGGCCTGAGAAAGTAATAAAAGCTCTTTGAAATACATCTTTTCACTCTTGCAAAATAAAAAAGCCTTTCAGATCTGACAAAGTGAAAGCCTTGCCAAGTAAATCAGTTGGACCCGAGAAAATAAAAGCGTTCTACAATAAACTAATAAAGTGAAATTCTACCTTCAAATTAAAGATTTTCTGAAACAAATGGCTTTGGCCTGAGAAAATAAAAGCTCTTTGAAATTAATAAATTCACTTTTGCAAAATAAAAGCCTTTTAGATCTGACAAAATAAAAGCCCTGCCAAGTAAATCAGTTTGACCAGAGAAAATAAAAGCTTTCTACAATAAACTAATAAAAGTGGAATTATGCCTTCAAATTAAAGATTTACTGAAACCAATGGGTTTGGCCTGAGAAAGTAATAAAAGCTCTTTGAAATACATCTTTTCACTCTTGCAAAATAAAAGCCTTTTAGATCTGACAAAATAAAAGCCCTGCCAAGTAAATCATTTGCACCAGAGAAAATAAAATCTTTTTAAATTAAACTGATAATAGTGGAATTATGCCTTGAAATAAAGGTTCTCTGAAAAAAATGGTTTTGGCCCGAGAAAATAAAAGCCTCTTTGAATAAATAAAACAGTCCATCTTTCATATAGTCACTGTGTCACT
Organism: Cyprinodon tularosa; assembly: GCF_016077235.1. Classification (NCBI taxonomy): domain Eukaryota; kingdom Metazoa; phylum Chordata; class Actinopteri; order Cyprinodontiformes; family Cyprinodontidae; genus Cyprinodon; species Cyprinodon tularosa. The sequence continues at coordinate 148,316 of NW_024039107.1, forward strand.
AAAGGATCCATAATAAACTGGTGTCCCTGGTGAGTCTCCAGTGAATCGGATCACACTTGTCCACAGTGTGATGATGGCAGAGGCGCCTGAGCGGGTGTGAACCCATTTATGTGAATAACCATCATCGCTGCTGTCATAAACTCCATCATCTTCATCATGGACTCTGCTCAGATCTACTGGGTCACTCCCATTTAATGGGTTTAAAATTCCAGATAAAATGTTTCCAAATTGGGGAGGAGACAGATTTTTACCCAAATACAGATTTTAATGGGTGGAAATGAGGAAGTAGCTTCTACTTCACATGTTGTTGTGAGGTCCTTCCACTGAAGGAATTTTTATCTCCAGTCGATAAAGAAAACACCTCCAGGGAAACTGGGAGGAGAAGTGTGTATGTGCTGGGGAGGGACTGGTTCTGGAGACTCACACAGCGTCTCCAGTGGTCCCTGCTTGTCACTGTGGATCCATCATGGCAACAGTAGGGAGGCTGTGACCTCCAGACCAGCGCTCCTTCCCCCATCCTCCTAGCTTTTCTTTTTCTGAACCCTCGTCAGGTTTTGCATTTAGGTCAAGGTTGTGTTTCTGCTCCCCACCAGAGACGTCTCTCACTCTCTCTCACACACACACACACACACCCCTGAAAATACACTCTGTGTTTTCTGCAGCCAAGCGTGAGATCGGCCCCTGAGACGGGAGGGTTTTTATGTCAGCCGGAGCTTCCAGGAGCCTCTGCAAACATGTGAATAATTCAGCATCATCATGTCAGAGTCAGCACAACAAACAGAAGAACCAAGGCACACAAACACAAAAGCACATTAAAGCGTTATGCTTCATCACCTGTTGGTCACATGGAGGCTCTCTGAGAGCTCCAGCTGCTCAGGCTGAGAGGAATCAGAAACCTTCTGCTGACGTAGGAGTCAGTGTGATGATGTGTGTCAGAGAGAGAGTCAGCTCACGGTTCTATGGGGGCGGCTTTGAGTCGTCAGGCAAACAGGCGATCCGTGATGTGACCTGAGCGCCACGCTGAGGCGGCAGGTCCAGCAGCGACGCTCGGGAAAGGTCAGGAGAGGCAGAGCGCTGCAGCTGCACACACACACACCCCGGCCCTGCCTCTGCGCTGCGACCTTTCAGACGCTGCATGTTGAGTCTGACTGCAGCAGGTTTTATGGAAACACTGAAAGCTGAGCTGATTGTTGATCTCAGTCTGGTTCCAGCTCTTCATCACACGATCGTAACACATCTAATCCAGATCCAAGCTCCAAATAAACCCCTCAGAGCCTTTTAGTCCCAGTTTGATGTTCGAGATCAGACTGATTGTGATATTTGAGATGGTTAACCTGAATCAAAACAAAAATCTGCTTATCCTTCATTAGGATGGCGAAGCTATCCTAATGAAGAAACTGTGATTTGATAGGAGTTTTGAGAAAAGCAAATCCAAGCCTGATGATTAGCAAACCTGGGATTATAGAAATCAAATAAAATTCTATGAGTGGATTAAGGGTGTGAACCGTTCAAGGTGTGGCTCATCTACTAAAAGTTCTGCAAGAGCTCATCAAGCCTCCACTAAGGTCAGAGTTCATGGTTCTGCAATACCAGGTTGGGAAAATGGCCTCCAGGAAGATTTCAAAGGCCAGAACCTCTTCTGACCCAAAAATAAAAACGCAGATTTCCTGGAATATATTCTGTGGTCTGAATAGATAGAAGCGGACCTTTCTAGAAGGTTTGAGCTGGAGCTAACAGCAAATATCATTGCTGCAGCCAAACACGGTGGGGGTAGTGTGATGATCTGGGGCTGCTTTGCTTCAAGATGGAGAGAAGGAGAGCTTTCAGTCATCAGTACTGGACCTTAACCTCAGACACTCTTTGGTTCTGCTGCAGGACAAGGATCCAAACAACCGCCTTGGAAATACTTTACAGGGCTCGATGTTAACCATCGCCCGATCGCCCGGGGCAAGTAGTTTTTATTGTTAGGAGAGTACAAATTTCATTGCATTTGCCCACCGGGTAAGTGCAATGATCGCAAAAAAAAAATTATTTATCACTCAAAATTACTTTAAAATCACCGACATTCGCTGAAAACGACCCACAAGCGTTGCCGGCGCCATTTTTGTTGTTTTGTACACATTCTCACGTGATTTGAAAAAGCCGCATGATTTTCCGCTAGGTGGCGTGATTCAGCTCAGGGATTAGGAAAATAATAATAATTGTAAGCGCACAGTGTAAATATTTCTATCATATGGCAGCCTTCTGTACAGTGATCATACATTAAAAAATCTTCATTAAACTTTTTTCTCTTAGACATTGGAGTGGTGCATTTAAATGTTATAGAGCTAAACATGTTAAATTGGTGAGTAGTAGTAGTGCAAGTTTTTAACCTGTCAAGTTTTTTGTAGATTTTTTAACATTACAATTTATATTTTTCCAAGCACACAACAGTTTAAAGCAAAGTTTAGTTTGAAAAGAATGTGCAGGAAGGATTGAAAAGCATGTTAACACGGTAATGTAGGCTTGAGTTCATTATCTGACGCATGCAGATACACACCAGGAACCTGGAAACTTACTGAATTACACAAAACATTTAAAAAACAAACATGTTTCATTGATATATATACAAAAATGAATATTAGGAACTATATTTATCAAATATTATACTGGGCAAGTAAAAATAGTTTCTAGGCAAATGAAATGTGAAATGTAAAAGTCTTTAACGTCAACCCCTGCTTTAACAGGAATAAACTGATGTTCTAGAGCCAAATTCTAGACTTTAATCCAGTTCAGATACGTTGAGACCTTAAATATATTACAAGATAACCCACCAACATGGCAGCATATCTGCAAAGTAAAGTAGATCTTTAATACCAGATGTAAGCTGGGATGTTGTGGTGGAGAGGAAGCACTTCTATCCATTAGGTTTAAGTCATAAATGCTTCGTCTGATAATCTGAAACCGTCCCTTCAGCAAAAGTGATCTTGAAACTGAACAACCTGTATGAGGAAAGTAACCCTGGAAGATCAAAAGCAAGATTGCCTGCAGGTCCCAGAACGATAGGCTGTAGGTTCCCAAAAAAAAACAAAAACAAGAATTAAACTCAAAGAACAGAAAATGACTGTTATGCTCTGGTGCAGAGATCTGGACTGGACCTGTTCACTGCTCCCTGCATGGATAATCTGCTTCAGACTATAGATGGGATGGGAAAGTTACTTGTAAAGTGAGATTAAATAATCCCAAACCCAGTAGAGACTAGAAAGCAACCTCTAAATTAAAACAGGGAGTTGAAATTAAGGCTTGTTTTCTGAACGTTTGTCTAAAATGGGCCTAAAACCACAGAGCTGTGTTTATAACTGCTGTAAACACGGCTGTTTATAAACTAAAGCCCCATTTACACTACCCTTGAAAAACCGATCCAGGCCGAGACCGGTCCGAGCTTGGATCGGTAACCAGGCCAAGCTCAGTTTTGACGACCGTTCACACGTCACACTTATGTCGGTTATCTCGACTCCTAGTGACGATGTGCGGTATTACTGCTAGGATTGAAGGAGGGACTCAAGCAGCTGGTGGCGGTAATGCACCAAACACTGTTTGTCAACCGCCGTAAAACCCAAGAAGAAGAAAACAAAGGAGGAGGGAATCAAGCAAATCAAAATGGCGGCGCCCGTCACATTCAGAAAGTTATGCTTGATTATTATTGCTGTACTTCCGTGTTTGCGGTGGGTCAGGCGAAGACGGCAACCTTGCGCGGATGTACTTGAATGGAGTGTGAATCGACATGTTCAGCCAGTCGGCGATGACGCGTTCTGCTCATGCGCTCTTGTTATCAGAGAACCGAGCCAGGAAAAAACCGACCCGAACCCACCTCGGGAACTGGTCTGCAGTTAGCGCGGTCCGGTTATGTCTATCTCGGTTCAGTTCAGGTTGTTTCCGTTCACACACGACAAGTTATCTCAGTTACTGAGCTCGGACCGGTCTCGGCTCAGTTTTTTAAGGGTAGTGTAAACGGGGTATATGGCTCTGTGTTTCTTATGCTGCTTTGCTTCACCTGAGCTCCTACTTTTCACATGGTCACACTCCAGGTTCACTTCACACCTTTTTCTTTTTTAGAGGATTTAAAACACTTGGCTGTACACAGAGTGAAAGGAGCGAAGAGTGTGAAGAAATAAAGATCCTCCGACTCTGGGGGGGGGTTTCCTTCCAACACCTTTAGCCGTGTTTGAGGCTTTGTGGCTCTGGTTTGGACGTTTCTGTGTCAGACAGCCTCAGGCTGGAGGCTTTAAATTAACAGCTAATGTGTCGGTTTGTTTCTCTGCAGACGTGGAGATTTCCCGGCTAACCTTCACCTCTCATGTGTCACGTATCCTTAAAGTCCACCTTTTTGTTTCGCAGCGCCCCAAACGAAGCTGCTGTTCATTATTCATCGACTTCTCATGCTGTGCAGCAGGGTGTTTCACCTTGGTGGTTGGCGGGGTGGAGCTAATGCACCCTGACAGCCCGACGGGAGCGGGCTGGCTGTGCCCACAGAGGGAGAGGAGTGTCTCCTGCTGCACATCTGCACACAGAGGAGCAAAAGAGCAGAGAACAGGATCGATCAGAGCCTCGGAGCTCTGCAGGAGGAACATTTCAGGAGAATTTCAGGGAGAAACTTTCCCAGTTAAAACTCAGAGTTCTGTGTTTTTATATCTAACATGCTAACTGGGGGTGGGAGGGAACAGTATGCATGCTGTTATAGGCCATTTGGAGCATTGTCCTGAAAGCAGGTCAGCGGCTCGGCACTCACCCACAGAAACAACACGGCGCCCATATTTCCATCAGGCCTGAGTGGTTCAAGGCACTCCTTAAATATTTCAGATCTTTTCTTTGCAGCAGCTCTGGATCAAGGTGTTTAACCTCAGCAGGTTTCCTCCTACAGATGTTTGGTTGAACAAAATGAACAAAGATCTCCTCCATTTGCCTTTCAGCATCTTTCAATCTGAATCCCTCTTCCTCCCATCATCATGTGCCTGCAGAATGCTCAGAGCCTCCCAGGCGTCCCGAAGCAGCAGGCAGGAACTAAACTGGGACATACAACTTCTTCCTTGGATGATTGATCACGTCACAAACCGGCAAAGTAAACCGGCGCAAAACTGCAGGAGAAGACAAACTCTCATAAAAGATTCAGAGCCCAGCAGGCAGCGCTTTGCACTCCAACAGGAAGCTTTCTGGGTCTGACTCACGCTGCCTCTGTCACACAAGGCCTCCTTATCCACTTTGACTGTTTCTGAGTTTGCTGGGAATAAAACAAAATATTTAAAGTAGATCATGAAGATTTTTGGAAAACTCAGCTGCAGCCATTGCTGTCATTTGTTTTCCCTTCATCAGAAGGTACGCCTGACCCAACGTGTTTAACTGTGTCTTTCCTAAACTAGCTCTGCCATTAAACTAACTCTTTGCACCGTGTTTCACTCCCAGATGAAAAGTACTCCTGGCCGACAGCTCTGGTTTTAAACTGTGGCTAACTTTGTTTACCCTCTTTGTCTTTCTTTTAAATGGAAAGTACACCAGGTTCAGTACATGTACTTCTTTTTCTTTTTTCAGAACAAATTCCTTAAAGCTACAGTGTGTAATAATTACAGGGATATACAGTCAGAAATGTAATATATTATACATAACTATGTTATTTATCATCATCTACGAGCTCAGCCTCTTAACCTTAATATTTGCGTTGCCTTAGAATTCGTTATTTATAATTACATAGGAGCGGGTCTCGCAGCCATGGAGGCAGACATCTTTGCGCTACGGCAGCGCAGAGCCAACAAACTAGCGATTGCGAGATCGCCAAAACGTCACAACGATGTAGAAAAAATAACGGGTATATTTATTATCTTAAGTCTACATGAAATCTATACCCTACACAGACTAATGAAATACTATCTGTAAAATTATCTATGTAAACAAACCTCATCACTTGAGAAGGTAGGTGATGCGGACGTAGTGGAAGACATTTTGTCCCGTAACGCTCGCCATACTGTTGGGGGGGAGAAGCGGTGGGGGGAGATGTTCATGTTGCTGCAGTCTGGAGTCTGACCGCTAGATGTCGCTAAAAGTTACACCCTGTAGCTTTGTGTAGCTAATTCCTTAAAATATCAATGCCATTCCTTCTATAGAAAGTATGCCTGGTCCAGTTTGTCTATTCTGGCTGTTTTCTCATAACCTGACTCCGCCAGATGGATTTGCTCCGCATATCCATCTGGAAACCTTCCGTTGAAGTAATTTTGGGAAGGGGCGAAAATACTGGTTAGCTGATTGGCCTATGTTGGTGATAGACGGGCCAAATAAACCAATCAGATCGACGAAGCATATGACGTACTAACAGCTAGGCTACTCTTGCCCAAACCAGTCTGGAGAAGAGCAAAAACATCTTTTCCTCTGAGAAAAGCCTCCAGAGCAGTGTTTTGCTCTTCTTTCAGTGAAGAAATACTCTGTAATTCCGATAAAACTTGCTCCATAGCCACGCTAACGCTAGTTTCATCGGCTGAAGCCGCCATGTTCTTTAGACTGAACTGTCGCTCTTCTCGTTGCGTCACACCTCAACCCGCCTCAAAGCCAACGCTGATTGGACGTTCGTTTGGTGAACGGCTCCAAATATTCTTTAACGGAGAGTCTCCAGACTGATCTGCGAGTGAAACCTTGAAAGCTGGCGAGATCAGGATGGTCTCACGAGGCTACTTTTCTCAGGCCTGGGTGAATCATTTTAATCATCCCTTACTCTGCTTACTATTTTTTGTTTGTCTCTTTTTAAAAGGCTGCTTGGTTTCTATAATCTGTAGAAACTGAAACCATTCTGGCAGAAATATTTCAGGCAGTCCTGGTGATTTCCTAAAACAGTTTGCTTTTGTTTCGCTTTCAGTCGTGTGTGAGTTCACACATCTCTGGGTGCAAAAAGGGATAGAAAAGAAGGGCGAGGTTGTGTGTTTGCTGGAGCACCGGCAGCTAAAAGCCTCTCCAGGAGGTTTTTTTTGGAGGGCGTGCATCACTTTCAGGTTTTATACTTGATATTTTTTTTTACAAACAAACAAAAGCTCTGAGGTCTTTGTGTTTTAAGGATCATTAATTTATTCCCAGCTGTCGGGTCTGTATGTGTTGCAGCTGTTAGAAGATAATAATACAGAAATCACGACAGTGCGCGGACTAATGATGCTCAGGGAGACACATCAGTGCCTGTAAAGGAACAGCAGGTCAGAAAGAAGAGGCAGGATCTGCATTTAGTCCTTATCATACATAAAAGTGACATCAGATGTTAGAAGTTAGAACCTGGCCACATAAAGGTACAATCACAAAAGTATAAAGTAGTAATCTACATCCCCCGATCAAGCTGTTCCACTCCCAGTCTGTGGTGTTGCACATGAATTTTCTTTAACATCAAAGCAAAAACAAACCATTTAATCATTGTTTTTGGGGTTTTTTTTGTCGTTTAAAGGCGGTTAGCAAAAAACATCCATGTGCATCTCTGCCACCAACTGCTAAGGAGTGTAACAACTTTAACCGGAGCTGTAGATTCATAGCCTCGTGAGACCATCCTGATCTCGCCAGCTTTCAAGGTTTCACTGGCAGATCGGTCTGGAGACTCTCCGTTGAAGAAAATTTGGAGCCGTTCACCAAACGAACGTCCAATCAGCGTTGGCTTTGAGGCGGGTTGAGGTGTGACGCAACGAGAAGCGCGACAGTTCAGTCTAAAGAACATGGCGGCTTCAGCCGATGAAACTAGCGTTAGCGTGGCTATCGAGCAAATTTTATCGGAATTACAGAGTATTTCTTCACTGAAAGAAGAGCAAAACACTGCTCTGGAGGCTTTTCTCAGAGGAAAAGATGTTTTTGCTCTTCTCCCAACTGGTTTCGGCAAGAGTTTGATCTATCAATTGGCTCCTCTTCGTCGTCGCTCTGTTAGTACGTCATATGCTTGGTTGATCTGATTGGTTTATTTGGCCCGTCTATCACCAACATAGGCCAATCAGCTAACCAGTATTTTCGCCCCTTCCCAAAATTACTTCAACGGAAGGTTTCCAGATGGATATGAGGAGCAAATCCATCTGGCGGAGTCAGGTTAGTAGATTCATCCTCGGAATCGGAAACCTGGGATTCCTAAATGTAGGATCCGTTCTGTAAAAAGTGAAATTAGTTCGCAGAATATTTTTATTTTTTTATCTCCATTTAATTGTGAAAGTTTTATATTGGGCTGCAACTATCGATTATTTTGCTCGTCTATAAATCTTGATTTTTTTTCTGAATAAATCGGACGGCAAGAAGAGTTTTTACTGAATTTTTTTTTTATTCCAGCTTTTTATTGTCATTACACTGTCACAAATACAGAGCAATGAAATTCACTCTCTGCATTTAACCCATCCCCTTGGGGAGCAGTGGGCTGCCATTGTGTGGTGCCAAGGGTCTTGCTCAGGGACCCAGAGTGGCAGTCTGTGGGAGTGGGGCTTGAACTCAGAACCTCAGGATTCCACGCTTTTTGCCCTAACCAATAGGCCAGCACTACCCTGAATTTAAACCAAATGAAACGAAAAATTTCCACTTGAGGAGTACTGGATTGAGCAGATTGACAGACAAAAATTTGTATTTATTTTTTTATATTAAATCCTTAATATTTATTTCTATATATATTTACAATTTTGGTATAATAACTGGTCTAAGTTGTTTTCTGCATCGGGTCTCTACACTCCTGTTAAAGATTATTTGATTACTAAATTAGGTGCCGATTATTTTAATTAAAGATTAAAGCTACAGTGTGTAATAATTACAGGGATATACAGTCAGAAATGTAATATATTATACATAACTGTGTTATTTTTCATCATCTACGAGCTCAGCCTCTTAACCTTAATATTTGCGTTGCCTTAGAATTCGTTATTTATAATTACATAGGAGCGGGTCTCGCAGCCATGGAGGCAGACATCTTTGCGCTACGGCAGCGCAGAGCCAACAAACTAGCGATTGCGAGATCGCCCATTACGCTCCAAAGTAACTACGGCAAGTTGAGAGAGATGAACTGAGACGGTACTGAAATCTATACCCTACACAGACTAATGAAATACTATCTGGGGGGGAGAAGCGGTGGGGGGGAGATGTTCATGTTGCTGCAGTCTGCAGTCTGAACAATAGATGTCGCTGAAAATTACACACTGTAGCTTTAATCACGATTAATTCGGTTGTTTTAGGTCTAGTTTGATGTTTGATCTTCTGGAATCTGAAAACTTACGATTCAGTCTTGGAAATTTGTGATTCGCACTCCTAAGTTTGTGCTTTGTACTATTACGTTTGTGTTTTGCTCCCCTAAAGTTGCGATTTGCACTCGCAAAATTTGTGATTTTCCCCTTGTAAAGTAATAAAGTTGTAACTGAGATTTATTTCTCATAAACTAGGATTCTCCCAGATGAAACATCTGAAATCGAATTAACCTTTAAACCAGAGAGAAGATTAAAAACTGTCAAAGTTCTTCTTATTTTAGTCACTTTTACCAAGATTTTGTTCCTTACGGTTTGTTGGAGAAGCTGTAGGGGATTCATCTGGAGTCAGGAGCTGTGCTGACCCCTGGTGGCCAGGGAAGGAACAACAGGTCTTAAAAACAGCATACGAGTGTGATTGCACAAAAACGTTTATTTTCAGCATCTCAGAGAACATTTCAACACATCGCTCAGAGACAAAACTGCATTTTTTCCTTCTTAAAAAAAAAGTCTGACTGACGACAAAGAGCTTCAACGAAGAAAAGTAGCTAAATAATTGGAATAACACGGACGAGCACGGTGAGGAGAGTTTGGTTTCCAACGTTAACAAGCAGACAAAGTGGAATAGAAAAAAAAACATCTGAAATCACAACTTAACACAGAGAAATGCTTCTTTTGTGCTCCTTTTATTGTGAAACTCTCGACTAATCAAGCCTCAGCTCGCCCTCATGGGACCATATTAGCTTCTGCTAAAGTGACAAACTCCCCAAAACATAAACGCAAAACAACAGAACGGTACTTCTACATCATAAAATGCTTTTTTTTCCCTCCATTAGGAGTTCCTTCAGTGCTGGGGAGAGTTTGTAAGCCCAGTGACATTAAACACCTCTGCAAACATTGAACACAAACATACACAACCATTCAGTTTAAGGTTCTTTAAAAATGACTCTATAATTTGTCTTCATACGGCATTTGCTCTCATAAGTGCTCTTAAATAATTCGTCTCGTAAGAAAATCACAGAAGTATAAAAACAAAGGAGGCAAATCTGTAAATGCATTTTATTGATTGTCTTCTTCTTAAATGAAACATCTGTGTTTGAGAACATTCAACACCAAATCCTAACATTTCCCATTTGGTTTCTGAGTTGGAGCTAAATGCTAAACGCAGCTATCAGGCCAGAAACATGGCGGCCGCGTTCGCGTCTCTGCGGCTACCCTGTAGCAGCGTTTATGGTCTGTCACAGTGGGATGAAGGAAACATGGCAGCAGCTCTAAAGGTTAGGCTGTTCACACCTGCTGCTGTCGTCCATTTAATGGAAACTGGATCAGTTAAAGTCGGAACATCATTTTGGAACGCCAGCTGACATATCTGGACTCAAAGACAAATGGTTCAAATGCAAAAGTCTAAAAAAAGACCCGGAATACCTCCCTCCTATTAAAAGAATGTACATGTTTAAGAGCAAACTGTGAAGTACGGTGGTGGCAGCATGATGCTGTGGGAGTGTCATAGAGAGGAAATCATTAGGATGCATGGAAACGACTCCACGACCATTTAAACTAAAATTATAGCCTGAAAGGAGAGCGTGTGACACTTGAAGCAACCAGTTTAAACTGGTTCCAAGATGCTTTTTAGGTTCTTATACATTTTAAAAGCAGGATAGTAAATCTTCCTCCCTCATTAAAACACTTTAATACTTTAGATCTGCTTTCAGGATTGTTTTACTGCAGTTGGAGTGAAGAAAGCAAAAATATTTCTAGGGAAATATCTTGGTCCATCTCTGGTTTGTTAATGATGAGGAGAAGCTGCTCAGAGCTGGAATCCATTAAATCTCAGAACCGACCCAGTAGTGAGGAGATCACCAGGTGTGAACAGCCTCCTTGTTGCATATAAAGTGTCTGATTCCTTCCCAGGAACCTGGATTGAAAAGGTCAACCGACAGAGAGTCCTGACTTATAGGAAGAGATCTGCTGCTGTTTGAGACCTGCTAATAAGCTAGCACCACAACCTAAAACTTCTTTATTTAACAGTCAGTCGTGGTTAAAAGAACTAAAACCAGTTTGAATTGTAGAGTTTTATGTTAAATGATTTCAGCTTCCTGTCTGTTTCTAAAATGATGAAACCTCGACTACAGAAAAACCCCAAGAACAAAACTATTGTTTCCAGAGATTTAGAGAAGAAAGTAGCACTTAAGGTCCGAACATACTGGTTTCATCCAACTTTTTAGTCTCTGATCCGACTTTTTCCCACGTCACACTGACTGATATACAGAGCGGCTCCAACTAGGCAGAATAAGCAGATCTGTGCTGATTATTTTCACTTCTGTCTCTTTGTTGAACACAGATTAAAACATTTGACTTGGATTATGAAAAGCTATTAAAATGAATAATAAAACAAAACAGCAGCGCAGCTGTAAAGCAAAGCCCCACTTAATAGGACTGAACAGCATCTTAAACCAGGACAGATCCTTTTTATTAAAAACATGAGATCCTCATTGAAAGAAAGGGAAAACGCAGCAGTAAAGCCTGCTGGACGGTTTATTATTAGTAGGAGGTGATTGTCAGAGAAAGATCTGTCAAGTTTATCGACGGTTTTGTTTTTCTTTCTTTTCATAAATAGGGGAGAGAGACGAGCTTCTATTACCTGCTCTGTCTGCCCCTCGTTATTTTGTTTTTTTGCAAGGCTCAAACAGGATCACCACTTTATTGTTTTTCTGTCTTCCTGAATTGCTGTCATGGGTAAAGTTTTCTATTTTGATTGTTTTTGCAGGAGTCTGCAAAAAACTCCACGACCTACTCCAACACGATTTTCCTTCAGATCAGACGCATTTGGTGTGTTCAGGCTTAATGATTAGATGCAGCAGTATTCATCATAATAGTGTCCGCCCCTATGAAAGATTTCTGTCTTGAGGAATACCATGCCAAGGCAGAAGGAACAAGAATCTCTAAAGGGCAGATTAGACTTCTGCAAACGCACACATCAAATGCCGCTTGGGTCTGGTCGCGAACCAGCTTTGCTGGTTTGCTTCTGCTCCGTCGGTCTGGAATTTCTAGGGATGCACAGCAGTTTCCAAACCACAAGGGGGAGCCTATTCGAGAACTCAAGAGAACTTCAGCGGATGCTCACAAGAACTTTGGCAGTGCCAGCGGGAGTGTTTATCTTTCAAACAACCATCGCGTGTCTGCAAGTCACGATCATGGAGATGGATCTAGAGTTGCTAGACATTGAAGAGGAACAGGTTCTATTAATGGAGTTGGTAAATAGACCTATTAACCTTTTCATCGTAGTTCTCCATTGTAGTCGTTCCTTGGTTTTTAAAAATGGCGCCCTGGAACCGAATCGAGAAGGACGACCATAAAGACAGCCGGAAAGGCATACCAAGGACCAATCACAGCTGCTTGAGGTCTGCACGGGTTTACGACCGTCCAACGCATAGTCAGGATTTTTTTAGGTCCATGACGGCGGTTGCAGAACCTCTGCGTGGTCGCACACAGAGACAAATTTGACGTTTGCAGAGGCTATGCGTCAGAAGCAGAAATTGTCCTTAAGAACAACATAGCAGCATGAAGTAGGCTAGCTTATCTGAGGAAACCACAGGAAACCAAAGAAGAGATGTTTGGTAACAATGCAGAGCACAGCTGGCATTTAGAACACTAATAAAGCATGGCGGTGGAGGAGTGATGGTCAGGACCTGAACTCCTCTGTTTACTGAAGTGTCCTACAGCTAAAAGTGAAGTGGAACAACAGACACAAAAGCAGCTGCTGATCTACAGAACCGCTGAAACATAAATGAGGTCGTACCAAAGTGAAGGACTCCCCTTAAAGAATGCCATGCAGCAAATCAATGTCTAAAAACCTCAGTGAAATCCAACGCACCCTAAAGTTAAGTTACTTTTAACCACGACTGAATCGAACCGGGAGATACTATTTTTTTTTTGTGTGTGTGTGATATCTGATATAGATTTAAAATGAAAACTAAACAGCTAGGTCCTATCTTCTGCTGAGGGTTTGAATACGTTTGGTTTTTCCCATTCGGCAGAGTTTGTTTCCTGGACAAGGCATCAACCGGAGCTTCTACGACCATCTCGGCTCAGGAAACGTTAAAAATGCTTTTGAACTTTTCTGGAACAAACCGGGTCGTCTCTGACCGAGTCTCTTACCAGAAAACCAGGATGAACCTCAAAATGCAGCATCAGCGTTTCTACGCTCCTGTTCTTCTGTTTTAAGAACTTCCAGAAGAAGAAGAAGTTTATTTTTATAGATTTCTCTGTGTGCATTTAAAGCCCCCAATACTCTTGATCGTTTTTCCGAACAAAAAGAAACGGCGGTGAGCATAAAATCACTTTGAATAAAACATTTAGATACTGCAGATTGTTTTAAAATCTCCAACTGGGGTTGGTTTTCCTTAAATATCTTCTGCTAAACGACAAAGATGCTCCACCTGATCTCCTGTCCCCGTTTGCTCCATGTGACCACATTAAACTCTCCACTAAAGCTTCTTGTTTAGTAGATTTAAATGAGTCTAAGCCCTGCAGATTATCCCAGGCTGCGGGGATATTAAACCAACATCTGTTTGCATAAGAGGACCTTAATCTTAAAAGGTGGACCAAAAGCAGCAGCGATGAGGACGGAGAACCTTCTCAGACTTGTTCCAGGTAGCATGAAGACGCTTTGAACCGTTTCAGGAAGAGGCGTCCTCTTGGACGTTTTTCTTCACCACAGCAGTGAACAGAGAATGTCTTTTAAAGAGGATCAGATCCTCATCGTTCCATGTAAAAAAAACAAATAAAGCAGGTCCGTCTGCCCCACCTCTGCTCTGTGTCGTCCAATCAGAGGAAGAAACCAGATTTCTGGGGGTCTGGTAGGTTGGAGACTCCGTCGGTACACGACACGGCGATGTCGCACGCCTCCACGCCGTTTCTTCCAGGAATTAGACACGTCCTGATGTACCCTCCGTTGGCAGAGCTGAGGAGGCATCCGTTCTCCACCTGGAAACAAACACAGACGTTCAGAAAGATTTATACCTTTCCTTCAAACCCCTCCAGGCCGACCAAAAATTGATGAAAATCAGCCTTTTTCTATTGGTTTTTGACAAAAACGAATGAGACTAAGTGTTTTTACATTGTCATAAATATTGTTCAGAATGACTCACATACGCCAAAGTCGGCGCAATTAAAGTCGAGGGATGGCGGGCGCTCACAGCGAAGCAATTTTTTGAATAACTTAAATCCACAGAGATTTAAAAACAAATTGGATGATCCGAGACGATAACGGACACAACAACTAACAAGAAAAACTTGGTTGTATCTGCCAGGGTTGGAACATTCTTCCAGATGATGGTTTTTTCCAGGATTTTTCCATGGTTCCTGGAAGAAACAGTTTCTTCCAGTTTATTCCGGAAGAAACTTGAAAAGTCAAATTGACTGGAAAGTTTAGGTTCTTTTGGTGAATATTTTGACTTCATCAGCCCCAAATCCAGTAATAACATTGAGGTGGGATTCAATGTCTATAAACCAGGGAGGAAAGCATAGCAGAAGAAATGAAAGAAGAAGAAAAAGCCACCTGGTGGAATCTGAGTTTGGCTACAACTAACAATTACTTTGCATATTGATTAATCTGTCAATTATTATTTCAATTAATAATCGTATAGCCAAAGATTCCTTACAGAGGACTTTTTACTAAATCAAACCAGATGTAACTAAAACGTATCCACTTGATGAGTGGATGGATAGTATGGAAGAGGATTAGGGCCACTGAGAAAATAAAAAAGTGAACTGATTTTTAAATATTATTTCAGTTTAATATGCGAAAAAAAGTCAGAATTCTGACTTTAATCTCAGAATTGTGGATCTTAATGTAGATGGGCACCATTAGGGAAGAGATGCGGAGCACTCAGCTTCACTGACAAAGATGTGAGTTGTTTGGGAGGAACAGGAACACATTGGTGGAAAATGACGGAATAAGGCGACTTTTTCATTAATGGAAGAGCAGAAGGTGATTAAAGCAAGAGAGCAAGCTTAGTCTCTAAAACAGACATGGCTACGGCTTGATGCTAACATGTTTGTTAGCTGTCAGAATTCAGAGTGAGTCAGAATACTGAAAAAAAAACGTCTGAATTCTGAGAAAAAAAATCAGAATTTTAAAATTAAAGTCAGATTTCTGATATCAAAGTCAAAATTCAGAGAAAAAAACTCAGAATTCTGACTTTTTGTCTCAAATTATACTGAAACAAAATAAAAAAATCAGTTAACTTTAAAAAAAAAATGTCAGTGGCCCTAATCCTCTTCCGTAGGATAAAGCATATTGCAGATGAAAACATTTTTTTTTATCTTAAATGCAAAATGTTTACTTTTTTAAATTTTTTTTTACAATTTTGATATAATTACAGCTCTAAGTGGGTCGCTCAGTCAGCTAAAGTTGTGTTTTAGAGTCCCTATACTCTAGTTAACAATAAATCGATTACTAAATTAACTGACAATTATTTCAATAATTGATTAATCACGATTAATCTGATTAATTGTTTCAGCCCTAAATGTATGCATGAAAACCTTTTCTCACAATTTAAAGGCTATTAGTAAATTCTTTCACATATTCATTCATCTAGATTTGTATTATATATACTTAATATACACCAATATAAAAATTATATAAATTCTTAATTTTTGTCACTGTATTCTGATAAAGATTTCTCCTCATGTAGCCTGGTGGATATAGCGTGATGACTTTTCTATGGAACTATTTCTCCTAAATATGATCTATTACCAGGACTTTCTTCCAGTTTCTTCCACTTGTCAGGAAGAAACAGATTTCTCATCCCTGGTATCGGCTGCTGGGCCTTGCAAGGCCCCAAGAGATCCTAAAGCATCTAGACATTTAGGGACAACTTTAGCTGCCTTCCTCATGGCAGTTGCACACCAGTTTGGTGCAATAAAAGTTCAGACTTTTGTTAATTCATCTGTTTTCCATCTATTCCTGTAGATAAAGCTTTAAAACCAGTGTCCTGCTCCGTGTGTACTGTATGCATCTCCCTGCAGAGACAGTTTCAGTGCTGTGAGCCGTGTTTCCATGCACCCCCCCATCCTGTGTTTGCAGCATTAGGTAATGATGACAGATAAATTGTAGGTCAGCGGCGCTCATGCCTGACTGGCCCGCATGCCAGTATTTTTCTTTCAGCGACAGCCACTGACCCTGAAGAATAACAGAAAAGGCTGAATGCAGCGGGGAGGAGGAGATGCCTGCTGGGCCCGGCCGCCTCTCTGGGCTCATCCCGGCCTCACTCTATTCATTATTGTACTCGCTTTCTCTGCCGCTTCGCTGTCCCGTTCTCGCTCATGATTCATTCCATCTTTACCCAGATCTGGCAGTTTGTTTGTTCTGCTCAAACGCTGCTGTCATGCACGGAGAGACCACACCGGCGATGAGAGAACAGGAAGGCCAGGCTGATCCAGGACAGTTAGTAAAACTAAAAATGATGAATTTCTTTAAATAACACCAGATTCCTGTCTGTGTTTCTGCAGGTTGAGCACCAAGCTGTGATTGAGGAGAAGCGTAAATCATAGTTTTTTTTTTTATTATTATAAAACAAATGCTAAATAGATCACCGATCCAAACTCTGGATCCTTTGAGGCTAAAAACTGCAATCAAAGTCTGTTTATGGACCCAAAGATTACTTTAACAAACACATGAAGGCAATTTCTAAATCCATGTAGTAAAATCATGAGACACTGTTTAAATTGGCTCATATCTCACTTTGCAAAGTGGGGCAACTTAACTGCTCATTTTGTGATGATTAATCTAAGCAACTATGGGCCGGATTTATCAAGATCCAATTTGCGTGCAGTAATTTGCGCTCGCAAACTGGAATTTTGCGCGAGGGGCTGAACCATGGTTTGTGGGTGATTTAACAAGAGCGATTGCGTAACTGGTGGCAGGTGCAAAACTGTTGGAGACGCCCCATTTAAATGATGGTTTTGCGCGTTTGGTGGTTTGCGGCAAAGTAGTTTGTTGTTTGTGCAAACTAGTGCATTAAGAAATTTTTATCTTACAGTGACACCCCCTCCAAAAAAAAAAAAAAAATTATATATATATATATATATATATATATATATATATATATATATATATATATATATATATATATACACGTTGGCAACCTTTATTCCCTAAGGTGGTATGTGGCTGAATTTCTACTTCACTGCAGTACAGTAAAAAAAAAAAAAAAACAAAAAAAACTGGTGTTTTGTATTGGCCTGTAGAAAAATGCACATACCAAATGGCTCACAAGAAGTGACTGTGGATGAGATGACTGTGCATATGCATCCCCGCAGCATTGGCATGTTGCTCCACAGGTGCAGAAGGGAGGCCGGGTTCTCCGTTAGGGCGTCCTGTCCGACATTTAAAACGTTGGACAGCACTTCTGAAAACGAGATTGGGAAATCCCAGATGCAAAAAAGTCCAATGTTGCAAGGAGTTTTGTGATATCTGGTATTGCGTGGGTCCTCCTTGTGGCTGGCTCCAAATCCATTCGGAGTTCCTCCAACAGCTCCAAAATGGCAATGCTGGATAAACGATATGTTTTGATGATCGTTTCTTCGTTCATTCCATAAATATTCACACGGAGTGAAAAATGCGTTCTCTGCGTCTCCTTACTTCATTTCCATGTCTCTTTCTTGCGGCAATAACCGCTGCCATGTGTGCGCAATTACGCATACAGACCATTTGCACCTTCTTTTGAAACGTGCAAATATAGAGTCAGATACCGTTAGCAAAATTGCTTTCAGTTTTGATAAATCACTTTGCGAGTGCTAAATTAATATATTTACATGTTCTCCTCCCACAAGACGCACTTTTGCGTGTAAACGCCCCATATTGAAGATTCATTGCAGAAAAAGTACTAAATGGATAAGAGGCGCTATTTAGCACGTTTTAAAGACCAAATCCTTTTAGCACGCTGTTGATAGATCAGTTTGTACATTTTTTAGCGTGCGCAGTGAAATAGCTCACGTTTTTATACACGCAAACCTTTGATAGATCCGGCCCTATGTATCAAACATGAAGTCCCACCAGGAGTTATTCTTTAGCAACTTTTATTCAACATCTTCATTTTTCCCCTAATTAATGTTTAACTATTTCTCAGCATAAAGCTAGGCGGCTGGAAGTACAAACAGGAAGTACGGTTTCGTATCGGTTTTTGGGGAGTGGTTAGGGCACCTAGTGGAATCCTGAGGTTATGAGTTCGAGCCCCACTCACACAGACACCTTTAAGGCTGATTTATACTTGGAAACCAGGTTGTCTGCATAAGGCAGTGAACGCAGAGACGTCCATGCCTCTTCTGCAGACACTCTTGTGCACCTCTCCAAAATTGCAGGTGACCGCAGACAGTGCTGCAGACAGGAGGCCTCTTATTGGTCAAATCTACATCTACTCTAGGTACCAAGTACCTTACCGGCTACAGAAGCTGTTCATATGACCAGATGGACCAGATAGAAGAGCGAGGTGCGCAAGAACACTGGGACCCTTTTCCCACCTGGATCCCCGCTCTTTTCCTCATGTCCCTCCATTGTCGATACCCTAACCTCCTCGAACCCACAGCTAGCCCGATTGCGTTGTGGTGTGGAATAAGATTCAACATAAATCAAAAAAATCTGCATCATACCTGCGACACCCTGCTGTGGGAATATAACCAGCCCTTAAACCCCACACTGCTCCCCAGGCCCTGCACAATGGCACAATGGCAGCCCAAGGCTCCAAGGGCATAGATTAAATGCAGAGACTTATTTTGTTGCTCTGTACTTGGGACAGCGTAATGACAATAAAAACACTGGGTAAAAAAAAAAGAAGATAAAATTCACTGATATCACACGTGAAATATACGCTGATTACTCTTGACTTTTCAGTGTTAAACAGTCTTTAATATTCACTAAACTGAATCAATACCACAGAAACCAAAGGGAAACGCGGCTCACAGCTAAATCTGTATCTATATATCAATGAATGCTGCACATATTTCTATTATCAGTAGATGTAGAAGGTCTGTGTTAGAGATATGTCTGTTATACTCTTACTCTTTTTGTATTTCTTGGGTTGTGTACCAATGAACTATTATGATGTATAATGTGTGACATATTACTGTTCCAGAGAGGTGTTGCATAAAAAGTATAGGTCAACTCTCAGGAAAATGGCTCAAGCTTAACGAAACCAGGAGGTTCTCGGATCATTTGACCGCAGGACATTTAAATGCAAATTGACCTGTTCACTGAGGCTGCAAATGGAATTGTATTTCTTGTTTCCTATTGCTTTAGCGCAACCTCAGCTTGTGTAACTAGGGACCCCCCCTCTGACTTTAATAAATAGCAAGGAGAAAGCTGAAGACTCTCCTCGCGAGTAAAAATAATTCTGACTCTGTGCGTTTCTTTCCTTGTTTTAAAGTGTTTCAGGTGTTAGAGCTGACAGTCTGAGACTAAATGAATCAGGAAAAATATTGCTGGATTCCTGACCAACTCCAGGAAATCATCCCAGCAACCATTCAACTGGAACCTTTTCTGAGACGTTTCTCGTTTACAGCAGCATTTCAGTAACTGTCAGCCACCGTGTGCAGGATCGGGGCTAAACCTTCCTGCCCGGTGATCCAGGAATCCTGCAGCGCAGCACTGGAGCCAATCAGGACAGTCCGAGCAGAAGTCAGGATTATTCACAGAATGAACATAATGTGATTCCACTCAGCAGTCAGTCAGCAGCATAAAGCCAAGCAGAGCTTCGTCTAGGATGTGAAATCTCTGGATGTAAAGTGACTGAGCGTCTCTCCCTCATCGTATTTACATGACATGTCCTCTTTCATCATGGCGGTTAACTCTGAGCTCCCCGCCGGCCCCAGGCCGCCACAGCCGACTCAGAAATCAAATAATCTATTTTCCCAACAGGGAAATGGAGCAGCGCAGAGCTGCAGATCTTTTTGATATTTGGTTGGATTTCCATTCTATTGAGATATCAGACTTTGAAAGTTTAAATTCACCAAACTGAACTCTACAACTAAAATGTGAGTTATTTTTAATCTAATAAAATAAACTGGGAATGTAGAGTTAATCCCTGACCTAACAGGAAGCCAAACATCCCATCATGTTAGCGTCGCCTCCTGACCTCTCACCTTTCCGTCGGCTGCAGGGCTGAACATGCTGCAGCTGAGCGCCGGCAGAGAGACGAGCTGCGGCGTTTCATGCACCCCACAGTTCGCCGACGCCTGTCTCTGCGGACCCAGATGTGCTGGCTGCAGCGCCGTGGTGACAACGCCCAGACGCTGACAGATTTCCGCCGCCGTGCCGCCGTTCAGCAGACCGGTGCAGCCGTCCAAAGGGTTGGAGATGCTGTAATCTGGGAGGAAAGCTGAGCTCTGCTTTGGGATGTGAGATCCGTTCTGGAAACCCGGTGAAGCTGTGCTCTCCGTGTTTATCTGCAGCTGCCAGGGGGACTCCAGATGTGGGTCTAGATGCTCAGCGTCCAGCTGTGGATCTATGACCTGGGTCTGATGATGGTTCTCCACCCAGAGACTGTCGGATAAACTGATTGGATTGTCGGCTTGCACCACAGCAGGATGTAAGGGTGACTGGAGATGCTGCTGCATCTGCTGGGACAGCTGGACGATGGGCTGCCTGAAGGCGCTCTGGTCCAGAGGGGGAGCAGGTGCCAAGATCGGCTGCAGGGCGGCAGAGTCCGCAGCCTGGCCACCGCTCCCTGGCTCACCCTGCAGAGTGTCCTGGACGTATGTGAGGATCTCGTTGTTGGTGAGAAGGTCGCTCAGAGAGGGAACGTGACTGGGATCCAGCTCCACCTGCATCATCCGCTCGTCCAGCAGCAGCAGCTCCAGGTCGTCGGCGTTGAGGCCCAGACTCTCCAGAGCGGTGAAGAGCTCGCTGTTGGAGCAAGCGTCGTCTCCGTCCAGGGACAGAGAGTCCAACGTCGACAGAAGAGGGTCGAAGCCGTCCCCGTTGCACGTCCCAAGCTGCCGGTTGGAGACGAGGTTCCAGCTGCCGCTGCTCAACAAGGCGTCCGACTCACCGGGACCGCCGCCGTGGAAGAACGTCCGAGGCTCCGCATCCGGCTGGCAGACGTACACGGACTCATCCTGACTCATCAGCGCCCCCAGCAGAGAGTTAGGGTTGAGTTCATCTGAGGAGCTCTTGTCCATTTTGCCCTTCTTGGACTTGCTGCCTCTGGCTTTACCGTGGGACGGATCGGGGAAGCCGTGCAGCGGGTGGCTGGTTTGGTACAGGAGAGCCTCTCCGGTGGCAAAGGTGAAGGGGAGGTGCATAGATCTCTTTCTCAGGTGTTCTCCTCCTTCCTCCTCCCTGCAGATGAACAAACAAAGACATCAGTGAAGGAAAACCCTGAAGAAAAGTGGGAGGATAAGAGAGAAGCACTGACGCCAAAGGCCTCTGGGTGGCGATGATGTAGTCCGGCTTCCCGTTCTTGTAAACCAGCCGGGCGTTGGCCTGGACCCACTTCCATCGGTTGTCTTTGGTGAGCAGCCGGAAGACGGTCAGGCCACTTTCACCAGTCTTTATCACTGAAACCACAGCGGAGAAGATGTTGAAGCATCTCTATTTGGGACTCAAGCGATGTTAGACCAACAATCATCAAAGCTTCTGTCACAGGATGAAAATAACAGCAGAGAAAAAGTCCTTTTTCTTTCTGTCAGAGAATAAAATCCTCATCCTGTGCATCAAACTGTCCTGATCCATTTAAAAGCCTAATTTTATGCTGCATTTCCCTCTATTTAACAGAATCTTTAACAGCATCCTTCTTCGTTCTGCCGGGTCTGCATCCATGCATTTATCCAAACACTAGTGAAGAGACGCAGCAGGGGCTCCATCAGTTCAAAGCCTGCATTACAGCCTGCACCACCAGCAGCAGATGTCACAGTAATGAGAAGAGCAGAGGTCTGACCTCAGCCGCAGTGACAGCTGGGTCACAGGGGTCCACAGCGGGTGGAGAACCGGCTCGGCTTCACTGCCGCAGACTCAAAACCAGTCCTTCCTAAAACGCCAGTGTTGGCATCGGAATTAAGATTTTTTTTTTTTATAATCGACTGAATTATTTTCTTAGAAAGGTTTGATGCTGCTGCAGGGATCAGGGAACAGAACTAGACTGGTTTACGTCATGTTTATGGACCAATTCCAGTATATTGGTGCGTCATTATGGTTCACAGACTGGGATTTGAATGAGAAAGAATTCTCCCTGGAAACTCAAATCTTCATTTAAATGAAAATCAAGACTTGATGAGACCAAAATCAGCAGCTTGTCAGGAAGAAAACGACTGAAAAAGAAAAGAATTAAGATGCTGTGGTGGTCTAGTCAAAGTCTGGACCATCGTAACCTTAAAGGGGTCATAGAATGCAAAATCTAGTTTCTATTTTAATAGATGAATAACGATAGTTCAGTGGGTTAAATGGACGTACAGAGAAGTCCAAACCCCATCAACATCTCTAAACTTCCACCTTAATATGGATGAATTCAAACGAAGCCCTCAATTGACGTAAACTTGGGGATGTTTCCTTATTTGGTTTTCTCCTGTACTTCTGTCACGCCCTGAAAGTGACATCCAGACCAGCCTACTGGTTCACAGCCCAAGAACATTAATAGAGGAAGATGGGAGACACCAGTTTAGCTGTTTAGCCTACAGTTGGGTTTACTTCTACAAGAATTACAAAGCAGTTTCTCTGTTAAAAATGAGCCAGAACCACGGGCAGAAATGCAGCGTTCTATTTTCACAGTCTTCCCAAGGATCCAAAGACTCAACAGGCATGGATCCCTGCAAAGATTGATGCTCAGCTGTTCATTTGATGAAGCATTTTACCAAAGACAGCTTTCAAAATCTTCAAAGCAGGATTTGCTAAACTTCCTTTACCGAAACGAGGGGCTGTTCGACCGTAAGGCCATAACAGCCGCGACCTGGAAGTATGATTCTGTCGCTAAGCTGTTGATAGCAATGCTAGCATACCTAGGGTGACCAGATTTGGGTTTGAGGGGAGCCAGTGACTGGACCAGACCTGGGCCGAGAGCCATGAGCCACCTGTCCTCAGCTGGAGGAGGGCGGCTGGGGGCCCGTAAGGGAGGAGAGAGGAAGTATGGGGCCCTTGGTGTCCAGGCTACAGTCATCCGGTCGGGTTCGTTCACTTCATCCATCACTGGATCCCTGCCTCAATGCGCCGCAGTTCCCGGACCAGCCCCAGAGCTGGCCCGTGTGTTTCGACTGCATGCTGCACTGTAGTCAAACAAAATCCCGGACGATTTTGAAATTCCCCCCGGACATTTTTTTAGGTATGAAAAGTCCGAGAAAAAGAGGACGTCTGGTCCCCCTACCATATCAACAATCTGATGTATTAGTGAGTGAGTGCTTGTTGCTATGATGCGTCTTTGCTCAGCAGCTTCACTCGAACCAACCAATCAGAGCACAGCTCATCTAAATATTCATGGTCATACCATAAAACAGGGGTCACCAACCATTTCAAGGCTACTTCATGGCTATTGAATCATAGGAAGGGCTACCAATACTGACCCACGAACAAGAGGGGTCAGCGTTCACCAGAGATGGCAAAAGTACTCACTTTCCGTACTTGAGTAAAAGTACAGATACTTGTGTTAAAAAATACTCTGGTAAAAGTGGAAGTACTGATTAAACTTCTTTACTCAAGTAAAAGTAACAAAGTACAGGCTTGTAAATTTACTTAAAGTATAAAAGTAAAAGTAGAAACCACTTTTTTCATGCCGTTGCCTACATTTTAAATGGATGTCTGCCAATAGGACTAGATCTCCGTTGTGTTCATTTTCAATCATCTCGTCGTCCATGCTACTATGCTAACGCCACCGCCACCAAGCTGCAATGATTTGCCGCCAATGAATACCGCCGAATCTGTCGATTCATCTTGTAGTGGTGCGTCAAATGCAACGTAGATTCCCATCCAATTAGATTGAATTTGGTATTGATGACGTGAAAAATAATAACGGTAACTCCATTGAAATGATTCAAAACTAAAGTAACGAGCCAATTTTTTTAAAATGTAAGGAGTAGAAGTAAAAAGTCGCCATAAAAATAAGTAGTAAAGTAAAAATATCAGAAAAATCTACTTGAGTACAGTAACAAAGTATTTGTACTTCGTTACTTCCCATCTCTGGCGTTCACCTAAACTTCATCCAAATTAAACACATTTTTATTGTTAACTATTAATTTCTAATTTTCCTTTAAACATTATAATTTTAAAATCTCTATAAATGCTAAAATGCCCTATATGATTACTATGATGAAATGCTCTATAAATGATTAAAAAGAAGAGTCACAGAATAAAATAAAATTTCAATCTTAGCCCACTGCTGAGTTGCTGTTTTCAGAGAGCGTTGAGGGCACCCCATGGGGTCCTTGAGGGCCCCTTGGTGCCCGCAGGCACCGCGTTGGTGACCCCTGCCATAAAAGGAAGAAAACCTGTCGTTGCATTCTGGGGCCAAGGACCAGATACCCTATGGAATGATTTTATCACCCCTTTACGGTTTCTTTTCTAACAAACATCAGCTGTAAAACTTGGATTATTTGTTTGCAGGGATTAGTTCCATTTCCTCGTTTTTATTCCCATTCTTGGAGATTACAGACTTTCCTTCTGCTGATGATTCTCACCATGCTGAGATGTTTAATATCAGCTGTAAAAGGTTGATCTGGTGTAAAACCAGCAGCAGTGAACTTCTTTCCAGCTGTTGGATCTCCTAGTCTGAGTGGAAAATTTAGGATCATCGCTGCCTGATTGGATGTGTATCAGAGTGGGGCGGGCTTCACGGCGACTAACCGGGTCATCTGATATAGTTAACTAGGGAGAAGCAGCAGCAGCTGACTTACTTCTAACGTGGTTTTCTGCGCAGTAAAGCATGTCAGCGGCGTGGATGAACTGGTAGCCTGATCCTCGCACCCTCAGCTCGGCCTCGGTGTAGCCCAGGACGATTTTCCCCCTAAACGGTCCAGGAAACCAGACACAGCGTTACACACAGCAACCAGGCTAGAGTAGACCGGTTCAGGTCATAGCAGGACGTACTTAGCGTCGCACGCCATAGGCGTAAAGTCCAGCTTGTGTTTGGTCCTGAAGATCATGTTCTTGGTTCTGATCTCAAGGATGGCGGGAGGCTGCAGCGGTGTCGCCACGGCGAACAGGGCCAGCTGAGGTGGGCTGATGCTCCCGCTCTGTGGACGGCTCTGACCGTGGAGGAACTTCAGTCTGCCCTGGATGCTCAGCGGCTGCAAGGAAGGCATTTCATGGTCAGTATCTCACCATCAGTCATCCATTTATTAATGAGACAGCGGGAGAAATGATTCAGTCTCTGCTGCTGGTTTCTCAGACCTGCTCCTCTCAGCCTGTTGGACACCATCAGTCACCGTTAGCCAAACGTCACGCATGGTGAAACAGACTGGCTGTAATGATGTAATGACCACTAATTCCCAAAGTAAACCTTCTGCATCATGTAGATCCCTTCAGGAAGCCATCTGCTGCCCTTCATGCAGGGATCATACACCTTTTCATGCTCAAATTCAAATACCTTTCAAGGCTTTTCAAGGTCAGAGGTCAACTTATACCTTAACGTTATAAATCGGCTGTAATTAACAGTTCCTCATGACTCGATGCAGTCGGCTGGGTTTCCTTAGAAAGACCAATTTGTCTGGACCATTTATGGCATTGACTTTGTAAAGTGACTTAACATGACATGATATGAATTGCCGCTAAATAAATAAAAGCAAATTTAATTTAAAAAACATTATGTCAAATCATGCTTAGAAAATACGCCAAGCAGCTGGTCAGCGCATAGAAAATGTACTAGAGTGTTTGAAATTAATAAAACTCTCAAAAAAATGTAGGAGTCTAAATAATTTTAAGCATAAAATTCATATGCATTGCTATATTTTTATATAATATACTTAACATCTTATTAAATCTGTCTTATATTCCATTTAGCAGGAAAACAACAGACATGTGGAAAGGACCGCAGAGCTATTTTAGTCACGATCAATCCAGATTTAACCATTAATTATCTATCCAACAAACTTAATAACTCCTTAATCGGTTCAAACAATCCCATAACGACAGCAAAAGATAACAAGTGTTACATTTTAAGTTTTGACCCACTAACTGAGCGACAGTGTAATGAAACTCTTCTATTACTTTAACTAAACTAAAACGAGGCGGAGTGACTGGATTCGCTCTCCCTAATGAATGCACGCTTCCAGCGCAGAGGATTAATCATTTGGAATGACGCCTTGTCAGACTCACCCTCCGCTATAGCAGCGCTTCTATGTCACGTATACCCAGGGGCGGAGCTAGATGGGGGGCCAGGGGTGGCTCAGGTTATCCTAAGCTATGTCTAAAATTATGCTACTATAGGCTTAGACTGCTGGAGGACATGGGGACCCATTTTTCATCATTCTGCTTCATTCTATCTCTATTCTCTCACTCCAGCGCAGGTGTTTAATGCTTGGAATGACGCCTTGTCAGACTCACCCTCCGCTATAGCAGTGCTTCTACGTCACGCATACCCAGGGGGCGGAGCTAGTTGGGGGGCCAGGACCCCTACCATTTGTTCCCTCTAATACAGACGGTGGCAGCAGTAATACTCTCACGTAAAATATTTAAAACATTTTAATTTTTCATATTTTATTAATTATTTTACAACATAAACACTGCGGTTAATTATGCACATCAATAAACTAACATTAAAGATGATAAATGCAGAATTCATGCTCTTTTCAGAACTAGATTTACTGTTTTCTGGGGTAAAGAGAAAATGATGTGTCTCTGCAAGTCCCAGATAACTATTTTAGTAAAAATGTATTAAATAATCCATTTATGTAGGTATTAGTTTTGTAAATATCAATTTTACACAGAATGATTATTGATAAAAGTAGGTAAGTAATGACAAAGGAAAAGATGTTTGCTCCAGAACTCAAACCTAAAATAATTTTATCCACTATATCTTTTATCTAGAAAGCACGGATGTTTAAATATATGCGCCTATTTGTTAGCAAAGTCTGTGGGAATGTATAGTTTTTCTATATTTAGAAAATATGGATATTCTGCTTGTTAATTTTCCTGTTGGAACCCGAGGTTCTGCCGTCTATCCACTTTCATTGAGCATTGTTTATTGCCTGGCCACCATTTTCTGGCTACGCCTCTGCGTAGCCTAGCATGTATCTAACAGTTAGGATAGATAATTAACGGTTAGGTTAGTGCCTGTGTCGTACCCCTCACCTGACTGCGAAAAACAAAATCTCTTTTCTGCACTTTGCCGTTTTCCTAATGTTGGTTCGCTTCATTTTAGAGCCATTTGTCTATACTTTATATTTTCTGGTAGCAGTTGATTAAAATCATCCTTCATCCTCCCGGGATGTTCATTCAACATTCTGTCCATTTGGGAGTCAGGTTGTCATGACGACAGACTAACAGGAAACTGAAGCAAAGGCTTTAATGAGGTGCACCAGACCCAGTGGTTAATAATTTTTTTTCTCTCTCATTATATTATATTAAGGTAAATTGAGAAAAACCTTAAAAAAACATTGAAATTCAAGCTTTTTGAAGGATTTCAAGCATTTGTTTGAACTCTGTTTATTTGTGACAGAATGCAAATAAGGTAGATTACAAGTTGAAAGAGATCAGGGGTCCAGTGAGGTTATCTCCAGAGCAGATCAGAAAAATTAATCCGATTGGATGTCAGACGTGAATCTGAGCTCTAAAACGTTTCCCGGTGAAAGAGAGGAAACCTTTCGGACTCACCAGGAAACCCGAGGAGTTGTCCAGCAGGCAGCGGAAGCGGCAGACGAAGGCTCGCTCCAGGAAGGAGGAGTTTTCAGGCGGGAGCTGGTCGGGGCTGTAGCTGACCGGGCGGGAGGACGTCGCTTCCACACCTGAACGCGTTAGACACAGCTGAGTGAAAACGTGTGGAAGCAGAGATGGTTGATGGGAGGATGGGCTGACCTACATGAGCTGCTGCTGCTGTGAGCCTAACTCACAGTGACAGCCGTGTAAACTGCTGTGTACAGTTAGAGTAGCTGGAAGGTCGCCGCTCCTCGCAGCTTCCTGACCTCACCATCAGAAGTTTAAACACAGAAACCAGGATATCTGCAGGAAGGAAGCTGGGCTGAGTGTTTGGGAAACAAACCTGCAGGATCGGTGGGGGGCTCCAGGCTGACCGGGGGGTTCAGGGCCCAGTGCAGGTTCCTCTTGAACTCCTGCTGGTCTTCAGTGTGGATCAGCTCAAACACACTCTGGTGCATCACATCCGTCTGACGGAAAAACAACGAGAGCGTCAGTTCTCCTTCTCGCTCCGCTCTGGGGACAAACGGGATCCTGACTGGGTTTTTTCTTTACGAAGGAAAAGGTCAAGCACGGCAGTGGAGTCATCATTCTGTGGGCCTCTACCAGGACTATCCTTCAACTTTACTTAAAATCAGCCAGATGTTTACTGAATTAATATTTTATGAAGAAGCTTTGAAATAAAAAGCTGAACTTGCTGTCACACATGGTGGTGGCAGCATCATACTGTGGGCTTTCAGATTGAATTGAAATTTTCTAACTTCCTGTCAAATCTAGAGTTGAAACCAGAACCCGGTGGGCGTTTCTTCAGGACTATGAACCCAGACTGGATAAAGCAGACTAACATAAAGCTTCTAGATTAGCGCTGAAATTCTGGTACAAAAACAAACCGCTAAAATCTAACTAAGTAAGCTTTAATCTACCAGTGGAGACATATTCGACAGAAGGAGCGTGTTGATGGAGAACCATCTAATCCAGTAAGGAAAGAAGGAAACCAGCAGATGTTTGGTGATTCTAGCTGTATGTTATCTAGAAGTGCTGCTGGAACACACCCTGTCTACTTTTAAGGCTAGGCTTAAAACTTTCCTTTTTGATAAAGCTTCTAGTTAGAGTGGCTCAGGTTATCCTGAGCTATGTATCTCTATAGTTATGCTGCTATAGACTTAGACTGCTGGAGGACATAGGGACCCCTTTTTCATCATTCTGCTTCATTCTATCTCTATTCTCCCACTCTGCAGAATCTGTTAGTTCAATCTTTCTCATAGTAGCTTCATCTGGTCTGTTCCTGTTTGGCCTGTGACTCCATCCTGGAGAGAAATATCAGCTGTGCTGCTGCCATCAACACCTTGGTTTATAGATGTTGGAGCTTGGCCTGTTTTTCAGTGTAGTCCTGTTTCTCTGTGACTACCTGGATGTGCTCTCTTCATCCTCTGACATTGGAGCTGGCTCGGAGCTCGTCTGCCTGGCTGTGTGTTTCCTGGAAGGGGCCGCCTGTGGAGCTGGTTGACAAGTTCATTTGTATCTATGCTTCTTTTTCTATGTCTGCTTCTGTCTCCTTGAACCCCAGTCGGCCTCAGCAGATGGCCGCTCACACTGAGCCTGGTTCTGCTGGAGGTTTCTTCCTGTTCAAAGGGAGTTTTTCCTCTCCACTGTCGCTACAAGCATGCTTAGTGTGAGGGATTGCATTCGAGTGAATCAGTCGATGCATTTTACTGGTTTTCCTAAGGTAGAAAACTTTAAATCAATCAGCCTGGATGATCTGGTGAACTGTAAAGTGCCTTGAGATGACATTTGTTCTAATTTGGTGTTATAGAAATAAACTAAATTGAATTAAATTGAAGGGTTTTGCCCCTCCCAGCTCTACCTGATGGTCTCTTCAGATCTCTGATTTCTCCAACCTTCTGCATTATCTGTTTTCTGTCATAACTGCTGAAAGTTATGAAGAGTTGAAATGAAAAAGAAACCCAGAGTCCTTTATTGTTTTATTCAGACGGCCGAGCAGCAGCCAGATACCAGCTAAGAGGGTCCAAAATCAGCTTGACCCGGCTTTTGATATGAGCGGGCCCGCCCTCCCAGTGGGGAGGAGTCACGGCCGGGTCAACAGAGGGAATTTTGACAGGCTGAAGTGTTGCGTGAAACGATTCTGTTGACTGTATGCTGCGGATTGGTGTCCCGACCTTGTCCGCTTCACTCAGATCAGCGCACAGAACCCAGTGAGCTGAACCCGGTTCTTGTTGCTGGTCCAGCTGACGAAAGATAAAAGTTGACGGTTCTTCCACAGCTTTGATGAAATAACGATCGCATGGTGTGAGGCTCTGATGAAGGAGCAGATAAAGAGTCTGACAAGACTTCAGCACATGATCAGATCGGACCTGGGCTCAGCTTCAATCACCTGATGGAGTCAGAAAATAAGAGCAAAAACTCCATTCTTTCAGATCCTCTTTGGTCAGCAGGAGGCGACGGGCCTCAGGGGCGAATCACACCTGGAAGCTGAAGATATGAGACGACTTTAGGTTCCCTTCCAAGGCGTGAACGTTGGTCACGTTGGTCGCTGTGAGACTGAGAGACCGGCCCGTTATCTGGAGGGAGACTAGTCTGCAGGAAGCGCCGCTTTGTTGTTACAATAACTGGATCAGACTGATTCTCTATTTGTGCATTTTGAACCGGTCCTCTGACCAATCAGAACAAAGTGTTTCTCTCTTCCTGGTCAGTTATGTTAGCTGAAAGTATTTACAGTTTCTCAAAGTTGGAACAATCAGAGACGTAAACCAGATCAGCATAAAAACAAAAAGCATGTTTCTAAAACATTTGGAAGAAGTGCATCAATTCCTCCTGCAGTAAAGAGCCCCATAGCATGATGCAACCACCACCGTACTTCATAGTTTGAGAGATCTCCCTTTGCTGGTATCATTTCCAAATCATTCAAAGCTTAAAAAGAGAGTAAAATGACTTTTCAAATAAAAAAAACTAAATGTTGTGTTGAAGACTTATGATCTTAAATATTTATATCAGCAGATAGCCAGCCTTTGTCCTTTTGATTAAAAAGAAACACTAATCAGGCCTTGCATTCAGCATCTATGGATGGATATACAGCAGGGAGGTCTTGTTATACATGTTTTTATTTCTGATATTGCAGCTTTCAGCATTGGCCGATACAAATTAACCTGACTCTGCCAGATGGATTTGCTCCGCATATCCATCTGGAAACCAAAATACTGGTTAGCTGATTGGCCTATGTTGGTGATAGACGGGCCAAATAAACCAATCAGATCAACGAAGCATGTGACGTACTAACAGAGCGACGATGAAAACACAACCACAAGCCAGGCTACTCTTGCTGAAACCAGTCGGGAGAAGAGCAAAAACATCTTTTCCTCTGAGAAAAGCCTCCAGAGCAGTGTTTTGCTATTCTTTCAGTGAAGAAATACTCTGTAATTCCGATAAAACTTGCTCGATAACCACGCTAACGCTAGTTTCATCGGCTGAAGCCGCCATGTTCTTTAGACTGAACTGTCGCTCTTCTCATTGCGTCACACCTCAACCCGCCTCAAAGCCAACGCTGATTGGACGTTCATTTGGTGAACGGCTCCAAATTTTCTTTAACGGAAAGTCTCCAGACTGATTAGCGAGTGAAACCTTGAAAGCTCGCGAGATCAGGATGGTCTCACGAGGCTAGATACAAATATTGACCCAATATGATTGGTTCAATCAGCACAAATCATACTTTCATTAGTTAATTTGTAATGCTGAATGTTAGATAAGGGTTTGTTTAAAGAAAGATAAAGAAATATAGTCATTGACAATAGATCTAGAAACAACAGAATGGGTTATATGCAAAGCTCCACGACTTCCTGAACTTCAGCCAGCTCCTCTGTCTGATTGATCCAGGTGTGTCTGACCTAAGTAACCATGACAACATTGGCCAGCAATGAAACGTAGGAAACAAAGGAGCTGCTGAAGTTCAGGAAGTAGTGGAGTCTGGCATATAGCCAATTAACCAATTGGTTGCATGAAATATAAACACAAACATTAAAATAATCTAAAGGTAAAATAAGATAATTAAATAATAAGACAGGTAAATTGTGATTGATTGATTTTTTTTTTACAGTAGGGTGTTTACACTGGTATTTATATGGATGGATATTTATGTTTATATATATAGTTATTGCACTGGGTTTCAAATATAGAGAAACAGTTATTGCTCAGGGTATCTAATGGATAATTTCATATAAAACATTGCGCAAGTTATTTTGCAGTTGTAGTGCTGAATTGTCGCAGTGCAAGTCAACTTTTTCACCAAGCTGCAACAAATTTTTCACACTTTAAACGCCGACATCGCTCTCATTCCTGTAGCTTAGCATCGGCTACTCTGTTAGCAGAGGCCGTTTTTAGCTAGCCTCGTGAGACCATCCTGATCTGGCGAGCTTTCAAGGTTTCCCTCGCAGATCAGTCTGGAGACTCTCCTTTGAAGAAAATTTGGAGCCGTTCACCAAACGAACGTCCAATCAGCGTTGGCTTTGAGGCGGGTTGAGGTGTGACGCAACGAGAAGCGCGACAGTTCAGTCTAAAGAACATGGCGGCTTCAGCCGATGAAACTAGCGTTAGCGTGGCTATCGAGCAAGTTTTATCGGAATTACAGAGTATTTTTTCTTCACTGAAAGAAGAGCAAAACACTGCTCTGGAGGCTTTTCTCAGAGGAAAAGATGTTTTTGCTCTTCTCCCGACTGGTTTCGCCAAGAGTAGCCTGGCTTGTGGTTGTGTTTTCGTCGTCGCTCTGTTAGTACGTCATATGCTTCGTTGATCTGATTGGTTTATTTGGCCCGTATATCACCAACATAGGCCAATCAGCTAACCAGTATCTTCGCCCCTTCCCAAAATTACTTCAACGGAAGGTTTCCAGATGGATATGCGGAACAAATCCAGCAAATCCATCTGGCGGAGTCAGGTTAGTTTTTGGTTCTGTGTCAGAAGAAGCTGACGGAAGCTGAGTAATTCTATCAGCTTGTTTATAAAGGACCAATCTCTCATAAGCTACGTTTACATGCGCAAAATTTCCCCAATCCAATCCAAACCTTGGTTGATCGGAAATTCAAAATCTCCGTTTACATGGACACTAAATGAAATGATCCGATCATGACGTGTGTATACATGTACCAAGCGTTGGATCAGATTAAATATTTTAAGCATGCGCAGAACTTCCTGCCAAACTTGGCAGTTCTGTCTGCGTCTGGTTTTTGGGAGGCCTGACAAACGATGCGCTCGGAGCGAGCGGAAAGAAAAACGGAGAGAGGAGGAAAAAAGCGCTTGGCAGCGAAATGTCCGAGAGAAAATGTAGAGAATGAGCGATTGAACCGGCTTGGGAGAGCAAGTGGGCTGTGGAGAGAGAAAAGAGGAAGAGGAGGAGGATAAATTCCTGCTTCCTGCAGCTTTAAATGAACTTGAGTGTATAAGTCGGCGTTCCTAGACTCCTCCCGCCATGTTGTTCACAGCGAGAGCGAGAGCGACCGGTGGTTTCCTGTTGCTGACAAGGCGGAAAAACGTCACGCTGACGTCGCACACATGCGCAGTGAAGATTATTTTACTCTTAAGATCCGAATGGGTGTTTACATGGACGCCAATCGGAATGGCGATCGGCAAAAACCACCTCTCTCTTTCGGAATTAAATTTTGGTCCGATCGGACCGAATCGGATTAGAATCTTCAGTCTGACATGTTTACATGAAACATTTTTGATCTGATCAGGCCTTCAATCCGATTAGTTGTGTCCATGTAAACGTAGCTATAGCATCCCTAAACAAAGGTGACTAATTGGTAAATTAGCATCATGGATATTAGGATTCAGCTAATGAAGAACACGGAGATGTTTAACATGTGGGAATAATCCTGGTAACTCTCTGTATGTTAGGAGAGATCATCAACAAATGACTGTTGATTGTTGTGGGTTTTATTCGATTCATATTTGTGTTTATTTGATGCTTTTATTTCATGAAAATGTGTTTGATTGTTTGATCCCTGTGGCTAAAGATTAGCCTCTCCTCCATCTAACCCAGACTTCCTGTTTCATCGCGGGGGCTCCTCGCCGCCAGGTTTGGATCTCACAGAGGAAGTTGGTTCTGGGTCACAGGTGAGCGAATACCTGATGGAAGCCGACGTAATCCTGGATGGTATGAGAGCAGAAGAAGATGTTTCCATCAGCCGTCACCACCAGGACGAAGCCGTTCAGAGCCTGCAGAGAGGAAGAAAACATCTTCTGCTTCGTGGTGCTAATGATCTTATTTGTGTTTGGAGGCGAGTCAGAAGATCCAAATTAGGTAAAGCACATGAAGGCAGTGCTGGAAACATGAACCCGATTCTCTGCATGTGGAATAATCCCATCTTTAGATCAGCTTACTCAGAGTGTTTTGTTTTCATTCGGTGGAAAAGGCATCAGCGTAATCTGTTTGTAACCTCTGATTCACCCTCTGCTTTTTCCTTTTTTTTCTGGGCTCCAGTCAGCCTCCAGTTGGATAAAAAGCCTTGAAATGAGAGAGGAGAAATGGGCCAGCAGCGGATAAACAAAACAAACTGCAGCAGAGGAGATAAGGCTGGACCTCAGGCTGACAGACAGGAGCGGAGCGGACGTCAGGTCAGAGAGGAGCCGTGCAGAGAAGGAGGAGGTCACCACGGGATGACTAACACCTCCATCGCCCTCCTCCTCCGGCCTCAGGGGTCTCTGCCGAGGCGATGACACCGTATCTGTATCCGTCTCACTGATGAAGACACTGTTTACAACCTTCATCAGGAGACGCTCCTCATCTGACCCGACACGTCGGCTCTCGCTCT
Source organism: Cyprinodon tularosa (assembly GCF_016077235.1). Lineage (NCBI taxonomy): Eukaryota > Metazoa > Chordata > Actinopteri > Cyprinodontiformes > Cyprinodontidae > Cyprinodon > Cyprinodon tularosa. The sequence continues at coordinate 183,166 of NW_024039107.1, forward strand.
CCTCTTCACTTATAAACCCTCCATATTAGAGGCGCGTCAGACCTCTGCCTACAAGCTGCTGGATTATTTACAGGATGGAAAAAAACCAACGTTTTTCCTTCGATAAAATGAAATTAAAAACATGCCGTCTGCTTTTAATTATGTCTCAATTATTGCCAATTTAACGACCTCAGAAGAAATGATCCCAAAACCTCCTGGTCTGATTTATTTTAAGGAAAAATAAATAGAACCGTCTCTTTAAATCCGCTTTATAGAACTAAAGGTTTCAATTTAATTCAGTAGAAAACATAAAAACTCTGCAGCAGTGATACAACTGCCTGCAAAGGTGACTTATTTAGAAATAATTCAGAACAGAATCGGGTTTGACTCATCGGAGTGGAAATAAACCAAGAGGGAACATTTAAAAACAAGCAGTAGATTTAAACTTTGGGGGAAAAAAAGACCAAGTTTATCCAGATAAAGACCAGCTGTCAGTCAGAGAGCAGCTTTAATATTCAGTCTGCATTTAACCCCTTCATCACCCTTAAGGCTGGTTTATGCTCAGAAACCAGGCCGTCTGCGTTTGTGTCGCAGTTAACGCAGATATGCCCCGCCCCTTCTGCAGACACTATGGTGAACCTCGACAAAACTGTAGGTGGCTGCTACATACGCTCTACACTACCTGTTCGGTACCTTACCGGCTTGTTTTGTTTGCATTGTGGAAAATGATTTGTTGAACCCTTTCCAGGAGGAAAAAAAAAACCTTTTTCCACCTGGATCCCCGCTCTTTTTGGCACTCATATTCCTCGGTTATCGCACAAACTTGGTCCCGCTTCCTCACCGCATCGGCCGTATCTAGACCCACAGCTAGTTCCTGATTGTCCCTCTTGCGTGGGAATAACATAGCGCAGACCACGCTTCAAAATTAGGCATACATCAAAAAAATCAAGCTCACTGCGACACTCTGCAGCTGGAGGATAAGCAGTGAGGTAGCAGGGAGCAACTTTGAGAGGAATCTGAACCTAAGGAACTTGCTTAGGTATAATTCCTGGTTCAGTGTCTAAAATGGAGCAGACCTCTGGGATCAATGCATCTCCATCTGAAGGCTGTCCCGCCGCCCTGCTGGTCAGAGACTCCACTAGACCTAAAACAAGCAGACTCTGCTGCACAGAGCACAGCCTCATGCATACATGCTGGACTAGAAGGAAGCGAAGGAGGACTGAACCCACCTGAAGCAGCAGCTCGCCCTCGGAAATTCCGCCGTCTGCGTTTCCTGAAGTCCTGCTGCCGTCTTCGCCGCTGCTGATAACGTTGGAAGGGTGCTTTTTCAACGCCACTACAGGAGCAGAGAGAAAAGACGAGTTAGAGGCGGATCCTTCTGGGTCTGACCTGCTGAAATAGGTCTGATCAATCAAGCTGTAAAGAAGCTCTGGCCTTCCCTCTAGTTTCAGCTGCTGGTCTCTAAAAAGCATCAACAGCATCTCTTTTATTTGCCTTTTATCACTGGAAGTTTATGATGAAGTAGTGAGAGTTAACGTCTGCAGGAATAAACAGCAACAGTGACCTGTTAGGAGATACAGTAGCAGCCATTCAAAACGGCCCTTCCCAGCCAAACGCCAGCCGAATGGCAGCCCACTTCCCTGCAACTCCCAGCAAATCCCTCTAACTTCCAGCAACTGGGGTGAACCTCCTCTTGCATATTTTTTTACTCTGACTCCACCTTTTCACTGAATTACAGGGTCTGATCAGGAGATGATGCCTCTCTTTAGATCTTAATGTTCACAAATCATGACAGTTATAATATTTTAGAACAAACATTGAAGTTTAAATAGGAATTTTTTATTTAGTTTTTCATTACCAAAAATATTCTAAATGCATCCCTTACAGAGATTGCAGTATTTCATTTATTGTTGTTTCTTGTTTTTTTGTTTATAAAACGGTAAAAACCTTCATTTTTCATTGACTTTGTGTCATGATCTGGCCTGTTTGCTCCCCCTTAATTAGTCATTCCTTTCACCTGTCATTTTCCCTCCCTGCCTCAATTATCATTTATTCCTCTCACCTGTTTCCTCTGGTTATATTCAGTTCATCCTGAGCATTCAGTGCCAGATCATTTGTCTTTCTGTCAGCCTGTCTGTTAGTTTTATTCCTTGGTTCATGTCCTGGATCCTAGCAGCCAGTGGAAAGAGGGTTTTTGTTTTTGTCTCATCTCCTGATCGTCCACTGTTCCTCCCCCGCGGAGTCCTCTGGGTTTTTGGCTCAATATGGGGGGAGGTTCAGTTTTTATCTCAGTAAGCCTGGCTCCAGGGAGGAGACCAGTTTAAAGTCCTGCATCAAGTTCTGGTTCCACGTCCTGTCTCGGCTACCCTCTTCCACTGAGCCTGCCTGTCTGCACCTGATCCTGTCTGCTCCTGTGCGTGACCACCTGGTCATGCTTCTGGTCCCAGTCAGACTCTGAACCCTCATGGGAGCCTGTGGATGCCTGGAAGTCTGGATCCTGCCACCTGTCTCTGTTCCTGCCTGATCTGGATCCTGTTCCTGTCTGTTCTGGATCCCTGACCAGGATCGGATTCCAGCATGTCCTCTGGGACTGCAGCACTTGGGGACATTCTTGGTCTGGACTGTTAAACCAGAGTGTCTGTGATTGGGCGGTGCCCCGCCCCCCATTCTGCAGTGTCTGCGAGCCACAGCTCCGCTTTAGTTTTTGTTCATTTAATAAACGTTTTGAACTTTCCTACTGACTGTCTCTCCTTGAATACTGGGTCCATCTGTCTGCAAATATGTGCCAGATTATATAAAACAGACGTTTCCTCATCCTTCCTGAATTAAAATAAATTACATTTCCAGATTAAAGTCCCTGAAGGGGCTCCTGTGTCCCTTTGACCCCGACACCCACCAGCATGCCTTTGACCACGGGGATGCAATCTGGGAACAAAGAGCTTCTCTGAAGCAGCAAATAGAGACATTGATAGAAGGGGAAGTCTTTGAGAATAAAGACCAAAGGTCGGACCTTCTCCTGAACCCGACCCAGATTCACTGCGGGGGTTAAAACATCTGAACTGGACCTTTTTATTTCTGCGTCCTGCAACACCACAACCAGAGAGCAGCAACAAACAGGGACATGGATACGGCTTCATCTCACTATGAAGGCAACCAGGAAGCAAACGAGTGTCAATAATTCAGAGCTGGAGGAGGAGGTGGAGAGTTTAGCTGTCTGACGTCAAGGATGGGAGCCTACGGGAGGGAAAAAAACGCCAGAGGCGACTGTAGGGAGGGTGGGAGGGGACGTTTGTTGGCACAACGGAGGGCAGCGAGCATAAAAACATGCATTAAAAACGTCACAACAGACGCTGGTTAGTGCTCTACACACACCAGCCTGAGCCAGTCTGATGGAAGGAGAAACGACCTCCGAGGAAGAGATGTGGATGAATGGCGACGTGAAAGAACTCACGTTGGTTTGGTTTCTGAGTCTGAAGCCGATCTGAGCGACGGTTCATCAGGAAAGCAGCCGCCTGAGAGGATGATGCAAAAGATGACCCAAATACTTTAACAGGAAGTTCAGTCTGCAAAGTGCTGCATTCTCATCCACAAGATGCTTGATTTAGGGCAGGAATGACGGATTTATTTGGGGTCCAAATATCTATGAAGCTTGAATTCCTTTCATTCCTCCACAGCAGATAGGCCCAAATATTTACATCCAGTCATTCATGGTTATATCTGTTGAACCAGTTCACCAGACCTAAGAAGGCCTCTGGCTTCCCTCAGGATAGCTGACCGTTCCTCTGGCCATTCCAGAACCTTACATTCTGCTTTATCCTGTTCAGAACCAGTTTTTAGAGTGTTTGGAATCATTCTATTGTTTAAGGCTCCAGTTTTGTCCCGGTTACGATAACATAACAGCTTATTTAGGTTGAGGACTAATAAAAAGTTCCATCCAGCTAAAGGAGAGAAACCCAGACTCCTGCCATATGTGGTTCTGAATCTGTTACAAAGAATGGAATGTGTTTGTTTCACCAAAGCAGTAGAAACCAGAGCAAAGCTCCAGCTAGTCGAACATTTAACACATAAAAATTAACCAGAAATAAAGCAGCGTTACCGCAGCAGCACCTAGAGCCAAAATATGACATATGCATTTTTTTCAACTGGCAAATGGCTGTTTCCAACTAGTATATTCCTTTGTTCAACTAGCTTAGGCCGTTTCTGAACTAGCTTAGGCCGTTTTTGAACTGGCATATGCCATTTTCAAAACTGGCAAATGGCTGTTTCCAACTAGTATATTCTTTTGTTCAACTAGCTTAGGCCGTTTCTGAACTAGCTTAGGCCGTTTTTGAACTAGCTTAGGCCGTTTTGAAAACTGGCAAATGGCTGTTTCCAACTAGTTTATTCCTTTGTTCAACTAGCTTAGGCCGTTTCTGAACTAGCTTAGGCCGTTTTTGAACTGGCATATGCCATTTTCAAAACTGGCAAATGGCTGTTTCCAACTAGTATATTCTTTTGTTCAACTAGCTTAGGCCGTTTCTGAACTAGCTTAGGCCGTTTTTGAACTAGCTTAGGCCGTTTTGAAAACTGGCAAATGGCTGTTTCCAACTAGTTTATTCCTTTGTTCAACTAGCTTACGCCGTTTCTGAACTAGCTTAGGCCGTTTAGAAAACTGGCAAATGACTGTTTCCAACTAGTATATTCCTTTGTTCAACTAGCTTAGGCCGTTTCTGAACTAGCTTAGGCCGTTTTGAAAACTGGCAAATGGCTGTTTCCAACTAGTTTATTCCTTTGTTCAACTAGCTTAGGCCGTTTCTGAACTAGCTTAGGCCGTTTTGAAAACTGGCAAATGGCTGTTTCCAACTAGTTTATTCCTTTGTTCAACTAGCTTAGGCCGTTTCTGAACTAGCTTAGGCCGTTTAGAAAACTGGCAAATGACTGTTTCCAACTAGTATATTCCTTTGTTCAACTAGCTTAGGCTGTTTTTGAACTGGCATATGCCATTTTCAAAACTGGCAAATGGCTGTTTCCAACTAGTATATTCTTTTGTTCAACTAGCTTAGGCCGTTTTGAACTGGCATATGCCGTTTTCAAAACTGGCAAATGGCTGTTTCCAACTAGTACATTCCTTTGTTCAACTAGCTCAGGCCGTTTTGAACTGGCATATGCCGTTTTCATAACTGGCAAATGGCTGTTTCCAACGAGTTTATTCCTTTGTTCAACTAGCTTAGGCCGTTTCTGAACTAGCTTAGGCCGTTTTCAAAACTGGCAAATGGCTGTTTCCAACGAGTTTATTCCTTTGTTCAACTAGCTTAGGCCGTTTCTGAACTAGCTTAGGCCGTTTTCAAAACTGGCAAATGGCTGTTTCCAACGAGTTTATTCCTTTGTTCAACTAGCTTAGGCCGTTTCTGAACTAGCTTAGGCCGTTTTCAATACTGGCAAATGGCTGTTTCCAACTAGTACATTCCTTTGTTCAACTAGCTTAGGCCGTTTTTGAACTGGCATATGCCATTTTCAAAACTGGCAAATGGCGGTTTCCAACTAGTACATTCCTTTGTTCAACTAGCTTAGGCCGTTTTTGAACTGGCATATGCCGTTTTCATAACTGGCAAATGGCTGTTTCCAACTAGTATATTCCTGTGTTCAACTAGTTTAGGCCGACAAAACACAAGAAAATGGTTCTGCTCTGATCAACAAGAAATCCAAAACCAGACGTGTTCAGAACTCTGGAGGAGCAGACTCGGCTAGCCATGGTAGCCATGTTGACTCGTTCAAACAGCTCAGTCTGTTCCTACACTAACACGCCTCCAATCATTTGATCTGCTGAACCTAAAATAGTCTATCAGGCTTTGTAGATCAGTCTCCCTCTGGAGATCTTGGACAATGTCTCCTGGACCGTCCTCATTATGGACAGCTGGTTTGTTTCCTCTAGCAGCTCTCAGAGTGTTTGTAGTTTTGTAAATGTGCTGGTCATCCTGAGGTCACATCATTAGGGTAAGTTTCAGTCTTGAATTTGGCCTTTCTAGCTTCAAGAGGAAACAATCTCTGCAGGTTTATAGACTCACCAACTCCTCTGCAGGTTGAAGCTTCTCATCATGATATCATGGCTGATCGTTTAGGTCTGAATCCCGTCCCGATGCTGCAGCTTTCCTGGGTTTTACACACTGATTGTACTTTGTTCTGGCTGCACCCTCCCCTCCTCTAAAGGCCTGTAAGCCTCCCCTGAGTGGATTATCCCCCTGTGTTTTTATTCTTTCATCTCCGCAGCACCCGCATTAATGGGTCCGGCTCCCCAGACCTACATTAGTGGATGGCTCACCCTTCGGGATGAGGGTCATCTCATGGCCACGGGCGAGAGCGGGCTGAGCCGCGGCGGGTCTTTCTTCTGTCTGGATGGCAGGAGGAGAGGAGGTCGAGCTGAGTTCAGGCACTTAGACGGAGCTGGGTGCTCTGACCTAGTTCTGACACCGAGGGCTGGGTGTGTTCTGGTTCAACATAAACGCTCCATTAAAACGTCCCCACATGAAGAGCTGTCCTGTTCAGCTGAGTGGCTGTAGGAATGCTAACCTGAAACAGCCGTTTGGATCCTAAAACATCCATTTTGACCCGCAGGGTTTAGCCGTGACACAGTCCAACCAACAGCACCTGGAGAAATTCTTCTTGTTTTGATAATTAACAGGCAGCAGCTATGAATCTGAGCTGAGATGGAAAATAAAAGCTGCTGAGGATCGAAATGTTTCTGCTAAAGTTCTGCTCCTCTCAACACAAACCCAAACCTTTGATGTTGAACTCCAGAACCTTCTCAGACTCCCGTTCTGTCCAACAAGTGGTTCATTCCAACATCAGAGGGCTATCATGAGGATTTTAACTTATTCTCATTGTTTATTACACCACAGAATTCGCATGCCGCTGCCACCGCCGTGCCTGAGAGCTGCTAGTGTTTAGAGGTTGCCCCCCCCTCTGCCTACAGAGGAACAAATTGACTTATTTTGAGATTAAAACCCATTTTCTACTGAAGTTGTGAGTTTATAGAGATGATGTTAGGTCCCAGGCTGGGTCTGAGCTTGTTTCCCCACCTGAGAAGAAGCTCTTGGTGCGCAGGTAGCTGACGCTGAGCCTGAGGATGGACAGCTTGTCCAGGCTGGAGATGACTTCTTCAGGGAAGGGCAGCAGGCTGGCGAGGCGGTCCAGTTCTGAGTTCAGGCGGTCCCGATGACGCTTAGAGGGGTTGGTCTTGGTGCCCTCAGCTGGACTGGGTTTAACTCTGGAGATAAAACCAGCATCAGCATATTTAGAATAAACACATCTTCCTAATTTTAATCTAGATTATCTAAACTGCTTTAGATTTTCCACATGTTCAGACGATTTTTTCCGGATTATAACAGTTTTTTTTTTTTAGCTTTTTTTCTAATCATTAAACACTGAAAAACAATTGTTGTTCTGATGCATCCAACTCAAATGTTTAAAGATCAGTCAGACTGGATGGAAGGAATCCATCAACAGCAGTTTTTAAGTCTTGCCACAGATTAACTTTGACTAGACCAATCCTGTTTCACCATGATGATGGCGTGTTCACGGGGAGATGCACCGTTAGCTTTCCTGCAAGGATGTCATTTTGCATGTAGGTAATAAAAAAAATCTATAAAGTTTAATTTCTGAGCAGAGATCCTTCAAAAAGCCTGATATGTGGTGGACAAGTTATAGCTCTGCTTTCACTGGCTTTTATTTTGGGCTTTTAGTGTCAGGGGGCTCGAATAGAAAGGAACAGATTTGAATTTGCTAATAGAAATAAACAGGTTAAACTAATGTATCCTCTTTGTCTGTTTTCATAGTGATGCATGAGTAAAAACAGAAAGCAGTAAAGCGGTGAAAGGTTCAGGGTTGTAGAGGCCCTGCTTCTGGAAACGGTCACAAAGATGATAAAATAATCTGAAGCTGCTTTAAAGACGGGAAGAAAGAGGAACAAAGATGATAACATCCATAAATAATGACTCAAATGTCAGATTGACTTCGTGTGACTCTGCCTCGGATGTGACCCTCTGCTGAAATGTCTCTCGTGTTTTTATTTGCTTTTCTTCTGCTGAGTTCTTCCCCAATGTGGCTCCTTTCTTTCCACAGAGATAAAGGCAGCGCTATAGGTAACCAACCGCCTGGGACCCAGGGCAGCCAGGCAGCCGCCTGGGACCCTGGGCAGCCAGGTAACCGCCTGGGACCCTGGGCAGCCAGGTAACCGCCTGGGACCCTGGGCAGCCAGGTAACCGCCTGGGACCCTGGGCAGCCAGGTAACCGCCTGGGACCCAGGGCAGCCAGGCAGCCGCCTGGGACACTGGGCAGCCAGGTAACCGCCTGAGACCCAGGGCAGCCAGGTAGCCACCTGGGACCCTGGTAGCCGCTTGGGACCCTGGGCAGCCAGGTAGCCGCCTGAGACCCTGGGCAGCCAGGTAACCGCCTGGGACCCTGGGCAGCCAGGTAACCGCCTGGGACCCAGGGCAGCCAGGTAGCCACCTGGGACCCTGGTAGCCGCTTGGGACCCTGGGCAGCCAGGTAACCGCCTGGGACCCTGGGCAGCCAGGTAACCGCCTGGGACCCTGGGCAGCCAGGTAACCGCCTGGGACCCAGGGCAGCCAGGTAACCGCCTGGGACCCTGGGCAGCCAGGTAACCGCCTGGGACCCAGGGCAGCCAGGTAACCGCCTGGGACCCAGGGCAGCCAGGTAACCGCCTGGGACCCTGGACAGAGCCTGGGACCCTGGACAGCCAGGTAACCGCCTGGGACCCTGGGCAGCCAGGTAACCACCTGGGACCCAGGGCAGCCAGGTAACCGCCTGGGACCCAGGGCAGCCAGGTAGCCACCTGGGACCCTGGGCAGCCAGGTAACCGCCTGGGACCCTGGGCAGCCAGGTAGCCGCCTGGGACCCTGGGCAGCCAGGTAGCCGCCTGGGACCCTGGGCAGCCAGGTAACCGCCTGGGACCCTGGGCAGCCAGGTAACCGCCTGGGACCCAGGGCAGCCAGGTAGCCACCTGGGACCCTGGTAGCCGCTTGGGACCCTGGGCAGCCAGGTAACCGCCTGGGACCCTGGGCAGCCAGGTAGCCGCCTGGGACCCTGGGCAGCCAGGTAACCGCCTGGGACCCTGGGCAGCCAGGTAGCCGCCTGGGACCCTGGGCAGCCAGGTAACCGCCTGGGACCCTGGGCAGCCAGGTAGCCGCCTGGGACCCTGGGCAGCCAGGTAACCGCCTGGGACCCTGGGCAGCCAGGTAGCCGCCTGGGACCCCGGGCAGCCAGGTAGCCGCCTGGGACCCTGGGCAGCCAGGTAGCCGCCTGGGACCCAGGGCAGCCAGGTAACCGCCTGGGACCCTGGACAGAGCCTGGGACCCTGGACAGCCAGGTAACCGCCTGGGACCCTGGGCAGCCAGGTAGCCGCCTGGGACCCTGGGCAGCCATAAGAACGAGCCAAAGGAAGCGTTCTGCGGCATGCATGACCTCAGGAAATCCTTTCCCCCTCTCAGCCCCCCCTTACTCCAATGTATGCGATGTATTGTGATGAACTGTTTGTACTGAAACTGAAATCTCGATTGTAATGTAAATTGCAGTTGCCAATAAAAATTGATTGATTGATTGAAAATATGCCAAAAAAATATTATTTACAAGAAACTTAAAATAAAAAAGATTGACAAATAGACAAAAAGATTAGAACAAAAATCCAAAGACAGGGGAAAAAAGGTAAGAAATATCAGATAACATCCTAATGTGAGGAAAATGACTAAATAACAGATGTGAGGCGGTGAAAAAAAAGACTTAAAGATAGAGACAACAGAACAACAGCACAGAAAGCAAGAACATTTATTAATATGCCCCCAAAATAAGGATAAACCCAGAAGAACACAGACGAAAACCATCTATAAATGCATAAAAACCTGTTAACAGATATCCGCACCTTAGTAATAATACATCAAATTAGAAATACTTGCTGCTTTAAACATAAAATCCTCTAAAATCTAAAATAAGGACACAGATCAGGACGTCAGAGTGACACTGAGCATATTTCCAATGGTGTGTGGCCCCCCCCGCGGCCCTTGGCTTTAATATCTCTTGATCCGCTCCTGGATAATCGGATAATTAATGAGGAGATAATTACCCCTCTGCAGACTGCAGCTCCCAGCTGCCGCCCACAGGGGGAGCACTTCAGACCTAAATCCTGCAGGGTAATAATCCCATGTTTACAAACTGCCTGCCGCTGCTGAACAGGGAGGATTTATAATAAGCTGCATCTAACATTTCCACATCTACTGATAGGCGCCTCATTAGCGCACTTTTACAACTCACCCCCTTTGCGCCGGTTTCCTGCGCTTCCTCCCTGCGTACATGTTTGCGTTGATTTGGGAGATTCAGGTTAGAATCGGTGAAAGAATCAGAAAGAATCCCGGAGTTCACATCAAAAGGAAAGGTTTTAGTTTTCATTCCGCAGCCGGACTGTCAGAAACAGCGGCAAAAGTCTCCATGTGGCGCTAATTCCTCTACAAGCGTGAGTCTGACAGGAGCGCAGGTTCATTTCCCGCATCCAAAGGAGCCGCAGTCCGCTGCGCTCCCACACTGCGTCACATCCAGCGCTGCGCAAAAAAACAAAGAATGAAATAAAGAAAAGAGGCAGTTTGAAAGCTCACATCCCACCGGAACACGATCAACTTCAGCTCCCTGGCTCCCTCTGCTCCTCTCCTCCTCCTCCTCCTCTAGGGTCGGTCAGAGCGCGCTCCCAGGGCTCTGGTACAGCGTCGAGAGCGCGCATGGGAGAGGACCGTACGTGACGTCAGAGTCGTATGAAAGTTACATTAAAAGTTAATGTGAAAATGTTTTTTTTTTTATCAAAAGGTGTTTCTTTAATGACCAGATTTCTAATGATGCGAAACGCCCCTTCAAAATAAAAGCCGACAGCGTCAGTTTCTTAAAGCTGCAACAAACCCCTCAAAGATGTAGAGATCATCACATCAAGAGAGGGGAAATTGCATTTCTTAATAAGTGATGCAGACATCCTGGAACCCCCCCCCCCCCCCCCCCCCCCCCCCCCCCCCCCACAAAAAAATAAATAAATAAATAAAAGAAAAATGAAGTTCCCTCCATAGTTCCCTAAATGATACACATCCCATTTTTTATTACATGTTTAAAATGTTCTCTGTGGTTAAAAGTGAATGTGGAAGTTATCTGGAGGCTTAAACATCCAGAGAAATATAATATTTGGTTAAAGCTTCTCTTTAACTTCAAAATCTTCTAATCTTCAGGTACTGTTAGGGGAAGGTTAAATAAAGCTTTCAGGATGGGACCTTCAGAGACTTTCTGAGGCCGATCGTTCCCTGAAAGTAAATTAAATTCAATTTATTTCTATAGCGCCAATTCACTACATGTCATCTCAAGGCACTTTACATTTCACCAGATCATCCAGACAAATATGTATTTTCCATCTAAGGAAAACCAGCTGATTGCATCGACTCATTGACTCAAATGCAATCCCTCACACTAAGCATGCCTGTAGCGACAGTGGAGAGGAAAAACTCCCTTTGAACAGGAAGAAACCTCCAGCAGAACCAGGCTCAGTGTGAGCGGCCATCTGCTGAGGCCGACTGGGGTTCAAGGAGACAGAAGCAGAGATACAAAAAGCAGCTGTAAAAGGCGGCCCCGTCCAGGAAACACACAGTCAGAGAAACAGGACTACACTGGAAAACAGGCCGATCTCCAGCATCTATAAACAAAGGTGTTGATGGCAGCAGCACAGCTGATATTTCTCTCCAGGATGGAGTCACAGCCAAACAGGAACAGACCAGATGAAGCTACTATGAGAAAAAGCAGAGAGAGCAGAACGTTAGAGATTGAACTAACAGATTTTACAGATTGGAAGAAAAGAGATAGAATGAAGCAGAATGATGAAAAAGGGAATAAGGAAACAGCATCAATGTTGAGTGTTTTAGAAATCATCCACCAATTGATTATATGGGTGGAACCTTAGAAAGCATGGTCTAGTTCCCCGGCACAATTCCTAATGTCGCATCGGTGTCAATGTCTGAACCTGGAACCGATTTCTATGGTGAAAAAATAAATAAAATAAAGCTTAACAACTCTACAGATTGGACACAGGACTCTGGAAACCAGATGCAGTTGTGTTGCTCTAAAATGCAATTGTGTTAAATTAGGAAACACTGAAAAAACTTCCTGAGTGAGAAATAAGCATATAGTCAATACAGAGGAAACACTGCCACCTGGTGGACACATGAGATATTACTCTGATTTTAAATTGATTGGTTAAAGTAAAGAACTCCACTTCTGTTCCAGCCACTGACACAGGCGTCAATGCTATTAATGTTTGTTACTGCAGTAGAAGCATTAATCCTGCTGTTTGAAAACACTTTTGTAGAATTTAGAGGATTAACTAAGAGCTTTTTATTCAAGTAAAGGTGTAAACGTACAAATTTTAAAACTACTAAAATTACCAAAAATAAAAGTGATGCTTTAAACCTTATTCTGGTTGCTGCACGACTTTAGTAAAGGAAACTTTTTCCACATTTCCACACTTCTGGATGGATAACTAATGTTAACAGTGCTAAATTTAAATTTATATCTTTGTATCACCTTGAAAAACGATTTATTTTGGTGCAGCACCGAGTCCAACCACAAAAAAATTAATTGTCTTGATGAAGATAATTATATTTATGGTTTTTATTTTTTAAATACCAACAGGCCATGATGAAAATGAGCTGAAATGACACAAAATTAACGAGTCGATTTATAAAAGTAGTAAAGGAAAGGAGTAAAAAGTTGTCTAAAGATAATTACTATTAAGGTAACAAAGAATTTAGGTAAACATTTTTACAGCCAATATATTTCACATATGAAATAGAGAATATAGGAGATGCTGACGATAAATATCTGTATTTTGTTCCCAAGCAGAGCAGCCAGTTTCCACCCATCTATAAAGCTGTTTTTTGTAATTAGAGTAGAAACAGTTGGTGAGCAGAAGGAAGGATCATGGATGCATCTTTAAAGCAGAATTAACTCTGGAAGAAAAAATTGTTTTCCACCCTTAGAATAAAAAAGCAGTTTGTATGGATTTTGGTTCAGTTGACTATAGAAGAAAACCTACGAAATGTCCACAATAGAACCAAATACCTTAGAGTGGATGGATGATTTAATAATAATAATTACAAAAGTTAAAGACTAAAGAGGATTAACACTGTGTTTGAATTCATGGGCTGCGTCTTCCAAGGATGCCGTCTACCTGGAATGGATCCTTGGAAGTCCTTGAAAATAAGGAGACTGGAAGAGTTTTGGCTGTGAATTCAAACAGGTCCAGCCTTTGGCGGCTTTACCGTACGCTCTGTTGCTTAGCAACCGTGACAGTTGACACACAATGCAGAAAAAGAATGAGTACCGAACTTTTCAAAACTGTTTCTTTTTTTATTTTTCGTTATGGTAAAGTGAACAAAGACTCACGAGAATCCAGAGTGGAATAAAGGTTCCTGCGCAGCAGAAACAAATCAAATCAAATGTAATGATAGAAACCTTAGTCAGTTAAATAACCTGCTGCTGTCATTCTGCACATCTCTGATGTTGCTGCTATTTTCTAATATCCATTACTGTATATTGGTTATTTATTCTCCAGGTGCACAGTTTTAATATTTTATTGTTTATATTTTAACTCTATACTATGATGTTATTTGTGCTGCAGTAAATTTGCCCATTGTGGGACAATAAAGGGATTTTCTATTCTATAAAAGGGGCAGAAAGATATTAATAAATCTAAACAATGTATGCATAAAAAATATATCTGTAAAATCTCTAATACTCAACAACAAAAAATACTTAGTTAAGCAAATTGTACAAAATAGGAATTAAAAATTAATATTTTTACCGGTTTATAGTCCCCACACTGCAAACTATCCACATACTAGTATTATATTAAACTGAACTTCCAATTTTCACCACTGTTTGGCGCCACATAACCTTTCCTCTGATCACGGAGCAGCCGGCTTGCTTGGACTCGCAATGAATCCTGGGTAAACCAAGGATACCGAGGATACATCGACCCGTCCTTCAAATCGGTCAAAAGGGACGCATTATAAGGCTGCATAACGAGGAGTCTTGGAATCTGTCCTCGGCGCCGCGCTATGACGTAATCGGTGTTAGGTTTATTCAATGATAATAAAATGAATGTCTGTGTGTGCTTATGAAACATTTGAGCAAGTAGATGATTCACTTTTTCTTGTGATTCAGTCGTGGAGCGTCCTGCCTTATGACCTGATCAACTGTCCTGTCAGAACAATACTCTGTTTGTAACCATGTGTTATGTTCTGTTAATAAAGTGCTCTGCAGAGGAGGTCCGGTACAGACAGAGTGTTGGGTGCAACCGTCTCTCCTCCTGCAGGAAGTTATTTGAAAATCCCTTACTGCGTCTTTCAGTTCTTCTTTTACAAACCTACATTTTTGAACCCAACAATCGGCCTTGGAATCTGGCCTTTGGAGGACGCATCCCATGAATTGGAACAGAGCAAAAATCCTTTAGTTTTGGTGTGTAGCTCCAGTTTACCAGGAGTACTTGAATGCACCATGCTCCAGTTAGAGGGACTCAGAACCAGCGAGCTGCTGGAGCTCAGAATCCAGGCAGTGATGTTTACATTCAGCTTCCTGTTACTTTAGAGGAGCAGCTACTTACCTTATAGCTGCTGTCATACGGCGACATCAGGTTCTGGTTCGGTCCGCTTCAGTCAATGTCCTCAAATAAAGGAGCGGTGACAGCTGGGAGTCGTCTCTGCTGCTGGCGTCACTTCAGAAATCTGCCCTCCTAACTCAGTTCTTCATATATCTTAACGTTATAATTTAAAACCAAACCGGTTGCAGTGATCAGATCACCTTTAATAGGATATTGATTTACAGTCTGACTCAAACACTCCGATACAGTTTTAAAAGTCAAATATGGAGAGAAAATCCACAAGATAAAGGTAAAGAAGCCAAAAAAATACATCAAGAGTAGCGGATTATGCATGAGCTGTGCAGCAAAAATACAAAATAACAGAGGCGTGGGTCAAACAAAGGCAATACATTATTACAATACGGGATATATGAAAGAAAATCAGCTAGATGACAAATAATGGATGTATGTACAAACACGGCCACACGGATACTGCATAATGGAGGCCTGACGAAAACAGCTGGAATATTAAAGCCTTGGGATAGTGAGAGAGCGACGTACAATATATATTTATATCTCTATACATAGAATACTTTGTGAGACAAAAGGCACTGAGAGAGGAGATCGCTCCTCCATGGGAAGTGCTGATGTTGGGGTTTTATCTGACCGGATCTGAGCTGCAAACTTTAGATCTTCTCTGAGGCTTAAACGGGATACAGGAGAGGATATATGGGGATCTTTTTATTTATTTTCATTAATCTACAGCTGCTTTGGCTTTAAACTGCTAAAAGGTTTAAAACGGAGCCACAGCTGGAGCTAAACGCTCCAACATTTCATGTAAAAAACATGAAACCAGCAGCAGATCGACGCCTCTTTGCTCCAATCGGAAACTAAAAGTCTGGAGCGGAAATTTATCGCATGTCGGCGGCCGAAAATGTGACAAAAACGGTTGAATGAGACGATTGCTTCCGTGTTAGGAAGCTGAACGTTGAATATTCGTTCCCTTTGGTATCCTCAGGAATAAATGGCTTTGGTTTCAAAGGTTTTGGTTCTCACACGAACAATTCGAGGTAATTTCCTGTAAAATCAGACAGTTTTACTGATAAGCGGAAGAAGTGTTATGAAAGTTGGCTCAGGTTTGGCTGAGTTGTTAAAACCAGGTCATGTTATAAAGGCATTCATTAATTAGTTTTTCCATTTATTTTCCTTAATTCATATATACAATAGCTGCCTTACGTGGTTTTACTTCTGTGTTTTGCTGCTGGACGGGTTATAAAGTGATGAGACATGGAGGATGAGAGCCTGGTTTAAATAAACCAATGAATGTCTTTTAATCTAGTGCAAACAGAGTGCAACAAGTATTATTCTAGAAAAAAAATAAGTGCTAAAGTCTTAATTTGTGCCCGTTTAGTTTTTAAAAAGTGGCTGTAACGCTTTCTTTTACAGTACATCAACAACTATGTCATAACATGATAATAAAATAGCAAGTTGTACTTTAATAATAGGTAACAAGAAAAGGAATTTTAAGGTAAAGTCAGACTTTTTAGATTTCAAACTAGGGATGCACGATATTGGGATTTTGGCCGATATCCGATATTTTAAAACTCATGTAGCCGATAACCGATATCGATACTGATGTTAAAGCTGGACAAAAATAAGTAGTCATTGAAAATAGCAGTTTTTTTAAAAACGAGGTATCGATCTATTTTACTTTCAAAATCTCGTGAAATTTCATCGTTCTGTTACAAACTCTCGTGATATTTTGCAAATTCTTGTGAGATTTTGTTAGTAAAATAGATCGATACCGCGTCAATATATCAACATATAAAAATATGGCAAAATTTCGTGAATTTTCGGGGGATTTCGCAGCATAACGATGACATATAGCAATATTTCATTAGTAAAAGAGATTGATATGGTGTTTTTAAATGGCAATATATCAGCATATGAAGATATTGGGATATTTTAAGGTATCAATATTTTTTCCCTCGTCTTTAGAAGTTTTTAAGTCTGTAAAAAAGAAGTTTTTGAGGAAGAAGAAGTAGTATTTTTATTTATTTTTTATTTTTTTAGACTTTAGAAACTCGGTGGGGTGGCCGATGTCCGATATTCAGTCCGATAGGGGGCCGATTATATCGTGCAAACCGTTATTACCAGGTTACTCATATTCTATTCGCAGACAGCAATAAAATATGTTATATAACAGAAAAGCAAACCTAGAATACAGAAAGACGGTCTTCTAAAATAAACTCTTATTTATATGTAACTTGAGTTCAGTTTTATAATGCTTTACATACCTGATCATGAGTTCCAAATTACTTTGTAAGCCTTTCACTGGAAAAAATCTACATCTAGATAATTAATTTTTTCTTAAAATAAATGCATTTGTCCTTGAATTGAGACATTTTTCCAGTGGAACAATTTGCATTTAAAATAAGAAAACACAATTGCATCGCTTTATTTCAAGTGCATTTTATCTAAATATCTTATTTTAAGAGTAAAATACTCATTCCATTGGCAAACTATCTAATTTACCTAGGCAAATTAAGGGTAAATACACTTAATTTAAGACATTTTTACTTATTTCTAGATCGTTTTTCTAGTGTTGGTAAATGGCGAAAAATAATAACGGTAATTTTCCACCAAAAGGTCACATACAACTTTTATAATTACATGCAGATTATTATTTTTTTATTATTTACCTTCATTTTGGGGTCATTCTTGTAACCAAGTAGTATATTGTGACTTGCAGTGTTATTACCATGTTATTAAATGGTTATTAATGTAAAAGAAAGCTACCAAAGTGGCTCCAGGAATCTCATTCTAAGTGTTTCTGTGCTTTGGCAGAATAAATATTTTTTTTAAATGAGCACAATCTCAAAGTTTGGCTTAGTGCTGTTAAAAGCAATTTGGTCGATTTAAAACTCTTTTTTTTTTTTCCCCTTTATTTTTTAAAAAGCTCTGTTAGTTTAAGGCACTGTCTGTGTTTTAACCCCCCAGACGAGAAAAGAGCAGAAACACAGAAGAAAAAAAACATATAATTAAAGGAAAGGATAGAAACATCTGGCTCAGAGACGAAGCTTTAAAATGTACAAACAAGCAGCTGTTTTTCACTGAATCGACTCGACTTTCAGGCTGTTAGTAGGTTGATGACGTCACTGTTGTGCGTTTTTTTTTATATCCTACCCTGTCTGTCTGCAAAGCAAAGCCGCCCTCTGTGGGACACTTGAAATGGACCTAATGGAGGCGGATAAAAACAGCAATAAAAACAGTGACATATCCGATTCCTCTCAGCGTTCGGATCAGGAAGCAAACAGAGCGGAACGTTTTGTGCGCTGGAGGCGACAGCGGGAAGAAAAAAAACAAAAAAAAAAACGGCTGCTTCAGTGTTCTGGTCTTTTGTTAAACTTTCACTGTAGGTGTAAATAATGGATGCAGGGACGTACGGCGCAATACCGCCCATGGCCTCTAGGATTGGAGGTTCTCTCCAAATCAGGAGGCAGTTATCAGTTCTGGATCCAATTAAGGCAACTGCTGCCCCCTGGTGGAGAACCCAGACCAACACGCCTGGTTTTTTTTTTTAGACTTGCAGTGATTTATGGATCTTCCATCACTTCCAACGAGACCGAACGCCTCACGGCCGTTCCTAAGTGTTTCAAATAAAAGTTTTAATGCTTTATCTTTCTCTACGTGTCTCTAGACGCGCGCCAACAGCTCAGCCCAGTGCTTCCATTCATTTCCATCGTGTTTCTTTAAGGCTTTTCTGCAGGTCGTTAGAGAGTCTGGTTATTAAATGATGGGAATACAGTTCTTTCTGTTACATGTGAACAACTTTAGGATACAAACATGTAAAATAAATCTAAACCTTATTTTTAATGGGGGTTTTAAAGACTCCCTGTTTAACTAGATATTACTATAAAATAGACGATTATCCAGCTTAAAAATTCTATAAAATTGCTTGAAAAGCTCCTATCTGATGGACATTGGAGGAGAATAATATGTCATTATTTATTAGACCGTATCACTTGCATTTTCTTCTCAGATGAATCGTCTGTAGGTCTGGACTTCTTCACCTTGAGCAAACCTGAACTTTAGCTGTTCTTCAGTCTAATCCGCTCTAGTCCACCCCAGTCTGTAAAGGTTTTCCTCAGCGGCTGCCTAGTCACATGAGTTTCAGTCCGGTTTTCCAGGCGGCTCGCTCCTATTTGTTCTCCGTGAGGCACAGCTTCCCGTTGGACAGCGAGGTGAAGCAGAATCCTCCGTTGGCAAAGGCGGGATGGTTTTCCATCTGTGGAGACGTCAGACACAGATTAGAGGCTCAAAGCCATCTGATGAGTCATTTCATGGGGCGTAGCGGCAAAAAATCTTATCTAAATAAGTTATTTTTTCTTGAACCTAGCAGGTAAGTGAGACATTTTGCTAATAAAACAATTTAGTTAAAATAAGAAAAAAACAATTGAATTATTTCCAGTACATATTCTCTAATTACTTTATTATAACAATAAACATACTTGTTCCACCGGCATCTTATTCACCTACTCTTATTTACGAGTAAATACACTTAAAAAAATTATTTATTTTTTATTTCTAGATCATTTTTGGAGTGTAAATACTAAAAAACAAAGCAGACAAAAATTGTACTGCTTACAGAAGAGGATTAGGGCCACTGAAAAAAAAAAGTTAACTGATTTTTAAATTTTATTTTACTTAAAGTGAGAATTCTGAGAAAAAAGTCAGAATTCTGAGATTAAAGTGAGAATTCTGAGAAAAAAGTCAAAAATCTGGGATTAAAGTCAGAATTCTGAGAAAAAAAAGATCTTTGACTTTAATCTCAGAATTCTGACTTTTTTTCTCAGAATTCTGACTTTAATCTCAGAATTCTGACTTTTTTTTCTCAGAATTCTGACTTTAATCTCAGAATTCTGACTTTTTTTTCTCAGAATTCTGACTTTAATCTCAGAATTCTGACTTTTTTTTCCTCAGAATTCTGACTTTAATCTCAGAATTCTGACTTTTTTCTCAGAATTCTGACTTTTTTCTCAGAATCTTTGTTCTCAGATTGGATCTTAATGTATATGGTCACCATGAAGGCAGAGATGTGGAGCACTCAGCTTCACTGACAAAGATGTGAGTTGTTTGAGAGGGCCAGTGACACATTGGTGGAAAATGACGGAATTAGGCAACTTTTTACGTGCCTGAGGGGTCCCCTCATTAATGGAGGAGCAGAAGGTCATTAAAACAAGAGAGCTAGTCTCTAAAACAGACATGGCTATGGCTTGATGCTAACATGTTAGTTAGCTGTCAGAATTCTGAGAAAAAAGTATTTCTCAGAATTCTCACTTTTTTCCCATATTAAACTAAAATACAATTTAAAAATCAGTTAACTTTTTTTTTCCAGTGGCCCTAATCCTCTTCCATAACTGCTGCATATTGTTACTATATCATTATTGTTAGAATCACCAAAGATTAATAAAACAGGTTTTCTGACTTCCTTTAAAATATCCCCAGCAAGCTTTGTACCATTAATATCACATCTCATCCTAATCCTGTAAAAAAGCTTTTCTAGGAGGATCGCCCCATGTTGACCACTAGGGGGTGCTGTAGTAAAACACATTTTAACAGATTTTGCAAACCAATAACAAACTGGGTTGTGTTATTTTATCAATGGTGTCAAAAGTACACACATTTGTTACTCAGTAGAAGTAGAAGTATAGATACTGCAGTTTAAAAACACTCTGGTAAAAGTTGAAGTATCAACTTGACCTTTTTACTCAAGTAAAAGTGAAAAAGTATGTGCCTAAAAAACTACTGAAAGTATAAAAGTATAAAGTAACCTTTAAAGCCTGTGTCCGACCTTTCAGACATTTCAACATCTTTTTCTGAATCCCACATTGTAGCATGGCATAGACAATTCATGTTTGCAGTTTGAAGAACATCTGCTTGCTTCTGATGATTTCTTTAGCTAACCAATGAGTGTTTGCGTTCTATGACTCATCCAATCACACTAGTTTTCACTAGATGTGGACGTTAACGTTTGTTTTAAAAATGTAAGGAATAGAAAGTCCAGATACTTGTGTGAAAATGTAATGAGTAGAAGAAGTAGGAAGAAAAATAAGTAATGAGTAAAGTTTAGAAACCTAAAAATTGTACTTAAGTACAGTAACCAAGTATTTGTACTTTGTTACTTGACACCTGTTTCAGCAGAGCGTAAAAATGATCAAAATTGAACTAATATGAATATTAGGGTAAAAATAAACGAGCTGAACTTTAAAGGAAACAATAATAATGTCCAACCTGTGTGTTTTCAGTGAAGTGCAGGAAGGGTTGCTGCATCATCAGACCATTGGTCTTAACCCCCGCAGCCATTTGGTAAGACATCACCGCCTCTTCCGGAGTCGGGGGAACCGCCACAGGGCCGCCTTGAGGAAGAGCCTGGTAGTAGCAGGACGTCTTGGCGGGGATCTGGAAGGCGTCCGTCGCCGTCTGACCGGGATGGATTCCATTAGGGAGATTGGGAGCAGCGGCTTTCCGGAACATGCAGTCCAGTTGTTCAGGAAACTGAAGCGTCTCTGGAGTTCTGAACGCGTTCTGGATGGTGGGACTCGTTTGAAATCCTGATATTTGATTGACAGAGAGGCCTGACCGCTGCTGCTGGCCGTTCAGCGCCCGCAGAGTGTACCGGCTGGAGGAGGGATCTGCGGAAAGACTGGGTTTGGTTGAAACTTCTGGGGCGTACGGCTCCATAAAGTTCCGATGCGTGTTGGCGCCGTTGCACTGGTTTCCCATGAAGAGAAACATTGGGTTTAGGGTTCCTCCTGCGTTTGGGTCGGGGACGGGCCCTCCCAGCTGCGCTGGGGTTTGGTTAGCGTTGAGCTGACTAGCTAAGTCTGTGGGACTGGTTTTGAAAACACTCTGCTGACTGTGGGTTTGGCGACATGAAGGGTTGAACATCTGGTTTGTGGAGCTGCTCAGCTTGAGGGAAGATGGAAGCTGTGGCTGCAGGACGTTTCCTCCAGGAGAACTCATGGGAGGAAAGTCCAGGTGGCTCAGCTTCATGGTTCCAGAGAGAGGAGGCGGCTGTTCCACCAGCACCTCCCCTCCGTTGGGAGTCAGCTGGTTCTGGGCCAGAAAGGGCCAGCTGAGGTCGGGGTTCTGGAGCTCGGCAGCAGAGGGTTTGTCCAGCTGACCTGGAAACATCAACCCCCCCTCCTTCTGGAGCTGCTCTGCCACGTAGGAGAGGATGTCGCTGCGCAGGATGTCATTCAGGTCCTCTTTGAACACCTCGTTGTTGGTGGTGAAGTTGATCAGAGAGTTCTCCCAGCTCTGCAGCTCCTCCGGCCCCACGTCCACCGCCCCGATGACGTCAGCATCCCCAAAGATCTGCTCCAGGGTCTCCACCATGTCCTGAACGGTGGGGTCTAACTTCAACAGCGGATCCTCCACAGGAGGCTTGGGTTTGACCTCTCTGGGCGTGGCGTGGGTGTCCTGGAAGGCCACGTCGCTCAGCTGGTTGATGCTGTTGGGTTTTTCATGCTGGCAGTAAATAGAATGATCCTGGTTCATCAAGCAGCCCAGTAAGGAGTGAGAGTTACTGGATTCATCATCAAGCTTCCGCTGCTTGGGAGCGGAGCAGAGGTCTGAAACCTCGAGGCTGAGAGGCAGTTCGTAGAGCTGAGCCTCTCCGGTGGCAAAGTTGAACGGCATCTGTAGCTGGCGGAGGCGGAGCTGCTCCTCTCCTTCCACATTCCTGCAGAGCAAACAGAGCTGTTTAAAAAGCAGCTGGTCATTGGTTCAGAACGCCATCAGCTCAACCAGACAGACTCACGTCAAAGCTCTCTGTCGGGCCACAATGAATTCTGGTCTCCCATCCTTATAGACCAGCCGGGCGTTGGACTGGACCCACACCCACCGCCGATCTTTGGCCAGCAGTCTGAAGAAGCAGAAACCAGTTTCTCCAGTTCTCAGCACTGGGGAAGACAAGGAGGATTCATCTTTCAGCTCCAAAGAACAGTCACCACCTCTTTATTTCTCTGTTTTTATAGAGAAGCACACAAAGTAGCGCCATCGCAGATCCCTCCTCCCAGCAGCTACAACCAGTGCTGCTGTTTGCACTGGTTTCCACCAACCATCCTGCTTCTTTCTCTGAGGTACGGAGAGCGATGAAAGTCTTGATGATTTAAATTACCCGACTGAGCTGCAAATTTCATTTCATCTAATTACACCACTTTGGCAAAAAAAAAAAAACACATTATTTCCATGAGAGATGTGAGACTCTCCATTATTTAACAGTATTCTGGTTTTTAATTCTAGATTTTCTGACTGTTTTCCTGTTTGCTGCTATTTATAAACTTGCTTTGATGCACCTAAATTTTCAGGAAAGATCAATCTATTCTATTCTATTCCCTTCTATTCTATTCCATTCTATTATGTTCCAATCTATTTTATTCTATTCTATTTTTTTCCATTCTATCAAACTCTATTGTTTTCCATTCTATTCTATTTTTTTCCATTCTATCCAACTCTATTGTTTTCCAATACATTCTATTCTATTCCATTCTATTCTTTTCCATTCTATCCAATTCTATTGTTTTCCATTCTATTCTATTCCATTCTATTCTATTTCATTCTATTCTATCCCATTACATTCTATTCTATTCCATTGTATTCTATTTCATTCTATTCTATCCCATTACATTCTATTCTATTCTATTCTATTCTATTCTATTCTATTCTATTCTATTCTATTCTATTCTATCCCATTACATTCTATTTTATTTTATTCCTATCTATTCTATTTTTTTCCATTCTATCCAATTCTATTGTTTTCCATTCTATTCTATTCTATTCCATTCTATTCTATTTCATTCTATTCTATCGCATTACATTCTATTTTATTCCAATCTATTCTATTTTTTTCCATTCTATCCAACTCTATTGTTTTCCATTACATTCTATTCTATTCTATCCCATTACATTCTATTTTATTCCATTCCATTCTATTCTTTTCCATTCTATCCAATTCTATTGTTTTCCATTCTATTCTATTCCATTCTATTCTATTTCATTCTATTCTATCCCATTACATTCTATCCCATTACATTCTATTTTATTCCTATCTATTCTATTTTTTTCCATTCTATCCAATTCTATTGTTTTCCATTCTATTCTATTGTTTTCCATTCTATTCTATTTCATTCTATTTTATTCCAATCTATTCTATTTTTTTCCATTCTATCCAATTCTATTGTTTTCCATTCTATTCTATTCTATTCCATTCTATTCTATTTCATTCTATTCTATCCCATTACATTCTATTCTATTCCATTGTATTCTATTTCATTCTATTCTATCCCATTACATTCTATTCTATTCTATTCCATTCTATTCCATTTCATTCTATTTTATTCCAATCTATTCTATTTTATTCCAATCTATTCTATTTTTTTCCATTCTATCCAATTCTATTGTTTTTGCATTCTATTCTATTCCATTCTATTCTATTCTATCCCATTACATTCTATTTTATTCCATTCCATTCTATTCTTTTCCATTCTATCCAATTCTATTGTTTTCCATTCTATTCTATTCTATTCCATTCTATTCTATTTCATTCTATTCTATCCCATTACATTCTATCCCATTACATTCTATTTTATTCCTATCTATTCTATTTTTTTCCATTCTATCCAATTCTATTGTTTTCCATTCTATTCTATTCTATTCCATTCTATTCTATTTCATTCTATTTTATTCCAATCTATTCTATTTTATTCCAATCTATTCTATTTTTTTCCATTCTATCCAATTCTATTGTTTTCCATTCTATTCTATTCTATTCTATTTCATTCTATTCTATCCCATTACATTCTATTTTATTCCAATCTATTCTATTTTTTTCCATTCTATCCAATTCCATTGTTTTCCATTCTATTCTATTCTATTCTATTCTGTTCTTTTCCATTCCATTTTATTCCATTCCATTCATCATTTATGTTAAAACTAACTATCTAACAGGATGTATAACTATTAGTTTGAATCACGATGCATAATTTTCTATATTAGTTAATATCTAATAATAGATACCAATAGTTTTATTTATATCATTAGATATTATTGTTCTTTATGTCTAGTTCCAAAAAAAAGTTAAAAACAAACCACTGGACTTTGTTTTCCAAGACTGAAGATGTTTTGCTTCCCATCAGGAAAGATTTCTCACTTCAACCATTTGAGTTCCAGGCTTTATAGAGTCGCCCAACAAAAGCCTTGTTATGGCTTAGAAATCATGCAAACATCTGGTTACATCTGGTTAAAAGTCCTCTAAATTATTATTGACATATCTGAGGACATCTGAATGATTTGCAGGATATTGTCCCTGCAGAGGAACATCTGGACTTTAACTTTCCTTCGAGGACAGTTGACTAACAGAGGATCTGTTACTGGATGAGGAAGGGACGATATGCAATGAATGAGTAGGTAAGAATAGAGGGAGGTACTTCTCAAGTGCTTGTCGGCGCAGTACATCATGTCAGCAGCGTGGAGGAAGCTGTAGCCGGACCCTTTCATGCTGATCTCCACCTCGTTGTAACCCAGAATGATCTTTCCTCTGTGGACACAAACGCACCTCAGATCAACATCAGATGTTTTCTACAAACCCAATCAGAAGCAGATTTTGCTCATTCTCCGAAGCGTTCCCCCAGCAGAGACTCGTACCTGCCGTCGATGCCGATGGGCGTGAAGTCCAGCTTGTGTTTGGTCTGGAAGATCAGCGTCTTGGTGCGGATCTCCAGGATGGACGGCTGCTGCAGCGGAGTGGCGATGGCGAACAGAGCCAGCTGCGGGGGGACCAGCGCGCCGTTCTCCGACACCCGGTTCTGACCGTGGAGGAACTTCAGGCGGCCGCGGAAGTTCAGGGCCTGAAGATGAACGGAAAGAGCTCAGACTGACCGACGTTTTCCGCTGTTGCTCCAACAAAAAAAAGGGGAGGAAAGCGTTTGAGTTACCAGGAATCCAGAGGAGTTATCGAGGAGGCAGCGGAAACGGCAGCAGAAGTTTCTCTCCAGGAAAGAAGAGTTTTCAGGAGGGATGGTCTGCAGATCGTAGGCCACCACGTTGGTGCTGATCTCAGCGCTGTTCTGCTCATCTAGAGGAAACATCAGAGTCAGGATGATCCAAACAAACACTAGATCCACTGTTTAGTCCTTAGGAAAACCAGACATCCTCTCTAAAGCATCTTGACTGTTGGAAACAAGCTGATAAAGATGAAATGGAATCTATAGAAATCAGCTGCTGCATAATAAGTAGAGTTCAAAATGAAAAGGGAAAGAAACACAGATGGAGAAGCAGCCGTCTGCAACGCATGAACTAAACAAATACAAATAAAACTGACATACGACATGCAGATTAAACTATCAACATGATTATAAACATTAAACACAGAAAACAAGCAAATTAAAAGCCAAGCCAACACAGAAAAAAACAAGTCTGGTTAGATGTGCAGAGAGAAAACAGAAAAACAGAAAAAAACCCAGATCATTTAAAATAAACACAAAACAGATGCAAAAACGAAACAAAAACACAAGAGTAGAAAAGCTTCAAACAAAAAGTGTGTAGAAATTCAAAGTCCCAAAGAAAACAAGAGGAGGTTTGCAGCTCAGAGTCAACAGACTTACTGGGATTCTCCGCGCCGTCCACATTGGGGTTGAAGGAGAAGTGAAGCTGGCGTCTGAATAGAGCGCGGTCGTCTGCGTGGATCAGCTCAAACACGCTCTGATGGACCACGTCCGACTGAAATGAAACCACAGAATTCCTCTCATTTCTTTCTCTAATTTTTTAAAAAGACTTGTTGAAAAGTCACATGTTTATTTCTATTCCTCTCCAAAGGTTTCTGTGGAAGTGTGGCGCCCCCTGGCGTTGAAAGGCCGCCTGTTAAACATCAGAAAGGAGGTTCTCCGGCGTTTTCCTCTCCTCTCCCTCGCAGCGTTTCTCCTCAGCAGACCTCAGACCGGCTCTATAAAATGCCAGAGACTAATCACCGCAGCAGCTGCTCCGCTTTAGCAGCTGCTGCAGACTTCCTGCATCAGCGAGCAGCCAGAAAACTCTGTGTTGTTCTGCGAGTGTGTGTCCCCCTCCCGGGAAACGCTCCCCCCACCCCCCAGCTTACAGACACATTTAACCCTGGTTCAAACGGATGTATTAGTGAGTCAAGAGTTCAGAGCCGACAGAGATGTAGAGTTCTCACGCACTCATACGTGATTCAAGGCAAGGCGGTTCGTTTGTGTAACACGTTTAAGGAGCGAGTCAAATCAAAGGGCTTTATATGATGAAAACAGACGAACACGGCAGCAGGAAGATGAAGGAGGACAACAAACTGAAGCTAACCATGTTTCACTTTAAACAATCAAAGGTGGTTGATATGCTGACATTTATACATTTAGGAAAGAAGCCAGCGATTTATAGATGAAAAGAAGTATATTAAATTCTTATCTTTGAGCGGATCTCGTGTGCTCTACTTTCTTAGTTTTAGTGAGGACGCTGGCAACAGCATTCTGGATCAGCCGCAGCTTTCTGATCCACTTTTTAGAAAAATGAACACATGAATTCTTTTTTCAAGGTCCTGCTGACACTCCAGTCCTTGAATCCTGGAAATGTTCTTCAGGCTGACTTTGCTCCTGACTTTGTGAAGGTTCAGCTCTTAGTCCAGCACTACACCCAGATTTAACCCTTTAAAGCCCGATCCAAGAATAAAATAAAACAGAAAATTACCTT
This sequence comes from Cyprinodon tularosa, assembly GCF_016077235.1. Classification (NCBI taxonomy): domain Eukaryota; kingdom Metazoa; phylum Chordata; class Actinopteri; order Cyprinodontiformes; family Cyprinodontidae; genus Cyprinodon; species Cyprinodon tularosa. Next base: position 210,560 of record NW_024039107.1, read on the forward strand.
TTTTTGGTTTGAAGTCATTATTTGCCCTTTTAACAAAATATGTAAAAAGAAAAAACAGAAATACATTTTTGATATTAAAGGAATAGTACACCCAAAACATGATTAGCCTTCATTTTCTACTCACCCCCATGCTGAACAACACTCTGGAGTACTTTGTTGATATCTCAAATGCATCTGGAGATCTGGGAGGCTTCTTGCTGTCTGCTGACATTCAAATAATGGAGGTCTATGGCGCCCGAGGAAGAAAGGTCCATAAAAGTCCACAAAAAACGTGTCAATATTCCTCCATACTGCTCGTCCAATGTATTCCAAGTGTCCTGAGTGGGTAGCGTCCAGAATTTACTCGAAACAAAGTCATTTAGAATGTTTTTAGAGCATAAACAGTAGTGTATAGGATTTCCTGAAAGCACGTTCACGACGCTACGGAAGCCGGCAGACCAAACCGGACGAAAGTGCGCATTCAGCTCAGCAAAGAACTCATGCTCTTCCTCAACACTGAAGTCCTCAGACATTTTTCTTTCGTTGTTTCTTTCTTTGCACAGGTAAACAGCACATTTCTTCTTCTACGCTTGCTCTATCAAGAGCAGACGCTGAATGCGCACTTTCATCTGGTTGGTCTGCCGGCTTCCGTAGCGTCTTGAACTCGCAGGCGCGCGCTTTCAGGAAATCCTATGCACTACTGTTTATGCTCTAAAAACATTCTAAATGACTTCGTTTCGAGTAAATTATGGACGCTACCCACTCAGGACACTTGGAATACATTGGACGAGCAGTATGGAGGAATATTGACACGTTTTTTGTGGACTTTTATGGACCTTTCTGTCTCGGGTGCTGGGGACCTCCATTATTTGAATGTCAGCAGACAGCAAGAACCCTCCCAGATCTCCAGATGCATTTGAGATATCAAAAAAGTACTCCAGAGTGTTGTTCAGCATGGGGGTGAGTAGAAAATGAAGGCTAATCATGATTTGGGTGTACTATTCCTTTAATAATTTATTACTATGCGATAAGTCAAGATTATTTTTTGTGTAGTCTTCTACTGGCTGTTATCAGGTATATCTGATTGTGTACAATAAGATTTTGAGCAAAGTTTTTACCATTAAATTATGCAAAAGGTGTCGGATGCAAAACATTTCAGAAACCGTATGTATCAAATATGATACATTTGGCATTACAGGGTTAAGGCCCGATTGCTGCTTCCTAGCTGGTTTAAATAGAGCTGTATGCTAACATCTGAACCCTTGTTTGGTCCAGAAATACTTTTGTTTTATTTGGATTCAGCTGAAGAATATGTTCCTTATGCAGAGCTGGAATGGGTTCATAGACACATCATGATATGTTAATATAGAGCAGTGAGTCGTCTGCATAGTAACAGTAACATATGTTTATTCTGCTGTAAGCAAGGGGAGGATGTACATATTGAATGGAAAAGGCCCTTAGATGGAGCCTTGGGGAACGCCACTAGTATGCACATATTTAATGATTCAAACATACTGGCTGCAGCCATTGCAAATAACAGTTTGTTTCTTTTTTGTTTCAGAAACATTGAAAAACATCCATACCACCTACATGTTTACTTCAGCATCTCTCCTGTAGCAGACTCCTGCATCAGTCGGCTCCATGTGACCCGCTGGTCACAGAAGCAGTGACTTTCAGATCAGTGAGTCATACCGGTGCATCAGCTGATTTCCGATATTTAGTTTAAAACCCAACATCAACCACAAGGTCAAAACCACACACTGTATAAATGATGATTTTGTTTCCTATAGAGCAGATAATCATCAACAAGTAAAGGTCCGGAGACATTTTTACTTAGAATCTGTCACTTTAAACAGAATTTAACACTGAAGTAGAAAGCAGGTTTTTATCCATCAATGTTATACTTTGAATTTTTATGTATAAAAATATGGAAAAATAGAGCATTTTTCCATTTAAAATCTAAAGTGTTTTTTGAAGTAGAGAACAATCGTTCAGTTTTGTATAATGACAATTCCCTGATTCTCATATTTTATAAAACACCTGAACTGACCTTTTTTTCCCTTTTTTCTGTCTTAATGTTGGCAGTGGGCTTTAGGCTGCCCTGCTAGGCTTTAAACCCGGGTTTAATGGAGACTAAGCAATTCTTAAGCACATATCAAGGTGCTCATTTTGAGCCTGGATAGATGTTTTTCTTATTATCTTCATGATGGAGAATCCTGCTTCACAGCAGCAGGTTGAACCAAACATCCTCTAAATGTCCAGGGTCATCTTTGAGCACCATTTCACTTTTCTTTCACCAGTTCACCGCAGTTCTTCCAGCAGTCCACACTTTCTCTGCTCTCTTTCTCATCTTCTTCTCCTTTCCCATCGCCCAACTAGACTAGTGTCTAAAAGTAGCAGCAGCAGCAACCCAGACTGACAGCAGCTCATTGGCTGATGTGTATCACGTGCAGCCTGGTCCCGGCGAACCGGAGGGCTTTAAAACGATCTAGAAATAAGTAAAAATATCTTGAATTAAGTGTATTTACCCTTAATTTGAGTAGGTAAATTTGATAGTTTGCCAATGGAATGAGTATTGTACACTTAAAATAAGATATTTAGATAAAACGCACTTGAAATAAAGCGATGCAATTGTGTTTCCTATTGTAAATGCAAATTGTCTTGTTCCTCTTTTACCTTCTCAATTCAAGGACAAATGCACTTATTTTAAGAAAAAATTAATTATCTAGATATAGATTTTTTCCAGTGCGTATTAACAGGAGAAGCGGCGCAAGTGAAGTTAGACACTGAACGTCGGACAATATGCGGTAATTTATAAATGTTTTAAATCAGGTTGGGTCCGGATCTGGACCGCAGTCCACTAATCGGTGACCTATAGAGATTCACCATGAAGTCCAGGCAGGTGTCACACAGGTGACAAACTCTAAAGGGATTTTACAGACTCCTCTTATCTTATGTTTGAAGAAAGAGGAGAGAAAACCAACTCTGGAGGTGAACAGAAAAGACTTTAAAGTCAGACGTAGTTTCAATCATTCAAACCTGAGACGTGCGGAACAGAAACCACAGAGAAACACAGCAGTGTGTGAGTCGGTACTTGGCTTCAGCCTAGTTAAAGATCAAGGAGGTTTCTTAGAGCCTCAAAGCAGAAAACCTCGACCAAATCTGGTGACGTCTGCTTTAAGCTTCATGTGGGCGGAAAGATTACCTAAAAATGCGTCCAAATCTCACATAATGTCCTTTCAGTGGTAAGTCAGGCAGGGACCCTGTGCGCTGAGCTGAAGGGATGCTAATGAAATCTGCACATTTTGATGGTTTTATGCTAACTTCTGTGCTTATTGTGGACAGTTTTGCTTTATTTTGCTTCTACTTTATGCAAACAATAAAAAAAGACAATAGATGACAAAGTGTGTGTAATCTAACCAAACATGATTTGGAAAGTATCCCTCAGGGCCTCCCGGGGAGGAGATCATGGGAATGGTGACACATCCGACTTCTTCTCATTAATTAAATGGGTGAGGTCTGTTTATCGTTTTACCTGGTGGAAGCCGAGGAAGTCCTGGATGGTTGGGGACGCGTAGAAGACGTAACCTTCGGCCGTCACCACCAGCACGAAGCCGTTCAGCGCCTGCAGAGAGAAGACAGAGCCTTGATGCTTCCGTTCTCCTCCAATCGGTTCCGTTCCTCTGAATCAAAACCAAACCTGAAGCAGCAGGTCTCCCTCGGAGAAGCTGACTCCATCGATGGAGGTCGCCACGGTGGAGAAGGAGGTGGAGTGCGAGTTAGTCTGAGCGCTGGGGTTGTTTCCTCCCAACATCAGGTCCCTGTCGCCGGTCCAGCTCGTTCCGTTCGGGCTGGCTTTCACGACGGCTGCAGGAGAAGAATAACAAAAAAAAGGATGAGAAAAACCGAACATTTCTGACATTTAATCACCGGAACTTTCACATGATGAAGCACCGACTCTGAAACAGGAAGAGCATTTATCTGTCTGTGTTTGTATCAGGGTGGAGCAGCGTGACGTTTCCTCCATCTCTTCCTCTTCTTATCACTTTGACAGAACCACTCAATAACAGTCACTGAGAGCACCTTAGAATATCCTCTGACATGAAGCAGATGTTCTGACCGGCTTAGATCGACCACCAGCCGCCTGTTCACTCATAATTCTGATCATTCGAGAGAAAACAATGACATTAGAAAAGAAGGGAAGCTCTCTGCAGAAAGTACTCTGGCTTTGAAATCCAACCCTCGTCCTCGCTAGAGGCCAAACGAGGATAACAGGCGGAGCCACAAAATTACCCGCTGGACTGTGATCTGAAAGCACAGGGTTAGGGGACGCCTGGGGGGGAGAACGGCTTCGTGTGAAGTGGCGGACGGAGACACTCGATCGATCGAGAGGCAGATCGCCGCCGATGGAAACCGTCCCTGAAAGACTGAAATGTGTAATTTAGAAGTTTCTGGATGGAAAGCCACAGATTATAACTGCTTTAAAAAGCAACACGGACCGGTCCTACAAAACCAGAACATCCGTACAGAGATTATATTTGACATGCTCCAACTGTGAAGCAGGAAATGCATCACACCGAAGCTTTAAAACTCCAAAGGAATGTCAGGTTTTCACCACGTTAGACGGGTTCCAAATGACCCAGAAGCTCAGCTCCATAACTCAGCCACGTGGAAACACGTCTTATTTGCGTCCCTGTTTTTTTGACATTTAAATAGTTTGTGAGAAATTGAGGAAAATTGGACAGAAACATCTAACGTGGTTCCTCTGCTTTCAGAGTTACAGTTTCAATAAAATGACCTAATGCCCAATGCAAAGCAGGTGAACCCAGGAGACAATACATGTTGGGTTCAATCAAAAGTTAGAAAAATATTTCTAGTTTCACGCAGTGACTCTGCTTGAAGGTTAATCTCTGGCCTGTTTTCCTGTCTGTTTCTGAGGTGAAAAGACTGGAGCTAAGGCCAAACCCATGCTGCCGAGAAAGGCGGGGAATCCCGATGGCAAACAGTGATTCAGCTCTGAGGGTTTTGGTTCTTACATGACTCAGCAGCTTGGCCTTAAAAGGGACAAATAAGAGGTAGAAGATCATTTGATCCGTAGGATCCGGTACCAGATCTGCTCGGTTGGTCGGATCTGGTCGGCCATCTGTAGCCCTGATGTCTTTAAAACAACGTGGTTGCCCGGAAAATGATGATAACATAATGCAGCGTCCGTGTGCCGAGTCGAGAGCATCTGCATTTCTAATCACCAATGAAGTTTTACCAGATAAATAACAAAGCTTAAAGGAATAGTACACCCAAAACATGATTAGCCTTCATTTTCTACTCACCCCCATGCAGACCAAACCAGATGAAAGTGCGCATTCAGCTCGGCAAAGAACTCATGCTCTTCCTCAACACTGAAGTCCTCAGACATTTTTCTTTCGTTGTTTCTTTCTTTGCACAGGTAAACAGCACATTTCTTCTTCTACGCTTGCATTATCGGCAGAGCAGACGCTCAATGCGCACTTTCTTCCGGTTTGGTCTGCCGGCTTCCGTAGAATCGTGAGCGCGCATGGGGGCGCTATTAGGAAATCCTATACACTACTGTTTAGGCTCTAAAACGTTCTAAATGACTTCGTTTCGAGTAAATTCTGGATGCTATCCACTCAGGACACTTGGATTACATTGGACGAGCAGTATGGAGGAATATTGACACGTTTTTGTGGACTTTTATGGACCTTTCTGTCTCGGGCACCATAGACCTCCATTATTTGAATGTCAGCAGACAGCAAGAAGCCTCCCAGATCTCCAGATGCATTTGAGATATCAAAAAAGTACTCCAGAGTTTTGTTCAGCATGGGGGTGAGTAGAAAATGAAGGCTAATCATGTTTTGGGTGTACTATTCCTTTAAAAACTATGCTTATAGTGAACAAAGTAACCGCAAGACCGTGGTATAAAGGGGGAGAGCTAGGCAGGGTTGTTGCCAGCTGTGCTCAGTAGCTAACAGGTTAGCATCTTTTAGCTTGGACAGTTACCCATATTAAGCTACACTTCTTTTAACGTCTCATCAACAAGAAGAACTCTCGTTTTCTTTTTCTAAAATCTCCACAAAAGTCATTTTTTTTTTATGATTTTCCAATTGTCTTCCCCTGCCTCAGATCTTAGTTATATCAGGACTCCTGTTTTGTGTCTCTGTTTTCTGTGTTTGTCTCCCTTCATCCACCAGGAGGCGCCTGGTTAAGGTCCGCCTCCTCACACACCTGCAGATGGTTTCCTCGTTAACGGAGTGTTCTTAAGCTGCTGATTGCCACTACTTCGACGCCAGAGTGTTTGCCAGTTTAGGGTACTCTAGTCAAGCTGAGTTTGCTGAGTCAAGCTGAGTTTTTTTTTGTAAACCTGAGTTTAACTTTGTTTTGTCTTTGCCTCTTGGCAGGAAGTCGTCCTGCAACTGGATCTCTCGGACCTTCTCTCCCTGGAAGGATCAACTGAGCTTCAAACTGAGCTGGGGTTCAAACAGGAGGTTTGAATCCACTTTCCCCAAGAGATCGTTTGAGCTTCACACTGAGAAAGGGATTATTCTCCACTACGACACGAAATCTGAGTGGCAGTCAGTATCTCCGTTCTCAAACTATCAACCACATTCTGGGTAAAACCTGTTCCGCCCTCCACTGAATCAGACAAACACTGGAACCACAGCACACAGTCAGGAATCAAGAACACAACAACTTCTCTGGAAACGTGAGTCGGCAACCAAAACCTCTTCTCCAAGTTTCACGAATCAAATTCCCCACTGAGCCTGAACTAACCTCTGTGTCCTTCCCTCACTTTGCAGTTCCGGTTGAGCAGTGTTCAGAGAACCACTTCTCCCTCTGTTTACTTCTTCAATAAAACCCGTTAAACCTTTTACCTGGACTCTCTGTTCGGTTTTCTGCATTTCTTGGTCAGAACTTTGTAACATAATGACAAGTTAAAAGAATAAGAAGAAGCAATGAGACCTTTTGTGTCTCTTTGTTAAATGGCAGAACTCAGTCTACCCTAGACTGCTGTACTTTCCTTCAAGAGTGATTGTTTTCTACTTTCGGCTATTTTAAAATGGCCAAAGAAACATAGAATCATAGCAAATATAGGTAATAATGACTAGGGTTGCGCCGATGCCATGTTTTGGCCCCGATACCTGGCTGTGCAATATTGGCTGATACCATCTGTTTGAAATTAATGTGTGTGTTTGTACATATGAAGAACTGCATACTACTTGGATGTAAAATAATTGCCATCATGGCTTTGTCAAGCTGCTGCCTACCTTTATGAAGCAGGAAAAAGACTAATACAAAGTGAATCCAGTAGAACTTCTTATTGCCTACCTGGAATGGGTGACAATAGTTGAATAAACTTATGGCTTTCAAAATGGTATCGGTGCCCTATTTGTTGGTACTCGCCAATACCATCATTTTAGTGCTGGATCGGGGCGCTGTCCGATACTGGTATCGATGCAACACTAATAATAAGTTGAGACTCCTGAAGAGGGTAAGAAAAAGAGCAATAGTTTGACCCAGTGGTTTTTTGCCGTATTATGATGTCATCAGCAGGGGCAGGGCCCCGAGCAGACCTGGTATCTAAACCGGACCTGCAGTGAGAAGTCGTTCCAAAGTCAGCATTGGCACAAATCTCCAAATAGTTGTTCTGTCGAACCCTATAACTCAACCTTGATACTTCTTGTTTGAGTTAAACCAAATTAATATTTTTTCTTTAAATACAGTGATTAAATCATTTGGAAGGAGAAGTCTGGATTTCCCTCTGCTTCCAGTCTGTAAACCAAGCTGGGCTGCATCTATGGACGGTTAAATTACTGGATGAGGACAGAAAACTAAAGTCATTTCCCCACTCTTTCCCGCTGATGGGGTTGACTGCGCAGAAAGAGCACAGGGCTCCAGTAATCCAAGCCAATGTAATATTCGCCTTCTACAAAGGCAGGAACAACAGAACCAGATGGTCCAAAAGAACAGAGGAGGGAAATGTACCAGAATCCCTCAGTAAATCTCCTTGCAGTGTAACGGGGAGTTTCCTGCTGCAGAAGCCAACTTTCAAATTTCATACAAAAGAATCCGCATTTGTGAAACCTGACCGCTTACAAAACTTTCTGATCTAAAAAAAACAACAAAACTTTAGAGAGGGATTCATTTTAAAATTCTGAAACAAAGGAAAATACCAAAGCAGCCACAGGAACCAAGACAGAGACCCATTAGGGACATAAATCCGCCTGTAAGGAGGACAGAATCTGTGACACTCCTTAGGATGATTTACACGGCAGCATGTTTCATTTACTCTGCTTAATGGAGCTGCACATTCCCAGAGCCCAACGCCGTCTTTCATACATGACGAACGGCGGACGACCACCCACAAACACCGGCTCTCACACCCAAACAAGTCAGAACCATAAATGTCTCCCTAACCTAATCATGACGGATTCAAGCACTCAGATTTCCTTTGGAGTGACAACATGCATCGTTCATGTAAAAACCCTTTTCCTTTAATCCCATCCTCCTCTGCTCTGCCTCCACTCTCAGGGAGTTTCCTCTGAAATGTTTTACTGCTCCCATGACACGCTCTGCACGCCATTAAACTCAATTTATGCCAAGACTCAAGAGCAACAATCGATTGGACGCTCTTTCCCTTCAGGCCTTCCGCCTGCAGCAGCAGCATTATACCGCCGCTGCTGAGTACAGGCTTGTTTTATGTGTTGATTTACGCAGGACTGATTGACTCAGATGCAACAGAATCAGGGAGATTTCCAGAGATTTCACAGCTTTAACCAGGGCTGCTGATGAACAGTTACCACTGTCACTTGATGCAACATCAAAACGATTTACATTTGGATGGGTTTTTTTTTCTTCATTTGAGTAATTTATGCAAAAGAAAATCAATTATTTTCCAGGTATAATGACTGAAAAGGATGACTTGAAATTAAACACTAGAGAAATTATGAAGTTGACAACAGAAACTTTATTTTCAGGATATAAAGATGAACTAATATGGGCTTATTTCAATAACTTAAATTTAATTTACAAAGGTAGAAAGTCTATATTAATGAAGTTCTTCTGGGTTATTTACTTTCCGAAGTGTCAATTTCAAAACATTTGATGTTTTACATACAGCAGAGAGAGAATAAAACAAAATATTCTAAGAAACCACTAGCTAGTTATATCACCTGAAACCTAATTTGTGTTATTTGCTAAATGAATGCATCATAACATAGTAGTTGTTTTCACTGTCCTTTAGCCCTTATTAAAGGGACACTATGCAACATTTTTCAGTTAATTAATGTGTTCCATAACGTTATGGATGACTAAATGAGTCATTTCAGGTTGAACAAAGGTATTCTCGGCCGCCCTGGTGGTCTGTGGGGGAAATACCGCACTTGCAACTGCAGGAGCACCGACCCGCACCCACAGGCTCAGAAGTCTCGTGAGAGTCAGTCTTGCTTTACGGCGAGAACTGCTACACCCCCCAGTTAAAAGCATTCTCGTTGCAAGCACAGTGGCAATCTTTGTGCAGTTATGCTACGTTCACGCAGCAAAAGCAGCAAAATCGCATCTGCTGCTTCATTTTTGCTGCTTGTACCAGTTAGTACTGACGCGCGGCTGAAGCAGTTTTGCTGCTCTGGCTGCAAAAGTGTGTCTGAGGCGCATTGGGCGGAGCTTCACTATCCTTTCTCTGCCTTGCAGCTATATTTGCTGTGATCAGTGGGAATAAAGTAGTTTTAATATGTTTTTAAGTGAGAAAATACACCTGAAAACGTAATCAGTGCAGTCAGTTCATCCAGATTATTATCCTGCCTTCAATATTTTTTCTGTCGGAGCCGCTCAGACCCCCACATACCAGGGATGCGCCGACAGTATGGATCCCTTCATCAGCAGCGGTTCACCGCGGCAGCTGGTAGGTGTTTTTCATCTAAATAATCCAAACTGCATATTCTGCCGGCAGATTTCTGCCTTTTAAGTTAATTTAGGCGTCAATAAACTGTTTAAGAGCAGTGATCATCAGCGCTGTGTCTCTCTCCCTGCATTAAACGCACCCGACGCGCTGCTGCAGCCGCTCAGACGTGCAGCGCCTGCAGCTCAAAACGCGCTGCGGGACCTTTGCATGTAAACTCGCTGCTTCTGTCGCACCAGCTACATCCAGTGTGAACGCAGCATTAGTCATTCGCTGCTAAGCTCAAAACAACCGCGCCTGGCTTGACGGAGAAACCAGGAGAACAGCTGAGCATATTTACGACAGTGCACTTTTACTTTCGCCCTCTGGGGGGAGCCTCACTGGAAAATCAACACCGGTTGCATAGTGTACCTTTAAAAGTGGAGTTCCTCTGGGCTGTGTGTTCGGATCTATACTCTGACATTTAGAGAAATCCAAAGAAATCCCCCCGCTGGCGTAAGTTTCACTCATGCTTCATTCCCATACACCACAATTTAACCATCCCATTCAATGGCTCTTGCATGGCTCGTGAGTACTAGGGCTGAACGATTTTTCTAACAACTGAAAGTGCGATTATCTTTAACCAAAATTGCGATTTTTATTTGAGCTAACTAGTGTTGCGCCGATGCCATTTTTTGGCCCCGATACCTGGCTGTGCAGTATCGGCCGATACCGATACCATCTGTTTGAAATTGATGTGTGTGTGTGTGCATATATGAAGAACTGCATACTGCTTGGATGTAAAATAATTGTCATCATGTCTTTGTCAAGCTGCTGCCTACCTTTGTGTAGAAGGAAAAATACTAATACAAAGTGAATCCAGTAGAACATTTTATTGCCTACCTGGAATGGGTGACAATAGTTGAATAAACTTTTGGCTCTCAAAATGGTAGCGGTGGCCTTTTTCTTGATACTCGTTGATACCGATACCATCATTTTAGTGCTGGATCGGGACGCTGTCCGATACTGGTATTGGTGCAACCCCAAGCTTGTAGATGTTTCACCCCAGGCTTCCAGTTTTAGAAAGCTTGCTTATAGAAATTTATGGTAAACATTGTGTGAAACAGTCTTTACTCCTACTTGCATGCATGGATCATCATGCTAGCTTCAACTCTTCTGTATGGTGACAAACCCACTTGAAGTGTTTTACCACCAACTAAAGGGTCGGAGGGAGAAATTTGGCATCTTTCTCATGGTTAAAATATAGTGTGATTAAAATCAGTGCCTCCTGAATTTTAAAGTTGTATTTTGTTAAATTGCAATTATATTGCAAATGCAATTAATTGCCCAGCCCTACTGAGAACCAATCATGTCCTCAGCCTAAAGCGCAGATTATACTTTGCAACCGCACAAATCAAATGTCGCTTGGGTTTGGACTGGAACCAGTTTTGCTGCTATGCTTCTGCACCATCGGTCTGGAATTTCTAGGGACGCACAGCAGTTTCCCAACAAAGAGCAAGGGGGAGCCTATACGAGAACTTTGGCGGATGGTCACGAGAACTTTGGCAGGAGTGTTTATCTTCCGAAACAACAATGGCGCATCTGAAAGATATCACGGTCACGGAGCTGGATCTAGAGTTGCTAGACATCGAAGAGGAACAAGTTCTGTTAATGGAGCGAACCTCCTCAATTAATTTTTCATCGTAGTTGTTCTTCTGTTTTTAAAAATGGCCCCGACATCAAATCAAGAAGGACAACCACACAGGCAGGGTACCAAGGACCAATCACAGCTGCTTTTTGTCTGTGCACTTGGCTTGAGGTCTGCACGGGTTTGTGACCGTCCAAAGCAGTCAGGATTTTTTCGAGGTGCACAACGATGGTTGCAGAACCTCTGCATGGAGGGCGTGGTCGCACTCAGACATAGATTTGACGGTTGCAGAGGCTATGCATCAGAAGCATAAATTGGCATTTAGATATCAACCCAAGACATCAGGCCTTCAGACACTAAACTACTAAATTATTTTTATGCAAATCTTATCAGAAATAAACAAAACTCTTATTTTGAATAGTATGAAGTAACAGGAATCCATGTTTGTCATCCAAACTCACTTTCACTGTGTGACTGATTACTGGTGAAGCACAGGAAACAAAACCCTGTGAGTTGCTTGGTAAACTGTCACAAAAAATGAGCTCAGAGCAAAGGAACGGCCGATGACAAATAATCAGATGACACGAGAAACTTCCAGAAAACAAAGTGGGTCTCATTTCAAACAGAAACCTCACACGACCGAACGGATCGAAAGAAAGACTGAAAAATAATCTGAAGATGCAAACAAACAAGAAGCAGCTGGATGTGGTGTGGCGGAGCGACGATGTGTTGTTTTCTCTTTGTGTTCGGGTTTCACCGTTGCCTCACAGCGGCTTCGGTCTGGGCATGCTCAGAGCGCAGCGCCGACACAGTCATAGCTGGAGGCCATTTGGTTTCGTGGTTCTGTTATTACACAAACACTGAGCTATTTTAGGGCCCACAAAAAAGAATAGAGTCTGATAAAGAGGAGGGAGGAGAGGTGTGAGTAATTCATAGAAAACGGTCAAACAGACGGGGAATAGAGGAAGATAAAGCACAGAAAGGAGAAAAGCAAAAGCAGGACAGGTGCGTGAAGGAAAGCTCCGGTTCTCTTTCTGATGGAGATGAAACCCACTTCATGCAGGCCTAACCAGGTCTAACCAGAAACAGCTGAGTGCCGCCGACTCCCAGACCTGTCATAAAACAGAAGAAACCCAACCCTCCTCTTCTTCTAAGGCTCTCTGATGAAGAGGAGGCCCTGCAGCGCTCGCTGCCGCTCCGCTCCAGATTCATTTAGGTGCTGCCGACTGATCAAAACAACTCGCCTGGTCCTAAGCTCAGACGCTTTGACTGAAACAACAATCGAGTCTTTGGTTCTGCTGCCTCAATGGGCTTCCATTAATGCTGGTGTAAACTCAAATACATTAGCGGGAAATACAAGAAAAAGATCATTAAATATGATGGATTCAGGGTAACAGATTGAAGGATTTAAAGAGAAAGACTTCTTAAAAAGCTTTAAATGTGTCATCTGGATTGAAAAAATAACTAAAACAGCCCATTTCCCTCCCTGCTGATGAACTAAATGAGCCTAAAAGTCCTAAAAAAAACTTTAAAGAAAGATTTGAATTAGAGACGTTGGAAAAGACCAAAGCGAATCTCTGGATCCTTCTAACATTTTAATTTAAGTCTGTTTAACTCTTATTAATCTAAATATTGTGTTTAAAGCAGAGCCTTGTCTGTTTCTATTAAAGTTTAAAGAAACAGCTCCAAGCTCTCAGACTTTCCAGCTTCAGCTCTTCGTCTTGTTTTTTGCACTTGTTGACCTCATCCTCAAAGCCACAGTTGGTGAAACGACTTCAGGCCTCCCCGTCTCCCTCTCCTTCCTCCCGCCGTCCTAGAGCACGGGCTCTCCTGCACTTTGTGGTTTCTGTCTGACTTTGAAACCGGAGCGCTGAAAGGAGTCATTGTTCCCCGTCTCTTTGGGCTGCAGGATGACGGAGGTGGTGGGGGTCTGACAGGAGATCAGGATCACCGCCGCTCACTCCGTGCTCTCAGAGGAGCACAGGTCTGGACTTGAACCTGCGCTGCATCAAGTCTAAAGCTCAGAGTTAGCCTCTGGTTGTAAATCAGCTAAACTCAAGCATGTCTGGTGTGATCTGAGGTGTGACTTCCTGTTTAGCTACCGTCCCTTTGATCAATGACAGCTGCTGTAACTTGGCACAGCTATCAAACTGACAACATCCTACTTCATTTACAAGCTTTTGGATGTTTGATGACTCAGTTTGGTTGATCTTAACCTGCATGTGTGTCTGAGGTCTGCAGGAATATCCAGCTCTGATCTAAGAACATGGAGGTAGTTCTGACACAGAGCTACAGCATGATACTGCCACCGCCGTACCTGGCAGCTGATACAGTGTTCTTATGTTTTAAATCCTCACTTTGACTCCTCCAAATAGCTTTTTTTTTCCAGAAGCATTCAGCCTGTTTATGTTGGGTTCATAAAAGGTTTTTGCAAAAGAACTTAAATACACAGTAATGGATACAATTTCTGCAGAAAGGAGAGACAGTTGGACCCCACACTGTCTCCCACTGGACCTCCTCCGCAGAGCGTTTTATTAACAGAACATGACGCATGGTTACAAACAGAGTATTGTTCTGACAGAACAATTGATCAGTTCATAAAGACAGGACGCTCCATTAGAGGCAGGATGGTCTCCTGACTGGATCATGAGACAGGAGTGGAGCATCCCCTCGCACAAATGTTTCATAAGCGCACATTAATTTTATAATCATCATTAGGGATGGGAATCGAAACCGGTTCCTGTTAAGAACCGGTTCCGTATTTTCCGATTCCATGACATCGTTTGGCAGCTCGCTGAGCGATTCTTTTTTCGATTCCCGCAGCACCAGACCCTAGAGCGACGGCTCTGGGGAGCACGACTTACGTCACGTTTTTTACGTAGGTTACGTAAATTACGCAAGTTACGCAAGTTGGAAGAACTATTCGAGGAGGAAGACAACGAGCTGCGGTCATTTTGTGAATCAAAGCCCCGTCTTTCCTTAGCCCAGAGGGTAGATCAGGAAATCCAGCTCTGTAAAAGATTGCCCTCCATCCCCTGCAGGGATAGCGCCACACTGTGGTGGTGGAACAAGCAAGATACGCTGCCCTTGCTATCTGGACTGGCTGAAAACTACCTCTGTGTGCAGGCTTCCTCCACCCCATCTGAGAGGGTGTTCTCCACGGCTGGAGACACCATAAGCACTGAAAGATCCCGTATCCTTCCAGAAAAAGCAGATATGCTCATCTTTCTGCAAAATAACTGTTAATTTTCCCTACTACTGTTTTATAATTAGTATTTTTTGTTATTTAAAATAGGTTATTATCCCATCATTTGTTATTAGACATCGTTGGTTATTAAGTTTGTTCTTGTATTCATTTTTCATTTAAACACAGATGTTTCTCCAGTTTCATATTTCCTGTGGACATCTTGATCTTGTTGAGTTTGTAAGATTGTGCAATAGTTAAGTAAACAAAGTTGATTCTGATAATCAAACTGTTTGTTCTCCTTTTTCCCCCAAATTGGAATCGAAAAAAGAATCGATAAAGAATCGAATCGTTTCATAGAATCGAAAAGGGAATCGGAATCGTGAAAATCTTTTCAATTCCCAACCCTAATCATCATTGAATAAACCTTACAGTTTATGTGACAAGCAGCAGAATTCAGCTGAGACTGAAGAAGAGGATTTTGGAGCTTTCTGAGGTTATTCCAGTTCTAGTCCTCCAGTAGAATGAAAACCAATCCAGAGCAGAGGCTCTCCCACTTCAGATCTGATTCATCCTTCCTTCCTTCCTTGCTTCTTTACTGTGTTAAGTTCTTCTGCACGTTAGAAATTCAAATTCCTAACAGGAACACAGGGATGTTTTTCTCCTCCTATGAATGATAAACTTTCTAAAACTGGAGTAGACGATGCTTTAGAAGCTTTAGAAGCTTTCCGTCTCTTGTTTGTTGTTGTTTTGAGTTTAACCTACACGTTCGAGTGAACGCAGGAGAATTTCAAATTCAGTAAATCCAGATTGTTTTCACTCAACTCTTCTTCTCTCTGGAAATCGAAACCACTCACTGAATTATATGCTTATAAACCTGGGAGCCCGACACGAAATGACAGGGTTGCCCTTCTTCTGCATCGGTTCTGCCTTCAGACGACTAAATATACGCTGCAGAGCACAAAAACAGGCTTGAAAACAGATGGGTGAAACCTGAATGGTAGGAACAGACGGGCTGAAGGCAGCGCTCCAAAGTCTGGCTCCAGATCAGCTTAGCTAGACTCTGTTTGTTTATCAATCACTCATCAGCAGAGTTGGTAGCAAAGCATTGGAAATGTTAACATAAACAGATGCAGAAAACGTCCTCACGCAGTGACCTGTTTGGAGCTTCACAGCTCAGCCGCACTTTGCAGCAGAAACAATATTCAGAGCTTAAAGGTCAAATTAAAAGGAGTTTTATTGTGTGTGATGGTAGATTATCCATTTTTCTCTATGTCGCCGGTCTAAATCGCTCTAAAAACGCTCCAAGTAATAAAAATGGAGAGATTTTTACAGTACGCTGGGCGCCTCTAGCGATCCCCAGCTGTGACGTCAGTTTAGTCAAACGTTCTCACAGCATCAGTTGGATTTAATCTACCAAAGTATCAACGGCATGTTTTAATATTTATTTACTTTAACACAATTGTTTCATGTTAGCAGGGTAAGACATTAAACAATTGTTTCAAAGTAACTAAAAATGATTAAGTAAAGCAGAAAGCGGTTGCATTATTTTTTTTTCAGTGAACGTGCTGTAAATAGAAACAACAAAGATGCGATAAAGTGTTTTATTATTCAATGATGTATCTAAAAAATTAATGGTAGATTTAATTGCTAACCCATACATTTCATGGTACATGTTTTTTTTTATAAGTAATGCTCTATTAATGTCATTTAGTCTCTCTTTCCTCTTAATAATAAGGTTTTTATGCTGAATTCTTTGTCTTTTCCTGCCGACTGGTTACAGGATAAACTGGAATAGTCCAGTTTGTTTGGTTTGTCCAGTCCTGACCCTGACATGCTGCTGACCTCTGACCCCTGGTACGCCACCTTAATGCTGCCTCTTTCATTCCAAGTCAGCCTAACGCTCATCTTTCAGCCAGCAGCTTTGGTTGGAGTGGATTTCATCACTCAGTGTCTCTCCAACAAGGACTTAACATTCCTGGCTGCTGTCAGACATCAGCTTCACACTGCAGGTGTGTCTCCCCCCCTCCCCCTCTGGGCCTAGGCTCCAGACCAGGTTTAGATTCTGATGAAATCCTCAGTGATGCGTTCTTCCTGATCTGCAGCTAAACTTTGTGCCGTGCCTGCAGTGAGTTAAAAATCTAAACATTAGCTCTAACAGATTCATAACTTTGATTAAAAAACAAAACAAAAACAAAAAAAACCCAAAGGTGTTTCAGCAGTAAAGCTAACCACTGAATTATCAGACAGGATTTACTTTGATTGTAAACACAGAAAAAATGTTTTTATAAATGTATTTATTTTTTGCTAAGCAGATCGTAAATGTGAAACACTGTTCGTTCCTAGAACTATAACATTTAGATTGAAAACATGAGGAGCTCTGCTTGGTCTCCTTCTTTGGTTTGAACTCTCTGCCCTATGGCAGCGCTGACAACACCAAAGATACAAAGATGTTTTTGTTCCCAGACGCTGAGTGAGACATGGAAACAGGAGAGTCCCAGATGCTCCTGAGGGCGACCAGAACCCAAAAGGTTCTCAGAGGACAGCAGCAGGTCCACCTTTGTTAACAAGGAAGCAAGGAAAGAAGGAAGCAAGGGAGGGAAGGAGGGAAGAAAAACGAAGCAAGGGAGGGAAGGAGGGAAGAAAAACGAAGCAAGGGAGGGAAGGAGGGAAGAGAAGAAGGAAGCAAGAAGGCAAGGGAGGGAAGAGAAGAAGGAAGCAAGAAGGCAAGGGAGGGAAGGAGGGAAGAGAAGAAGGAAGCAAACAAGGAAGCAAGCAAGGAAGGAAGGAAGGAAGAAGGCAAGGGAGGGAAGGAGGGAAGAAGAAGGAAGCAAACAAGGAAGCAAGCAAGGAAGGAAGGAAGCAAAAAGGCAAGGGAGGGGAGGAGGGAAGAAGAAGGAAGCAAGGAAGGAAGCAAGAAGGCAAGGGAGGGAAGGAGGGAAGAAGAAGGAAGACAACAAGGAAGCAAGCAAGGGAAGGAAGGAAGGAAGGAAGGAAGGAAGGAAGGAAGGAAGGAAGGAAGGAAGGAAGGAAGGAAGGAAGGCAGGCAAGGGAGAGAAGGAGGGAAGAAGAAGGAAGCAAGAAGGCAAGGGAGGGAAGGAGGGAAGAAGAAGGAGGCAAACAAGGAAGCAAGCAAGGAAATGGAAGGGAAGGAAGGAAACAAGGAAGCAAGCAAGGAAAGGGAGGGGGAGGTAGGAAGGAAGCAAGCAAGGAAGGAACAAGGAAGGATGCAAGAAGGCAAGAGAGGGAAGGAGGGAAGAAGAAGGAAGCAAACAAGGAAGGAAGGAAGGAAGGAAGTAATTAATAAAAGAACCAATGGAAAGGAAGAAGCAAGGAAAGGAAGAAAATAGTAAGTGAGAAAGGAATAAAAGCACAAAGAAAGGGTGGAAGGGAGCAAAGGAGGGAATATTTAAAGAAGCAAAGTGAAAGAAAGCAAGACTAGAGGAAAGCAAGGAAAGAAGAGAGGAAAAAAGGAAAGAAAAAAAGGGCCATGTCTGATATCCAGGAAGGCTCTTTGTTCGCTTCAACACAACTGTAGGAAACTCGGATAATTTACTGTAGTTACAGCTCACTTTCAACATCTCCACACACACACACCCAGCTTCGCGTGCGAACTTTCAACCCCGACATCCTGAGCTGAAAACGGAGAGGAAGGAGACCGTCGGAGGAGGGAATGAGGAGAGAGAGGGAAAACATTTAGCATCATTATTCTGGGAGCACACACACTAACAGGGTAACAAACACACTCCCAGAGCAACCTGAACAGCGGCCAAACAGTCTGATCTGCGTTTCCTGGCTCTCTACTGCTCTGCATGATTACATGCTCTCCAGTTTGGAAGCGCTAAATATTATCACACTGATGAGGGAAGGAAAGAAGTGCAGAGAGGAGCCAGACAGGACGGACCAGGAGATAAAAGGAGGTGAAGGTCCCCTCAGAGGAAGGACAGTGTGCAGAGAGTAAAAGAGGAGAGCATGAGGAAGCATCAGGGAAAGAGGTGGGTGGAGGGAGGGGAGCAATCGGGAGGAATCTGTAATGGAGTTTGAAGCATAATGTAGCTCCAGCGCTCTTATCGCTGTCGTGCCATGGACTCATTGAGGACAGGAAGCACAGCCCCCCAAACACACAAACAATCACACACACACACTGAAGTAACTTCTAGAGCTAATGAGAGAAGGAGCTGAAGGTAGCCGTGAGGGCTGTTTGGCACAAAACCAGCCATAGAAAGTTCAAAAGCACCAACCAGCTGATACTCACTACAACTAGCCCCGATGCAATAACAAGGAGACAGCGTGTGGAGGAGGTGGCGGCCTGACTGTTATTACTGCGCGTGGCAGCAGTTAGCTTAAACCAGCCTGACTCATCAGAAAACTCGGCAGTCAGTCTGATACTTCAGTGGTTAGGCGACGTTGTACATTTGAGGACTTTTACTGGCACACGCTTCAAGTATGTGTAATTTGTGCAGACTGGTACCTTTATTTGAAACCAGCTCCCAGTATTAGTCTGTGAGGCAGACTCGTCTTTATAAAGCTTATAGTTAGGGGGGTTTAGGTTATCCTGAGATTTCTCTGTAATGATGCTGCTATGGGCTTAGGCTGCTGGAGGACATGACCACTTTCCCTTACTCTGCTAAATTATCCCACTACTCTCCTATTTCACAATAATCACTCTTTTTTTTTTAGCTTTTAGTTTTAGGTTCTATTTCTTAAATGTTCTAGCAACATCTAGGTTAGTGTTCTGCTTTGACACCTTCCTGGAACGTCGCTGCTATTACCAACATTATTTCCTCAGAGTTTACTTCGACTACCCTTATTCGCTCTGAGCTTCTCTCCTAGATGAACAGAGCTTCTATTGTCACAAACCTTTTCCTCTCACAGTACAAATAACAATCTGACAAAGTTATAGATTAATGAAGCTAATACAATGAAAAACCTTGAAAAAGAAGCAAGTCAGGAGAAGCCGATTTAGCCGGAGCAGTAGAAGTCATAACTGGTTCAGATACTAAACCAGTTAATTTCATGAACTTACTTAGAAATAATTATATAGGTGAATTAATGGGATAACAAACCACATCTCTGGTTACCATGACGATTTGATAGTGAGTCTGTAAAAAACAAAAAGCAGTCTTTGCAGTCTTTTAACCACATCAAATAACGGTGATTTAGTCAGTAAACTACTCCTCAGGTTATAAAAGGAACATTTAGTCACAAATCTTTTTTTTTAAATCACCAGCTTGTTTTTAAAATATAACAAATATTAGGTGATTAAACCAATCCCAAATATTGTCATTAAATCAAGATACTTAGATTAATATCTTAATAGTAACTGGTTATTTTAACTGGTAAACACATCAACAAAAAGTGAAACTGTGAGAAATATTTACCAGGGGAAATTTAGGAACTATCTATTAAAGGAGAATTCCGGTTTTTAACACTTTTAGCCCATTTTCTGTAGTGTCCAGGATGAAATCGAATGATCGACACCAAAACTTTGACAATTGGTCCTGTCTCTGCTTTTTGGCTCATTTAGAATCCACCCCTGGCTGCTTTAGAATGGCTTCCATAGTGCATGTCCGATAATGTCCTTAAAACAACCTTAAACGTTCTTTTTTTTTAAATATGCTACTCACCGGGTCGTCAGCGCTGTTCAATAACGTTCCAAAAAAAGTTTCGTGAAGAAAAAACGTTCCTGTCTTGTTTTATTTAGCATTTTGTGAATCCCAGAACAATTTTTTCCGATACATCACAACCGCTTATAAACTTCCGCTTCCCGTTCGAATCTGAAGCGTTGCACACTCCAGACCACTAGTTGGCGACGGTATCCTCTACCGTCAAACTCAAAGTCCAATATGTCCTCCTCAAGAATCCACCTTTCGTATTCCATTTTCAGAGTTTTTTAAAGTGTTTAACAGAGACGTTAGCACCTCGACGTCGGAGTACACAGAGTGAAGCGAAAAGACTACAACTGTGTAAACAGGCCCCATTTCCTTTTCCGGTGGCGGAGGGATATTGACTATTCCAACAGAACTCAATGGGATTTACAAAATGCAAAATAAAAACACTACAGGAACGTTTTTTCTTTACGAAACTTTTTTTGGAACGTCATTGAACAGCGCTGACGACCCGGTGAGTAGCATATTTTAAAAAAAGAACGTTTAAGGTTGTTTTAAGGACATTATCGGACATGCACTATGGAAGCCATTCTGAAGCAGCCAGGGGGGGATTCTGCATGAGCCAAATAGCAGAGACAGGACCAATTGTCAAAATTTTGGTGTCGATCATTCAATTTCATCCTGGACACTACAGAAAATGGGCTGAAAGTGTTAAAAACCGGAATTCTCCTTTAAACGAATAAAAGGTGTTAGCCAAAAGAGAAACCAGAAACTAGATATTAATCAAAGCTTGATATTAGTTAAAATCAGATGTATTTTCATAAACGTTGCTGCTTACAGGCTAGAAAAACTTGTTCCAAAAAACAAGTCAATAAACCATCATTAAACCAGTTTAAATAGCAGAATTTAAAATAAAAATAGTCTTTATTGATACAATAATGAAGAGGAAAACCAAGGAGTCAACAAGGAAATAAACCCAACCAGTTTAAAGGTCTGTTAATAACGAACTCGGCCTTAATAAAACGTCCTGAGATCATGTGGTGGTCGGCCAGTTAAATCATCCACTATATCTGTAATCATTTCTATTGTTCAGCCAGAAACTGTGATCTACAGTTACAGGGTGATGAAACTAAAAAGTGAACTTAAGGTGAGTTGTTTAATGAGTGCTCAGACATTGGAGGGTTTATCCAGGCTGGGAAAGGAAAGTCCCAGCAGTCAGCTAAAAGATGAAAAATGAGGCAAAGTGTGCTGGTCAATAGAGCTGTTAGCTTTCCAGAGATCGATCATCAGCCCAGCTGCAGGAGGTCTGACCCTGATCTGCAGACACCGTGTGCAGACCTCAACAGATGGGAGATAAGACAGACTGAAATCAAAGCATGTGCATGTGTGTTAAAAGCAAAACCCTATCAGAGAGGATGGATGTGTTGAGCTGCTGGCAGTGGTGCGTGTTTGGGGTTTCTATGGAAACACTATCAGTTTGATCAGAGCGGTTCAGCTCTGTCTGATCATGTCAGGGCGATGCTCCTGCTTCTCTCTATCCTCGTTTTATCTGCGTCACTGTCCTCTCTAACACATTTAAGAGGCTGTTAAAGCCGAGCAGGCCTCAGATAAGCTGCCTCTCATTAATTAAACCAGACGATTATCAGTAATTACTGTCGAACCAAAGCGTCCAGGGCCCTGGTTCAGAACTGGCTCTGTGTTTAAGGGTTATAGACATCTTAGAAGTGGAAAGTGGGATGTTTTCTGATAAAAGTTGCCTAAGCTACAAATGGCAGCCTAGTTCCAAGGTAAACTAAATATTCAAACACAGGTTAATCGCTCCTTTATTGTGGGACTCAACAGATCCCTCCCATCCATCTTAGATACATTTGAAAACAGACTTCGGGAAATCTCCGATAATAAGTCTGGAATAAATCTGATTTAACAAGGGAACAAAGGTTTTTTATTGTTCAACAAGTCTGTTTACAAAAATGAAAAAGGCTTTTTTTTTTTTTTAAATAGAGGAGAACAAAAACAATTGAAGGTTTAAATGAAAGCAACAGACCAAGTTCTCCTAAACCAGTTCATCTATAATGCCAGAGAGGAGTTAGTGGACCTGACATT
Organism: Cyprinodon tularosa; assembly: GCF_016077235.1. Classification (NCBI taxonomy): domain Eukaryota; kingdom Metazoa; phylum Chordata; class Actinopteri; order Cyprinodontiformes; family Cyprinodontidae; genus Cyprinodon; species Cyprinodon tularosa. The sequence continues at coordinate 232,972 of NW_024039107.1, forward strand.
GATTCATCTGTATCCGACATGTAAGATTTAAATGGACGTTCAACCCAACCTGTTTCCATATCCTGGGGACAGCCATAGCCTGTCTTAATTATGGACGCCCTATTGGTCTGGTTGGGTCAGGTGCCCATCCCATAATTCAGTGCAGGTCGTCCAATAGGTTCAAGTTGAAGAATTTATTTTAAAAAATTTATATATTACAGTTTCTGTGAGCCAAATTAAACTGCTAAGGTGTTTTCAATCTATAAGGCTGAAACAATTAATCAGATTATTAGATTATTGAAATAATTGTCAACTAATTTATAACCGAATGATCGTTAACTGGAGACTAAAACATCTTTAGTTGACAGAGTGACCCACTTAGAGCATTAATTATATCAAAATTGTAAAAAAAAAAAAAAAAAAAAATGAACACAATGCATTTAAAGTTGTAGCAAGTGGGCGGGATTGTTGTGGCAGAACGTTCTCAAGCAAGGAAGCATCTTGCTAACCAGTTAGCAACTTAGTGCTAGTAGGTTCCCAATGGGAAATTCCATTGGGACCAAGTAGCACTTGGCAACGACGCTGTCAAGGAACGCTATGGACAGAGGAAACATGCAAGAGGAGGAGAGTTTAGTGTCGGAGGTCGTAGATGAGTCTCCTCCGTCATCCATTTTTTATTTAGAGGAGGAAATCAGGACGAAGATGTTGTGGAAGAGGACGCCAGGGCGGCAGAAGCTTGGTTTGGTGTAGAAGGCTTCCAGCCGTACATGTTTGAGCCCTTGCCTCGCAACGCTGCCAGTTCTGTTAGCTCTACGCCTGCCGAAGACACAGACGTCCATCCCCTGGACACTGGGACGCAACTCAATGGGAAACGTTGCGTATATTAGCTGCGACATATGAATCAAGATGCTATGACCGAAAAAATCTGATTGAAAGATGACGGTTGATGTATGATTGGCCGAATGTAGGTGTTCAGGCTGACTATAACTAACTGGCCTGCATTTAATAACATAAAAAAAAACAACAACACAGATTTGACGACAACTTTTGCGACAATATAGTCTGATAAAGAGTACATTTATATACATATTTAAGCGAGAATGATTTAACATTTAAATATGACTTCCCTACGACTTTAAGAAGTAAAAAACTTTTTTTTTCGTCAGACAATACGCTCTATAATCCAGAACTCCTTAAGTGGAAAAGTTTTAGTTTCACCTGGTCTAATTTCGTAAAAAATCTTCTTTATGAACCTTTTGGCCATCAGATTATTAATTAATAGAAAAAATAATGGACGGATCAATCGATTTGCAAAATACTCGTTAGTTGCGCCCCAGATAAATCGAATATCTGCTTAATTTATTGAGATTTCTCTTCATTTTTAAAAAAGCTCCAGTGTTTTTCAGATCCAGGTGGCCTCGGCCGCTGTTAGCCGACTGGGCGGTCTTCTTCCATTGCATTGGCTGAAGGCGCTAAGTTCTCGGTACATCATGTCTGGGTGAAGTTAAAAGGCATGTACTTTAGTCCCATGATATGGAAATGTCACTATAGAGATAAACCTGATTTTCTTTTTACCAAACACTAATAATGTTGATTTTGATTATTTCCCCTAAAAATATATATTTTGGCATGTATCCATATAAGTTTATCTTCCTGAATTTCTCCAGACCAGGAGAACGATGTGTTGCTTTTAGCTTACTTCGTGTTGTCAGACAGGTTCTGTTAAAGGTAATAATCTTTCCTCTCTGTAGTTAGTGAAAGTTGAAGAAAAAGACTTAAAGCAGGTATTTAACATTGACCTAATAAAACAAGGATGTTTAAAAGGGTTTTTGAATTTATTTACTATCATCTGATTAAAAAAAATCAGTCTGATCTTAAATAATAAAGAAGAAATCTGTTCTCACAGCACTATTGTATCCCAACTTGGCTTCTATTGTCCCATAAAGTGGTGTAAATGATGTCTGCTGTGATTCTGGGGCTATATAAACAAAGTGATGTAAATGAGAATTGAATTAAAAGAGGATAAACAGAGATGAAGGGAGAAACTGCCTCTGGGTGTTGCCTTCAAGCTTAAATCAACATTAGCCATGTTCCTCTCAAACGACACGCAGTTATGACCTGATGTTTTGCATCTAACATAAATCCAGGTAGCTGATGTTTCCCGGCACTGCTGCGCTCTGCTGCATGTCACGCTGCATCAGTAGACGCCTTCTGATTCAGAGGAAATCCCAGCCGACCTCAGAGGCTCAGCGGTGGGCGCTGAAACCGAGAGGAACTTCCTCAGAGTGACATCACTCTGAGGCCGTGATTACGCCTCAGCCGCATATTTCCCCATCTTTAAGGAGGAACCACGAGCTGCAACCTTAATCTCAGCAGTTTAAAGCATTCAGCTTAATTTTGTTTCTACCAGTCAATCTGAAATGTTGATTTTAACATCGCATGATACCCTAAACTCTGAGATTTAAAAAGATTTTAAAATCCCACATTAAACATTAACATATTTATTGGAATCTATAAAAACTATAGTGCCTTTCAGGACATTCTGGGTTTGCTTGAGACTCAACTTCTATCATCCTCCAGCAGAAACCTGCATCTTTAAAATCCTGAAAGGAGTCTGGTTCTTTTCATACGCGCCGCCACCAGCTGTGGGTGCCGTGAGGCGGAAGTGGTGGTGCCTAGCTACCAATGTGGTGAGGCACACGCTCTCCGCCTTCATCATTTCCATTACTGCTACCTGCTTTCTATGGGAGACGGCGGCAGACACACGCCGACGCTTCTCAGCTTTCTGCTGCTTTAAAGGAACCTGCACCTCTGAACGGGTGAGAGTGAGAGCCGTATGGGAAACATCTGCTTCTGATTAAACACAGATGATTCAGCATGAACTCAGCACTTTTACTGCTAAGAACAACAACTTGTGTCTGGACTAATTCTGCTGATTCTCGGGGGTAAATATCAAAATGTTTTTATAGTTTTCTGCTCAACCTGCAGTAGTTTTATCCATTTTGTGAAAATACTGGTTAGCTGATTGGCCTATGTTGGTGATAGACGGGCCAAATAAACCAATCAGATCAACGAAGCATATAACGTACTAACAGAGCGACGACGAAGAGGAGCCAATTGATAGATCAAACTCTTGCTGAAACCAGTCGGGAGAAGAGCAAAAACATCTTTTCCTCTGAGAAAAGCCTCCAGAGCAGTGTTTTGCTCTTCTTTCAGTGAAGAAATACTCTGTAATTCCGATAAAACTTGCTCGATAGCCACGCTAACGCTAGTTTCATCGGCTGAAGCCGCCATGTTCTTTAGACTGAACTGTCGCGCTTCTCGTTGAGAAAATAAAATATGTCCAAGTCTAAAGCAAAAATCTAAATTGCGATTATTTTTCACCCATGTTGCGATCGGTTTTCCTTAGCAACAATCACAAGCTCGTAGATGTTTCATTTCAGGCTTTCAGTTTTTTTTACATTGCCTTAAAAATACGCCTGTCCAGTCTATTGCTAGCCTCGTGAGACCATCCTGATCTCGCCAGCTTTCAAGGTTTCACTCTCAGATCAGTCTGGAGACTCTCCGTTAAAGAAAATCTGGAGCCGCTCACCAAACGAACGTCCAATCAGCGTTGGCTTTGAGGCGGGTTGAGGTGTGACGCAACGAGAAGCGCGACAGTTCAGTCTAAAGAAAATGGCGGCTTCAGCCGATGAAACTAGCGTTAGCGTGGCTATTGAGCAAGTTTTATCGGAATTACAGAGTATTTCTTCACTGAAAGAAGAGCAAAACACTGCTCTGGAGGCTTTTCTCAGAGGAAAAGATGTTTTTGATCTTCTCCCGACTGGTTTCAGCAAGAGTAGCCTGGCTTGTGGTTGTGTTTTCATGGTCACTCTGTTAGTACGTCATATGCTTCGTTGATCTGATTGGTTTATTTGGCTCGTCTATCACCAACATAGGCCAATCAGCTAACCAGTATTTTCGCCCCTTCCAAAAATTACCAAATGGATATGCGGAGCAAATCCATCTGGCAGAGTCAGGTTAGTCGATTGTTGCAGGATTGTAACTTTTATGTGCTAAAATGCTAACTTTCTTGGATGCGAGCTAGCTGCAACTTTCTATTCCTTTCTGTGTGGAGGCAAACCCACTTTAATATACTTCAAGTGGCTCTGCGATTTGAAAATTGTGTCTAGTTAAATTGTGATTATATTGCCTAGCCCTGTTGGTGATACTCTGCTTTTAATGCATAAAGCTTGACAAATCCATCCATCGTCACCGGTGCTACAGGTAAAGGAAGTCAAGGAGCCCAGACATCTCTACCGTGAGAACCCTCCAGCCCATTCTGATGGTTCTGCACCAGAAGGGATATAAAAGAAGTCCAAAAGCTTGTGATTCTTCCCCAGGGACTCTGAAAGCCTCCAGAGGGAGGCGGCAGAGAGAAGATATCCTGATCACAGGATGGAACTACACCAACCGAGGCCTTTCAACATCAGGGAGGAGCAGCTTTTCTTCAAGCTTCCCCCAAATCCAACCAATCAGACTGAAAACATGATTCAAGACAAAGTCTGAGTGACTTCATTCTCTGTTTGGAAATCTGCAGCAGTCAGAGATCGTCATGTCTGGACTGGAACACCTGAACGAAACTGTAGCATCAACTAAATCCGAAGGGTTTGGGCAAGATCAGAGCCCCTTAAACATCTTTATTACAATTGGATTCAAGTGAATAAAGGAAACAACTTATTCAGAGATATTTTCTATTAATTAGTGTGAAAGCCACAAAACTATACTGGGAAAGCAGAGCTAAAGCAGGACTATTGATGTTGCTACGGAGACAGAAAACATCTTTCTGCTCCCAATGGACGTTCTAGCGACGGCGTGATGTCGGCAGCTTTGGAAGCACGCAGCCTTTTAACACATGAGCTGTTCCAGTCGCAGAGAGGCCAGCGGAGAGTTTTCCTCTGAATTCCTTCTCCGTTACCGAAGCTGTTATCACGACATTAATATATGATTAGGTTGTTATTGTGTGTAAAAGGTTCCTGCATCATAAGTAAAAGTTTCCATTCTGAAATTTGAGCTCGGAAGTATGAAACCCACATGAAAACTCTTCTTTGAAGTTGAAATATTTCCTCCCGCAGAGAAAACACATGGAGATGCTTTTAAAATGACGGGAGACACCTAACAGCAAGGGAAAAACCTAAAGCTGATGTTTTCTGCAGGTCCAGCTAGAGGTCCTGTAGCCTGGGACAGAATCAGATCCAGACAACGTGATCTGCAGACCTGGTTAGAGCTGCACATTTCAGCTGAATTAAAACAGTAAATTATTAATAGTTTACATAGAAACAGACCTCAGTATTGTCTGTGAGTTACTGAGGCGCTACAAGCTAACGGATTGATGCAAAGCTTGTTTTGTCTGCACATTAGGACAACCAGCTAGCACCTGCAGCATGCAAACACCTAAACACAGAAAAAGCAGCTCAGGAGCGCATTGCTGTTCTTCAGGCTGATTAATGTTACTGCCGCTTTAAGTGAGTCCTCACACTGCAGAGGACTCGGATAGTTTGTCTCTATAAATGAATGCAGCCGAACAGGAAGGGTGGAAACAAGCTGCACATGAGCCGCGCTGCAGTCAAAATAAAGGAACTCTGTGTTTTACTACAACTACAGGAGGAACAGCTGCTGGAGAACAGCTGCAGCATGTAAACAACATCAGGGACTAAACGCTGGTGAGGTTATAGGAGTCTTACCTGCAGGGTGAAGAGGAAGACGACCATCAGCCATGAAAGAGAAACAGACAAAAATGCATCATTAGTGAAAAGCGAAGCTTGAGTTTCACAGAAAAGAAGAGCTGCTGAGAAATCAGGTTGTGCAGGTCGACAGAGAACAAGCTAACATGAACTGTAGTCACCTGTTGGAGTCAGAACGCTGCGTTCTGCCTGAATGGCTTCCTGGCCTCATTTCTGCTTTCTCTTTACTGTTTACATGTACAAACCACTCTGCCTTGGTTTCAGGCTAAGGTTTCGGTAAACCAACCAGGCGCGCTCTGACCAGCACTAATGATTTAACGCTAAACGATTTCTATGAATCTTTACGAGGAACTGCAACATGGTGAGCTAAACATTCAATAAACTGACATCAAACGCATGTGTACGGAAGAGGATTAGGGCCACTGGAAAAAAAAAAGTTAACTGATTTTTACATTTTATTTCAGTTTAATATGGGAAAAAAGTTAGAATTCTGTCTTTGATCTCAGAATTCTGACTTTGATCTCAGAGTTCTGTTTTTTTTTTAGAATTCTGACTTTAATCTCAGAATTCTGACAGAAAACAAACATGTTAGCATCAAGCCATAGCCATGTCTGTTTTAGAGACTAGCTCTCTTGTTTTAATGACCTTCTTCTCCTCCATTAATGAGGGGACCCCTCAGGCACGTAAAAAGTTGCTTAATTCCGTCATTTTCAACCAATGTGTTACTACATTAAGATCCACAATTATGAGATGAAAGTCAGAATTCTGAGAAAAAAAAGTCAGAATTCTGAAATTAAAGTCAGATTTCTGAGAAAAAAAGTCAGAATTCTGAGAAAAAAAGTCAGAATTCTGAGATCAAAGTCAGATTTCTGAGATTAAAGTCAGATTTCTGAGAAAAAAAGTCAGATTTCTGAGAAAAAAAAGTCAGAATTCTGAGAAAAAAAGTCAGAATTCTGAGATCAAAGTCAGAATTCTGAGATTAAAGTCAGATTTCTGAGAAAAAAAGTCAGAATTCTGAGATCAAAGTCAGAATTCTGAGATTAAAGTCAGATTTCTGAGAAAAAAAGTCAGAATTCTGAGATGAAAGTCAGAATTCTGAGATTAAAGTCAGATTTCTGAGAAAAAAAGTCAGATTTCTGAGAAAAAAAAGTCAGAATTCTGAGAAAAAAAGTCAGAATTCTGAGATCAAAGTCAGAATTCTGAGATTAAAGTCAGATTTCTGAGAAAAAAAGTCAGATTTCTGAGGAAAAAAAGTCAGAATTCTGAGATGAAAGTCAGAATTCTGAGATTAAAGTCAGATTTCTGAGAAAAAAAGTCAGATTTCTGAGAAAAAAAAGTCAGAATTCTGAGAAAAAAAGTCAGAATTCTGAGATCAAAGTCAGAATTCTGAGATTAAAGTCAGAATTCTGAGAAAAAAAGTCAGAATTCTGAGATGAAAGTCAGAATTCTGAGAAAAAAAGTCAGAATTCTGGGATGAAAGTCAGATTTCTGAGAAAAAAAGTCAGAATTCTGAGAAAAAAAGTCAGAATTCTGAGAAAAAAAGTCAGAATTCTGAGATCAAAGTCAGAATTCTTAGATTAAAGTCAGATTTCTGAGAAAAAAGTCAGAATTCTGAGATTAAAGTCAGAATTCTAAGGAAAAAAAGTCAGAATTCTGAGAAAAAAAGTGAGAAATCTGAGAAAAAAAGTCAGAATTCTAAGAAAAAAAGTCAGAATTCTGACTTTTTTTCCCATGTTAAGCTGAAACAAAATTAAAAAACAGTTAACTTTCCGGTGGCCCTAATCCTCTTCCGTACATGTGGGCACAGAAAGAGAAAGAATTTAAGATGGGAGCTAAATGGATGATAACGGAGGGTGGTACATGGTGGAGGTGCATCAGGATACCGAGAGATAAAGACTTCTGGAAAACAAATCCTGACAGAATCCACTTTAGTCCAAGAAAAATATTCAATAAGGACTGAAAATCTGCAGGAAACACGGACAGACAAAAACTGCGATTAAATCCAAGCCTCAAAACGAAAGGAACGTCCACATTTGATCCAGAAGCTGCAGAAGTTAAGAGGATAAAGAATCAACTTTAAAAAAACAAAACAAAAAACTTTACATAAATCTGACAGATTGCCTCATGCAGGCATCTTTCATTTGAATCCAGAAACGTTTGAACCAATGATAATTACATGTAATCTCCCTCTAAAAGCAGACACACACGGATCAGACCAGAACTTGTTCTGTTTTCCATTTCTTAAGGTTTAATGTTGTAACCCTGCATTAATGTCAAATAGTGGGACGTCCACACGCCCCAACTGTTTTTCATGTCTTCACTCCAAACGGCATCATGTGATCCGCCGATGAACAGCACAGCCGGAAACCATTTTCCTCTCCTAAATAGACTTGTTTTGTTTGGAAATGAAATACAGGCCAACATAAACTTGTCACAAAGCGAGTCCCGAAGAGGGACTGCAGCAGCGGAGCCTCTGCCGGGCTTTACCACAGAACCCAGCTCGCATTGGGATTGGGAACACTTGTTTTCCATCAGTCACTGGAGATCGGAGCGCTGACTGCAGACGCTGGCCTGAACCCACTTTTGGTCTCAGCGTCACTCCGACCGCAGTGGAAAGAACGCTTCTATCGGATCTGTCATGAGCATCCAATGAAAACTGGACCGAGGCACGGCTCGGTTTGCTCTAAGGACCACAGAGAATCATTTCAGATATTAAGGAGGAAACATTTTCCAGAAGCTTATTTGATTTCAAATATCATCAAATCAAAAGTTTTTGAACAATGTTGGAGTTTTAGGTCTGTTTAGACTTAGACAGACTTTAGTCATTTTGTTTTGTTCAGTGCAGCTATCAAGACATTTCCATTTCTAAAGTGCAGCAGTGATAAATGTAAACATAAGACTGGTACATGATATACAGTTTTTCCAACATTTGGGGCCATTTTAAATAACATTTTGCAGTTTAATGGCAGTGGGTTAGAAGCTGTTATGGAATCTGTTGGACCTGCATCGGATGCTTCCAAGCCTCTTTCCAGAGGGCAGACTAAACCAGACTAAATGTGAGATTAAATGTGTGATTTAGTCCAGCCCAGATGAGACATCGGAAGATTGTTGATGAGAACAACCCGTTGTTTTTTTTAAACCATGTCTGTGCCTAGTGGCCAACGCTCTGACCAATGAGAGCAACTGACTGTGACGTAGTAACCTCGAAAGGAAGCTGGTGGCGGAGTTGAAATCAACAGCCAAACGGCGAATATGTCCTTCTTAAAAATGAATGAGCGTAGAGCCTCTTCCTGCTCACGTTTCAACGTAAACCGCAAGTCCAATCCTTCCCAAACTGATTCCAAAGCTGAGTCAAACGAGAACTGTTCAATAGTTGTTCCCATCTTCCATGTTGTGCTTTCTCCAGCGTTGCGCAGCTTTATCGTCCCGCGTTCTTTGCATCCAGAAATTTAAAAACACATCTCTGCATTCTGATTGGCCCGCCAGTTCTAGGGCCTGGGGCATTGATTGATGCTAGACCAAACCCGCAGGCAAAAATGATTTTGGCCGCTGGTTGATGGGGCTAGTTTACTAGGCTAGGGTCATTGATGATGTCACGGGCTCGGGACACGCAGCGCTGGGATGAAATGTCTTTAATGGAGGGAAGAGGCGCCTCCATGATCTTCTCTGCTGTTCTCACCTTCTTCCAGTCTGAGGCGCTGCAGCCTCCACACCACACAGTGAGACAGCTGCTCAGAACGCTCTCTATGGTGATTTTTTTGGCATTTTGGCAAAATTGTTCAGCCCTAATCATCAATAATGGAAATCTATGCCATGTTGTCTTATCACCTCTATGGAGGTAATCTAATAGAAAAGAGAATGAGTCTAAGCAGTCAGCCCTGCGGTACTCCCAGTAGTTACTCATATTTAGAAAATGGAATCTAGAAGATCCTTAGATTCAAGGAAAATTTTTTCTTAAAATAAGTGCATTTGTCATTGAATTGAGACATTTTGCCAGTGGAACAAGACAATTTGATCATTTAAAACAAGAAAACACAATTGCATCGCTTTATTTCAAGTGCATTTTATCTGAATATCTTATTTTAAGAGTAAAATACTCATTCCATTGGTAAACTATCTAATTAACCTACTCAAATTAAGCGTAAATACACTTAATTTAAGACATTTTTTACTTATTTCTAGATTGTTTTTCTAGTGAAGGAATTAAACGCTGATTAAAAATTGTGTTTTTCCCTCCCAAACTGTTCCACTTTAGAGATTCCTGACCAGGAATGCCCCACCTTCCGCTCCAACTACTGTTATTTGTGGATCCTACTTTGTTGGCCCTAAAAATACTCGCTCATGGCTAAAAATGTTCCAGAGGACTGCTGCACACACGACCGCTGCAGCTGCTGCTCCATGCAGCCTCAATAGGAAACACATGACAGGCTGTTAAACAGCCAGAGGGAGACGGGGAATCACTGCAGGTACCTTTAACATCCTCTCACCGTCTATTCAGGCTCAGTTTGCTGCTCGGCTCCTGATATGAAGCCAGGATTAGTCTGCTGAAAATGATGGGGTTAAAGCGGAGAGATTTCTTAACTGCAGCTCTTGTTTTGGTGTTTAGAGCTGCCGCCGAGGACGGCCAGTTCGCCGACATGTCTGAACCAGATGGAGGGAGGCGCCTGTTCCTCTTTCATCTGCAGGAGCTCGGGTATGTAAACAAGGAGGAGCCGGGGCCCACAATTCAGCCCGCCGTATCGGTCAAACATTAGGGGAAAAACATATTCTGTTCTAAATGATCGGGTTCTGTTCCTTCAGCGGACAGAAACACCAACTAATGTCACATTAGATCAACTTCTAGTCGCTTTGTTGTCTTGATTCTTTGTAATGAACCGTTTACTGACAACTTGTTGAAGTATTTAGGTTGGGCTTAAACTCAATCAGCATGTCAAAGATTTCCCTTTTCTTCTGAATAAAAACTGATGTTAATTTAGAATTTTATTCTGAGCATAATAACCAGCAGAGACGAACGTTAATCCTTGCTCTGAGGCAGAAAGCATGACCCAGAACCCGGTCAGATTCTCAGGCTCTCAAAGCTTAATGCTGCAGGAGCTTCTGCCCTGGGCTTTGTCTGCCAGGCACTTCCTGAGGAGACTTGTTGGTCTGATAAACCACAGATAAACCAGACTAGTAAACACACAGATACTGAGGCTGCAGAGAAAGGACTCCACATGAACGGAGACAGAGCGGGGTAAGTCCAGCTCGGTCCAACTACAGCAGACAGCTGTGGGCTAATGTCAGAAAGCAATCGGCATCAACCTTTCGGCTGCAGAGGTCTGAAAGCCGTTGGCAAACCCCTTGAATCAGCAACTGAAGATCAGCTGATTGTGTGAAAGCTGCTCCAATATCTACTTTCTGGCAGCTTCTCATGGCTTTAATGACCCACGCACACTCGCCCGGCTGCCTATATAAACTCTCATTCATGAGGAGAGAGGCGTGGCAGTTGCACTGCCAGTAATTTTCCACCATAAAAATCCAACCAAACTGGATTCCCTGTCATTAAAACTGCGATGCTGCTGCAGCTCTGAGCGAGTTTCCTTAAAAGCTGTGCAGCAGCGCGCTCCCACAGCGAACACCCCCGTCAATCTGACCGCTTGCTTCTCAGGGCGGCTCACCTGCAGAGGATGCATGAACAACCTGAGCACGCAGTGACGGGTTAGCTGAGCAGGGACAGTTTAACACGGTTTATCATTTCAGGCTGATCTTTGCAAAACTTATTCTGCAGAGGTCTCTGTTCATGCAGCAACCGAAACTGAAATACTCTCACCTTTTTTTGCAAAAAAATGACTAAAGGTTAAGATGAAATGCAGATCGTTCTGATTGTTCTTCCAAGAAATTCGATTTTGTAATTTGATTCAAACCCAGGGACACAGACTGCTGTTTACTACTAAAGGTTTATGGATGATTCTCCAATTTCAGTCAAATTTGGTCACAATATTTTTCATAATCCAACATGTTTTGATTTGTTCCACTTCACCCTAAATGTGTAGAAACATTAACTGACAGTGCTTGTAATAAACGTAATAAATAAATATATGTAGCGATGAAAATGACTGTTGTTGAAATTATATTAGCCTCCATTTAGAGTTAGCATAAAATACAGAGTATAAAAAGGTATTCTTTTCATAATCTATGCATTCAAGGGGAATTTGAGGCATTTGGAAATAATGGTTTTGGGAAACTTTGCCTTGATTTTTTACTTTTTGTTTCCTTTACTTCCATGGAAACGGTTTATGGTGCTTTCCCGCCATGATCTCACCTGTTGAGTGACATCCGATGCGTTTGCAATTAGCCAAAGGATTAAAAAAATTTTCAATATTGTGATGGAAATAACAGCGATCCATTGGGAGAAGTGTTCTTTTGATGAAAAATTGATAAAATACTAATATATCTTTCAGGAAAATTATTTTTTATTTATTTAAATACTGTAGAATCAAATTGAATTTCAGTCTCATGAGGGACTGAGAGTAATATCTGGCCTCGGGACAAAGGAAATAGTGCAAAAAAAATGCATATGAAACCATATTTTATATAATATAAATAGTAATTTATCTATCTTATAGTTTTTGTAAGTTTGTCTTGAATAAAAATATTATAAAACATGTTGCTGTGTTTATTATTTTGTCTAATTTGCCAATTTTGCTAGTTTGAGAATCTGCCTTTTCTGCTTCGATTCTTAGTGGATTTTCTGCAACATTTCGATCCAGCTTTCATTTTAATTGGACCAGTTGTTCAGTAATCACCTCACACTGGAAAATGATCTAGAAACAAGAAAAAAATTCTTAAATTAAGTGTATTTACCCTGAATTTGCATCGGCAAAATGTCTCACTTTACTCCTGAATTCAAGAAAAATGTCACTTATTTTAAGAAAAAAATCCTTTTTGCAGTGCATGGCGACAACAAAGGGAAAAACTGACCAAATGGTGATTAGTTAAAGTGAAAAACACAAAGTGTTGTAAAGGTGAGGTACTCTGGCTGAGAAAAGACCTCAGCTAATGTGTTGCTCCTGTGTCCTTGGTGAGTTATCTCCATTCCTGGAACGTGTCTCTGGACTCCCTTATATAAAACACATCCGTCTCCAGATTATCTAATGAAAAGAAATGCTAACTTTGACACATTTAGGCCGATAAAAGAGGAAGTGGAGTCAGGAAGCAGCTTGGTTCTCTGCATCCTGACACTGGACATTTCTGCACTATTTTTTTTTAAATGTCCATAAAAAAAGAGGCTGAGATATTATTAGTGAAACATTTATCCATTGGAATATCAGCAGTTTAAAAAATGCAAGGACATATGCATCAGTATGAACATTTGGGCTGATATTGATATAAATATTCCTGTTATGGCCAATTACCAACACCATTAATATTGACATTAATATGACTACAGCGCTGACATTTAATCTCTGCTTTAGTTAAACATCCCAGAATCCTGGCCAAACCAGCACCCCATGGCCGACCTATAACACAAACATAATATTGTCAAGCATGGTGGTGGCAGCATCATGCTGTGGACCTGTCCAAATTCAATTTTGGTTGTGGCCGGTTTGTCGGAAGCATCTAGCTAACCAGTTAGCAACTTAGTGCTAGTAGGTTCCCAATGGGAAATTCCATTGGGACCAAGTAGCACTAAATTGGTGACTTAGAAACGACGCTGTCAAGGAACGCCATGGACAGAGGAAACATGCAAGAGGAGGAGAGTTTAGTGTCGGAGGTCGTGGATGAGTCTCCTCCGTCATCCATTTTTTATTTAGAGGAGGAAAGCGGGGATGAAGATGTTGTGGAAGAGGACGCCAGGGCGGCAGAAGCTTGGTTTGGTGTAGAAGGCTTCCAGCCGTACATGTTTGAGCCCTTGCCTCGCAACGCTGCCAGTTCTGTTAGCTCTACGCCTGCTGAAGACACAGACGTCCATCCCCGTGAACACTGGGACGGAACTCAATGGGAAAGGAAATTATTCTCATTTCAACCGTTGCGTATATTAGCTGCGACATATGAATCAAGATGCTATGACCGAAAAAAATAGATTGACAGATGATCGTTGATAAATTATTAACTGGACTGCAGAAGATAACGGGAAAAAAAAACCCAATATAGTCTGATAAAGAGTTCATTTAAAAATATGTTTATGATTTTAAATTTTAATATGACTTTCCTGACTTTAAGTGTTTTCTTGTTAGGACAATTTTTCAGATAAATATTCAGACTAATTCCGCTTTATAACAATAAAAACAGGAAACCTGAATGAGAGCTGCTTTATTGTCAAGGTTTGCACACATTAATCTACTCTGTGTGGGACTGACTGTTCCAGTAATGAGGTGAAATTATCAGGATTTAATCTGCCTGATGTGAACTTAGTACTAGTCCATGTTGAGGGTTAAATTGCACAACAGCGAGTGCTGATAAGAGGTTAATAAACAGACAGATGAGAGCGGAGGACAGGTAATCACTGATGGAGTTTTTCATGCATGATGAAGTCGTGTAAAACAGCTCTGCTGTTTAAAATGTGCTTTAGACTTTCATCTTCAATTTATCTTGTTAAAACACTCTGCACCACCTTAAGCTAGTCTGGCCCAGACGAACCGGGCCTGGCTCCAGATGTGTGGCTGAATCAGAGGTTAGACACCACCAACCTCTCCTCAGGCGCTTCCTCCCATCCCACTTCCTCTGACGATCAGTACTTCCTGTGAAGCACACAGGAGAGACTCACCGTGGTTCACAGGTTTCCACACGATTAACCGACACGCTTGTGCGGCTCAGAGGTCTAGATGAGACTGCGGTTCTGTGCAGAGTAGATCTATCCGTGTTTATATGCACCTCACTGCTGTTAAACCTGGCTCTCTATGGAGAGAAATATGGTCCAAAATCATTGGACGTGCTTCAATAATATGCATTACGGAAAAAAAAATCTAAAGAAAATGGATTGTAAAAATGAACAAAAATGGTTTTCAGAGTAATTTCTAATGCGTATGTAAAAAGTTCAACCATTATTTTTAGAACTGGATTTTACTATTTTCACCTTTTATTTACAAAATTTTATTTTTTCAAATATTTATTCAGACTTTAGTTTTTTAGATAAATTCAAGATGTTATTTTTTACTCATGTTTTTTTTTAGTTTTGCATTATTTTCAAATCTCATTTTACAGAATTTCCTCTTTAAACTTCTAACTGACACGGGTGCCGACCAATAGAAATGCTGTCGCTAACGTCCAATCAGGGCAAACTATTTTCTATTGGTCCAAGGGTAAAATCTTTAAAACGTGGTTTAAAGAAATAATAACATTTGTAAAACACAGTCTCCATAAAAACGAACTAATAAACAATTTGAAAAGTAAAACCTGAAAAAATAAAAAGTGAAACAAAAGTAAACCGGGAAAAGGAAGCACTTTTGTTGACACAAAATACATTAATCTCAATATTTCTTTATGTAGTTTTTCAAAGTTCAGTTTTCATAAAATGCCCCTTTTTTTGAAACCTTTTCTCTGCTTGCAATAATACTGAAAAGGTTTTCTCTCCATAGATCTCCTGCTGCTTTGCACACTGTCTTATTCCACTTACTTGAAAGAAACACTTTCCTTCCCTCCTATCTAAGTTTATCTCTGTGTCCTATAATAACCCCATCTGATAAACCCAGTAATAAAACTCTGTTGTAGGTTTATGTATAATCAGTCTCTGGGCAAAAGGTTTTTTGTGGTTTTAACTTGTTACTTTCAGAAAACTGAAACAATTCTGCAACCTCTGACCTAAATCTAAGATATGATCAAATCTCTTCTCTAAAGCAGATTCAAATAAAACTAATTCAGCCAAAAGTCCTAACTGATGAGCAGCTTAGAGTGTCCAGACCGAGCCACAGAGAGGATTCTGGCTGATAAAGGACAGTGGGGCAAAATGAAAATGCTAAAAGTTTATTTGCATTGGTGGAGATAAAAAGACAGAGGTGGCTGAACCGCCTCGCCGCCGTGTCACCTGCTAATTAGCTAGCTAACAGCTAGGCTGTCAGGTGTTGGATGTGAGACAGAGCGGAGACAGAGCAGAAACAGGTCTATGTGATTGTTTGACAGCAGCGTGGCACGAACACACGGCTCATAAAGCGAGAAGGTGGAGTCAGAGGGACAGGGCTGCAGGAGGGAGACATGTGGCGCCAGTTATTGATCTCTGTTTGCTCTGAATTAAAACTGTTTATTTTAAGGAAAGTTTAACCTGAACAAAGGTGAGGGTTTCAAAACAAAACGAGTCAGACCTATCTGTAATAATTAGCTCTTTGGCTACGTCGTCCTACTTCCTGCATACCTCCAGGAACTGCTGGGCTGATAACGTGACGAACAGGTTGTGAAATTTCTCAGGAAATGGAGAATGTTGGTGTTTCTTTACAGAGCCCTGCTGATGTTAGCATGTGAGACATTCTGAAACACTGTGGGCTGTTACGGCTAAAACAAAGGAATTACTTTCACATAATGTCACAAAAACTCCCCAAATCAACAAAGATCAGATTAGAAACCAGCAAAGGGAGTGTCAAATCTATTATAGACCAGCCGAATAGGTGAGGTAGGTCCACCTTTGCTGCTTCCTTAGAGCTTAAGAAAACCAGCAGCTCTTTGATCACTACCATCAAATCAGAAACTTTAAAAATATTTAAGAGACCTGCAATCTCCCCAGAAAGATGGGACACACTTTCTATGAAAAACAGTGTCAGTTCACACTGGGAGGACTGGTAGACCCCTAATTTCCCCAACAGGTAGCCCTACAAGCTGCTGGGGAAGGAGTTTTTTATTGTTTGCACCGACAATCATGAAAAACTCTGATTTAATCAGCTTTTTTGTTTTTTAGGAACTCCTACATCATCATACACACATAAACCCTGGTACTTTATTGTTTAACCCCCGCCTCTTTGTTTCCCCAAACAAACAAACATTCTTTTCCATGTGTGTCCTCTGTGCGTCCGGATACTTTACAGAGTAGAAAAGCACACCGTGACCACAGAGCTCCGCCAAGCACCAAATTTTAACACCTATAGTTAAAACTCTCACATAATCTGCATCATCAACAAATTCAAAAGGATTGTTCCTTGGCATGAGACCTCTGATAAAAATGTCCTTAAAATCCGTCCATAACCTTTCAAGACAAACGCACAAACTCTCCTAAAAACATACCCTCATTGGTGGAGGTAATTATCCAGTGTTTTCATGACTCATTGGGATGAATAGAGGTATATATGCTTACATCTCTAGAATTATACTCAGAGTACATTTCTAGGAAGATCTTTTACAAATATCGCGTTCTTGAACCTCAGCTGAGGCAACGTTCTTATAGGGAGGTTGTTTCTTCCTACCCTCCACATGCTTTCCCAGTATGGTGGATCGTAGCAATCCGACTTCTTGTCCTATGAGAACGTTGAAATTGATCTTTCTTATTAAGACAGATCACTACAAAGGTAACAAGTCTATAGACATTAGGGGGAAGTGTTGGCCTAGTGGGTAGAGCAGTGTGCTTGTCCTGTGAGAAGGATGCAAGTACCCAGTTTGATCCCAACAGCCTGCACTCTGCGTCACTGAGCATTACCCTTAAAGGCCAATTTATGCTTCTGACGCATAGCCTCTACGACCATCAAATCTGTCTCTGTTCTGCATCTCTGTCGCGCACCTCTAAAATTCCTGACTACGTTTCGGACGGTCGCAAACCCCCACAGACCTCAAGCGGAAGTGCGCAGACAAAAAGCAGTTGTGATTGGTCCTTGGTTTGTCTTTCCAGCTGTCTGTGTGATCGTCCTTCTCGATTCGGTGCCGGGACGCGCCATTTTTAAAAACCGAGGAACAACTACAATGGGCAACTACGACGAACGGTTAATAGAGGAGGTTTGGAAATACAACCACTTGTATGATGCCTCAGACAAATTACATAAAGATGCCAAGGTCTGCCAAAACAAAGTTCTCGTGACCATCCACCGAAGTTCTCGCGAGTTCTCAAATAGGCTACCCGTTGCGTTTTGGCGGTTAACTGCTGTGCGTCCCAAGAAATTCCACACCGATGGGGCAGAAGCATACCAGCAAGACTGGTTTGTGACCGACTCAAGCGACATTTGATGTGGGCGGTTGTAGAAGTCTTATCTGCCCTTAAGCCCGCATATGTTGTGGCCTTTAACCATTCCGGGTGTCAGTGTGGTCGTCCTTCTCGGTTCGGTGCCGTGAGGCGCCATTTTTAAAAAACGGGGAACAACTACAATGGACAACTACGACGAAAGGTTAATCGAGATGGTTCGGAAGTACAACCACTTGTATGATTCTTCAGACAGATCATATAAAGATGCAAAGGTCTCTGCCAAAACGAAGTTCTCATGAACATTCGCCGAAGTTCTCGCAACATCTCGATTGGGCTCCCCCTTGAGCTTTGGTGGGAAACTGCTGTGTATCCCTAGAAATTCCAGACCGATGGTGCAGAAGTATAGCAGCAAGACTGGTTCATGACCAGACCCAAGCGGCATTTGATGTGTACGGTTGCAGAAGTCTAATCTGCCCTTAACCCCACACTGCTCCCCAAGGGGATGGGTAAAATGCAGAGGTAAATTTCTCCAATGTGAGTTCAATAAATTATTATATTCCGCAGCAGGATACTGACTCAGCTTCTTATCATTTTAATTTTAAAAGGTGTTTGCATATATTTTGCCATCAGAAAATTAATCAGGGGCCTGCTTATGTCAACAGTCAGCTTCCTGTTAGTCATGAACCCTTTATAAACAAGTAGGACTGTTGTCTGACACCACAAGCTGTTTTGTTTTAACAGCTTTTAGATCTAGAGATAAGAGTCACCCCTGATCACTTTTTTTAATAAAAGCTTTGACTAGTCAGACTCAGGTAATGAGCTACTGCAGTGGGAAATCAGAAACTACTAATAATATCTATTGGTCTATAAAATGACCTGAAAGCTAAAATCAGCAGTTTTAAAATCAGTGCCGATTGTGATGCTGGCCTGCATGTTTCTGCTGCACCACACGCTCAGTTTGCACTCCCCCACATGCCTCTGCAGGTTTCTACACGACTGCGGTCTGCCGTGTTTTGGCTGCGCTCCTCAGAGCAGACGGTCTGCAGGTCCGATGCTATCTATCGGCGCGAACACACCTCCACCGCTGACATTTCTAGAGGCTGTTTTTAAAGGAGCAGAAGCGCCTTCACATCTCCTCCCTCGACCCGCTTTGTTAAGTTGACAGAACCGGTTTGCTGCAGCAGTTTAGATGTCTTCTGAGAGGACTTTGTGGCCCCTGCCAATACAAATATTGGTGTACAGAATCCAACCAAAACCAGTTCTGTCTTTTCTTTTCTTTTCTTTTCTTAATCCTCTTCCTCTTCCTCTGTGCTGAACAATAGGCCACAATGGACCAAGTTCCTTCAGCAGCAGAAAAAAAAATTGAACAGCAAAGAAGAAAACATGCTGAGAAAACCAATCTGTTACTAAGACAGCGTATAAAGTGTATTTGCCCTAAATTTGAGCAGGTAAATGAGATAGTTTGCCAATGGAATGAGTATTTTTACTCTTATATAAATTAGATAATATGCACTTGAAATAAGACAATGCAATTGTGTTTTCTTATTGTAAGTGTAAATTGTCTTGTTCCATTGGCAAAATGTCTCTTTTACCTTCTTAATCCAAGAACAAAGTCACCTTTTTTAAGAAGAAATTACCTATCTAGATTTCGATTTTTTCCAGTAAATCATTTGCCTGGGTAAAGTTTTGAATTGGTTTTGGTACAGAAGAGGATTAGGGCCACTGGAAAAAAAAAAAAAATTAAATGATTTTTAAATTTTATTTCAGTTTAGTATGGGAAAAAAGTCAGAATTCTGAGATTAAAGTCAGAATTCTGAGATTAAAGTCAGAATTCTAACTTTTTTCCCATACTAAACTGAAATAAAATGTAAAAATCAGTTCACTTTTTTTTTTCAGTGGCCCTAATCCTCTTCCGTAGTTTTGATTAATTGTTCCAGTTTTGGAACAATTAACTTGAGCAGATTGTCCTTATTTTCAGTCTGTTGCTCCTCAGGTCCCTTACAGCACATTTAAAGTTAGGTTTGGTAGAAAAGTCCCACAGAAGACATTAAATCCTTCAGCTGTTTCAGAAATATTTTTAAAGCCTCGTCCCAAACCGTCTCAGACCAACTTCCAGTCTGTAAACCAGTCCTTATCAGATGCTGAAACCAAGTGAGAACCTGCAGCCATTCAGTCACGCTATGAAGGTTAACTGCAGCCTGTGATGTCGGTGGTTATCGTCTGGTGCAAGCTACTTAAATAATTAAACGTTCAAATTTTTCAGCAACCTGAGATTCCCGAGTCATCATCAAAACCAGCTTTTTGCCGCTTATGCACACATTCTAATGCGTGCATAAGCGGCATCCATCATGGCGATTCGATCCAACGATTCGATTATTTTCGATAATCAAGAATACACCACGATTCGATTCGATCAATTTACAGGTCTGACAATGTTTAAAATTGGAAATTAATCAATGAAAGCTGTAAAATCGTTATGCATTTTATTTGAGAAACAACAGCAGAATACAGAAGTAGTAAAGTTGTGCTCCACCTAGGCCTATGAAAACCTCATTCACTGAAGAATAATAACGCCTCTGTGTTTACGCGAGTGTGTGTGTGCAAGGGAGAGAGGGTAGTGGCTAAAGGAAGCGAGGCAGGAGGGCTAAATAGGTTTAGCGCCACCACAGCACGGGAGGCAGAATTACGTCCAGGAGCAAATGGATCAAGATAGACCAGAGGAAAACTTAAACGATACTCTTGCGGACGTGTCGAGGCATCGGATCGTTGGCTGTTGGATCGATGCATCGATGCAAAACGACGATCATTTACGCCCCTATTGCTGAAGATGATGGTGGGTATGAAGAACATCAGCGGAGAATGACGTTGCTGTGGTTCTCTGCAGGAACCCAGATTACGACAAAAACATTGATCAGACCTTCTGGCAGTGGAAACCTTTAAAGAACCAGTTAGAAACTGGTTTAACCCTTGAAAACCCCCCTGAGCAGGTGAAGGAACCTTAGTAGGGAGGAAGTGGAAAATCTATTTACAGCTCTTTGATCATTTCCTTTGTTGAAGTTGAGAGAACTTGTTTTTCTGTCAAAGCCGTCCGTCTTACTTCCTGTTGTAATCAGAAACAAACCCGCCAAAGTTAGTCTGTGAATATTCACCAGAGTCCGCTCTGCTCCTCCCTCGCAGCGTGAAGCCGTTTTAATTCATGTATCAGAGAGAAGCTAACATGTGACGGCCAGGGCCTGCGTCCAATAAACCATCCGTTTACCAGCAGGGAAGCGACTCAGCTGACCTTTGATCTGTAGAAAGTCCCTAATATCCCTGGAGTTCTGGAACCGCCATAGATCCTGTGATCTGAGACCAGAGCTAACTTTCTTTCAATCACTTCAGTGTGGCTCATTTCGCTCCAGGATTTAGACGGGACCGATGTGGAATCAGGCAACAGGGACCCGAGGAAGCTGAACATTGTAAAGTTTGCTTCATATTTGGCCCGAGAGCGTATACGGGAGATTTTCTGTGCCTGTTGACGCCTCATGTTAGCCTGTCAGTCAAAGAGAAGGAAAAAGCAGAAGTGGAAGCACAGCAGGCACACTGTGTTCACAGCAACACTGACAGGAGTCCCTTTTGTTTGTCTAAAAATGAGCAGAACTGCTTTTTCCCCCGTTTTCTTTACATCTAAATAGGAGATAGAGATAGAAAATGATAAAATAAACACCTTTTTGTAGAAAGATGGCATCAAAGAGGCACCTCTGTCTGGGAAAGCCATGAGTGGGAATGAGGAAGGGTGTGTGTGGATTCAGTGGGGGAAATTAAGGCACAACAAAGAGAGAAAATGTGTGTGCA
This sequence comes from Cyprinodon tularosa, assembly GCF_016077235.1. Lineage (NCBI taxonomy): Eukaryota > Metazoa > Chordata > Actinopteri > Cyprinodontiformes > Cyprinodontidae > Cyprinodon > Cyprinodon tularosa. Next base: position 254,581 of record NW_024039107.1, read on the forward strand.
TAGAACTGAGAGTGTGGGTTTCCTAATGCGCTGCGAAGGAGGGAAGTTCAGCTGAGCTATTAAAAGACCACAAATTACAACCCTACACAGCCAGAAACAAGCTCAGCTGGGGCCTCATCAGCGGCGCGGCGAAGACTTCAAACCAGACGCCGACCTTCGCTGCATTGTTAGGGATCAACCTGCCGCAGCCTCAGGAACAACACATCCCACATCTTTAGACGGGCGCCTCTAATCCTGATCAACTCTGCGCAGGCGGCTTTTTTTTGCCGTTAAATCCATCATCCTTCACTTTCCCTCTCGTCATTTCCACCGCCACCCAGCAGCTGTAAATCTTTCTCTCTCCAGCCGCAGCACAAACAATCCAGGAAGTGTTGATTGGGGCACGTTTTGCTGATGCTCGCAGTCATTTAGCACCGTCTGGTTGTTGTGGGAGCGTTTCTGTGTTGTTTTCACCGACTGTTGGGATCCGCTGCTAACTTCAGATCTTTGGGTTTGTTTATTTATCCGTTTAACGAGCTCCCTCTCTTACTCTGCTGAAGATGCCATCAGGAACGCAGTGAATGAAGTTCAACATCTGTGGTTCTCCATCTCTGTTTATTTTTTAAAGCCTTTTTATGGGGTTTTTTTTTAGAAGTTTTGACATCACTGGTTTAAAGTTATTTTGGCTTTCATTCCTTTATATTGTTTTGTTTCTTCGTGCCACACTGTAAAGATATTTTACTAAACTGATGGCAAATTCTGGTTTTATTTTTTCTTCATTTCTCTGTGTTGCTCATGCAGTTAGGAAGATATCTTCAGATCTGAACTTTACACGTTTCGCCTGTTTTTATGTCTGATCTTAAGTGATGAACACGTTACATCCGTCTGTAGGTCTCACTTTAAAGGGCAAGTTACCGTTTCTGATCACTATTATAACCCTTACAAATGGAGTCCCCTCGTCCCTCAGTGAGGTCTAGAAGCACAAGATCTATATCCAGCCATTCAGCAAAGATACTGCTGCATGGCTGCACATCTTATTTTGGCATTTGACCAATTAGATGAGCCCTTGATTGATATATTACCTACTGGAAATTAAGATGACAAAAAAAGGAAAGAAGTCAAGGAAAAAAGGTAAAGAGTTAATTAAAAAGTCAAGAAAAAAGGGTAAAAAATTAATTAAAAAGTCAAAAAGTCAGGAAAAAAAGTTGAAAAGATAATTAAATTTACAAAAAAAGATAAAAAAGGTAAAAAGTTAAAAACTCAAGAAAAAAGGGCCAAAATTTCATTAAAAAGTTAAAAAGTCAAGGAAAAAAGGGTGAAAAGTTCATTAAAAAGTTAAAAAGTCAAGAAAAAAGAGTAAAAAATTAATTAAAAAGTTAAAAAGTCAAGGTAAAAATGTAAAAAGTTAATTAAAAAGTTAAAAAGTCAAGGAAAAAAGGGTGAAAAGTTCATTAAAAAGTTAAAAAGTCAAGAAAAAAGAGTAAAAAATTAATTAAAAAGTTAAAAAGTCAAGGTAAAAATGTAAAAAGTTAATTAAAAAGTTAAAAAGTCAAGGAAAAAAGGGTGAAAAGTTCATTAAAAAGTTAAAAAGTCATGGAAAAAAGGTTGAAAAGTTCATTAAAAAGTTAAAAAGTCAAGGTAAAAAGGTAAGAAGTTAATTAAAAAGTTAAAAAGTCAAGGAAAAAAGGGTGAAAAGTTCATTAAAAAGTCACGGAAAAAAGGTTGAAAAGTTCATTAGAAAGTTAAAAAGTCAAGGAAAAAAGGTTGAAAAGTTCATTAAAAAGTTAAAAAGTCAAGGAAAAAAGGTTGAAAAGTTCATTAAAAAGTTAAAAAGTCAAGAAAAAAGGGTAAAAAATTAATTAAAAAGTTAAAAAGTCAAGGTAAAAAGGTAAAAAGTTAATTAAAAAGTTAAAAAGTCAAGGAAAAAAGGGTGAAAAGTTCATTAAAAAGTTAAAAAGTCACAGAAAAAAGGTTGAAAAGTTCATTAAAAAGTTAAAAAGTCATGGAAAAAAGGTTGAAAAGTTCATTAAAAAGTTAAAAAGTCAAGGTAAAAAGGTAAAAAGTTCATTAAAAAGTTAAAAAGTCAAGGAAAAAAGGGTGAAAAGTTTATTAAAAAGTTAAAAAGTCAAGGAAAAAAGGTTGAAAAGTTCATTAAAAAGTTAAAAAGTCAAGGTAAAAATGTAAAAAGTTAATTAAAAAGTTAAAAAGTCAAGGAAAAAAAGGGTGAAAAGTTCATTAAAAAGTTAAAAAGTCAAGGGAAAAAGCGTGAAAAGTTAATTAAAGTTACAAAATAAAGAAAAAAAAGTTAAAAAGGCTATTTGAAAAGTTTTAAAGTAAAGTTAAAAAGTTAATAAGCCCAGTTAACAATTATATTTAGGTTTATAAAGTAAAAAATTTAAATTCCAGTATCAGTATTAATGCTCTAGGATTATGTTGGACCAAAACAAAATGTGTTTCTTTCATGAATTTCTTATAAAAGCACCTTTTTTGTTATTTTTCTTAATATATTTGGGCAAGTTGGCGTTTCTTATTACATTGACATAAATTTTTGCATCGAAATGTTACAAAAGTAAAAAGGTCTTGTCCTGGATTCCAATAACACTATTGGCTTGAAAATTTAAAAGGATTTCAATTTGAATCATTTTCTTCTCATTTTTAGATGGGTTTTGTTTTCCTGAAACATTCTCTTCTGTTTTGCTTGCAGCTTTTAAAAGATGTAAAGATTATGTTTATTTTAAGACACCATCCGTTTCTACGCCTTTGAACAGAAAAAAAAAGATTTTATCTGTTTTTTTAAACGTTTCTGCTTTGTTTTGATCCTCTCTGTGGAAAACGTTTTCTTAATGTTTGACTTAACATTAATGTGTATCACCGTCCCGCTCTTTGGGGAGTCCCTCCATCTCTTTTAGGATTTTATATAAAGCTTTCAAACATATCTATGAAACGTTCCTCTCCTCTTTAACGATAAATGAGCAAACATTTTATTCAGTCTGTGGATCTTCTGTTGTTTCTCTGTGTTTCTGTCGTTTCTGTGTCTGGGGAAACCCTTTAGGCTTCTGATATATTTCGCCTTGTTTATAAAGGTCTTAGTGGAATATTTCCATCTCTTTCTGGAACAGGTTTCATTCATTTCTCAGTATTTTATGATATTTTAATCTCTCTCTGATTGTTTGGTTCATCTGGGGAACATATTTCACTGATGGTAGACATTTCTGTATTCTCCATCAGGCCACTGGTTGTAATGGTTTACAGCTGTTAATAACCGTCTTCCTTTGGAACGACACAGTGCAGGGGTCGGTTACAGTGGAACGCTTCGGGCCCTCGTTGTGATTAATTAGTAATCTATCCCAGGGTGTGGTTTGCTTTTAGAAAACAGTGTGTCCTGCAGTGGATCAGGTGTTTGGTTCTCTATCAGAGCGTAGACGGTGTTTCTAGAAGTGTCCGTGGTTAAATGAGGCCATTCGGTCACCAGAAAGAGGAGAAGAAGAAAGGAAAGAAGACACAAAGAATAAAAGAGAAGGAGACAGTGAGGATAAAAACAGAGCGCTGTCTGAACATGAAGGAGGTCTGCTTCAGAAACTCTGGAACAATGGCTGCGTTGTGAGCTTTGGATATGAGATCAAACCCTCGGGTGTTTCCCAGCAGCCCCCTCGTCCCCGCCCAACGCTCGGGGACAAGTCAGACGGCCGAGGACCCGCAGGACAGAGACAGAGCTTCTCTCTCTGGGTCATATCCTGCAGCGGCGGACGCCCGACTTCCCATGAGCCTTCACAGCGCTGGGGAAACACCGAGGGCTGCTGGGCAGCTTCATAAAACAACCAAGGTTCCACCACACCAGACCAGCTCTATTACTGGGGCTGGGACTCCTGGTCCCCCTCCTTTCCACTCCTCCTGTTCATGTGACGTTAAAAATGCCGGACATACATGCAGCTTTGAGAACTCCAACTCTGTGTGGAAAAAACACAGAGTTCCCCTGATGCCAGGTTAGGTTGGAGAATCAGAGCCGTTTCCTGCTTGGTTACGTCCTGCTCCCTAATGCGGCGTCCTGAAAAGCATCAAAATATTGCTGGGAGGGGGGATTTTTCTGGACGTAAAGCAGGCAAACGCAGTCATTTAGGGAAGTCGGGGAAATTAATGTGCATCTTTTCCATATTTTCAGATGAAGCTGGATCATATAACTGCTTCCCAAAATGTAGGTGGTTATTTATCTGAAGTTACAGATTATAAACAGGCCTAAACTGTTAGGTCACTAAGAACTAACTGGTTACTTCATTCATTCATTATTTTACACCAAACTGCAGCTTACCGTATTATTTACCTTAATGTAACTTTCAGGTTATTTCTTAAATCTTAGAGATGATTTTTTGCCAGAATTGAAATATTCATAGTGGAAGTTGCACCGTTGATCAGAAAAGTCAGAATTCTAAAATTAAAGTCAGAATTCTAAGAAAAAAGTGAGAATTCCGAGATTAAAGTCAGAATTCTGAGATCAAAAGTCAGAATTCTGAGATTAAAGTCAGAATTCTGAGATCAAAGTCAGAATTCTAAGATTAAAGTCAGAATTCTGAGATCAAAGTCAGAATTCTGAGATTAAAGTCAGAATTCTGAGATCAAAGTCAGAATTCTGAGATTAAAGTCAGAATTCTGAGATCAAAGTCAGAATTCTGAGATCAAAGTCAGAATTCTGAGATCAAAGTCAGAATTCTGAGATCAAAGTCAGAATTCTGAGATTAAAGTCAGAATTCTGAGATCAAAAGTCAGAATTCTAAGATTAAAGTCAGAATTCTGAGATCAAAGTCAGAATTCTAAGATTAAAGTCAGAATTCTGAGATCAAAGTCAGAATTCTGAGATCAAAAGTCAGAATCCTGAGATTAAAGTCAGAATTCTGAGATTAAAGTCAGAATTCTGAGATCAAAAGTCAGAATTCTGAGATTAAAGTCAGAATTCTAAGATTAAAGTCAGAATTCTGAGATCAAAGTCAGAATTCTAAGATTAAAGTCAGAATTCTGAGATCAAAGTCAGAATTCTGAGATCAAAAGTCAGAATCCTGAGATCAAAGTCAGAATTCTGAGATTAAAGTCAGAATTCTGAGATCAAAAGTCAGAATTCTAAGATTAAAGTCAGAATTCTAAGATTAAAGTCAGAATTCTGAGATCAAAGTCAGAATTCTGAGATCAAAGTCAGAATTCTGAGATCAAAGTCAGAATCCTGAGATCAAAGTCAGAATTCTGAGATCAAAGTCAGAATTCTGAGATCAAAGTCAGAATTCTGAGATCAAAGTCAGAATTCTGAGATTAAAGTCAGAATTCTGAGATCAAAGTCAGAATTCTGAGATCAAAGTCAGAATTCTGAGATCAAAGTCAGAATTCTGAGATTAAAGTCAGAATTCTGAGATCAAAGTCAGAATTCTGAGATTAAAGTCAGAATTCTGAGATTAAAGTCAGAATTCTGAGATCAAAGTCAGAATTCTGAGATTAAAGTCAGAATTCTGAGATCAAAGTCAGAATTCTAAGATCAAAGTCAGAATTCTGAGATTAAAGTCAGAATTCTGACTTTTTTCCCATACTAAACTGAAATAAAATTTAAAAATCAGTTAAGTTTTGTTTTTTGTTTTTCCAGTGGCCGTAATCCTCTTCCGTACTTTCCTCTCCTATATATCCCTGTTGTATTTTCTTCCACCTAAAATCCTGCAAACCTACTTAGAGACCAAGCTTTTCCCCGCTGCATCCTTCCTCTCCTCTTCCTATGAGGAGGAGCCGCATTCATGAACCGTCAAATCTGCACATGAGCGACAGGAGATAATCCTACACTTGGATCCTAATAACTTTTATTTTATTAACTGACTTTCAGCCGTTTCATTGTCTGATGTTTTTATGGTTTTCTCTTTAATCTGGACTGCTTCTTTCATCTAGTCCACCTTGAATTGCTTCCTGCCTTTAATGTCTGCTTTTATTTGACTTTTAAAGGACTTTCAGGGCTTTAAAAGCTCCCATGTGAACAGACTTGGCATTAAATTACTGGGGGAGCAGTAAACCTGCAGAATAAGAAGTCGTGGCAGAAAATGATTGTCGTTACACCTCGACACATACAGGTAATTGAGCTCACATCCAGAAATCCTGACCACAGAATGGTTGCAGAGTTTCTGGCAGACAGTAGAGCTTAAGAGTAACTAGGAATGGGCTACTCTGAAAGTGGACAAACCAAAAGAGGAGAAGAAGCAGCAGGAGAGCTTTGAAAAACAACCCAGAGCCCTGCAGCGTTTGCATGAGGCGGAAGTTGCGAAAGGACCGGACAGTCGAGAGGAAGAGGAACCCCGAGGTGCCGGGACAGGTTGATCCCTGCAGGGAGGGAGGGAGCGAAGACGCTGCTGCAGCCAGAGAGCAACCAGACACCCTGCACTGCCTCTGACTGAACGCCAAACAACCTGCCATGACAAATAATAGATGAGTTTGGAGCAACAGGCTTTTCCTACGGCCGCAGGTCCCACCAGGAGACAATCAAGACTCAAGGTTCTGTTTTCTGCAGATGATCAAAAGACCCTGAAGAGGGGCTGTTAGTCACTGATAGATCTGCAGGCAGCAGCTGAGATTTCTGGCTCAGTTTGAAGAACAGGAACTGCTGCAGACGTTCATGTCTCTGTGTTGTGGTCATGCATCATATGCATGCATGCATCGCCGTGTTTGCTGCACAGACGAGGACTCTAACCTGTTCTGAACAACGGAGGAGACACAATAGAAAGAGGAGCTACCTTAATCATTGTGGAGGAAATCTGACCCGCTCTTCTACCTGCTGCTGCTTCACCTCACTGAAGTTTTCACACATCCGTTTGTGCAGAAATTGAGATCAAAACATAATATTCTGAACTTTGATTTGACCTGATGATCCCAAACTTCAAAATAAAATCCACTTTCCTGCTACAAACTCATTCATTTGCATGCTTGTAAAGCATCGTATTAATAACTGGATTTATGTTTTTTCAAAACCCTGGTGAGAATCAGATTATTTCAAATTAAATGGGCAGATTATACTTCCTATAGAACATTACTGTAATCTCTAGAAGCTCCGCTCCATAAGGTTAACATTTATTTCTAGCACGGCTGACCTTTAAGAGAATATATCTAAATAAAAACCATCCAGAGAGGAGAAAAAGGTTGGCACTCATCTGTTAAATCATTCTGAAAATTCCCCTTCTTTTTGTAAAAATGAGAATCCGATCAATCTGAACACAAACCTGAAATGTTGTCTTTAATCTGAACCCAACCTGAAAGCTTCTCAGAGAGCTAAAGGAAGCTCCGATGTCAGATTGACTGATTCTGTTCCGGTTTCAGCCTCCAGAAGACGACAGGTGGACCCCGGCATGCTCACCACCTCTGCTTAACACCTCCTGTCGCTGAGGAGGTTCAATTTCAATCTACGGTAAGCCGGAGGGGCAAGATTTCACAGCTCTGCACCGATTTAGATTCTCAGCTGGCGAGCGCCACAATCCCGCTGAGTGTTCGCTGTAAATAGGAGCCTTTATTTCCAGGCGGTTTGGACCTGATCGCAGCAGCAGAACAAAGTCAGGAAGTTTCCTGGAAACCTCACCAAAAAACCCCTGTGTGATCTCTGGAGTACACGCGATGATGACAGAAATAGAAGAGGTTTTAATTTTGTGTAAATAATCAGCTGAGCCCCAAAGGACACGTTTCAAAGGGGTTAGAAAGGATCGTTCTTCCTCCGCTTCTCTCTAACAAAACAAACCCTTCAGTATTTTTCCCTCAGCTCACCTCTTTTCCAAGAAAGAAGGTCCAGCTTTTCTTCCATGAGTTTGTCAAGATAAACAGTCAAACCTGACCATCACTTTCTCCTACTGGTGGTTTCTTTTTGCCGTTATGATTTCACTAAAGCACCACTTCTTCAGCGTAAAGCGTTAAAGCAGAGCAGACACTCACCGTTAAAGAAGCTCTTCACCTTCAGGTAGCCCACGCTGAGTCGCAGCACGGACAGCTTGTCCAGCCGGGCTCGGACCTCCTCTGGGAAAGGCAGCAGGTTGGTGAGCTTGTCCAGCTCGCCGTTGAGGCGGTCCCGGTGGCGTTTGGACGGGTTAGACTTGGCGCCGTCCGGTGGGGGAGGTTTGGGGCTGCGGACACAGAGAGACAGAAACGAACAGTTAAGAGTCGCTTCCACAGCTGAGCAGCCCTCGCTTCTGAGTTTCTAAAGTCTAAAAAAATAAAATAAAAAATACTACTTCTTCTTCTTCCTCAAAAACTTCTTTTTTACAGACTTAAAAGCTTCTAAAGACGAGGGAAAAAATATTGATACATTAAAATATCACAATATCTTCATATTGCCATTTAAAAACACCATATCAATCTCTTTTACTAATGAAATATTGCTATATGTCATCGTTATGCTACGAAATCCCCCCAAAATTCACGAAATTTTGCCATATTTTTATATGTTGATATATTGACGCGGTATCGATCTATTTTACTAACAAAATCTCACAAGAATTTGCAAAATATCACGAGAGTTTGTAACAGAACGATGAGATTTCACGAGATTTTGAAAGTAAAATAGATCGATACCGCGTTTTTAAAAATCAATTTGATATCAGCATATGAAAATATATTTGAGTATATTATTTTTCAAAGTGTCAGAAATGGAGAACAAAACTGCTATTTTCAATGACTACTTATTTTTGTCCAGCTTTAACATCGGTATCGATATCGGTTATCGGCTACATGAGTTTTAAAATATCGGCATATCGGATATCGGCCAAAATCCCAATATTGTGCATCCATAATTGTTACCCAATTTTTTGTATGGTTGTATTGGAAATTGTTGTTTCTGGCTTATTGTATGAATCATTGATTTTGAATATTGATCTGATAAAATAAAGTCTTTGTTCAAAATGATGATTTATGAAGCTCTTTACTAATATGATGATGCCAGAAACAAAATTTCAAGATTCTATCTGTTCAATAAGAAAACATTTTAACCTTTATCTGGGAGTCATGGTCCTCTGAGGAGCCCAGCGTTTTTTAACTAGTAAATAAGAACAAACTGTTTCCTCAAGCTTCTTGCGTTATAATACTAATTTGTATAAACTTACAGCAGGGTTCCTACAGCATAAGGCAAGTTAAATTCAAGACTTTTTAAGACTTTTTAATGCCGCTTGAAATAAAAATTTAAGACCAAATTAACAAGAAACACAAGAAAAACCTGCTTGCAACAACTTAACCCAAAGGTTTATTTTAACATAAACCACTGCACTAATGTTTCAGATTTTAAAAGCTTCCCATACAGGAAGAAAGCTAAAAACACACAAATGGCAGATATGTTTTAACAATTATTGAACTGAATTCATAAACTTTGTTTTAGCAGGGAACAAAAATCAGTTTTAAAGCCCCAACATAACCAGTGCTAAGTCTTTTTTGCAGCTATTTTTCTTTGTATGGTTTTCTTAGTATGTTTGATTTGGTGATAAGTGGAGGCGTTGCAGAGACAAGGGTGGAACTAAACTGAGAAATACCGGCTGTTTCTCTGTAACTCCATTTTGACGCTTTGTATTTCGTGCTTCGCATGTTTGACTCGACTGCCTTAATTCCCATCGTTCTGAGCTTGAATGACTTCTTGTTCCCTGGTTTTTGCCATGGAGGAAACTCTTGGTTACATTTACACTTGCTCATATTTTCCAGACAAAAAGTTAATGGTGCATCTCCCAAATGTCCCGGCTGCAACAACGCTTTTATTGGTTCCGCTATCGGGACGAAACCAATAATGGCGATAAAAAAAAAAAAAAATTAATTGTCAATTTTAATGTTTTATTTAGATTAGAAAAATAAATCGTAATAAAAATAATCCTATTTATGAAGTTTTAAAAATTAAGACCTACGAAAGACTGATTTAAGACATTTTAATACCATTTAAAGGAATAGTACACCCAAAACATGATTAGCCTTCATTTTCTACTCACCCCCATGCTGAACAACACTCTGGAGTACTTTTTTGATATCTCAAATGCATCTGGAGATCTGGGAGGCTTCTTGCTGTCTGCTGACATTCAAATAATGGAGGTCCATGGCGCCCGAGGCAGAAAGGTCCATAAAAGTCCACAAAAAACATGTCAATATTCCTCCATACTGCTCGTCCAATGTATTCCAAGTGTCCTGAGTGGGTAGCATCCAGAATTTACTCGAAACGAACTCATTTAGAATGTTTTTAGAGCATAAACAGTAGTGTATAGGATTTCCTGAAAGCGTGCACGTGCGCGCTCACGACGCTACGGAATCCGGCAGACCAAACCAGCGCATTCAGCTCGGCAAAGAACTCATGCTCTTCCTCAACACTGAAGTCCTCAGACATTTTTCTTTCGTTGTTTCTTTCTTTGCACAGGTAAACAGCACATTTCTTCTTCTACGCTTGCATTATCGGCAGAGCAGACGCTGAATGCGCACTTTCATCTGGTTTGGTCTCCCGGCTTCCGTAGCGTCGTGATCGCGCAGGCGCGCGCTTTCAGGAAATCCTACACACTACTGTTTATGCTCTAAAAACATTCTAAATGAGTTCGTTTCGAGTAAATTCTGGATGCTACCCACTCAGGACACTTGGAATACATTGGACGAGCAGTATGGAGGAATATTGACACGTTTTTTGTGGACTTTTATGGACCTTTCTGCCTCGGGCGCCATAGACCTCCATTATTTGAATGTCAGCAGACAGCAAGAAGCCTCCCAGATCTCCAGATGCATTTGAGATATCAAAAAGTACTCCAGAGTGTTGTTCAGCATGGGGGTGAGTAGAAAATGAAGGCTAATCATGTTTTGGGTGTACTATTCCTTTAAGGCCGTAGTTTTATTTTGAAGAACTCAATGCCTTTTAAGACTTTTTTAAGGACCCGCGGGAACCCTGTACAATCTGTGGCCATTTTTAGCTGAAAAGCTCCATATGTGGAACGAATAGATTTTTCGGCGGCATCTCTAATGTTTTTTAACCAACCCGTCTCCTTTCTTTTACTTAAACATAGAAATAGCTGCTGGTTAATATTCACTGAGTGCTGCTGTGTTTCTCTCCTTCAACCACGTAGCGACTCTGTAGGCAGTGAAATGCGACCGCAAATCCGATGTCTCAAAGCGGCGGATCCGATGACCGCGAGAGAGGAAAAAAAACACGGACTGAACACAGATAGCTACACCCAACCTCTGTTACCTTTGGCTAAAGAACACGAGCGGAAAGGGGAAAAAAGCAGAGATTATCCACACCAGGGCTTCAGAAAGATATGCCTGCCAGCAAACAGGGTGAACGAGGGACGGGAAAAATAAAAACGGTTAATAACAGCTGCTATTGATCCTTTTATCCCTGCAGGAGGAGAATAGAAACATCTCACCTATCAGGTTAAAATCACACCATCTCCTGTCCAGCTGCAGCCGCTCAGCGCAAAACAGCTCAGACTACCTCAGCTCCCCAAGGGTGACCTTCCTTAACCCCTGTTACTACGGCAACCAGGTGAGCAGAATGAGGTCATCCGTATTCCGGGATTTGTTTACCACCTGTGAGGGCCCACGTGGGCGGGGGGGGGGGCTGAACTGGGCCCTGAAAGAAGCTCCTTTCAGCTCCTTTCTGATCCAATCAGCCTGTTTCTGCTTGTTCTCATCCCTGAAGGAGCGTCTTTTCAGGATCATCCCAGCCTTTTTTTAAAACCTCTGTCAAAACAAATCTCTACGTCTTCAATATTAACTGTAAATCAAAGCAGAAAGCAGCTGCTCTGATCTCCATCATGCAGGACATCCCGGTGTCGGCTTCTTATCAAATCCTCAAGTTTTCCCAACACTCTCTAATATCCAGTCTAAATCGTTTCTCATTTATAGCCCTCAGCTTTTATATGTAAAAGTAGATAAATCCATGTTTACATCTCAGCAAAGATTAGACAAATATAAATGAAAGTTTTAGTATCGTGCGTTAAAAGATAAAAGGAGAGTTATCAGAACTCTAATAAATAACTCTGCCTCTTTAATCTCAGTGACAACTGAAAACACAAGCTTTTCATTAAAGAAAAGAAGCCCAGGGGTGAACGTTGCTCAAAAAGCTGCACTGACATCCAAACTAAGCGATAAAACAGATTCCTCTCCTGCTTCAGAGGATCAGCTGCTTTGACAGCAAACCGACCCTCCAGCTACAGGTGGGGCTCACACAGAGCGGCTCCACATCTGCTGCTCTCTGAGCTCCAGCAGCCTCATACGTTCCTGCTGATGAGAGGACAGGCCGCTTTTCATGTCCCGGTTTCTGAGGGGCCTCAAACTGCGGCAGAAAGAAGGAAAACGATGCGCAGCGATTTCAACAGGATGTTTGTGGAAGGAACTAAAGCTGATGAGCCGAGTCAAAGCAATATTACCCAGCTCACGCTCAGATGCAGCTTTTAGAGTAGCTTAAAATCCACATTCAGACTGCCTGTTTGCCTCAATGGAGAAATTAACTCTCTGCATTTAACCCCTCTCTCTTTTTTGGGGAGCAGTGAGCTGCCATTGTGCAGCGCCCGGGGGAGCAGAGTTCAGGCTGTGGGGATCAAACTGGGAACTTGCAACCTTCTCAGGGTAGAAGCGCACTGCTCTAACCACTAGGCCAATACGCTGAGTCTATAGCCTTGTTACCTTTGCAGTGATCTGTCTTAATAAGAAAGATCAATGGAGCACTGCAGGGTGGATTGCAACAACCCACCTAACTGGGAAAGCACGTGGAGACAGTGGAAAAAAAACAACTTCCCTATATAGGCCAATTGATGCTTTTGATGCATAGCCTCTGCAACCATTAAATCTCACTCTGTGTGTGACCACGCCCGCCCCACGCAGAGGTTCTGCAACCGGTGTTGCGCACCTAAAAAAAATCCTGACTGCACGTCGGATGATGGCAAACCCACGTAGTCAGCTGGAAAGGCATACCAAGGACCAATCACAGCTGCTTTCTGTCTGCGTACTTCCACTTGTCTGTGTGGTCGTCCTTCTCGAATCGGTGCCGGGGCGCACCATTTCTAAAAACTAATGGACAATAGGGATCAACTGTCTCGGTTCGATTTGCGTGTGTTGCGTTCGGTTCATGCACTGCTCCTTTTTCTCATAGAGGAAGCGTTTACACTCCAGAGCAGAAGGTGGCGGTACTGCGACCAAAGCCAACCACCAGTAGTAAAAAAGAAGAAGAAGAAGCGAAGCAGTGTTGCCGGGTGTAGCAGAAAAAAATCTGTTGTTGTGGAGAATTGTGTGGGTATGGCGAGTGGGAAAGAACAGGAGTTGGAAGACGCGCCAGCAGCACTTTATAGGTCTGCTGTATGGGACCACTTTGCATTTAGAGTGACCTACGATGACGGCGGAAAGAAAGTTGTGGATAAAAACAGTGTGAAAGCATTGTGCAACACATGTTGTCTTATACCAAACTGAAAACCGTGACCACGAAACCGTGAACCGAACCGAACCGTGGATTTTGTGAACCGTTCCACCCCTAATGGACAACTACGACGAAAGGTTAATCGAGGAGGTTCAGAAGTACAACCACTTGTACGATGCCTCAGACAAATTATATAAAGACGCCAAGGTCTCTGCCAAAGCAAAGTTCTCGTGACTGTCCACAGAAGTTCTCTTGAGTTCTCAAATAGGCTCCCACTTGAGCTTTGGCGGCAGTAAAACTGGTTAGTGACCAAACCCAAGCGACAGTTAATTTGTGTTGACGCAGAAGTCTAATCCGCCCTTAAGAATGTGGCCTCTGCTGTGGGAGGGGGCTTCCAAATTAACAGCAATTCCAAGTCCTATGCCCTAATATGTACATGTAATACTAATGAAATCCATAATTCAATTCCTACTCTTTTATTTTAGCAGAGCTCCGACCCACTCTGATGTTCAATCCTTTTCAGTTTCTTTAAAGAACAATAAATAACAGAACATACACTATATTGCCAAAAGTATTTGCTCACCTGCCTTGACTCACATATGAGCTTAAGTGACATCCCGTTCCTAATCCATAGGGTTCAATATGACGTCGGTCCACCCTTTGCAGCTAGAACAGCTTCAACTCTTCTGGGAAGGCTGTCCACAAGGTTTAGGAGTGTGTTTATGGGAATTTTTGACCATTCTTCCAGAAGCGCATTTGTGAGGTCGCACACTGATGTTGGACGAGAAGGCCTGGCTCTCAGTCTCCGCTCTAATTCATCCCAAAGGTGTTCTATCGGGTTGAGGTCAGGACTCTGTGCAGGCCAGTCAAGTTCATCCACACCAGACTCTGTCATCCATGTCTTTATGGACCTTGCTTTGTGCACTGGTGCACAGTCATGTTGGAAGAGGAAGGGGCCAGCTCCAAACTGTTCCCACAAAGTTGGGAGCATGGAATTGTCCAAAATGTCTTGGTATGCTGAAGCATTCAGAGTTCCTTTCACTGGAACTAAGGGGCCAAGCCCAGCTCCTGAAAAACAACCTCACACCATAATCCCCCCTCCACCAAACTTTACACTTGGCACAATGCAGTCAGACAAGTACCGTTCTCCTGGCAACCGCCAAACCCAGACCCGTCCATCAGATTGCCAGATGGAGAAGCGCGATTCGTCACTCCAGAGAACGCGTCTCCACTGCTCTAGAGTCCAGTGGCGGCGTGCTTTACACCACCGCATCCGACGCTTTGCATTGCACTTGGTGATGTATGGCTTGGATGCAGCTGCTCGACCATGGAAACCCATTCCATGAAGCTCTCTGCGCACTGTTCTTGAGCTAATCTGAAGGCCACATGAAGTTTGGAGGTCTGTAGTGATTGACTCTGCAGAAAGTTGGCGACCTCTTCGCACTATGCGCGTCAGCATCCGCTGACCCCGCTCCGTCAGTTTACGTGGCCTACCACTTCGTGGCTGAGTTGCTGTCGTTCCCAAACACTTCCATTTTCTTATAATACAGCTGACAGTTGACTGTGGAATATTTAGGAGCGAGGAAATTTCACGACTGGATTTGTTGCACAGGTGGCATCCTATCACAGTTCCACGCTGGAATTCACTGAGCTCCTGAGAGCGACCCATTCTTTCACAAATGTTTGTAAAAACAGTCTGCATGCCTAGGTGCTTGAATTTATACACCTGTGGCCATGGAAGTGATTGGAACACCTGATTCCAATAATTTGGATGGGTGAGCAAATACTTTTGGCAATATAGTGTATATTTAAAATTTGTGGGTAAACACCATATTAAACTGTCATCGCTATGAAATGAAATAAACTGCCCACCAAAGAAATGGATAAACACATCATGAGAATATGTGGAAATATGTGAACTGTGTTCTATTGTAATTGTTAATAATAATATGAATAATGTTCTGCTTTAAGGAGAAACCAGTTTTCTCTTTAGTATTGTATATAATTCCTTTTATTTTGAAAGTGCAGTGTAATTTAAGGAGACTTCCTGTTGTGGAGAAGCACTAACTATTTGCACCAGGAGCAGAGGTCAAGTTATACCACCTGATGTGTGAGAATAAAAGAAAGAGGTAGAAAGAGGTTATAAAGTCATATTTTTATATCCAGCTAAAGCAGATAAAACGGTTGCCATGGTGACATTTTGAACTGCCTTAGACGGGGGATCTGTGATTACAACCTTTACTCAGAGTTTCTCCAAAGGCTGCCAACATGTATAAATCATGTAAATTTTCCATGCTTTCATTTTTACCAGAAACTAACTCTGAATAAAACAGATAAAAGAAACGCTCTGATCAAAACAGCTGCTCTCTGGTCAGCAGCCGGTTTGCTTCCATGGATTATCAGCCCAGGTAAGCATTTATTTACCTGTGAAGATCTGGTTTTCTCATCTCGTTTAAATGTCGGCTTCATCTCCATAAGGAAAATCAGGCTGTTATTCAGGGTTTATACAGGAGTGAGTAACTCTAATTTAATGCTCTTAGAAATCATTTTAGTACCTCTGACTCTCAAACATGTTTATATATATCTATAAACAAAAAAATATATAAATGTCGACATATTTCCATCATTCTCTAGCTTTTTCTCCACCTCAAGTTTCTTTTCTGAACGTACGGCTTTACAATCAACTGGAAGCAGTTCGATATATCGGATGAAATCGTTTTTATACATTTTTTTTCTTTTTTAATAAAGCATTTTAAAGGCCACGATAACACATTTAATGACTTTTAATCTCAATTAAGGCCTTAATTCAAAAAATAATAATGTAATGACTTTTAATGACCTGCCTGTTAATAGTAATTTGTTTTTTATTCTCGTCTTGCTGCCGTTTCTGTATTTGTTTCAGGGGGAAATACGATGTACCTTTAGTCAAAACAGAAACAACTGTGTGAAAATAACAAACCTTTGGACTTTTGAAGGGATATTTCATATTTATGCACCAGAAACCCTACAAATAATGATTTTCAGTATTTTCTAGCAAAACTGACCTTTTAAAGAAGGTAAAAATTTGAGGAACAAGGATTCATATTTTATATCAGTTCTACTGAGCCGGCTGCTGGTCTTTAATATAAGGAAACATAACTATTCTAAAGCAATAAGATTTTACAGTTTCACATGACTTGGAACTAGGCCCCCACTATTTGCGATATAGTCGCAGTGGCAATCAATTTTGATTGCAATAAATTTAACAACAGAAATAGAGTAAATTTGTCACTGCAGCTCTTAAGGTGGCAGTAATACACTTTAAATGGGTTTCCAGCCACATGGAAAGGTAGAGAGAGTTGCAGCGAGTACGTACACGTATCCATGCATGCGGGTAGAGGTAAACACTTTTTCACTCAAAGGTTACATTAAAGACTCTGGACGAGCAAGCTTTTAAAGTCACAAAAAGCTAAAACCTTTTAATAAAGCATCTACAAGCTTGTCCAAATAAAATCGCAATGTTAGTTAAAAATTATCGCAATGTAGATTTTTGGTCAAATCGTTCAGCCCTAGCCTCCACAAAGCTTGAAGTGGACGTCCACCTGATAAATCTGCTCAAAGAGCAGTATTTCAGACTGCCTGGACCTACGTGGTGTCGCACAATAAGCCGCCCAGCTGGAAACCGTGGTCACATGGAACCGTTTTGTATGTGAAACCAAGCGGCCTCTTGTAGACGAACTGAGTCAAAATGTGAAAATATAGGCTTGTGTTGACATCTTAATCAAAATGCTCAAGTATGAAGTCTCAAACGTCCGCGGACAATGCTGCAGACTGCGTCCAGCTGATAGTAGGCGCACGCTAAAGGCTAATTTATGCTTCTGACGTTCTGTTCTGCGACCGTCGTCCCGCACCTTAAAAAAAATCCTGACTACGCGTCTGACAGTCACAAACCCGCACAGACCTCAAGCAGAAGTGCGCAGACAAAAAGCAGCTGTGATTGGTCGTTGGTATGCCTTTCCAGCTGTCAGTGTGGTCGTCCTTCTCGATTCGGTGCCGGGGCGCGCCATTTTTAAAAACCGAGGAACAACTACAATGGACAACTACGACGAAAGGTTAAAAGAGGAGGTTCAGAAGTACAACCAATGGTACGATGCCTCACACAAATTATATAAAGATGCCAAGGTCTCTGCCAAAACAAAGTTCTCATCCACCGAAGTTCTTACGAGTTCTCGAATAGGCTACCCGTTGCGTTTTGGCGGTTAACTGCTGTGCGTCCCTAGAAATTCCACACCGATGGCGCAGAAGCATACCAGCAAGACTGGTTTGCGACCGACTCAATGGACATTTGATGTGTGCGGTTGCAGAAGTCTTATCTGCCCTTGAGCCCGCATGTGTTGTGGCCTTTATCCATGGAGTCAGACAAGTAACTGAAGACCGACGTAGGATACAATTTATGTGGATAAAAGGGAGACTGTTAGCAGTTTCTTTTCACTGTTGCCTCCATAAAACAACTGAAATACTGGAAGCCAAAAACTTTTCCAGAAATGGCTACCAATATGAGTCATCAATCAGAATACTGCCAAAATTGAAGTCTTATTATCAAAAACTATGGTGAATGTACTGGGCTCTTCAATAAATCACCAGGTAAATCTACAAGATTGTGCCATCACTGGATTAATCTTGGAAGGAAACCTTGTTGCGTACTCATGCCCAGGTTGATGTCATCACACCTCAGCAGGTTCGGGCTGCGTTCACAGCTGCTTTCCTCACAATTTGTCAACACTTTATTACAAACTGCTCGACTTCTGAACTTCAAATGAAAACGGCTGTCGGCAGCAACAGGCCTGAGCACAAATGAAAATAAAATAAAACACGGGGAAATATCTTGTTGAATGTAAAGTATTCAAATACGTCTTCCTGTAAAATAAATGTGGAAAAAAAAACTTCCCCCTCTTGTTGTAAGACATCTGCTTCGAATAAAAGTCGGGTGCACAACGTATCTGAAATCAGGGCGAGATGACTATCGCTGCATTCCTGACGGCGTTCCCTCGCGAGAACAATGAGCAGCCAGTGTTGTTGCTCCTCGTCTTATCAAGCAGATCGGTCCTGCAAGGGGCGTGTGAGCTACAGAAAGCTCTGCGCGTTATATGGGAGTGTGTGTGTGTGTGTGCGCTTTAAGAGCTGAAGAAATACTCTCTCCTGCACTTGCACAAAGGCACTTTGTTTCTGACAAGGCAACAACACCTTTGCAGAACAATAGAAACTAAACACCATGTTCTCTCCTGCAGTTATGATCCAGGAACAACGGCGGGATCATTTAAGCCCTGCTAATATCAGAAAACCAGACACCGAAGCCAATAAAACGCCTGAAACTCAACACTCCAACAATCCAATGCATCACAAAACCACCAAACCTATGATCTTTAAACATTAAGGTATAATCTGTTTATGATGTAAGCACAAAATCAAGGAGGAATTTATAGTTTTTTTTTCTCACAAGGTTTGAGGAAAACATTAGAGGCCTTACTGTACTAAGTTTTCTGCTCTCTCAGTAAAGGTCAAATCAGGCTTGATATTGATAAACACCCCAGCTCTGATCACCCAATCATCGCCTCTTCATTTTATAACATCAACTCCTAAACACAAGCACTTATTTTGTGGTGTTTACGGTTGGAGAAAGGCTCTCTTCAGAAAGCTGAAGGCCTGATTTCCATCACATGTCAGTCATGAGAGAGAGAGAGACGCAGGGAGACGCTGCGTCTGCTGCAGCTGTCCCATCACTTAGCACGTTACATTCACGGCGGTGTGACCTCACCACAAACCGAAACTACACACAAGCTCTTATCCTGCGCCGACATCTAACCGCCCTATTCCACATGAACCCCGTCCGCTCGATCCAACCGGCACCTGAAACGGGAACATGGCCGATGAGTTCTGATATCGGCGTCGATCGATGTGCAACCTCAGAGACACGCTGCAATAAGAGGGAAATAAAAAAAAAAAGCTGCTGACCTAAATCCTCTTTTCATGACTAATTAAGCTGTTTTTCGGCACTTCATGTGTGTCTGTGGCAATTAAAATACCAAATAAGTATTACTAAAATGATGCAAAGAAAGGTTAAGCCTGATTTTAATGTGGGTGAGCTTTGTGGTTGCAAGGTTGCTGTGGGTTAGCCGCATTAGTTCACAAACAATGAAAACCAACAGAAGTCACGTGAGGATTTGATTAAAAACATGGTTACACATCCGTCTGCTCAAATGAGCAATCAGACTCACCCTGAATAAAGGTGCTAAGCTAACTAGCATTAATGGGAATGCCCTCAAAGACATCTTATATAAAGGATTAGTCTCTAGATCCAGTTCAGGGGTGCAGATTTGACCACCACAAGCGTGCACGGGCAGAACATGCATGCTCCTGATTGCATTCGAACCCAGCACTGTAATAATCTCACTTCTTTATTCCAGTTGTATTATGCAAAGCCGCTTTTTGGCTCCTTTCCAAACAAGTTAAAACACGGAGCTGGATAACTGACCTCAGCTTAGACATAAAGATAACGCAGCTCATAAAGTGCTGGAAAGAAAACAATAGCAGTATCTGACCAAACAGAATACAACACTATCATTTATGAAAATATTGGATTTCATGGGATAACGCTGAAGATAAGACACGGTACAGCCTGGATAGCTGGCTTTAAATTCACTGTCCTTCACATAAGAAATGGCTCAGCAGACAAACATTAATGCCTAAACTTCTCTAGTTTAGACATCTTCCATCACTTCCTGCTTGATGACGTCACAGAGTTGCTGGACGACGGAGACCTGATGCTTCTTTACCCTCAAGAAAATCCTTTTTTTCCAGGTCCTAGTCTACTGAGACATTATGGACGTCGGCTGCTTCTGCACAGACCATCAAATTGAGAAATTGTAATTGACTAAACAATTAACTAAAGGGATACGCTGCAATTTTGAAAAAACAAAAACAAATCATGTTTAAAACACACGCTTTTTTTTAGGGATTTCCCAATCAGCATTTTAGGCCTTAGATCCTGATCCTTTTAACCTCAAATCCGATCCGATTTTGAGTCCTGATCCGAAGTTAGTAAAGAAATTTATAAAATTCTAATACATTTTGAGCAAGTTGATAAGCAAGACTTATAATGTCATCAATAAGCATTACTATTATTTTTGTAAATCCCATCAAATCTTAATCTTACAGAGAACTAAAGGTCACATCAATTTAATATTTCAGTGAAAAGTAAAAAGTAAAACAATGACTTGGTACCGTATGGTTTGTCTTTTTTAAATCACAAGCTGCGGGATCAATCCAGTGTGCAGTGAGGTTCAGTAGGGACATCAGGCAAACTTCTATGCTCCAAAAGTCAGTAGTGAAACCAACAACAGTCCGATTCTAGTGACTTTGTACCGTTTCTTTAACTTGCTGCGGTATGGCTGTGTCGGGAATGAAGTGTCTCGAGGGCAGAGCGTAGAGCGGGTCCCAAACTTCCAGCTTTTTATCGTCATTATATTGTCACAAGTACAGCGCAACGAAATTCACTCTCTGCATTTAAACCATATCCTTGGGGAGCAGTGGGCTGCCATTTTTGGCATCCAGGGAGCAGTGTGTGGTTGAGGGTCTTAGGAGGGGGGGTTCAAACTCACAACCTCAGGATTCTAAGCTCTATTCCCAAACCACCAAACTTCCAGCAGACATCTAAGTCCGACATTCTCCTCTACTGAGAAGGGCTGCTGGTCAAGATCTTGTTTTGGTTGGAGTATTGGTCTCTCCTCATGAAGTCAAGCGTTTGTTGCTTTGCTTTAGCAACCTTTCCATCTGCCTTTTCCTCAGATGACGCTAAATGTAGCTCTGCTGCTACCTCCGCTTGAAATTGCCATGTTGCAGAAATCGCAAGTAGTTTTAGGACAGTCAATATTTTACTCTCGAGAGTGCAAAATATTTCCACACTTCTCCCATTCTTGATTTGCGCTTCCACGGAGGTTTGCATTGCACAGCTACCATCAACTGTAACTAATGCGACTCCTCGGCTAATGCAGCCGAGCTCCGAGCACTAGAAAATTGTAAAAGACTGGACCGATACGATCTCGAGATTGGGACATCCCTACTGTTTTCGCATCAAAAAGACGAAGAAGACCGGAAGTAGTTGGAGGATGATGGCGCCCACTAGAGTCGTGATTGAAACACGGATACATCACATGTGTTTACATCCAATGTTGCCATGTTGTTTTCAAGAGGTATCACATGATTCACGATTTGTTATTTGCTCAAAATATCGCAATTGTGAAAAATGTGTTTATTCTTACGGGGGGTTAAACCATTAACAGCTGCCGATATATCTGGATTAGGGGTGGGTATTGCCAAAGAAGTCACGATTCGATTTGAATCACGATTCACAGGCCACGATGCGATTCTATCACGATGCATCACAATACTTGAATTATTGCGATGCATTGCAATATTTTCTCCTCCATGTTTTGTTTTTGAATGACTCGGCGCAGTATCCCGCGGCCAGAAATGCTTGTGACACAAGGCAGCGTGCGTCAACACATCCGCTGCGTCATCTACTGGACTGGAAGTTGTATTACACTTGTTTTTGGCTGATGATCGCCAACCATTCATGCAATTTTATTTATTTATTTTTTCAAATTAATAATCGATACTTGGCGTCAAGAATCGATGCAGTAGATCACGAAAATTAGAATCACGATGCATCATCATGAGGATTATTTTGCACACCCCTAATCTGGATATTTGTGTATATTCAAAGAAACAATCAAACTTCTTTAAAAGGAAATTAAGAGGAAATGTTGAGTTAATAACAGAAAGAAAGCATCTTAAAGCAGCGGTCCCCAACCTTTTTTGCACCACGGATCGCTATATGTCAGACAATATTTTCACGGACCAGGCGGGGGGGCAGGGAATACGATCAAGTAAAATGATACGACTGCGGCTGTAACCGCAGAAAATCACGCCTCACAAAGATACGATGTTATAGATAGGATGAGTCTTAACCTGTGTCAAGAGGCACAGATGCACCGAATTATGTAATTGGGAGAGAATACCGCAATTTTTTATATTTTTCAAAATAAAACCTCACTCAAATTATAGATATATATATACTTTTTTCTGTGCCACAATGACCCACGGACCGGTGGTTGGGGACCGCTGCCTTAAAGGACAGTCTGCCTACAGCCTTCAGCAGTTCTGGAGTGTCTATATATGATTTGCCACCTTAAACAATTCTGGAACAAAGAAATCTCTACTGGGACGTCCCCAGTTCCTCATATACAAAGATTTTACTTTTGTAAAAACGAGTTAGAGTGAGAAAAAAAGATTAGTTCTTAATGTTGTCAGAGAGGAAGTGAATGAGCAACCTTTAAAATATTCAGCTGCTGTGATGAATCTGTGGGAGGAAGCGAACCAGCCTGCACAGAGCCGTGACTTCAGCCTCCAACACGTCTGGGATGAACTTTCACACCAGATACGACATCTGTGACCTCTACTTATTATTAAAGCTGCCTCAACGCTCTCGCCTTTCTGTAACTGAATACAACTTATTTTCCTGCTTTCTGGTTACATAATTCATCCACAGACATCGGCACCGATGTAAATGTTTCCACTATTTCCTCCAGTCAGAGCGATTGAACACATAACTCGCCCAACCAGCTCCATTTCCCTACAAATAAAGAAAGATAAACTCTCTGGGAGCCACTTTTTCAAAAACCCGAATATGGCAGACTTATGCAACGTTTGCGTGACACAAAACTATGTTAATTTGAGTCGAGGGAGGGAGGGGGAAAAACACCCCCCCACCTCCTTCAACAAAACACACAAAGACATAAGGAAAGACAGGAAAAAAAAAAGTATGTTGTGGCAGTCAGAGGAGGAGAAAAAAATGGTGAGTGAGTCTCAGATTACGCCATCCTCCCGCTCTCCCTCCTCCCTCGTGGAAACATTGCGTGAGAGCGCTCTCGCTGCACGTCCTGATTATGATTAATGCAGGTAGCGCCACACACACAGTCAGACCGGGGTTCTGCCACGGATCTCCGCTCACACTGTTTCGGAGCGGCTCGCTTTGGGCTCTGGTTGTGTTAAAAGTTGAAATAAAAACTGGTTGTTTTACAATAAAGGAAACAGAGTGGGTTAAAGGAGCCTCCATATTCTGAGACAGCAGGAAGGAGGCTAGAGGACGGCTAAAAATGGCTTTTATGACGCTCTGAGTGGCTTATGTGGTTTTATTTCAACAGAAATATCCTTCATATCCACACTTATAGACTGATTAGGATCAGGGTCGCCCAGACACCTAACCTGTTGCTTAAATTACAGAACGGGTGACTTTAAACTTCATCCAGTTCAAAATATTAGCTTTAAGAACTTTTTAAAACTTCCTGAGCTGCTTTAAAAACCTTCAGCCACACATTTTAAACTAATCCTAACTGTGCACTAGATGAACATGTGAGCTCCGGATAGCTCTTCTGAACATTTAAAGCTATATATATACTTATAGAAATATAATTCCGACAGAAAATACAAATCAGAAATACACAATTTTAAACAAGTTTAAAAAAGAAATTCTCTCTGGTGTTAAAACTGACGGACGATCAGGTACAGAACAAATTCAGTTTGTTTTCTATCACTACTACGGTGGCCTGTTAAGTCCAAAAAAGGCTGTGTGTTGTGAAGTCGGGGCGGATAGAGGCCGGTTAACCTTCACACCAGAAGCAGACCCCACCTCAGTCACTTTGCGCCTTAAGAAGTGGGTTTCATTTCAGCAGCTGTCTACAGAAAGTTTGCGCAGATGTGAATAAATAAGTCAGTTTTAACAGGACCTGATATCTAAATAAGGCTGAAAGAGGCACAGGTTGCAGGAGGGTCCATCGCCTGCTGATGGAGGTCAGAGGGCACAGAGGTGTCTTCGTACGGCAGCCATGCTTCTGTCAGTGTGTGAGCGACTGTATGCCGAAAGATATTACATGGAACTTCAGAAGAGCCTAATTTTACTCTGAATAAGTTAAATGGTTTTACATTGAAGTATAAAGACTGATGAAAAATATTTACCCTTTAACCGTGTGACTCTCTTTTATGAAATGCTTTAACCCACAACAGAGACACTAAAACATTGAATCTTAAAATCCTCAGAAGAACTGCACAAGAGTTTAATCTGAGACTCTACAGGCTGGATTAAAGCTGGAATTTAAGACAAGACAGTTAGGAAAAGACTGGACAAGGTGTCCTTGGGGTGTTTCAGCAAAGTAAAAAAGACAAACACCTAGAAGCAAGTGGAAAGCATGGTGGTGGAGGAGTGATAATGGGGGCTTGCTTAAGCTCAACTATAAGCTCCGCTTAAAACCAAACTTAGGCTGCGTTTACACTGCAGGACGTGATGCTCAATTCCGATATTTTTTGTGTTGCTGTTCACTTTTCCAGATATATGCGACATACAACGGTACAGTAGAGGACGCAATGACATCACAGGCCAGCGTGCTCTGTGTTTACTGAAGTAAACATGGACGGTAGTGCCAGAGAGCATCTAGCGATCGTTCCCAACCATAAAAACTCAATCTTTTCAAGATGATTAAAGATAAATACTGCTCTCCGGATCATCGTCCGCCATGTTTGTAGTTTTTCTTGCCGCTTCTGCGTATCAAGACCCAGAATAGTGACCACTGTCCGGTATTAATGGAGTTCAGGTCGGATAAAGACACAGGTCGCGTTTGAAAAGAGCAGATTCGTAACGGATTCAGGACCACATAACCAAAAATCGGATCTGTGTTGTTCAGGCAGCGATAAAAAGATCAGATCCAGGTCGCATACGGGCCAAAAAATGGGATTTGGGTCACTTCAGGCTGCGGTGCGAACGTAGAGTCAATCTGAGAACATCATCCAACAGCTGGAGCTCATCAACAAAATGATCCTAAACAAAGCAGCCAATACTACTTCCCACCATGCTGTTATGTTGGGTATTAAAGGGGGGGGTGACATGTTCAGCTGTGATCTGCTTGGCAGGAAAAATGTGTCAAAGCTGTAATTGTGAGTAAAATCATTTGCACTATTGGCTTCCTGAGACAGCGTCCCATTTTATGCACTTTACTATGTGAGTCAACTTAAAATCCAGCAGTTTGGGCAAAATAAACTGTACATAGTGTTTGTTCTGTTAATCCCTGTTAGCTTATTTGTTAATCCTTATATTTATATGTAAAAAAAAACAGAAATGACGAAGCATTATTTCAGGTTTAAGAATGTAGATGGTTGTCAAAACGGATGCAGGGTCAGGTAAGTTAATGAGCAACATGATAATATTGAAAGAGAAAATATGTGGACAATGTTGCAGTAGAGCAAAGAAATGTTTCTAAACGTGGGCGTCAAGTGTTTCATAAAGAGGTCAAACAGGTCTTAAATCTCCTGATACTTTCAAAAAGGCACAATGTTAACATTAAACCAAATGGCTAATTGGCTGTGAATCCATCCTGGAGAGAAACATCAGCTGTGCTGCTGCCATTAACACTTTTGTTTATAGATGTTGGAGATCGGCCTGTTTTCCAGTGTAGTCCTGTTTCTCTGACTGTGTTTCCTGGACGGGGCCGCCTTTTACAGCTGCTTTTTGTGTCTCTGCTTCTGTCTCCTTGAACCCCAGTCGACCTCAGCAGATGGCCGCTCACACTGAGCCTGGTTCTGCTGGAGGTTTCTTCCTGTTAAAAGGGAGTTTTTCCTCTCTACTGTCGCTACAAGCATGCTTAGTGTGAGGGATGCAATCAGCTGGTTTTCCTTGGATAGAAAACTTTGAATCCATCTGACTGCATGATCTGGTTGAATTGAATCTGTAAAGTGCCTTGAGATGACATGTGGTGTGAATTGATGCTATAGAAATAAACTTCTTTAGATTTATTCTTAAATTAGGTTTAGAGACCCTTCAAATGGAGAAATCTGTAGTAAAACCAGTAGCTAGAATAACAAGACTGTTCTCCATTAAAATGCAGAATTGCCCCCAACCATAAAATCAACAGGATAATTTTTATTTTTATTATTTTAAGAGACTTAAAAAGTACTACAAAGGTTATTACAGGCTTATTACTGTGTAATAACAGGCTGTACACCGGTTTGGATGCGTTCACACAGCTTTGTGCTGCACCTTGCTTTGAGAAAGCAGAAAAAACACAGATTTACGAGCAACACTGATTAAAAAAATACACGAATAACTCATAAAACTTCCCTTATTCAGGCGCATAAACATGCAGGCGGGCATCTAAACTACTTTAAGTTTGTTTAATGGTTACCAGTAAAGGGGCTGCAGGCAGACAGATAATTATTAGCATAATATCAGTCTGTTATTCGGTTTACTTACGTTTTCTGCACCGGCTTCTTCCGTTTCTTCATGGCGTACTGCGCGGCGCTCGACATGACGAGGCGGAGCGACAAAGTCCACAGAAGAACAACAGAGGCGTTATTCCGGCTTTATTTACACCTTAAAACGTCCAAACCGGTTCGGAAGAGGCGAGTCCCTCCAAAAAACATTAAAATTAAAGCGATAATAACGAGGAGAAACGCTAGAACCGCAAAAAATCCTCTTAGATTTTAGCCGTTGAAGCTCCTCTTGTTTTTTTGTTTTTTTCCGGACTTTTTTTCACGAGCCTGAGCTGGTTTATTGTTAGTAAACCGGATTAACTTGAGGTGTTTGAAAAGGGTGAAGGTTTTCACTCCGGTGTCATCTTAAGGAAATCCAACATGGAGCAGTTAAAATAAGTTTCCCTGGGAAGGTTTTCCACAGCGCCGTCCTCTCGCTGCTGCCGCGGCGCCCCCGGTGTGATTTGACAGAGCGGAGCAGGAGGGTTTGTGTGTCACTGTCAAGCTAGGGCTGAAATATTTAAGGTAGACCGAGGAGAGCCGCCTACTCACACCAGCGGGGCGAACTCTCAGGAAGACCTTAAAAAGAGTTTTATAAGAATCACATTTGTGCAACTGTTAAATTTCACTAACCTATGGGTTAACAACCGCTTTGTCGTTTACTTGCTGAGCAAAATGACTCATACTTTTTTTTTCATAATAAGAAAAAATAAGATATCCTATGTTACGCATTAATTCGTGTTTTTCCCCCTGAAATGTTAAAATAATCATATTTTATATATTAAGGATAAGCTTAAATACGAAAAGCAGTTTTCTAGTTAATAGTTTTTTGTTTTTTTCTTCGTTTTTTTTCTTTTTTTAACAGTGTCCAGGAATAGGGCCACTGAATTTTTATTAAAAGTTAACTGATTTTTAAATTCTTTTCAGTATAATATGAGAAAAAAGTCAGAATTATGACTTTAATCTCAGAATTGTGGATCTTAATGTATATGGTCACCATGAAGTGGAGCACTCAGCTTCACTGACAAAGATGTGAGTTGTTTGAGAGGGCCAGTAACTCACTGGTGGAAAATTAGGTGACTTTTTACGTGCCTGAAGGGTCCCCGGTTATGCCATTTCATTAATAGAAGAGCAGAAGGTGATTAAAACAAGAGAGCTAGTCTCTAAAACACACATGGCTACTGTTTGGTGCTAAGATGTTTGTTAGCTGTCAGAATTTAGTCAGAATTCTGAGAACAAAGTCAGAATTCTGACATTAAAATCAGGATCCTGAGATTAAAATCAGAATCTTGAGATCAAAGTCAGGATCCTGAGATTAAAATCAGAATCCTGAGATCAAAGTCAGAATCCTGAGATTAAGTCAGAATTCTGAGATCAGAGTCAGAATCCTGAGATTAAAGTCAGAATCCTGGGATCAAAGTCAGAATCCTGAGATTAAAGTCAGAATCCTGAGATCAAAGTCAGAATCCTGAGATTAAAGTCAGAATCCTGAGATTAAAATCAGAATCATGAGATCAAAGTCAGGATCCTGAGATTAAAGTCAGAATCCTGAGATTAAAGTCAGAATCCTGAGATTAAAGTCAGAATCCTGAGATTAAAATCAGAATTCTGAGATTAAAGTCAGAATTCTGAGAACAAAGATTAAAATCAGAATTCTGAGAACAAAGTCAGAATTCTGAGATCAAAGTCAGAATCCTGAGATTAAAGTCAGAATCCTGAGATTAAAATCAGAATCCTGAGATCAAAGTCAGAATCCTGAGATTAAAATCAGAATCCTGAGATGAAAATCAGAATCCTGAGATTAAAATCAAAATTCTGAGATTAAAGGCAGAATTCTGAGATTAAAGTCAGAATTCTGAGAACAAAGATTAAAATCAGAATCCTGAGATCAAAGTCAGAATTCTGAGATTAAAGTCGGAATCCTGACATTAAAGTCAGAATTCTTAGAAAAGAGTCAGAATTATAAGATTAAAGTCAGAATTCTGAGATTAAAGTCAGAATCCAGAGATTACAGGCAGAATTCTGAGATTAAAGTCAGAATCCAGAGATTACAGGCAGAATTCTGAGATTAAAGTCAGAATCCAGAGATTACAGGCAGAATTCTGAGATTAAAGTCAGAATTCTGACTTTTGTCTCATACTGAAATAAAAATTAAAAATCTGTTAACTTTTTTTTTTTTTTTCCCAGTGGCCCTAATCCTCTTCTGTAGATCCTATCTGGCGATGTTGCAATAAGAATAATTGTCTTGATGCCAAAGAGAGCCCAACAGATTTTCTTTCACAAGTGGAGCAGTACGGCTATCGCCATAGTGTTCCGCTTGATTTATGCATATAAATAGCTTTATTATAATTCATGCAGGGATTATTACAGATTATATAGACACTGCAATGTAAGTAGAACAGGAAAGGAAAAACAGAAAAAAAGGAAAAAAGATCAGCTGCACAGATGTAAAAAGAACAGCACAACCAACGGATATAGTATAAGAGATACAGTAAAGTAACACCTTGATACTATTGCTGAAGTATAAGTAGTATTATTTAATCCGACATGTATACTGTGGTAGCTTAAAATAAGAATTAATTTCTAATTTAACTATTCAAGTTTAATTTGAACATTTCCTTTTAAATTTACTTTGGTTAATCTTGTCTGATAATAACACTATAATTGTGTGATTAATAAATGATAGAAATATGTTTTTTCTTTTTTTTTCTTTTTTTCTTCTTTCCCCAACATTATCTTTATTGATTTTTAACAGTACTTATACAGAACATAAGTGTGCTCTCACATTAAAGGACAACTTCAGGGTGGTTGACTATTGTCCAACATTCAACTTGTCACTTCCTGTCTGCCAGATCGTTACAGGATATTTTAGAGCAACACTTATTATATAAACAGTAACATTAGGAGCATGCAAATATTAAACACAACTCCACAAAGCAATTGATGGACAATTATTTGGCATAATAAAAATACCCCCCCAGCCAACAGACTTTAACAAATAAAACAAATAAAAACGATTGAACCTAAGATTGTAAATACACATGTAACAGCATGTTATTATTTGTAAAACAAAGATTTAGCCAAAACTGGAGCGCTATGTGGACACTGAGCTGCACACTTGCTGCCTCCATGGAAAACACAGAGTGGACAGAACAGCCAATTAAATAAACTAATCGATTGACCATTAGCAAGCTTTATTGGCATGATTAATGTAGGTTATCGATTGCCAATATGATATAGTAATAATAGAAATCAATCAAGACTAATGTTAACCAGAATGACCAATTAAAAACAAAAAAAATCCAAGACTTCTAGCAGTCAGGGGAGGGGGCAGTCAGCCATCAGCAATGCCACTAGAGAAGCAACTATTGCCATAGTCTCGCTTACAGAAAGAAAAGTGAGGAAAAACTCTTCCAGAGTTCAATTATGCTTAGAGGAGTTAAAAAAACACTCAATCACAGCAAGTCCACAGGTAGCTACTGGTGTTGCACTGATGCCATTTTTTGGCCCTGATACCGATACCTGGCTGTGAGTATTAGCTGATACCGATACCACCTGTTTGAAATTGATGTGTGGGTATATGAAGAACTGCATACTACTTGGATGTACAATAATTGCCATTATGGCTTTGTCAAGCTGCTGCCTACCTTTGTGAAGCAGGAAAAAGACTAATACAAAGAGAATACAGTAGAACTTTTTATTGCCTACCTGGAATGGGTGACAATGGCTGAATAAACTTTTGGCTCTCGCCGACAAATAGGGCACCGTATCGGTGCAACACTAGTCGCTACTAACACTAAACAAGTATGGCTTGGTTATGAAGGTAAGTGGAATAATAATAAGTAGGGATGCACAATATAATCGGCCCCCTATGGGTATCGGCCTTAAAACTGAATATCGGACATCGGTCACCCCACCGATATTTAACCCGATATTTGATCAGCTTCTGAGTTTCTAAAGTCTAAAAAAAATAATAATGAATACAACTTCTTTTTCTTCCTCAAAAACTTATTTTTTACAGACTGAAAAACTTCTAAAGACGAGGGAAAAAATATTGATACATTAAAATATCACAATATCTTCATATGCTGATATATTGCCATTTAAAAACACCATATCAATCTCTTTTACTAATGAAGTATATGTCATCGTTATGCTACCAAATCCCCCGAAAATTCACGAAATTTGGCCATATTTTTATATGTTGATATATTGACGCGGTATCGACCTATTTTACTAACAAAATCTCACAAGAATTTGCAAAATATCACGAGAGTTTGTAACAGAACGATGAAATTTCACGAGATTTTGAAAGTAAAATAGATCGATACCGCGTTTTAAAAAATCTATTTGATATCAGCATATGAAAATATATTTAAGTATATTATTTTTCAAAGTGTCAGAAATGGATAACAAAACTGCTATTTTCAATGACTACTTATTTTTGTCCAGCTTTAACATCGGTATCGATATCGGTTATCGGCTACATGAGTTTTAAAATATCCGCATATCGGATATCGGCCAAAATCCCAATATCGTGCATCCCTAATAATAAGTGAACTTTATTGATCTCACATTGGAGAAATTTACCTCTGCATTTAACCCATCCCCTTGGGAAGCAGTGGGCTGCCATTGTGGGGCGCACGGGGAGAAATCGGGGGTTAAGGGTCTTGCTCAGGGACCCAGAGTGGCTGTCTGTGGGAGGGGGGCTCAAACTCAGAACCTTTGGACTCCAAACTATATGCCCCGACCACTAGGCTGCCACTCCCCCTGTGTGTGGATGACAGGTTTGCAAGTTTTAACCCAAATAAGACTTCTAGAACGACGTCCTTTGGATAGATTAGACCAAAATGATGAGAAGTGGCCATAATCCAAAGCTCAGTGTTTATAGAAAACCAAACACCTATTTCTACGTCTCAAATGCAGATATTAAAGTTGTTCTGCAACCACAGGACTTTGGCTGTTTAAAATCACTGAGTATACATGAACTGTCGTTTATACCAAGTGATCTAAGGTTGTGGTTATTTTATTAGATTAAGGAGTGAAGTTTGGTCCAAACAGAGATCAACTGGACAATCAGTGCATTCAAGATTTAAATAACCTAATTTTGGGTTATTTAGTTGCTCCATTGGTCCAGTCAAAGTCTAAAGTTCAATCTGTTGAAAACAAAACTGTACAATCATTAATGAACTGCAGCAGCAGTGTAAAGGCAACTGGATTGAAATTCTTCTATATTAACTGAAAAATGTGATTTCTTAATCCTAAAGTATCCGTGATTAAATTATGGTGCTCTTAGCTTCTTACTGCCTGTTTTTATAACTTTGTAAGTAAATAAAGACAATCTGCGCTCTGTGGTGTAATTTTATACAATAAACATATTTTTTTTATTTAAATAGTTTTACAACATGGACGTTTTACTTTGTTAGCCAAAACAAGCAACAAGACAATAATTGGGTGTTTATTTAATGAGTCAAATACATTTTTTTACCTTGTGGCGGCAGGAGTCACGTGACTTGGAGTTAAGTCAATAATTTTATGACTTATACCTGTCATGAGGTTTACAAAGGGTTTGTAAAAATCTACACCAGTGACTCAGGACCTGAATTTGACATTAACCCTTGTACTTGATATTCTACCTAAATCCTCAGATGTAAAACACTTATTTAAATCTTTTCACTTATCCTGTAATAAAAAGGAAAAACAGACCCTTTCTCAGTCTTTCAACAACCTGCACAGCCAATCAGATAAACCTGAATTAAAAAGAAACAAAAAAGCTTTAAACAAATATGATCCAGAGAATTTATTTTGGTTACATAAACTATGAAGTACTCACCGAACAAAAAGATGCAATCGGCAAAGTATGCCTGAAGAAAATCGCAGTGAAGCTTACAACATTTCAGGTTGCTTAAATTATAGGTAGCACTTTTCCTTTTGATATAACAGGGTGAGTTCAGCAAACTTAGACTCATTAGAAAAAGCTTAGTTTTATCAAATGTTAAGATAAAAAAAAAAGAACACCTAGGTTAAACCTATCCGGTTTAACCTTTTTACAACAATGGCAATCATGATCAGCGGTACCATGAAGTTGGTTATAAACACATTAACTCAATCCAGCTTTAACTGATCACAAGCCTGAAATGAAAAGAAAGGGGCGGGTTCAAGGTAGCGGACCAATCACAACCATGAGCGCAGAAGCGAAAACGGCGTATTTCACCTCTGAGGAATAAAAACTCATCTTGCAGAAATATAAATCGGAAAAAAAGAATCGATGAAAAATCAAACACAGTGGAGGTATGAAAGAGATGTGAAATGGGGGCGCAAATACAAATAAAACTTAAAAAACATAATTTCATCTGGACTTTTTAATTGAATAGTATCTGGGCTACAATAAATCTGGAAACTGATGATTGCATCATATTAGTCTAAGAAGTGATCAGTCGGAGTGATATTCTGAATTTTACGCTGTCAGAACTCAGCAGTGACAAAAGGTAAAAATCTATGCTTTTAAAATAGTAAAGCCTTCTTCCTACTGTTTTTTTTTTTTTTGGTTGCAGTTGACCATCATGCTACATTAATGCTACGTTCAGACCACATGCGCTAGAGGCAGCAGAAGCAGCTAGTTTACAGGCAAATCAATGGTTGACGCGCATCTTGGCGCAGCAAAACGTCCTGCAGCGCGTTTTGAGAAGCAGGAGAAGCGCATCATGAACTTCTGAGCATTCTGAGGCGAAAGCAGCAGCTGCTGGAGTTGGAAAAATTGAACTTTTGCTGCTCAACACACTGCATCAACCAATCAGAGAAGCTGATCTGGGAGATGGCAGGGAAACAGACACAGTGCTGCAGATCACTAGGATCACTTCTCTGAAACAGTTTATAAGCGCCTAAAATAACTTAACCTGTTGGCAAAATATGTTCGATTATTCTGGTACCTACAGTTTGGATTACGTACATGAAAAAATCTGCCAGCCGCCGCGGACAGTAGCGAAAAAACCTTGAAGCGGCGACTGGGCCAGAGACTACCATTAAAAGGGATTTCCAGGGACAGAGCACTGCTGGTGAACGGGGTCTGAGCCGCTCCGACAGTGAAATAACACTTGAAGGTAGGATCGTAATCTTAAAGAACTGACTGAACAGATGAAGTTTTTATATTAAAACTCCTTTTGTTCCACTTATAACAGCAAATATAGCAAAACTGCTATTGAACACATGAGCAGCAGAAGCATCAGACACATCTGGACAAACTTCACTAGATTCACTTCAGGAGCCTCCAAGATGCTCTTCAGACGCGTCTGACCTTAATGGGTGCAAGCATCAAGAATGAAGCAGCAGAAGCTTTTTGCTGCTTCCAGTGCTAGCGGTCTGAATGTAGCATTAGTCCCCAACCGGGGCAGCTTCATTGATGGAAAAACACAAATAATTTCATTGAAAACTATTACATTTTTTGTCTAAATCGGGTCTTCAATAAAAGGTCACGTCATTGTTTCCTGAACAGCTCATTGGTTGCCGAGTGGAGCGTTTTCTAGAATTTAGATCGTTCTGAAAGCTAGCCTGCCCGGGAGCACGTCTGCCATCCAGAGAAGGTATATCAGGGTGTGCTTTGGTAACCTGACTCCCCCAGATGGATTTGCTCCGCATATCCATCTGGAAACCTTCCTTTGAAGTAATTTTGGGAAGGGGTGAAAATACTGGTTAGCTGATTGGCCTATGTTGGTGATAAACGGGCCAAATAAACCAATCAGATCAACGAAGCATATGACGTACTAACAGAGCGACGACGAAAACACAAGCACAAGCCAATTAATAGATCAAACTCTTGCTGAAACCAGTCGGGAGAAGAGCAAAAACATATTTTCCTCTGAGAAAAGCCTCCAGAGCAGTGTTTTGCTCTTCTTTCAGTGAAGAAATACTCTGTAATTCCGATAAAACTTGCTCAATAGCCACGCTAACGCTAGTTTCATCGCCATGTTCTTTAGACTGAACTGTCGCGCTTCTCGTTGCGTCACACCTCAACCCGCCTCAAAGCCAACGCTGATTGGACGTTCGTTTGGTGAACTGCTCCAACTTTTCTTTAACGGAGAGTCTCCAGACTGATCTGCGAGTGAAACCTTGAAAGCTCAGGATGGTCTCACAAGGCTAGTGCTTTGGTGGAGCAGTGGTTAGCGCACATAGCCCATGTATGGAGGCCTTAGTCCTTGACGTGGGCGACCCGGGTCCGAATCCAGCCTGTGGTTCTTTCATGCATTTCTCTCCTCCTCTCTCATACTCTTTTCCTGTCAGCCTACTGTCCATAAAACAGGCCACTAGTGCTGTTCCCTGGGACAGGCCTGAGTTCCCTTCAGATTATGGTTTTCTCAAAGGGTAATTTTGTTCACTGAGAAGTTCTCAGCGAGACATTTTGAGGATTAGCATTTTGTAGAATCCAGATATTAAAACCTTGCCTTGCAAAACCTATCACCTGGGGATTTTTAAAACAGTGGCAACACATTTACAACAGTTCAGTTTTCTATATTAAAACGACAATTTGGCTGCACAGTCTGGTGATGAGTCACTCTTTCCGGGGACATTCAACTGGTGAATGCTGGACTTCTGTGGCTGAACTCTCCCTGCACTGGTTGTAGGTTTGCAATCATGAGGTGCCTGTTCATATTTATTTAATGTTTGGGTCGTTTGGCAGTCTTTCACTGTATCCTCCTACGCTCTGTCACACCAAGGCAAGCTGTATTTTACAAAGCTGTAAATGTGAAGGATTCCTGTGTAGCCAAAGTGAGTGTGATATATCACCATGTTTTTGTAGAGAAAAACCTGCTTCGGCACGCCATAGACTAAATTTACAAGACTGAAAAGCACACAGACTCTCACCTTTCAGGGTGAAAACAAGAAGTTTAATATTCCCTGTTCTTCATATCTGACATGTGTGAAGTAGTTTTTGCTTGTTTTCGGTTCAAACTTCCTTATAATGATGGCTCAGGTTGTGTAATGCATGTTTTCACAGTTGCATTGGGGGATCTGTGAGCATCAGGTTGTTAACAGGATGTTCATCTAAGCCTTTAACTTGTATCTTAGATCCAGCTCAAACCAAATAATTTAAGTAGCTGGTTTTCCTGAGATAGAAAACATTGAATCAATCTGACTTTATGACGTAATTGAACTGAATTATCAGTCTTCCCATGTAAAGTGGAGAGATGTGTGCAAAAACAGCTGCAAGTCCAATGTTTAAACACTAAAGTTGCAACAAAATCCAATCATTGGACCCTGCAAAGTGCTGCAGTGCTCTCTGCCGTTAATCCAGAAAACTAAAGCTAAACCAAGCAAAAACTCACAATGATAAAGAAAACAAAGCCAAGGTGCAAATGGTCATTAAGATAAGCAGGGGGAAGATGCAGAGCCCGACAGGTGGGAGAAGCAACGCAGCAGGTGAGGAAGGACTGCAGGGTGACAAAGAAGTAATACGAGGAGGCAGAGTCATATTGCAAAGCCAAGATCTGTATACACTCTGCTCTCCACCTGCCGCCAATATTAAACAACCTTTAGCATCTTTCAATGCAGGTGGTGGGTCCTTGCAGAGTGGTCTTCTTTAGGCTAAACCCAACCAGGCCCAAGAATCGAAACATTAGGAACCAGGAGGTTTTAAGTAGACCATTACATCAATTAACTTTCAGACTGTCATATATTGTTCTGTGAACAAAAGCCAACTGGCTTTGTGTGAGGACAACAAATTAAAGTGTCAATGAAGTTGTTGAGTCATGGTCAAACTGTAATATCTGCACATATATGGAATAAATTAACCACGACTTCCATTCAAAATAAAATAATTTATTAAGAAAAACGTGAATATCCAAATCAAATATATTGCAGTTAAAAAACAAATTCTTGACTAAACTAATAAAACTTGACAAAACTTAGCTATGTACAATAAAGTAAGAATGAAACATGGTTTAAAACCATAATCAATAAAAGGATGCAATGATATTAGAGTTTACAATGGATTTTATGTTTGAGAACCAAGGTTCATCTTGAAGAATTTGCAATGAGGTTAAATTAGTTTCAACCAATTTAGAGCAACTGGAATGTTTTCAAATCAGTTCACATTGCACATCCAAGAGGTAAAAAAAACATTGTCAAATGATATATTAACATATGATTTCCTTAATCAGAGTGTCATGATTTAATTCAAAGATCTGACCCACATGCAGGAAACCAAACAGAGAGACCAAGGGAAGGTTTAACAGGTTTATTGAGAACTGGTAGAGATGGGTCCAGCGCTGCTCTGAATACTGGCGAACCGGGACTGAAAAGTGAAGGAGAAGTTCCTGTGGTAAGTTCAGGCTCAGTGGGAAAATTGAGCTTCGTTTTGCAAAAGGGAATAAAGGCAACGGGACTCACGTTTCCAGTAAAAGGTGTATTTCTCTGAATCCAGTCGGTGTGGGTTGATCCAGTAATTGAGTTGCTCGTTGGAGGGCGGACAGGGTTACCCAGGTTGAGGTGTTTCCTTGAGAAACAGAGCAGCTGACTGCCACTTAGATTTCCAATGGTACTTGAACTATTTCTTGTGGAGATGAATCCCCTGCTCATAGTGTAGCTCAAACAATCCCTTGGGGGAAAGTTGATCCAAACCTCCAGTTTGAATCCCCAGCTCAGGTTTGAAACTCAGACGATCCTTCCAGGGGGAGAAGGTCCAAAACATCCAGTTTGCAGGATGACTTCCCAAAACTGGCAAACACTCTGGCATCGAGGTAGTGGCAGTCAGCAGCTTAAGAGTCCTCCGGTAATGAGGCAACCATCCGCAGGTCTGTGAGAAGGCCAACGAGAATCAGGCGCCACCTGGTGGTGGAGGGAAAACAAACAAAAACACAACCCACACAAACTGGATTCCTAACACAGAAACCAATAACCTTTAGTCAGTTGATTCTTAAACTTATATGATTGAACTAGTAGCAAGCAGATATGGTGGGATTTATTTTATAGGACTTTTTGCTATTTTTTTGGTAATCAGTTGCAATGACCATATGAGGAAACACATAAAGGATAAAGTTATTTTAGTCTTTAAATTCCTAGTGAAATAAAGCCTGTTTAAGTTTTACAAGCAAGAGCTCAAAACTTGTCAGCATGGCGTACCATGTGACCCGTCTCTTTACCTTCTTGTTATACACAACAAAGCCCTGAACTCATCAAAAGACTTTAAAAAATTAAAGACCACTGGCTTTTGACCAGTGAGGTGGTGTTTCCAGTCCAGGTGAGGGTGTCTGTGATGTGCACCCCCAGGAATGTGGTGCTGCTGACCACCTCTATTACCAGTGGAGTGGGTTAGGCCGGTTCTCCCTGGAGTGCAAAACCATGCAGTCTCAGCGAGTCAATGCAAACTTCATGCAAAAAGATTTACACACAGTCATAAAAACTTTGTCACTGTAAAACTTCTCCACCCACATGTAATTTTTCATATTGTTGTATATAACATAATACTTTTAGAACTTGAAATATTTTGAAATATTTCTTGGATAATTACAATGATTGCTATGCCTGATGTGACCAAATGTTGGCTTCTCTCAACTTTACGTTAATAGAGAACCTAAGGAGTCTATAAAAGGGCCTTAATTGGTCTCCGGTGGGTAAAGATGTTTCATGACATGGAAACCTCTCCCTGAACTGAAACATTAAGATCTAATGCGAACAGAAAAGGTAAGACCTAAAAAAAAATCTGATGAGTGTAAATAATGTTATTAGTAAACAAAGATTAACAAGCTGGGCTGCTTTGCAGAAGGACACCCTAGTCTTGAGTTAAATAAGTCTTGATGAAGCTAATTAATCCGGATGGTTCAAGCTTTTAAACAGCCTTGTTTATATATTGGACCTGTAATTAGGGCAAGTTAAAGCTCTTTACAAGAATCGAGTCTTTGGCTGACAGAGCAACTGCTGTTTTCCTGTGATCACAGTTTGTCCCTGGAATATGGAATAAGCCTGTTTCTTGTTGCCGGGATTAACTGTACAGGGGACGGCTTTTTCTGAGAAGCCAGCAGCCTTTGTTTCCCATCATTAACCACCCAGATCCATGACTGAACGGCACCATTTCAGAAACTGGCAGCACCAAAATGTTAACTTTCCACTATGCCACCGCAGACCACTGCAGCATTTTATTGCAACATGCAGAAGTGGCATTTACATGCCAGTAAAAGCTCCAAATTGTCTGGGCACAGCTTGTTAACCCTCTCTGGCCTTTAGCTAATGATGGCTCAAATTTGGTCAATGCTTAAAGATTTTTAGAAAACTAATTCAGAATTATTGCAGTAAAAATATCACAATGTAAACCTTCTACAAACATTAGATTATTAAGCTATGTACATTTATTATTTTCCTTGGTTTTAATTGGCTACACCAGTGTTAGGAAGCTTTTCTTCTGTTTCCTTCAACCATGTATTTTGTACTAAAAACATTGCCTTGTGGTTATACTGTAGACCTCTCCTCTAGTAAAGCAAATGCAGATTTTTCAGGACTCTTGACTGAACAGAAAAAACAAACAAAAGGGGAAAGTTGTCATGTTTGTACAATGATTGAGTGGCTTAAAAATGGCTATCCGTCAAGGACATCTAAGGTTTGGCCGATTAAATATGACCTTCAGCGACTGGCAGGAGTACTTTAACTTTTCCAGTTTGTCACATTGCAACCAAATTCCTGGTATTACTAGGATTTTATATAATAGTATAGAATAGAATCCATTTATTGTCTCACAATCTGGAAATTGGGGTGTTACAGCAGCAAAAGGTTGTTGCATTGGCGTGGACCTTAGAAAAATGTATCAAAATAACAGATAAAAAAAATAAAGAGATACAGAGAGTACATTACGGTGTTTAAACAATATAAATACTCTGTATCTGGAGAGTTAATAACCACTACACTGGAAAAAATCCAAACCTAGATAAGTAATTTTTTTCTTAAAATAAGTGCATTTGTTCTTGGATTAAGGAGGCAAAAGAGACATTTTGCCAATGGAACAAGACAATTTACATTCAAAATAAGAAAACACAATTGCATTGTCTTATTTCAAGTGCATTTTATCTAATTATCTTATTTTAAGAGTAAAATACTCATTCCATTAGCAAACTATCTTATTTTCCTACTCAAATTAAGGGTAAATACACCTAATTAAATACATTTTTACTTATTTCTAGATCGTTTTTGCAGTGTAAACAACTGTGGACATTTTTACGCACTGGAAAAACGATCTAGAAATAAGTAAAAATGTCTTAAATTAAGTGTATTTACCCTTAATTTGAGCAGGTAAATTAGATAGTTTGCCAATGGAATGGAAGATATTTAGATAAAATGCACTTGAAATAAAGCAATGCAATTGTGTTTTCTTGTTTTAAATGCAAATTGTCTTGTTCTACTGGCAAAATGTCTCTTTTACCTTCTTAATTCAAGGAAAAATTAGCTTATTATGAGAAAAAATTTATTATCTAGAAGTAGATTTTTTCCAGTGTGGTAATTAATTTGTGAAAAAAGGGGTCAAAACTTTGTGGAAGAGAATTAAGGGGATTAAGGGTTTTCCAAAGGTTTAAACAACTAATACTGCTGAAAGAATCGCATCTATTAATTTTTAATATTTGGTTTTGTTCTGTGTTTAAGGTTGTGTTTTTTCTTCATTGGTTAGTTATTTTGCCACATACCTCTGTGTCATCAGTACGTTTCCCTCAGCTCCTCAGTCTTGGTTCCCTAACAGCTGCATTTCATTCAGTGGATTAGACCCGCCTTCTCCTGGATCCACTGATCACCTGTCCATTAATGAACCTGCCAGTTTCTATCAGTCAAGGATTCAGCTCCTTTTCCTCTTGAGTGTTTATCACTAAGCTCCTGTAAATTTAGCTTATTTACTCCTTAGTGAACAGCCGTGGACTCTCCTGTCTGGTTGCTTAAACACTCAGAAAATTCTTTTTATTAGTTTGTTTCGACAGACTAATTGACAGAGTGAAAGGAGATAAATCAGCTCTTTTATTCTGGTGTGTTGGAGAAAGCACTGATGAGGTTTCCTCCCCTGTTTTCAAGTAATTTATTAACATTACATGGGATCGCATCTGCATTCATTCCTGTTACAACAGTCTACTGAAAGGAGCCTTTTTTGTAAAGTTTTTTAGATGTTTATCCCTCCTGAATCCCCCGAATTTCATTTTTTTCATAACGACGGCTGTTTTTATAGACTTCAGAGCGTAGCAGGTCTGCTCTGCGTTAACAGTAAACCTCAGGCTGGTGGCATATAAAACATTTTTTAACCAATGTTTGTGTTTTCTGAACCGCCTCCTCATCTCTGCTTCTTTGTGTTCGGTTTCTAAAAGGACCAATGGAAATGTCCAGCAACTTTCCAGAGTGCAAAGGTCTCAAATTAACTTCCAGGAATAATGTTAGTGAATTAGGATGTGATTAAGGGTTGAGGCATTTTGAAATAACATACCTGTTCTGGTTTTGGCCCAGTTAGCAGAGGACGCAGCAGAACCCGGCTTTAATTCCATTGCTTCAGCCAAGGATTTGGTGAATTGGTGGCAGATGTTGGTACGTTTTTAATATAAAAATACAAGTCAGGACAAACTTCAAATTCTGAATGACAAACTAAGAGAGCAATCCTTGTTTTCTTACAGGTTACATAGATAATACATTTATTTTTACTCATAATTGCTGATAAGGTCACTTAAAACAACTGAGAAAAATGAGGAAATATGAACTAATTGGCTGTTTTTCCTTTGGTAAAATGGGATTAATTGCATGTGATTTAATATTTTTTGGAAGCTGCTGAAAACCTAATTTTAAACAGAGAGGAGTTCCGCTAGATGGATTTCTGACTGATTATTCCTCCATGAAAAAAAAAAAAACTGATGCAGAAACAAAGACTGTGCTGCAAGAAGTTCAAAACAGCTAATTAAAAAAGTTAATGTCACGATTTGGTGTTGGATTGAGGACCCAAAAGCAGAGGCAAGTAGGCAGAGGTGAATTTAGGTGGGTTTAATGAGGTCCACAGGTACAGAGGCAGGAATAAAAAAATCCAACAAAAATAACAAACAAACCAGAACCAGGGAGACATCAGGGGAAACCAAACTCTAGGAGCCAGGGAGAGACGAGGTAAGCAGAAAGACGATAGACGAGGATCCAGCAAACAGGAACTGAAGAGGGAGGGCTTTTAAAGGGGACAGAGACAAAGAGAGGGCTAACAAGAGGATTGGAAACAGGTGAGGACAGAGCAGAAAACAGAGCAAAGGATAGAGGACACAAGAGGGCAGCAGAGGACAACAAATGGAAAACCTGGAAGACAGGAACTAATAAGAAAACAACAAAATAATAATTAAAAACTAAAACAAGGGGCAAAATAAAACTGAATACTCAAAATAAACATAACAAAACCAAGACTGTGACAGTTAAGCTGTTATTTTGCATCTTGTTGCAGGTGATGAAGCAGACTA
The DNA here is from genome assembly GCF_016077235.1 of Cyprinodon tularosa. Classification (NCBI taxonomy): domain Eukaryota; kingdom Metazoa; phylum Chordata; class Actinopteri; order Cyprinodontiformes; family Cyprinodontidae; genus Cyprinodon; species Cyprinodon tularosa. Next base: position 296,692 of record NW_024039107.1, read on the forward strand.
AAAATGTTTTGTAATTGTCTCCTTTCCATCTTCTCTTTTTTTCCATCTTTCTTCTTCTGTTTTTCTACTCCATTTACATTGCAGTGTCCATATAAACTGTAAAACTCCCTGCATAATTATAATAAAGCAATTTATATGCATGAAACAAGTGGAGCAATATGGCAATTGCCATACTGCTACACTTGTGAAAGTAAAATCTGTTGGGCTCTTTTTGGCATCAAGACAATTATTCTTATTGCCACATTGCCAGACAGGACACTGTTAAAAAAAAATAAATAATAATAATAATTTAAAGAGTTGATTTTTGGGGGTAGAATGTAAAAAGATGATGTAATCTGTCATCCTCCTGGTTGGTACGTGATGTTGCACATGTTGGGGTAAATGCAATAGTTTAGGGGTTAAAACATTCAGTTTCAAATAATATGTTAAAATAAAACAGAGTTTATTTGAATTTAGTCCCTTTGCCAGATCAATTTAATGCCCTCTTCTTCACCTGATCAGGAGCCTCTGGGTGTTACACCCTTCATCACCTCTGCCTTAAACATCTCTCTCCAATATTTGTGTTTTTTGAGACACATCAGGGATTAGTTCTTTAGCTCAGGAGCTTTTTCATGCCTGGATGATCCACTACTGAAAACAATTGAAAGGTTAACATCCTGTGTGGTAAATATAAAATACTTGGTCTGCATGGAGAGTTAAATAACGTTGCTCCAGTGGCTTTCTACAGCACCTCTCAGAAAAACCACTGTTAATGTTTGCATGGCTCAACTTTCCGAGTTATCAGACCAAAAGCAGTTTCATGTGAATTTGGTTGTGCCTTTGATGTTTGTTAAATGCAAATCCCGATCAGAAGATATTCAAATCGTTACAATATAGAGAGCGCGGTTTTCAGGTTTCCACTGTTTGCCTTCAGCTTAACTTCCTCATTAATTCAGAATAACTGGGAAGCTTTTATTCCAAAAGTAAGAACAGAACATCATTTTATAATGCTTACATAATGTTTACCTTTTTTTTTTTTGTAAATATGCATGCATAAAAAAGGACACCAAAAGGTTGTCCTGGCTTTCCTTCTCTGCCACTTTCACTTCCAATGTTTCAATATCTAAAAACTCAACATGCTATGAAGCTGATCAAAGTATATGTTTGAGACGGAACCATTTTCCTTCTGTTGGGAGATAAAGAGCAGATGTCTGTGTTGACATGTTATGCGATTCATTATGAAACATGTAAAAACATCTGGCTTTGATAAGCAGATTCCTGCAGCAGCAGCTGATAATGATGGTATGAAAGGATCTATAAAAATGTTAATATCTTACAGATTGTCATTGACTGGAGGAGCTATTTAGGAATTTGTTTTTTTTTTTCCTGTTTCTGCTATCTAGAAACCTGGTTGAAAAATATATTTTTTACTTATAAAAAATACAAATCTCCATTAGAAACTTTAGGTTCTATACAAAGTGGTGAAAAAGTACCTATAAGGAAACTTTAATCCTCATCAACATTTTAATCTCAGATAAAGAAAACCAGAGTAAATGCAAAAGGGAGTTTTTAGGGCTTTAGTGAAAACTGGCAAAATTTTTAATTCAGCATTATTAGAAAAGCAACTAATATTTTGTATGTTATTAAACCATTAATAAGTAGAGCGTATCCTAATTTATAATAAATATAATCTTTACTATGGGTGAAATTATCTGTGATAAATTGCAATGTTGGCTGCTTAGTGGCGCAGTGGGTAGCACTGCTGCCTTGCAGCAAGAAGGTTCTGGGTTCCATTCCTGGCCCAGGGTTTGCATGTTCTCCCTGAGCATGCATGGGTTCTCTCCAGGTACTCCAGCTTCCTCCCACAGTCTAACACTGCAAAAAAATGTAAATCTAAATAAGTAATTTTTTCCTACAATAAGTGAATTTTTTCTTGAACTGAGGTGGTAATTGAGAAATTTACATTTAAAATAAGAAAAAAATATTCCATTGTCTTATTTCAAGTGCATATTATCTAATTATCTTATTTTCAGAGTAGAAATACTCATTCCATTGGCAAACTATCTCATTTACCTACTAAAATTAAGGGTAAATACACTAAATTTAAGACATTATTAATTATATCTGGATCGTTTTTGCAGTGAAACACATGACTGTTAATTGGCTTAAAAGGCTCCGTTTAATAAACTAAAATGATTTCTGCAACTGAGTATTTATTAACATCATAAAGATTGCTTCGACATAGACAGGTTTACATAAGTGCATCATACTGTGCAACTGTTGGTTTAAATTAGTCAATTCAGTTAACATAAACTTGGGAGTGGTATATGTACAGAATTCCTGCAGCCGACTAATCAGGGTAAAATAAAAGAGAACAGCATCAGTCATTTCATCTTCGGTCTAAACATACTTGTTCATGCAAGGTTGTGAGGTAGCGTCTGCCCAACTGCAGCAGGGGAGAGAGATTACACCCTGGACAGAGTTATACTCCATCGCAGAGCAACAAGAGACACGGCACAAATGGCTATGTGCATTAAGTTCTCTCCCTAGAGAGAAACCATGCACCTACACTGGAAAAAATCTACATCTAGATAATTCATTTTCTTCTCAAAATAAGTGCATTTGTCCTTGAATTGAGAAGGTAAAAGAGACATTTTGCCAGTGGAACAAGACAAGTTGCATTTAAAATAAGAAAACACAATTGCATTGCTTTATTTCAAGTGCATTTTATCTAAATATCTTATTTTAAGAGTAAAATACTCATTCCATTGGCAAACTATCTAATTTACCTAGTCAAATTAAGGGTAAATACACTTAATTTAAGACATTTTTACTTATTTCTAGATCGTTTTTCCAGTGTAAACTGCATGGGGAAAAGGCATGCTGGGATTCCAACCCAGGACCAAATCACTGCAGCCAGGCATCATTCCCTCGACATAAAATAACATTTTCTGTAGCGCTTCAGAAGGGTTATTTATACGTTTAATGCATGCACTCGTGCATTAAACTTGGTGTAGTGGATTGTCTTGGAGTCTATGCAACCTGCTGGTTTTCCTTAGATAGGAAACTTTAAACCAATCTGAGTGGAGGATCTGGTTGAATTGTCTCTGTACACTGAAAAAAAAAAAACGAAATCTAGATCAGTCTAGTCACTTTTTCTACAAATAAGTGCATTTGTTCTTGGATTGGGGAGGTAAAAGAGACATTTTGCCAATGGAACAAAGAAAACACAATTGCATTGTCTTTTATCAAGCAGATTTTATCTAATTATCTTATTTTAAGAGTAAAAATATTCATTCCATTGGCAAACTACCTCATTTACCTACTCAATTTAAGGTTAAATTCATTTAATTTAAGAATTTTGTACTTATTCCTAGATAGTTTTTCCAGTGTAAATGCCCAGAGATGATATGTTATGAATTGATGCTATATAAATAAACTGAAATCACATTGAAAATATGCACCTATGCTGGTTAATCCTGCCCCATACCTTGCTTGGGGACAAAGCATCCGCTCACAGACTCTTTGAAAATAAAGGCATTGTCTTTTATATGTTAAAAAGACAAGAAAACACCTTTGATCTCACTCTATTGCAGAGATTCTACGCATTTATAAAACAATAAAACGGAGGAAATACTAATATTTGACCCTCCTATTAGCTTTATGTTTAGAGATATTTCTTATTTCAAAAACATTTAGGATCAGACTGATTAGGAGCCACTGAGGGGGGGTGAAGGCCCACATGTGGCTCTGAAATATGATAAGAAAATACTTAAAAAATATTGATGAAAGGATGAACTAAGCTCAGATGTTTGGAAACCATCTCCTCCCTGAATGTAATGTTTGTAATCTTTAGGAAACATTTGTTTGCAGAGGTCATGGTTACACAAAGAGTTCTAGCGGTTGATGTTGGATGTCATCATTTTAACACGAAGCGAACAAAGAACAGACATGAATCTTAATAACAAACTAGGATCTGATTACTTCCAACCGTCTGACACATCGGCCCAGCTTAAACATGGCTCGGTTTCTCTAACCATCCAAGCAGCTGGATCAAAATGTTACCAAACTGTAAAATAATCTCCCAGCTGGAAAGAAACGTGTCAGCATGAAATCTTCCACCATCCAGTGTGAACCCTCTCTTGTGAACTGTGGGAAAACGTCTTTGTTTGGCGATTCTGGTCCCTGATGCACTTGTGGAATTCATGATGCTGTGTGTGATATACCAGGAAGAGGAATATAGGAACATCTGCAGCTCCAAGTCAGACACAGACAGACTAAAAACATCTTATCTCTTCTCGGACGCTGATGTTAAAACATCCAGCAGTTATCTTGGCTTCTGTAAGCTTCTCTGCTTCTTCCTTCATCAAACTTCCGTCAGAAAAGAAACATTTATAGAGAATACTGATGCAGACTTACATATTTTATCCTCCTACCTCATTCCGCGGATATTAAACCCCCGCGCTCTGCGCTGCCAATCTGCATCATAGCCGAGCGTTTCATAAGAGACGAACGTTAGAAGAGTTTTTTTTTTCTGGCTGTATCAGATTCAAATATGTAGAAACAAAGCCAGACAAGTGTCAGAGCATTTCGAGCAGAGAACAAATGAAAGACATTAAGATTAAAGACAGAGCTGCAGGGTTTTGGCTCAGTTTGGTTAGAAGCTGCGGCCTTCCATAAGACGTTACCGTTAGCCTTAGCGGGTGTATAATTGGCTCCCGGTACGTGCCATTGAGGGTCTTCATATGTTTGAGCATCATCCTGGGAACTCGCAACCCCACAAGTCTTCTGAAGAATGTTATCAAAGGTTTTTTTAAGCTCAGCCAACCTTTTGTTTTTTTTAGATCTTAAAGATTTTATGACTTTATGACTCAGTCTCAGCTGACGGGAAAACAAAGCAGGTACTTTTTGGGAAAAGCTGGAGGGGCATTCAGAGGATAAACCTTTAAGTTACATGAACACCCTCCACTCCTTTGGTCTCAGTTATCATGCTAGCCATGATCATGGCAGGTGTTACAGTCATTCTCTACGATGTTAACATGGAAACAAAGCATTGAGCAACAATGACTCGTGTTTTTTGGGGTAAATGTTTCCAACATGGATCGTCTTTTGTTTTGGCAGTTTTGGTTTGAATTTTTCTTGGTTTCCATAACTTTTGACTCAGACTAGATCAAAAACAAGTCCAAAAATTGAAAAAAAACAAATCACAGACTTGCGTAACAATAGTCAGGGGAGTAAGGCATCAGTTACTGATGAGCAACTATGTGAAAAACTAAGTACACTCATGATTTAATGGGAAAAACTCCCTATAGTAATTTCCCGACTGATTTTATTAGCCTCTCGCATGGAAATGGAAGTTTGGTCCCAAGAGTTCTGAGCTTTGACTAGACCATTGTCACAGTACATACAATATATTTTTGTAAATATATAATTAATATTCTGTAAGAGGCTTTTGAAAAAAAAAAACATGGGATTATTATTTTAATTATTTAAAAGCAGTGTGGCAGCTGGAGGGTGATAGAAGTTGCCCCCCTTTAACCCCATAATGCCTAATGTATCGTATTTGATACATACGGTTTCTGAAATGTTTTGCGTCTGACAACTTTTGCATAGTTTAATGGTAAAAACTTTGCTGAAAATCCTATTGTACACAATCAGATATACCTGATAACAGCCAGTAGAAGACTACACAAAATATTATCTTGACTTATTGCATAGTAATAAATTATTAATATCAAAAATTTATTTCTGTTTTTTCTTTTTACATATTTTGTTAAAAGGCCAAATAAGGAATTCAAACCAAAAAAAAAGTAATTTTCTGTTTTGTTTTATTCTTGGATCGGGCTTTAAATGGTTAAATCTACCCTGGATTTTAACAGCGTTTGCTATTTATGTATAAGTTTAATTAATGACTAATTTACTCTTTGAATCTATGAGCAGGTCCTCCTGATTTTCATAGTCTTAAGATTTTCTTATCCCTCGAAAATGAAAAAGCCTGAAAAAAACTCCCCAAAAAAACACAAAACTCATCCAACTGGAAAAAAAAACAATTCATGTGATACAGATAAATCTGCTGTTTGATCTTTTGAAGGCCAATTTATGCTTCTGATGCATTCAACCGTCAAATCTGTCTCTGTGCGCGACCACGCCCCCCACGCAGAGGTTCTGCAACCGTCGTCCCGCACCTCAAAAAAATCCTGACTACGCGTTGGACGGTCGCAGACCTCAAGCGGAAGTAGGCAGACAAAAAGCAGCTGTGATTGGTCCATGGTATGCCTTTTCGGCTGTCTGTGTGGTCGTGCTTCTTGTTATGGTGCTGGGGTGCGCCATTTTTAAAAGTTGAGGAACAACTACAATCGACTACAAAGAAAGGTTCATCGAGGAGGTTCAGACGTACAATCCGTCGAAGTTCTTGCAAGTTCTCTAATAGGCTCCCCCTTGAGCTTAGGCGGGAAACTGCTTTGCATCCCTAGAAATTCCAGACCGACGGTGCAGAAGCATAATGCTACGTTCACACCGGACGCAGCAAAAGCAGCAAAATGGCGTCTGCTGCTTCATTTTTGCTGCTTGTACCAGTTAGTTCTGACGCGTGGCTGAAGCAGCTTTGCTGCTCTGGCTGCGCGGTGCAAAAGTGGCTCTGACGCGCGTTGGGCGGAGCTTCACTATCCTTTCTCTGCCTTGCAGCTATATTTGCTGTGATCAGTGGGAATAAAGTAGTTTTAATATGTGTTTAAGTGAGAAAATACACCTGAAAACGTAATCAGTGCAGTCAGTTCATCCAGATTACAATCCTGCCTCCCAATGTTATTTCTGTCGGAGCCGCTCAGACCCCCACATACCAGCGGTGCGCCGACAGTAGGAATCCATTCATCAGCAGCCTCTGGCCGGGTCGCCTCCTCGCGGTTCACCGCGGCAGCTGTTAGGTGTTTTTCATCTGAATAATCCAAACTGCAGGCAGCAGGATAATAAAAGCCAACATATTCTGCCGGCAGATTTCTGCATTTTAAGTTAATTTAGGCGTCAATAAACTGTTTCAGAGGAGTGATCACAGCGCTCTGATCATCAGCGCTGTGTCTCTCTCTCTGCCAGCTCCCAGATCAGCTTCTCTGATTGGTTGACGCACCGCGTCGAGCAGCAAAAATTAAATTTTTCCATCTCGAGCAGCAGCGCGTTTGCGGCGCCTGCTGCTCAAAACACGCCACGGGACCTTTTGCTGCGCCTTGACGAACGTCAACCATTGACTTTGCATGTAAACTCACTGCTTCTGCTACGCGTGCTGCGTCCGGTGTGAACGCAACATAACAGCAAAACTGGTTCACGACGAGACCCAAGCGACATTCAATGTGTGCGGTTGCAGAAGTCTAATCTGCCCTTTAGTCATTTTGTTCATATAGAAACTTAAAGAGATGCTCTCCCTCATGCTGTTTCAGTCTTTTTCTCATTTTAAATTCAGGAAGTTTGACATCTATGTGTTAAATGATGCCGTATAAGATTGAAGCTGGAGCTACTGAGTTTTATTTTGCAGTTTTTCTGAACAGCGAATATGTGGGATGTCCAGCCACAGCTTGCCAACTGTAGATTTATCTTGAATAATCAAACCTTGTGTAGCAAGGTGGTCTCCATATCATTTGGAAATTGTTTACAACTTTCCCCAGATTGATTAGCAGCTACTTTACCTCTCAGAGCTCATCCTACCACCTTGGCATGATGTTGACCTGTAAGCCACAGACCCATGTTGACCTTTTAGCTACTGTGTCAAAACTGCAAGAGAAACAAATGTTGAGTATACAAAGGCAATCTGTCCTGCTTGACCTCCAATGCATGACTCACTTTAAGTCTGAGAGCACAAACGTTTGGCAGCCGAGTCTGTCAGTGAGGTACGCACTCATGCAAACACTCCCCCTCTGAATAGGAGTCGGCAAGGATCGTTCTCACGCAAGGCCTCGGCCCTCCTCGCATTCAGAGCGAGTGTGTTTCACCCGTCTTCTCGGGATGCTGGGACGAAGCGAGCCAGACCAGACTGTTTCTACTCTTACAACACACACACACAGGCAGAACAAGATTCTGCTCGCCATCTGGGACTGATTAGCATCCCCACTTTCCTACAACACACACACACATACACTTTAAAAGACGTGATGACGGCGTAAACCCAGTCACCTCTTGAAAACATCTCTTTTCTGCGCTCACAAATAATTTCCTATGAACGACTTTGGCATGGTGTTTTGTGCCACTCCTCATTTCCTTAATTCACCATCAAGAAGGTGGAGAGGAAAGTTCACACAGCATCACAGGAGCAACATGAAAGGAGAAGCTTTCATGACTGAGAGGGGGAGAAACAGGTGGATGGAAGATGTAAACAAAAGCCTCCTTAACAAACCTCCAAAAAAAGCTTTCTAGATATTCAGACAAGAGTGCTAAAAAGCTAACTTTCCTGGACAAAAAGATCTTTATATCATCATTATATCTGTATGCTAATATACCACAATCCACGATGACTTTGAAAATTAATGGAGGAAAGTGTAGTTTTCTGCCACACCAATACCCAAGAGTTGCAAACCTCCACAAGACACACAACGCTGTCCCATACCTTGCTTGGGGACAAAGCATCCACTCACAGACTCTTCTTTTGCTGTGGGATTCAGCCAGCCACATCCTCGAGGTCACACAAATAGAAAGCCATACAGACCACAGGAATCAGAACCATTTCACAGCAAAAAGCTGAGTGGACCTGGAGGCTAATTCCACAGCCTGATGGACTCTATGGGAGTAGGGAAGCCAATGATCCATCCACAAACCGATCTTGGGCTATAGGCTACTTCCCTGAACTTGGAGATGCTTCACCTTTCCAAAATTGAGATCAACAGACCTTACAGGCCAGTTTCACAAAAATTTTACACCTGAAATCAAGGAAACTGATTTCTCTGTTTCACAACCTCTGTATCTGTTACCATAGCAACATTCTCAATAGAGCTAACCCGGTCAGGAACAGATTTTCCTCAGGGTGCTGGTTTCCACAGTAAACTCCGAGGGTCCTCCGTCTCTGCCCTCGTTAAAGCCAATCTCGTCATTTGATTTCCTGATTTAGTCAGGAGAGTTTTGTTGTAGATTTGTGCAAACAATAAAGAAAAAGAAAAACAATCTTTCACTAGGTCCGTTATGGTGCATTCAGACCGAACACGGTGTCCATAGTGATTTCCATAAATGGGAGTTCATCACTCTGTATTTCAGATGCACAGTGTTTGCACCACGGACTGTGTTCATCTGTGTGAAGCGGACACCCTACACTGGAAAAAATCGAAATCTAGATAAGTCGTTTTTTTCTTAAAATAAGTGCATTTGTTCTTGAATTAAGGAAGTAAAGGTGATATCTTGCCAATGGAATGAGACAATTTACACTTAAAATAAGAAAACACTATTGCATTGTCTTATTTCAAGTGCATATTATCTAATTATCTTACTTTAAGAGTAGAAATGTCCATTCTATTAGCAAACTATCTCATTTACCTACTCAAATTAAGGGTAAATACACTTGATTTAAGAAACTTTTACTTATTTCTAGATTGTTTTTCCAGTGTACACTGAATGGGTAGTTCTTCATCAGTGCAGGTTTGTGCAGTTAAAAATGGTCATTTGTAAAAATTAAATAAGATCAGATGTGCTACTGTTGCTTCAGAGATATTAGAGATTTTTTGTGTCATCTAGAGGTCAGCAATCCCCCATTAAGCTCCGACTCGAATCAAAATGATCTACTTTTTTAGTGCTTCTTAATTTCTGCAGGTAAAACCTTCATTTGTGCCGATTTTGTATTTTAAGATAGGATTGTTTTTAATCTTGGATGATGATGTCGTCATCCCAGCAGATGCTGCGCTCGTTTCAGAATATAAAGTTATTGCAATACGTCATGAGACATGTCAACATGTAAAGGCCAGATTCGTCGGCCGATTCCATCATAGCTCAGCGCCGAGGTCTGTTCAGATTGAAAGACTAATGCAGCCTTTTTTTTTTTTTTTTCTCGCTGTATCCTCCGTAGCCTTGGGTATCCCATGATACATTGCAAGTCCAAGAAACATGGCTGCTTCATGTTCAGACGAAAAAGGGAAATGGTGCCAAACATTGATTAGCATTATAAGTGCAATTTAGTATAATACAAGTTTGTAAAAAGTTCCGTCTGAAACAAATGAAAATAGTAGTTTTAAATGGTTATTGAGTCAGATATGAGGCAGGTTTGGATTATTGAAAGGTTTTTATCTGTCCATGTATAAATGGGTTTGGCTGTCATTTAAACTCAGATTCCAATATATGTGCAGTGCAGGGACTATAAATCTGATATATGAGATGAAGGTGCTGCTGCTGAAACTCCTTGAAAATATTACCCATCCAGAACAGTACTGAGAAGTTCGCTATCCATTCTTTGCCTCCTTTGTGTATCAAATGTCCTGGTTGCTAGGCAACAGTACATACACAGTGATGTTAGGAGAAAGCCGGAGAGAGCTGGACCTGTTTGAATCCATAGCCGAGCTCCTCCGGCCTCCTAAGGTAGACCGGGTCCTTGGAGGATGCAGCCGCTATATTCAGACACAGTTTGTTCCACTTTCCACCAGAAGAAACTTGGAAGTTCAACTTTAGTGGAAAGTTTTGTTTCTTCTGGTGAATATTTTGCTTTAAGCAGGCCCATATCCAGTATTAACCTTGAGGTGGGGTTCGATATCTATAAACCAGGGTTCAATCAGAAAGTTATCTTTATGAGTGCTACCCTTTTCTACCTCACAATCCATCGCATACAGAACTAATCCGTCCTGAGACTTTAACAGAACCTGACATCATTACAAGAACATTGATATGTTTGATAGGAGCATTATAGAAAACAACTGCACAGAGGAGGAACCCTATAAGATGATGCACAGGTCCTACCTGTCTAAACAATGTTTTTAAAACTTCATCTTCACCTGCTGCAAGTTGTGCTTATCACCCGAGGGATTTAACCTAAATAGAATACATTGATCCACAACCACAGGGGTGGCTTTACCATTAGGCAAAACTAAGCAATTGCATAGGGCCCCAAGTTCCTGGGGGCCCCAGAAAACTTCTTCTAGATGTACAGTTGATGCAACTATTCCTTTTTTGTGCACATTACGTGTTTGATAAAAAAAATCCCGTTGCTAAAAAGCCATCAGAACGCTTATAATATTAAGTGTGCCTCAGCCCCCCCCTTCAGTGTCCACCATATTGGATCAGTCCATTTGCTGCACATGTTCAGAAAGGTCCAAACAGACAGCAGCAAACCGTTTGATAAACCATGCAAAGAGCAGTGTTGCCAACTTAGCGCTTTAGTCGCTATATTTAGCAACTTTTAAGACCCCAAAAAAGTGCCTGGTGCCAAATCTAGTGACTCTTCTCTGCTACAGGAGACTTTGGCAACAACATATAAAAACTTATGTCTATTCTATTAAAATTTCTGTATCTGTATAATGGGTCTGTTTTATGCATTGTCTTCTCAATTCAGAGGGCCCCCTGCCTGTCTGTGCCTAAGGCCCTAAATTTCCTAAATCCGCCCCTGCACAACCATTCTACCATTTCTCACGTCGTAAAGTTATTGATTACAACAGTCTTATGGCAGGCTGTTTTGATATTTATTAGTTGATCTGAATATGTATATCTGGAATCTGGAAAAACTGCATTATTTTTATCTATAATAAACATCTTTTAATTCTACATTAAAATCTCTAGTTCAGGTGGTGTGAAATAAGCAGACTTTTTTCCTGCTGTCATGGTGACTCGTTGAATTGGAGCTCCACTACTAATGGCTTATCATAGTTGCTTCTCATGCGAGTGATGCCTACTTGGAGAAGATTAAACACAGCAGCTGTTGGCGTACCTGTAAGGCATTTTTTCATTATGTGCATTATTTGTTTGAGCAGTTCGACTTTCCAATCTTAGGCAACATCAATTCCGAGTCGAGGATTTGAGTCAGAGTTTGTCAAACCTGCTTTGTGAAACGGGCCTCTGGCAAAGTTGCAGAAAGAGTTTCAAGTCAAAAAAATTGTTTTTTTTAAAGATTTTAGATCATCTCATGCGTATACTGCTGTGTAAAGCAGGCTAATTATGGCTACACGTGTTTCCTGATATGCTCACCACATTTTATTACCAAAGTACGACCAAAGAGTCATTTTAACATGATTCCCCCTGTATCTTTTAGCCACTATTGATCCATTGATTTTTAAAAATAAAACCTAACTAAAGAAGCTAGGTGGTCTTTACCTTCGGATCCCCTCAGGAACATTACAGAGGGTTAACAATTAATTATTTCAAAGTTCATTGATTTCTGATTTAGGCCGAACCTGGGATTATATGAATAAATAAAGTTTTATTTTCCTACTTAGATTTGCATTGTGAACTGATCACATTCCTAATGCTCTAAATTAGTTCAAAGCTAATTTTGTTTAATTCCAAACTCTATGGGATCAATTCTGGTTCTCAAACATGAAATTCATGTCAAACTTGGATATTGTTGCATCATTATATTTAGTTTTTATAAGTATTTCCATTTGTATGTTTGCCTTTCTTAGTTTAGTTTCACTAGTTTGTTCAAGAGTTTTTAAATGAAATATGTTTGACCTGAACAATGTTTGTTGATAAATTCTTATATTTTTAAAGGAAACTGGTATGTATTTATTTTATATATGTGAGGAGTCAATTCACTGTTTTGATTTTTGTACCAAAATCCCCAGGATGGGCATTGAACGCCGCAAAAAATGGAAATCTAAGTGAGTCATTTTTTCTCAAAATAAGTACATTTTTTCTCGAATTGAGGACGAAAGTGAGACACTTTGCCAATGGAACAAGACAATTTACATTTGAAATAAGAAAAAACTATTGCATTGTCTTATTTCAAATTCATATTATCTTACAATCTTATTTTAAGAGTAAAGATACTAATTTCATTGGCAAATCAATTTACCTACTCAAATTAAGGGTACATTTACTTTAATTACACTGAATTTAAGACATTTTTACTTATTTCTTGACCATCTTTGCAGTGAATATTAAGTTATTGCATAAAAAAAAACCTTATACGGAAGCCAACATGGTCCAAAAACTCATCGATACGTAAAAGGAAGTGGTAGCAAATCTGGGGCAAAAGAGGCTCAAAAATAACGAAAAAGGTAAACATGAAAGGTTTTACACCTGTAAAAATGTTCCCAGCAAAAACATTGGCACACAGTGAGATATGTTGGAAAACAGGAAATGCAGGAAAAAAAATCGCATCATTGATCACTGGCATCAAGGAGGAACAGCAAATAGAGTTCACTGCAGTGACTAAATGCCTTACAGCGGAGGTCTTCAACAGGGGGTCCGTGACCCCTAGGGGTCCACAGAGGTACTGCATGGGGGTCGCAAAAATTTTTGTTGATTAGACTTTTTTTTTTTCCTTTTTTTTTTTTTATATTCCCCCCTGCAATTTTTCCCATTAATTAAAATGTCTTTAAATCCACATGAACATGAATTCAACACACTGTAGTAAACAGATAAATGGAGGCAGAAGATGTATTTCGCTACATGACTCCATCTGTAATAGAGTAGGCTAACTGTAGGACCAGTTTGATAAAACACATTTTTATATAATATATATAATTATGGGGTCTCCGCTCCAACTCGCCATCAATTTGGGGTCCTTAGCCTGGGAAACGTTGAAGACCCCTGCCTTACAAATCATAGAATATGTCTGATTGGATTAATCAGGGAAACAAGGATAATAGCATTTCCAGGAGAAACTTAATGATTTAATATTGCCAACATATTATCACGGATGACTTTACAAGCTTTCATTAAGCATCTTAATAATCACAAATATTGGTTTTCACACAGTAAATATAAAATATCAGATCAAAACAATATTTAGTGGGACATTGTATGCCTCTAAAGAAATCTGTTGCTCTTCTAATTTCCTCTTGCAGCCTGTTTTGCTGCAGGGCTGATTATACATGAAGGAGGGAAGGCAAGCCCCATTCACAATGTGTTTTGTTTTCCATTTGCACTAGAAAGATATTGCTTTTCATTTATTTTTATTTTAGATTTTTTTTTCATTAGTATTGTACTTTACATTTGCAAATTTATCCCTTTACTTTTTATATGCCTAATTTCTGCACTGTTGGACATGAAAACGGAGATAGTTTCTATTCTTCAGTCTACAGCGTTCATTTATCCGCAGATCCTATAGATCTGACAATTAATTTCTTAAAAAAAAAGGATCATTTTGTGTATCTTGTAAACTGAAGATTAGAAGCAATAGTTTCAATTATTAATCTGTATTAATTTGTGCTTAAAAAATAAAAAATAAAAACACAAGGAAAAAAATGCTTCTGTGGCTTCACATGAAATAAAAACCATCCAAACATTAAAAGCTAACCAAATATTTTAACTGTCCAGCAATGGCTGTTCTTGATAAAAAATTTTCCAAGGAGCAGGTGTTTCCATTTTTTGTTTTTACAATGCGGCACAAGAACTACATAAACGCAAACAAACAAAACAGAACGATCATTTATCAATTTATATATTAGCTGAGCCATAGAAGCATAGAGCCACTCTCAATTCTGCAGACAGATGAAAAGGAGACTGAGATTCTATCTAAATACGACTTAAATTAAAAGTATTATTCTTTAAATAATTTTAAAGATAAAACAGTTGAAAATATAATCAGTCCAATAGACCATAGAGTTATGGTTTCTACATCATTGCATATTATCCTAAAACATTTGTTATAAATATACAAAGAAGTCTGATGATGAAGAAGCCACATGTTTTATGTTCTTACATGTTGATAGAAGCTGTTAAAACTGATAAAATGGTTCATCTTGAGACGTCTGAATCCTCTATGCATGCATGTAAAACGTTAGCAGTGTTACCCTGGATACCAGCTGTTTCAACAGTTTGGAGAAATGTAAATAAAGATCCAGCTGAAACAGACATGCACCATTATATTTACTGTAACAGGAGGGAAGCGGGCTCCATAATTTCTTCTGCAGAACTTAAAAAAACTTTAAAGAATTGCAGTATAGTCTGGATCATCACAATACTGATTTATGAAAAGCTAAAACTCGTATTTTGTGATGTTGGGTTTTGTATCGGTGATCACAGGTTCTTTCCTGTAATCTTGGGAAACAGCAACAGTGTCCCGCCCTCTAACCAACCCTGACAGAATTGACAGCAGGTTAAATAAATCTCTTGTTGGAGCTGATGCATTTCACAGTCCTTTAATGATCTTGTGGGAAATTGGATGCTGCCAAACCTTTGCTGTTGTGGAAAACATGTCGTAGCTGTTGGGAAATAACCCTGAACTGCAGACAACCTTCTGGTCGGCTTCATCTCTCTTGTTTCTTCCTTCAAAGTAACATTGACTCTCTTGTTGTTTTTGGCTGCATCAGCTCTTCTGTCACTGACAACTCTGGTGACAGATCACAAACTGATTTGACAAACAAGTTTTTTGGATCACAGCTGAAATTTCCTTTGGCTGAAATCCAAGATGACACATTTTAAACCAGCTTGGGCTTTAGACACGATGCTTTCCATTCACTGTCCTCACTTCTTTGCTGTTGAGACTCTTGATATTAGACAAGAGTAAGAAAAATCTATGAATTTCCATAAATAGCTATTGCCATGGTGTGGTTTGAGACCCAACGTTCACAAACAGGCATTGAAGTTCTTTAATGAAGAACAAAAGGAGAATTCACTGAAAATCTAATGGACACAATAACAGAAAACAACAGCAGCACAGAGTGTCTGGGTGAGTGGAGGTTTGCAGAGGACCTGAATGCAAAGCCGGAAGGCAAAGATGGTTTCTTACGGATTTAATGATGTGGTAGGTTGCAACAGAACTATGAATCCAGAAATAACAGGCAGGGAATCAAAACAAGGCGACATTGTGAAAGAAACATACAGGAGGAATGAAGAAACGGTAAGGGAGGAGTATATATACTCACCGGCCACTTTATTAGGTACCCCATGCTAGTAACGGGTTGGACCCCCTTTTGCCTTCAGAACTGCCTCAATTCTTCATGGCATAGATTCAACAAGGTGCTGGAAGCATTCCTCAGGGAGTTTGGTCCATATTGACATGATGGCATCACACAGTTGCCGCAGATTTGTCGGCTGCACATCCATGATGCGAATCTCCCGTTCCACCACATCCCAAAGATGCTCTATTGGATTGAGATCTGGTGACTGTGGAGGCCATTTGAGTACAGTGAACTCATTGTCATGTTCAAGAAACCAGTCTGAGATGATTCCAGCTTTATGACATGGCGCATTATCCTGCTGAAAGTAGCCATCAGAAGTTGGGTACATTGTGGTCATAAAGGGATGGACATGGTCAGCAACAATACTCAGGTAGGCTGTGGCGTTGCAACGATGCTCAATTGGTACCAAGGGGCCCAAAGAGTGCCAAGAAAATATTCTACACACCATGACACCACCACCACCAGCCTGAACCGTTGATACAAGGCAGGATGGATCCATGCTTTCATGTTGTAGACGCCAAATTCTGACCCTACCATCCGAATGTTGCAGCAGAAATCGAGACTCATCAGACCAGGCAACGTTTTTCCAATCTTCTATTGTCCAATTTCGATGAGCTTGTGCAAATTGTAGCCTCAGTTTCCTGTTCTTAGCTGAAAGGAATGGCACCCGGTGTGGTCTTCTGCTGCTGTAGCCCATCTGCCTCAAAGTTCCACATACTGTGCGTTCAGAGATGCTCTTCTGCCCACCTTGGTTGTAACGGGTGGTTATTTGAGTCACTGTTGCCCTTCTATCAGCTCGAACCAGTCTGGCCATTCTCCTCTGACCTCTGGCATCAACAAGGCATTTCCGCCCACAGAACTGCCGCTCACTGGATGTTTTTTCTTTTTCGGACCATTCTCTGTAAACCCTAGAGATGGTTGTGCGTGAAAATCCCAGTAGATCAGCAGTTTCTGAAATACTCAGACCAGCCCTTCTGGCACCAACAATCATGCCACGTTCAAAGTCACTCAAATCACCTTTCTTCCCCATACTGATGCTCGCTTTGAACTGCAGGAGATTGTCTTGACCATGTCTACATGCCTAAATGCACTGAGTTGCTGGCTGCTTAGAAATTAAGTGTTAACGAGCAGTTGGACAGGTGTACCTAATAAAGTGGCCAGTGAGTGTATATGGGAGATACAATAAATGGAGTAAACAGCTAATTGGGAGCAGGTGTGGACAGAAGAAGCTAGAAGGGCGCTAAAGGGAAAGGAAAGGGGCAACAAAGAGTAATCAGGGGAAATCAAAAGGGTTTGAATATAACTAGAAAATAACTAAAGGGAATCTAAAGGGAAATAAGACTAATGTCTAAAAAAATAATGACCAAGGGCAAAAATACAGGATAACGGAAGGGACTGGCGCTAACTTAAGATAAATATGATCCCATGGGAAACATTACGTGAAGATAAATGTAAACAATCAATGGCAAAATAAAACTAGAGCAAAGACTAAAGAATGCTGAATAGCAGACAACCGAGAAAAAAAAAAACACACCAAACAGGAATAATAAAACTAAGAAGTTATTCAAAAATTATAATTCTTAACAGTAGAACCAGAACATAAATCCAAACCTGACTGAAATCTGGAACAGAACCAAAAACCCAGAGCAGCGTTTGTGACACAGTAACAACAAGAGCTTAAATACTGAGGGAAGAGTGGAGAGTAAAATTAGGGCTGAACGTCCGCTCTAACCCCTAAATCCCTCAACATATATATACAAATCCCATGATGTCTTGTGTGGAGAGCTTTTTCAAAGCATTCTGGGATATATCTGCGTATCTAGAGACATTGGATGGTCAATACTTTTCAGGGTGCATTGTGGGAAATTGCAATTCCCTTACTTTTTAATCTGCTAGACATTGGGGCACTGATCTAAAAACACAGCAACTTCAAATGTGTAAACATTTCCAGGAATCTCAAATTGAATTCTTCCTTGTCCAATTTTGATTTTTAATTTTCTGATATTTAGTTCCTGCAAAAATGTAGTTTCAGAAATACTTTGAAATTATTCTGACCAGGAAAATTCTTATTTTAGTAATTTAGAAAGAACAACAGAGAGGAGCACTTTTAATAAATGTATAAATGGCCTGCCATAACGGAGTATACATAAATTTACACATTAATTCTCCTACACCATCATCCTCTCCTTTGCAGCTTTAGCGCTGTTTCTCTTTCTTTTAAACACATTCTCCAATATTTTCTTTAATTCTATATTAAATATTTCATGGTAATTTGTCAAACAGGAGCTCCACTGATGGCTTTTCATAGTTTTTACGCGTGCGCTTGACTTTGAGGGATCAATTCAGAATCAAACCAACTCACAGCAGCTGCTGTGAAACTGAAAAATGCAGTTTCAATGTTGGATTTTAGTCTGGTTTTAGTCATTTTTTTAATAGCATTTTATTTCTACTGTTGAATTGAACTTTCCCTCTAAAACCATAAACTTCTCTTCACATGTTGACAACAAAAGCAGCAGGTTTGATGGTATATTCTGCCTTTGTATCATAAAGACCTTTATTTTTTACGTTACTCCTTGCCAGACTACAGGCGATCCTGCAAAACTCACCATAAAGCATCTATAGGCAGAGATGGTTCTAAGTTTCTGTAACCTATAGCAGCACAGATTTTCCTAAGCTGAATACAACTAATGTATTAAAGGAGAATTCCGGTTTTTAACACTTTTAGCCCATTTTCTGTAGTGTCCAGGATGAAATCGAATGATCGACACCAAAATTTTGACAATTGGTCCTGTCTCTGCTATTTGGCTCATGCAGAATCCCCCCCTGGCTGCTTCAGAATGGCTTCCATAGTGCATGTCCGATAATGCCCTTAAAACAACCTTAAATGTTCTTTTTTTAAATATGCTACTCACCGGGTCGTCAGCGCTGTTCAATGACGTTCCAAAAAAAGTTTCGTGAAGAAAAACCGTTCCTGTCTTGTTTTATTTAGCATTTTGTAAATCCCAGAACTATTTTTTCCGATACATCACAACCGCTTATAAACTTCCGCTTCCCGTTCGAATCTGAAGCGTTGCACACTCCAGACCACTAGTTGGCGACGGTATCCTCTACCGTCAAACTCAAAGTCCAATATGTCCTCCTCAAGAATCCACCTTTCGTATTCCATTTTCAGAGTTTTTTAAAGTGTTTAAAAGAGATGTTAGCACCTCGACGTCGGAGTACACAGAGTGAAGCGAAAAGACTACAACTGTGTAAACAGGCCCCATTTCCGTTTCCGGTGGCGGAGGGATATTGACTATTCCAACAGAACTCAATGGGATTTACAAAATGCTAAATAAAACACTACAGGAACGTTTTTTCTTTACGAAACTTTTTTTGGAACGTCATTGAACAGCGCTGACGACCCGGTGAGTAGCATATTTTAAAAAAAGAACGTTTAAGGTTGTTTTAAGGACATTATCGGACATGCACAATGGAAGCCATTCTGAAGCAGCCAGGGGGGGATTCTGCATGAGCCAAATAGCAGAGACAGGACCAATCGTCAAAATTTTGGTGTCGATCATTCGATTTCATCCTGGACACTACAGAAAATGGGCTAAAAGTGTTAAAAACCGGAATTTTCCTTTAATGCTGCCTGATCCTGGACGAGCCCCCACTTCAACAAACCAATGCCAGCAAGCTTTCATTTTAGTGGAAGGAAATGGTAAACAATGACTGTAGAGACCGACTTAGAAAGGAATTAAAGAAAATAGATGGAAAGCTCACCTGGATCTCAAGAAAGCAGTTTCTCCTCCAGATGCCCCGACATCCCAACCCAGTGTCCTGCAGGGCAAACGGCCCAGGCAATGCTTTTCCATTTAGTTACTTTTTTTATTTACAAAAGGTAGATCATCCTCAGGGCAAACTTTACTTTGGCTTTCAGTCATTGTCTTCTAAAAACACCAACAAAAGTATTAGCCCTTGTTTGGCACAGCAAACCCTCAGGTGAAACTACTCATCCTAATCAAGCCGTTGAGCGCCTTGATCTTGTAGTGCATTTGCTGCTGCAGGACGTTTGAACGGCAGACAGAGGAAAACTAGACCATTCTTTGGCTCAATCCGCATCGGGAAAAACGAGTAAGGACACTTAAACCAAAGCAGAAGTGCATCAGCGGTCGCCGTGATAAGTGCTGGAAGGGTTTGCAGTGAGCATTCTGCTTCTAAGAAGGAAACAGGAAGCTTTCTAGCGCTAACTGACTTAGCATAGGAACCTCTTAAAGTCTCTGGCTGTGTTCCAATTCAGCAGCTGCATCCTTAGAAGGAATCAGTCTAGGTGGGTTGAGTCCTTCGGAGGATGCAGCCTCTGAATTTGAACACACCCCCTTTACAGTTTCTACAATCCTTTTTGTGACAGAACAATTAGGAACAGCTCACCTCACAGTTTCTTCTCTTGTGTAACACTTGATAATGAACACAACTTCATGGAGAGCTTCAGCCATTGGGTTCATTTTTATAACTTTTATTTGTGTAGTTTATTTTCAGAAGGCTGTAGTCCCAGGTTTGACGAGCCTCATCCATGTGCGTTTCTGTTCTGTAATGATGCCCTGAAGGCTGTACGGATTCAGCATAGCTGTCTGCTGTACCTTTTCCACCCAGGATAGTGTTCTCAATGTTGATTCTGTGACAGTGTGGTATAGTAGGTGTTAAGAAATTGGTCACTTTTTTCCCTCCACTCAACCTTCTTTGAAAATGCCAGGCTACAACACTTTGAACAATCAGCATTTTTAGCAATGATCTTTGTGGGATTCCCCCTGTGGGAAAAAAAATTATATATATTTATTGTCAGGGTTTGGTTGAGGTTTTTTAGGACCCAAATGCAGAAGCAGGGAGGCAGGGGTGAGTTCTTGTAGCTTTAATGGAGTGACACAAGCAACTGAGGCAGGAATCTAAAAATCCAACATAAAAAATGGAGACATCAGGGAAAACATGCACAAGGAACCAACACTGAGGAACAGCACAGGGAGAGACTGAACAAGGACAGGACTAATGAGCTGATTGGGAGCAGGCGTGAACAGAGGCTTCTGGAAGGAGCTAGAGAAAAAAGGAGACCAATACAAGAGGGCAACAGAGAGAAAACTAAGAACTCAAATATATCCAGAAAACAAGAAAAACATGGATCAACCTGAAATTAAAAACTTAACAGAAAACTTAACAGAACCAAGACCATGACACACACACACACACACACATATATATATATATACATATATATATATATATAGACTATAGACTCAGATTTACTTTGCCTTTATGAGCAGGAACAGTTATGCCCTCTAGTGGACACAAACAGTTATAACTACAATATGTTATCTCTACCTCTCTTCAACAGTTTGGACCTGATGGAGTAAATAGTAAATAAAGTGGGTTCTAATTTGAACAGCTTAGAGAGAGACAGACTTAGACAGATTTTATTTTGTAATTTTGTACGTACAAGTGTAAACAAAAAGAAATTCTGTTAAACTGCAGCCTTGATAAGTTAAGCATCAGTGATAAAAAAAAATGTAATGAAAAACATTAATGTAAACATATGAGTGTATATTTACAGTTCTAACATTCTACATTCATTCCATTAACATTCTTTTCTTGAATCCATTTCACATAACATTCCGGACTCTGATGGCAGTGGGGAAGAAACTGTTCTGGAATCTGCTGGACCTGCATCGAATGCTTCGAAGTCTCTTACCAAAGGGCAGCAGGGAGAACAGAGTCAATCATTGGCCACCTCAGCCAATCATTGGCTCCCTCAGCCAATCATTGGCCACCTCAGCCAATCATTGGCTCCCTCAGCCAATCATTGGCCAGCCTCGGCCTCCTCTAACAGGTGATCCCATGTGAACATAATTCACAAGCCATTCCCCTCTAAGCCAGAGGATGTTTCAACTGATTTAATCATATATTCAATCAATCAATTAATCTTTCAATCAATCTTTGTCAACTACAGTTTACATTGCAATCAAAATTTCAGTTTTATATTAACAATAAACTCAATAAAAATTCAGTAGTTAATTAATAACATCAATATACTAAAATTAAAAATGAAAAATACAGAATTATGCTGCACATGTTAAAGACTTTCATGTCTTCTTTTCTGCCAGAGTGAATGAATCTATCAAATCATGGTGGGTTATATTTATTTTCTTCGTAAGCAATTATCTTAATAGATTTCATACATTTATAACTATTTGCAAGGATCTCAGGTATTTTTTATTTTTTTTATAAACATGGAGAGCTGGAGTTAGCTGAACCAAAGCTAACTGGATACATAAACACCACAGGTAAACATGCAGAGCAGCTGCAGATTAATAAATAAGATGATCGCATTGGAACCTCAGGCACAAAGATAGTCTACTTTACCTTTGATTTAAGAGAACATGGGTGTGTAAAAATATGTGTTTATTTATTAGGAGGAGCTTTATTTGGAAAATATGTTTTTCTTTTTCATTTTATGGTTGGTAGAGTGGAGATTAACCATGGCTCTGCGGTGATCCACTTTCAGCGAGTTTAAGGAGTTTTATTCATATTTTATTGTTCTCTTTTATAAACTATATTTTCTGCCTAATCCCTAATCTTAACAGATTAAAGTTTGACTTTTTTCAATGTTATGTTGTTTCATTTATTTCTAGGATAAATTTTGTTCAAGTTAGTTTTTACATTTTTATCACTTTTATTTCCATCTGAAGTAATAAAAAATATTCCTTTTTTTATGGAAATGTTTCACCTTCTACTCTTTATGGTTTTCCTAAATTTAAACTTTTACCTCCATCAAATCTGTTACTATGACTTAATTTATTTATTAGATTAATTTAGTAAAAAAAAAAAATAGGATTAACAATATCATGGCTGATTACTCTGATGTCTGCTGGTCTAATAGTCCAACTATAATATTTATATTATACTATAATACCTAATATTTATTACTCGACCCAACATATTTATTTTCCTTTATTTTCACTTTGGTCAAATTAAATAAAATAATTCTGCATTACTTTTATCAAAAAAACATAATGACTAAAGCAATGTTTGTTTTATCTAATTGAATATTCATTATGTTGATGAAGATATGTTTGAAACAGCAGCAGAGCAACAAAGGAAACAAAATAAATAAAATATTTGATTTTAGGTATGAGTCAGTGTAACTGATGAAGACTTGCAGGATTCCCTCAAAGCCTTTTAAAATATCTTAGTGTTTTGCTTCTAATTAAAACACTTTAGAAACATTAATTTTTGTAACTAACTTTCAACTGCAGTCATACTTTTGTCCACCAGAGGGCTTAAAGTGGTCTCTCTCTGGTTTCCAGCTCTTTATCATCTCTACAGTAAAGATTAAATTTTAACTACAAAACGTGATTATTAATATAGAATACACTTTAAACAAAGGACGGATGAACTGAGTTTGAGTCCGGATTGGTAATGAAACGGATCAGAACCATTAAATGTTATTTATAACAAACATATAACCATCAGAGACTCTTTGTCATTCTCTTCATTCAAAAAGAATGCAAAAAAATGGCTCACAGAGAGCCAAATTTGTGGGCACTAAGGTTTTCTGTGTATTTAAATAATTTATAATTATTTTTACATGAATTGTATTTCTTAACCATAATGTTTTTTATGTAATTGGTATTGTAATTTTATCTTGTGATTTTATACTTGTGTTTATTTTTAAGGTTGCCTTTTTTATACCTGGCTGGGGGACTACCGATTAAATTAGCACTCCTTAGCTAACTCGGGTATATTTACATTGTTTTAATGTTGATTAATGTACACTGTCCCCTTTTAAATAAACAATAAATGAAAATGAAAGCAAAAATAGAAATAAAATGTTTGAAGTGAGATTAAATAAAACTAGAATAAGAAACAAAGGAAGAATAAATAAAGAGAATTTGAAGCATTCACAGAATATTTACGTTTATTTAAAAGGAGTAAAACTAGTAGAGTTCAGATCAGTTGGAGTAGAAGGAAACCAGAGCGCAGATAAAATGGCAAAGAGGGCGATTCAAAAATGTATGGAAAAATGGCAAAAAGGTGGGATGAAGAAAAAACAGGAAGAGGATTTTATAAAATGATTGAGTGATAACAAGGTTAAGATTTGGGCAAACAGGACTTAATTAAACACTTTTCAAATTCAAAAGCAAACTACTGGAAAATATGAAACGATAGAACACGTTAAACTGGAATGTCATAAATATAAAAGCGAGAGAAGATATATGAGGAGAGAGTTTGAATGCATTAAGATAAAGATTCATTTATTAGATAATTTGAGGAAGAATTTGGGGAGTTAACATATACAAATAATTATTCGATTTTTAAAGAAAACAATTATTTCATAGGATTTGATTATAGAGAGGATGAATGTATGATATAGATGGGTAGAATAAAAATGTATGTTTATGTATAATTGTGTGTGCATACATATATTTATATATATTTATATATATGCACTTTCGCACTTGTATATGCACAGATTTGATGTATAAGTTATTGTTTTTATGTGGCTGCATAGTTTGCTAAATCTGAAATATTTTTGGCATATGCTCCCTTTTAGTATAGATCTCACACAATCTTTGATGCGTTAAGACATCTTTACTGTCTTTTTACTTTTTACATAAAAACTTAAAGGTATAGTGAAGGAATTTCGCGAATTTTTGAAAAGAACCGCTCCAAAAAAATGCACATGCACAACCCTGTACCTGCTGCTGAGAGGGAA
The DNA here is from genome assembly GCF_016077235.1 of Cyprinodon tularosa. NCBI lineage: Eukaryota > Metazoa > Chordata > Actinopteri > Cyprinodontiformes > Cyprinodontidae > Cyprinodon > Cyprinodon tularosa. The sequence continues at coordinate 321,433 of NW_024039107.1, forward strand.
CGCCTATGGGCTCTATGCACAGCTCCACTACTTCCTGAATTTAAGGCAGCTCCTTTGTTTCCTGTCTTTCATTACTGGACGAACTGATTAATCCAGGTGTGTCTAGCCAGTTACTTAGGTCATACACACCTGGATTAATCAGTGCATCCAATCATGAAAGACAGGAAACAAAGGAGCTGCCTTAAATTCAGGAAGTAGTGGAGCTGTGCATAGAGCCTATTAAACTCATGTGAGAGAATGAACAAGCCCATTTCTCCTCGTGCACGCTCTGTTTAAAGGTTGATGTTTGCATCGCTCATTAAAGATTACTTTTCAGAAATTGCAATTTTTCCAGTATGTCAGACTCGCCACCAGTAAGTTAAAATGGGGACGAGCACGAAAAGGCCGTATGTAAACAGAAGACCTAAATGATAGACTATTAGGAGGACCACTTATTTTCATGATCCACCCTGAAAAAGAGCATCCTCCACTTTAACTTTAATACAGGATTGAAGTAACTTGGATGAAATTCAACCATTTCTTAAACATTTATTGACCAATAAGGAGTTTCTAAATAGATGACATACCAACATCTGCACCATTTTATTTATTGTAGAAAATCCAATTTTTAAACACTGGACCCCCGATGACATATTTAATAAGTTTAATCAGTTTTTGTCTTCAGTTAAAAAATAGTTGACATATTTTCAGTCTTCTAGGTCAGCATTTAGGCTGGTCAGACATTTAACAAAACTCAACCACTTTCAATCAGTCTTTATGTTGTTTAAATGAAAGTTTATTTTTTTTCTGTCATGAAACTATTTGTTGCGCAAATTCTGAAGGTGGTACAGCTGCGCTTGAGAGAAAAAGAAAAATTAAAGTGGGTTTACACCCTTCCAGGCAGTAAGCGAGCAAAACTCATCATAGGTGCAAATATGTAAATATCTCCTTTGATTGTCCAATAGCTCCTCTCTCTCTGTTTTAGTTTTTGGCTATTCCGATTAGCATAGGTTGGTGGGTTGATGGACTTTTTTCCGCCTGCTTTTTCTGTTTTATTGCATGAAATACAGCAGCTTAATGCGGAGACTGCTACAATATCCGGCCAAACATCCCTCTTGTAGAAAGAGTTTGTTGATCCGTACTGCCTTAATAGCTGGACTGTGGCTGACATGAGTGTAAACATTGATTTAATGATTCGGGTTCCTTGGTGATAATGAGGACTGTAAGCCCTGCTGTTCACTCTGATGACACGACTGCGTCCCCAGGTTCACCACTAATCACATCGTAAAGTTTGCAGACGACACCACGGGGGTGGGCCTCATCAGGGACGACAACGACCAGGACTACAGAGAGGAGGTGGAGCACCTGGTGGACTGGTGCAAAGATAACAGCCTGATCCTGAACGTGGAGAAGATGAAGGAGATCATCTTGGACTTCAGGAAGAACCGGCCTAACCACGCTCCACTGGACATCAACAGCTCAGCTGTAGAGGTGGTCAGCAGCACCACATTCCTGGGGGTGAACATCACAGACACCCTCACCTGGACTGGAAACACCACCTCACTGGTTGAAAGGGCACAGAAGGGCATGTACTTCCTGTAACATCATCAATGACCCCTCACCCCCCCACCATGGACTGTTCTCCCTGCTGCCCCCTGAGAAGAGGCTTCACAGCATCCAATGCAGGACCAGCAGATTCTGAAACAGCTTCTTCCCCACCGCCATCACACTGATGAATGCTGACAGACTCTGCATCAAACTGACTATATCAATGCTTACAGTGTTTTATCACTTCTGAACTTTAAGAAATGTAAATGTCATGAGATCTGTACAAAATGAAATTTCATTTTGTATAAACTCTGGATACAAAATGAAGATAAAAGTTGTCTAACCCTGAAATCCCACATACTCCGTCAGCGCTCCACTCCAGACCGCCTGCGCAAAGCAAAGCCTACAGCCGCCGCTGTGTTCCCGTCCGCTCCGCTCTGAGTTCCTTGGAGATCGTAGAGAGCATGCGCGAGATGAACCAGGGTTTCCGCGGATCATTAAAAATAATTACAATTCATTCATTTTTTCTTTAAATCAAGGCCTTAATTGGCACTAAAATTAATTAAATATGTTTATCGAAGTATTTATAATTCTTTAATAAAAAATGCTTATAAAAACAATTTCGTCCGATATATTATATCGCTATTAATTTGCGTGGAACTGATCATAAAGCCGTATGTTCGGAAAGGAAGCTCGAGGCGGAGAAAAAGCTAGAGAATATATATATATACGTATATATGTGTGTGTGTGTGTTTACATACATACAGGAGTCATGGAACTGTGCTTACAGCTCCTTCATATTTTATGTACACTAATAACTTGTGTACATGGTTCTTGTTGATGGCATTAAAATCATTTCTAATAGCATTAAAATAGCATTAAATTAGAGTCGCTCATTCCTGTATGAACCCTGTGAGCGCTTAATTTAATATGACATATCAAAAAAATCCCACCATCATCCAGCATATGTTCAGTTTCTGCCCAAATATATATATATTTTTTTTTTGTAGATTTTTGTAACGGGGATAAGGATAATTCAAAACTGCTTTTTTTTTATGAACTTGTTCTCTACAACTCAGCATCTCTTTTCATTCCTGTAATAAGAAGTTTCTTTTGAATGGATTTGATTAAAGTTTAAGTCCCTCGGTATAAAATAAATATTTTGATGGAGATGAGAAATCTGCTTCCTCGTTGGTGAATAACCAATAGTTTGGATCCAATCATTTAAATAAACGGTGTTAGTTTTGTTGCTGCTATATTTTAATTTGACGAACCGGAATTTGTCGATGTTCTTTTTCCTGTTTGGTGCGATTGCAATTGCGGATCTTGACCTGGCCGGACCGGAGCGGGGCAAAAAATAGCTCGGCTCCGTAATTTGTCGGTGACGGACGGAGAAGACGTACGTGGACGGAGATTTCCATGAAAGACAAGCGCTCCGCACGACGTACGTCAGCGGGGCGGAGCGGAGCGCTAACGGAGTATGTGGAATCTGGGGGTCAGTCTAAGCCTACATGCAAACACCAATCATAGCTTTCAATAATAGTGTCATTGTGATGTAGCGAGCAGTAAGGACAGTCAGGCACAGGCGTATGCCCCAAAACAAGGTTATTTTATTTAACCCAAAAATATAAAATGTAACATTTACAAAAATGTAGCCTGTAAGAAGGTCAAAGGAACCAAAACTACTTGGAATATCTATAACAGAACAAGACTACCTTAAACAAACTGACCTCCCCTAATGAACAAAGGGGACCTTAAATAGTGGATGATCAGTCCACAAAAGAAACACATGGAGCAAAACATACAAAAACTTTACTAAAACAAATAAAGTAAAACCCTATTTCCCCCCCAGAGCATTGATGTGGTACGGTCCAAATCAACTCAGCCCCTAGGCCACCTGCTGGTTCCTAAGCCAAGGGACTGGAACAACCTGCAAAACTCAAAGATAATATAAATGAAACGCAATCATAACAAAAACAGGATAAACCAAATAGTGTTCACTAATTCTGGAATAAAGTGTAACTGTGATGAATAAATTCAAAATAATGAGAGGGCTCTGTAAATTAAACCCTATATAAAAAAAAATAAATGACATAAATGGTGTTTCTTACCACGTCTGTGTGGCTGTAAATGCAGCCATCAACATCATGATAATATATATATACAGTAGCATGAGTAAGTCAACAGACACTAACGGACTCAAGTAAAGTTAAACAATGTTAAAAACCAATTAAATGCTAAATGACTTGCAATTAACTTCTCCAAACGGAAAACTGTTTTAAATCATCTCAAAAGTCTAATGAAACAATGTTAAAGCACAAATATTACAATTCATTTCTGAATGATGCACACATTTAACAATGTCTGCATCATGCTGATCTCTTTCCAAACAACAATATACTGAACTCTATGCATTAATGCAGTCTGGGGGCCACCTAGTGGTGGAAATTAAAACTACACATGCCCCATAGAGAAAAAGATAATCTAGAGGGCTGAAACAATAAATGACAGTCTTTTATACAGTGATGCTGCTCCGCTGTGTATTTGTTCTTTGCAAATATGAGCATATGAGCCAATGGGTGAGACGGATGGATGGAGGATGGAGGAGCATCAGTGATCTGATTGATCCACAGAGGGTCAACAACACTGTTTAGTTCCAGGAACCAGAGGCTGATGGGAGATCAGATCAACTGTTCATTAGAAGAATCATAACCTCCACCTTTGCAGCACCATCCTGTGCAGAAAGGGCAGCAGCTCTGAAGCTTTCTCCTGTAAGAAGCTGTTCTTCTTCAGGTTGACAGTGATGGTCTGATCTGACGGCTCCTGCAGCAGATAGTGAAGCAGCTCCCAGTTCAACCGGCAGGAGCTCAGGTCTCCACCAACCTTATTCAAGAAGAACAACGTCAGGTCCTGGTCCTGGACCTCATGGAGGAGGACCACAAGCTGCTGGAGAACACCTTCACTCAGCCTGCAGAGATCACAGATCAAACCTGAACTTACCTGGGTTTGGTTCAGCTGATGGAGATGAAGAAGACATTTACCTGACTGTGAGAGGAGCATCATGAAGGAGCAGACTGAAGAGACTCTGAGCAGGAAGGCTGGACTCAGTCAGGTCTAACCTTCTGACTGTCCAGAACCTCAGCAGAGACGCCAACCTTCAGCAAGGTTCTCTGTGATGGTCCAGCTGAGGTGGACACCACAGAAAGCTCTTCAACAACCAGAGGAAAGGTCACTCTGCCTCTTCTCACCCACTGAGACAGGAACAAGGTCATAGTGTTGGACAGTCTGCAATCAGAAAGAGGAGCAGAGATGATGGAGATCAAGAATAAATGGTTCAATATGACAGCAGATAAACGGTGAAGAAGAGACGATGTTCTCCAGGTTCCTGCCTCAGACTGTGGAGCTGTGTTGTAGATCTGAAGAGAACAGAAGCTCCTCTGACAGACATCTTTCTGGCTGTGAGGATCAGATCCACCGTAGATCCACACAGACGGAGAACTCTGCCAAGAGAGCTGCAGGTCTTCCTGCTCAACTGTCCTGTTAGAGGCAGTTTGAAGTTCAGGAGCTGAAGCAGTGACACCAGCTGCTGGACCTCCTCTCTGGATCTGAATGGTGTGGATGAACAAACGATCTGGAAGAACCCTGGATCACAGCTGGAGCACAGAGGAGCCAATGAAACAAAAGAAAGAGACTGAGGGAAAAAGTAGAAAATACTGATGGACTCAGGGAGTTTCGCTATCTTAGCTTATATCAATCAAATCTTGTTAAACAACAAATATGATAATATATGATAATTAGGCTTTTCCCGATCCGATCCACGTATCGGAGCGGACGCCGATATTGGCAAAAAAATGCGTATCGGCAAGGCATGTAAAAATGCCGATCCAGACTGCCGATCCATTTTTAAAAAAAAAATCTGGTCCGTATTTTCCAGTTACGCCGATTGAAACGATCCATTCCACTATTTTGCGCCAGTGTTTCCTTAATACGGTCCGCATTTTCCAGAACACCTTCAACACACCCACAGGTCTTTTTGGGTCTGTGTCCCAGCCTAACTATTAAAACGGCCAGGTGAATTGGAAGATAGCGGGGAAAATGTCAGCCGTGTGTTAATCTGATCAAGCATCTAGCGAAATATCATCATAAAGAACATCAAGAGTTTCTATAGAAAACCGACGACAAGAAAAAGAAAGGTCCTACACAACTAACTCTTGCAGAAACATTTGGGAAGCGTGATATGCTGCCACTTCATAGTGCTAAAGCTCAAGGGATAACAACAGTCATTGCTGAGGAAATAATTCTGGATGACGAGCCGTTATCTCTCGTCAGTAAAGTGGGCTTTAGACGCACCATCCAACACCTGGAACCACGATACAACATGCCCAGCCGTCATTACATCCTCGAGAAAACGATCCCCCAGTTTCACAAAGACGTTCGAGGTTACATTGAAAAACAGGTAGAGATTGCAACTGCGCTTAGTTTCACAACCGACATATGGAGCTGTGCTCACCATCCTTTATCTTTATTAAGTTTAACTGCACACTGGATTGGGCCAGACTTCAACCCCAAAAGAGCGGTTTTACATGCGCGTGAGTTTAGAGGCTCACACACAGCGAATGCCATTACAGACGCCATGGAACATATGTTACTGGCTTGGAAGATTGATAAAAAGAGGGTCCATGTAATTTTAAGGGACAGCCAACATGAAAAAAGCAATGGATCAGCTCGGTGTGCCCAGCCTGGGATGTTTTGCGCACACTTTACAGCTGCTTGTCCGACACGGTCTATTGGCACAGCGAGCTGTAAGCGTTGCCATCGCTAACGGGAGAAAAATAGTAACCCACTTGAAGCACTCCCCCAAGGCATACTCGGAACTCGAAGATGTTGAGGAAGAGATGAATGTTGAACCGAAGCGTTTGCAACAAGATGTCAAGACCAGATGGAGCAGTACAAAGATGATGATTGACAGCCTAGTGCATTGTAAGCGGGCACTGCAGGCCTATGCATCGGATAGCGACAGCAATCTACCAGCCACATTAACAGGCAACCAGTGGTCGCTGCTAGAGAAAACGGCGACAGTCCTTAAACCCTTCCAAGAGATGACCGCGGAGGTCAGTGCTGCCTCTGCCACAGCAGCAGATGGCATCCCATCTGTCCGTGTCCTGACACGCTTTCTGGACAGTGAGAGCGAAGAACACCAAGGGCTTCAAACCATGAAGGCTACCTTACTGGATGCTGTGCACACACGTTTTGACTACGTGGAAATTGAACCCCTCTATGCCGTGGCAACAATGCTGAATCCACGCTACAAAGACAAGTGTTTTTTATTATTATTATTATTATTATTATTTGAGTGAGTTACAAGCTATAGTACAATAATTAAAATATTTTACTCTATAGTCGTCATTTATTTCTAAATAAAAGATTCTCCACTGTAAAATCAATAAAGTGTCCTACCATGACTATGAAGCTGACCCCAGTGGGAAATTAGTCCCTAACTATGTAGGGGAAGTGATAGACATGGGGACTAGAGACTGGCATTTTTTCAGGAATCCCACGGGTCACGGGATTCCCGTAGGATTCCCATGGGATGGGAGTCAGTATTAGTAACGATCACATGATTGGGACGGTACAGGATTAAACATTAACAGGAGCAGACGGGAGCAGGAGCAAACCAATAGTAACTAAAACACTAGGATCGATGCCAAAACATATAATAAAATAGAAAGAAAAAAAATCCAGTACTGGCGCAGCGCCGCCATTTTGTAGTTTTTTTCCTTTAAGCCTACACTATAATGCGAGTCATAAAAACTACACGACTCAAAAACCAACAGTGCTCCCGCTCTGAGTTTTTCACCCGCGCTCAAAAAAAAAAAAAAACAAGAATGGGAGTGGTGCAGGAGCGGGAGTCATTGTGAATGGGAGCGGGATGGGTGTGGGAATAATTTCACCAGGAGTGGGACGGGACAGGATTTAGATTTCTACTCTGGCCCGGTGTAGGTACCAGATTGACTCGGGGGCCTGCGCCTTTTGATGACGTCATGAGCGTCCGCCATCTTAAATGTGGCAAATCTGCAGTTTCTCAGTCACTTAAACAGTATCAGAGGGACTTTAATCTCTGAATATACTTTGTATTCGTAGTATTTTTGTTTTTGTAATATTACAAGTTTATTTTTTGTATCCCTTTAGCTTCATTCTCCTGAATTTATTCTTGTTACAAATGCAGACCGCGGGCTCAATGTAGTTTGTTTGAGTGGCGTTGCCATAATGTGACGTCATCGGGAGGCGCAAGGCCCATGGCGAATTCGGTGACGTCATCGGAAGGCGCAGGGACCATGGAGAATTTCTTCGTAAAATTGTCCGTTTACAAACCGCAATCCCGCTTTCGAATAAAACCTACACCCCGCTATAATTACTTTAGTAAGCTGTCCAGACCAATCAAAATGATTTGCGCAATTGTGCAAACGTTAAAACAATTATGTATTGTGACGTCATCAAAAGGCGCAGGCCCCCGAGTCAATCTGGTACCTACACCGTGATCGGGACGGGACATAATTTTTTTCTGTGGGAGTGAGACGGGACAGGAGTGAAAATCCACTCCCGTGTCAGTCTCTAATGGGGACTGACTGCAGTTCTACTGTAAGGTGCCTTGGTAAAGCTGACATGGAACAACCAGACCAGGCATAGTGCTTTAGGTTAATAGAATATATTAATTAGGCTATGAATTCTTCCAAAAAAAATAAAATCAATCGTCCCCATTCTTTTTTTACAACTCGACTGCTGATTATTATTATTATTATTGTTCAGCTATCTGATCTATGTGATCTATTTTGTATGTTACTTGTTTTCATTGAACATTAATATGTGGACACTGGCTGAAACAATATACAATTATTGATACATCTTTATTACATTTTAGCCAAATGTTAAGGTTCTTCACTGCTACCAACCTGGATCAGGCAAAGGAGGCAGTAAAAGTAGAGGTGGTGAAAATGGAACAAGAGCTGAAGACCATGCCCTCTAGAGAAGGTGTGGCTGAACCTGAGACAGCAAAGCAACCACCAGGAATGGAGGCTGGAAGCTCAACCAGCAGCCTGGGCTGCTACTTTGACGAGCAGCAGATCACCCCAGGGGCACTGTTTCAGTTGGAGAGCTACCTCAGTGAGCCTCCACTTGGGCGTAAAAACAATCCTTTTCACTACTGGAAAGACAATCAGGCTCGACTACCCACCCTGGCAGCAACGGCAGCCAAGTTCCTCAGTGCTCCTTGCACCAGCCTTGAAAGCGTCTCACTCATCATTGATGAACACAGGAGCAGGCTGACACCTGAGAATCTTGAAATGCTCGTCTTTGTAAAAAAGAATCTCCCCATCATGCTTGGACAGCAGTCAGGGCAAACAGTTGAAGGGAGTGTGTAGATGGAGACTAGGTGTGGAGGAGATTGGGGAGTATAAGGCATTTTTGTGTAATAGTTCACAATATTATTTGCACTGATTTTTTTCAAGCAGTGTCTTTTTTCAAGAGTAGAGTCCTGATTCTGAGTTAATAGACTATTTTCCACTCTTGTCTGTTTTGCATTTTTATTACAACTTACAGTAATACTTGCGCCTTTAACTGTTCACGGTTTTACTGTTCACTGGGCAATTTTCAGATTGCTATTCATAATTTTTTCCAGTTTGTGTTTATCTCTTAATAAACGGGTAAGTTTGTTGTTGTTACCAATAATTGTGTTTTATTCAATCTCACCTAATTCAGCTGGCTAGAAATTATTAAGAGTACTAAAAGCCTTTTCAACATGAGTCTTACAACTAAGGCTAAATAGTTTAACTTAAACTTAAATACATGCTCGGATAGGCTGGTATCGGCCAGTATCGGTATCGGATCGGAAGTGCAAAAACAATATCGGTATCGGATCGAAAGTGCAAAAACAATATTGGTATCGGATTGGAAGTGCAAAAACCTGGATCGGGACATCTCTAATGATAATATTTACCTGAGCTGTGAGATATAAGGCAGACACTGTAGGAAACTCCTCACTTCACTCTCTCCATGTGAGCAGTCTGTCAGCTCCACTGGTTTCTTCTCTGATTGGAGCTTCAACACTTCCAGGAGGATGGAGGTCTTTCTCTCTGAGAGCTTTATGGTCCAGACTGGAGGAGCTGACTGGAAAACTGACTTTAATGATGGAAGGAGACTCAGACCTGTTTTAGTCTCACTGTCCTTCATCTGGGAGTAAAGATCCAGCAGGAAGTCACTTTTTAGGTAGTTAATCTGGCTATAAACGTCAAACTCCTCCTCATCCTCAAAGTAATGTTCATCAAGTTCCTGAAATATGCGTTGCATCCAAGAGGATATATCAAACTGGCATACTGATACCAACATATCCAGAATCTTCTATCTTGTCTGCTGTTCTCTCTCAGCTGCTGCACAGAACAGATTCACTAAGAACCTGATTTGTTCAGGAGGAGTTAAGCTTTTAAGATCCAACCTGCAAGAAAAAAATACTGTTGATTCTGATTCAAGATAAATAAATTCAACAACATACTGCTGACGGATCATTTTTCCTTATAAAGTGTTTTACACACACCTAAAGTAAGCTTGTCTGCCTTGAATTATAAAACTTCTTCATAATTAATTTCCCAAACAAACCCAAAGTTGTGATGCCACAGTGAACAATTTACAACATTCAAAGAAAGCAGAACAAATATTTTTTTACTGATAAGAACTGTTAAGGTTTTAGCACAGTGGCTTTTTGGTTTACATTTTTAATTTCATCAAATTTGTGTGAACTTTGCTTTTATAGAAAAGGCTTGATTAAATACAACAATAAAAGGGCTATAACACAACGTTGTGTGTGTGTGTGTGATGCAGATGGAGTAATAAATTGGCCAGCAGCTACTTTTGGCTGATACTACCCTTCTTTTTGTGTATCAGTATTGGCTGATATGTACATGCAATGGCTCATGCATTTCTGCTCCCCTGACCTGCTATTCAATATTAACACTTTGTTTGATTTTTTTTAGAAAACATTTTTTTTCCAATTCAGTCTTGTGTAATGCTTTGTGAATTTTATAATTCGAGGAAGGAAAAGCAATATCAGCAGCACATAATGGGGATTGATAAGACTAGTGTCAAGATAATCTATCTCAGAATTAGCCTTAAAACAATCAGTATTAGTCTATCTCTGTTTCAAATCACTCATTTATTCATGACCATCTGAAAGTCATCATGTCATGCAAAATCTAATTTTGTAACACTCATGTGTGTCCAAAAGCCTGTGAAGGAGTTATTTTTTAACCTCTCATTGCCTTTATCCGCCTCTTAGCTAAGGTGTGCTTTAAATTATCTGTTTGGAAAGCATGCCCTTTATGTCATTTGAGGAAATAACCATTCCCGCTATCTGAACCTGCCCACTAGTAGGCTCTTTCTCTCTGCTCACCAACGTTGAGCATTCACACAGACATGGCTTAATCCGTTTACCGGTCAATCTCGAAAGAACGAGATCCCGGATAAAAGCAGCCGAAATAAGTTTTGTCCTCAGTGTGTCTGGTGTCTGCCTTAGAGATAGAGTGAGGAGCTCAGTCAAAATAGGAGGACTGGAAGCCTCCCTGGTGAGGTGTTCCAGGCAGATCTCACCATGAGGAGACTCATAGGGAGACCTAGGACACACCTGAGGGACTGTTTCTTGGCTATATATATATATAGATATATATATATCTATATATATATATTTTTGCACTGAAATAAATTTGCTTAAAGAGAAAGAGCTGTCTTTTCTACGTCAAAACCCTGTCCTGTGTCTGCAGTTTGAGATGATCACATCATGTCCAAACATCATAAGTATCAAAGCTATTTTGTCATTATCGAAGCATGGCTGGATTGATGCACTTTAGGTTTGTACAAAATAAAGGTATTTAGTGTGGGTTTGGGCAAAGCGTGCAAAGTAATGAAATAGTATTATAAAGTTCATTAGTGGCTCTGAGCATGTCTGGTGTTTACAGTGCTTTATCTTTTTTTTTTTGCTTGCCAATGCTGATATTCATCTTCCCCTCTCCCTGAATATCAAATAATATATTGTGTAACAGTTATATTAAATGCTCACCCAGCCAGGACGCCATAAGCTAAGCCATTTTGTTTAACTAGAAACTGTCCCTGATGGTGCCAGACCTGCAAACTTCACACTAAGGAAAAGGCATCCTTAGGAGTCTTTAACATCCAGTCCAGGTCTGTAAGTTCTGAAACTCAGAGAAAAATGTTGCAAAGTTCTGTTTTGCAGCAAGTTTGTTCTGAATCATAGCGACTTAGTCATTCTAGAGACCTTGGGCCTGGTGCCATGATGTTGTCTCGCCGATGTGAATCCCAGGGGAGTTTCACGGAAAAGAGAAAGATCTGTGTCCTGTGGTGTTTTAATGTTAAACTAGAGTTCTAGAGGCCAAGGCATAGCTCTGTGGCAGCTGTGCTGAGAGGGGGTTGAAGGCCTGGCAAAGTTAGAAATAGTTTCTAGGTAAAACATGTATTTGATGATTTGTATTAATTTCATGTTTACTGGTGAATATAGACAAAGCTAACAAGATGGACACATGGTATGCTATGCTAGCATGTTTCAGTTGTTTTTTTTTCTCAGAAGCTAAAACAAGCTTTATTTAAAGGTTTAAAAACTGATATAATTATAAAGTTTCATGCGATTTCTCATATGCTCATTACATTGTGATTACCAAATTATGACCAAAAGTAATTTAATGGAATCCTCATGTCTACTCATTAATAGCTATTTCAGAGGGGGTAAAGAATAATTTATCTAAAGGTTATTGGTTAGTGATTAAGAAAATCATTTAATATAGCATTATTTAGCTAAATAATGCTTTATTCACCTCATGGTTTTGTATTGTGAATTGGTTTGAAAACATTCTAAATGCTCTAAATTAGTTAAAAGCTAATTTGATCACATCCCAAATTCTTCAAGATAAGATACACTTTGAGCCTCCATTTTTACAAACTCAGACTGGTAGTCATGGTTGCAGAATGTGAGGGCGAGACCTTTGGGAGGCGTATTTGGTACACGCCGTCTGCCTAATCTGAACAGAATTTTCCTGCACAAATGGCAAATACATGCTCTGGGGCCATATTGTTAATGTTTTCTATTTTGCAACCAAGCATGATATAGGACCATTGATAAATATTATATATAGAAAGAAGTAATGCTGGACTTACCTGAGCTGTGAGATATAAGGCAGACACCTAACAAAACTCCTCACTTCACTCTCTCCATGTGAGCAGTCTGTCAGCTCCACTGGTTTCTTCTCTGATTGGAGCTTCAACACTTCCAGGAGGATGGAGGTCTTTCTCTCTGAGAGCTTTATGGTCCAGACTAGTGAAGATGACTGAAAAACTGACTGCAATGACGGAAGCACACTCAGACATGTGGTAATCTCACAGTCCTTCATCTGGGAGTACCAATCCAGCAGGAAGGAAAGACGATATTTGTAATCCCCGTATTTTTCCTCCAGAGGAAATGTTTCATATCTACAGAGTGATGCTAACAGCTCCACCATCTTCTCTCCTGTCTGTAGTTCTCTCTCTGCTGCTGCACAGAACAGACACACTAACAGCCCAGTTTGTTTGAGAAAAAAGGACCTCTGAGATTCCAAACTGGAAAAAAAAAACAAAACAAGAAAGACACAAATTATGATTTGATCTAAGCTGCATAAATTGGACCACACATTACAGATGGACTTCATTTAGGAATGCAAGTGATGACATTACATGCAAAAAACATGTTTGGTCGAAGACGCTTAACATTGATTTTAGACAGTGAATGACTCGCACAACAAACAGATCATATGATAAGATTAAAATGAGTTATACCCCATTTCCTATTTCTCACTGCCTTTTTGAGCTCAAATCTAAAATAGTTTAACTATAAATATAAAATTAGTAAAATGTAAACAGGGTTAAAATTTAAGGGTCTGTTGCTTTAAATTTGAAATTTAACCATGCTTAAGGCTCTTTAAGAAACCTCTTGAAACATATGGTCTATCAAGGCCAAACCAGCCAATGGTCAGAGTATTCTTTTTCTATTCTGCAAATTACACCATAGTTTTTAAATAATTTTTTCAATCAAGGAAACTTCAAGGAAATGCATAGAAGAACATGACTCGGCAACAAATTTCAATGGGTGCTGTCCATTTTCAATACCATTTGTGGAATGGTATTTTTGTTTGCCTGTTTGTACCGGTAAGTGATGTTAAAGTCTGTTTTTTCTCTCATCCTGAATAAAAATATTATCTTAGGCCCCGTCCACACGAAGTCAAACCCTGGCCTAAATGCACACATTTTTCACCAAACCAGCCTCTCATCCATACGAAGCTGGCGTTTCGGGGGTCTGTAAACGATCTTTTTTTTATTAAGCCTTCAGAGTGGGAAGATTTTGAAACGCCGTTTTCGCGTTTCCATCTTTAAGCTCTAACCGCATTTTTTTTCTTACACGCATGCGTCATAGCGTCGCCTCTAAACACGCATGCGCGACACAGTATCACAACAACAATGCATATTCTTTTCTACACAGAACCTATTACACACCCAAAACATTATATCCAATTAAACCTGTAAATATTCACATATGTGATAAATGCTATGCAAATGCTACAGGTATAGTCATGCATGTGTTGTAGCAGTGTAAATAAAGAATAAATATTCTCTGGAAAGTGGTCCCCAATAAATATTAATGTACGCAGGAAGGTCAGCAGTCAACCTCTTACATTTAACAAATGGCGGCTGGCCAATAGAGGTTGCTGGGTTACTCGTTACTCTTGGCTTCGGGTTATTGCAGAGGTCATGGATTAGCGGACTGTGTCGCTTCTCCTATTACTCCGAAATCCCATATCCTTCGTCTTCGCTCTGCAGCGCTCAAGACAGCTTGCACAATGCAAAGCCTACAGCCTCCGCTGTTTCTCCCATATTGCTGGACTCCGACTAAAGCATGCTCATTATTATAATTTAATTCGTAGGAGCAAAACATGCAGAAATGAACGATTCATTTAATATGACATTAAAAAAATCCCCATCAGCATCCAGCATATGTGTGGTTTCTGATGGAGATGAGAAATCTGCTTCCTGGTCTGTTGAAGTACCAATAGTTTGCATCCAATCTTTGAAATAAACAGTGTTAGTTTTTTGAAATATATAAGAATTATACTCTAATTTGTAGTTACAGATCTATTGTTTCTATATTTTAATTTAACAAACCGGATCTTGTCGTTGTTCTTTTTCCTGTTTGGTGCGATTGTAATAACAGATGTTGACCTGGCCGGACCGGAGCGGAACCTGAACATTTAGAGGATGTTTGGCTCAACTTGCTGCTGTGAAGCAGGATTCTCCACCATGAACAGAATCAAAAATAAATATGGATCCAGGATCAGAGTGAGCACCTTGATATGTGCTTGAGAATGGCTTAGTCTCCATTCAAACCTAGGTGTAAAGTCTTGCAGGGCAGCCTAAAGCCCACTGCTCTCATTAAGACAGAAAAAAAAACAAAAAAAAACAAACGATGAGTTCAGGTGTTTTAAAAAACACGTGAATCAGGAAATTGTCTATATACCAAACACAAAATTTTTCACTTTTACTTGAGTAAAGAGGTCAAGTAACCATGGCGCTGTGGAGACGGCTGCCTCTCCAGTAGCCCTCTAGTTTTTCCACCTCTTTTAAACTTTTTTTTTTTTAACCTTTTTTTAAGTTGCCTCTTCAACATTTTACTCTGTGTGTACTCCTCATTTATCCCATGGATAATCCCAACCTGAATACGCAACCAGGAGACTTTTTTCTCACTTATACGAGAGAGGAACTGCTGGCCATTAGAACAATGGGAAGAGCCGGCATAAGACACAACAATCCGGCGGAGCTGAGGAGGACACCAAGGGGCTGCAAGGCCAGGGCTACAAGCCATCGATTCCCACTGTAATCATGGAAAATGTTAACTCGCTGCTGAACAAGATTGATGAGCTGTCCGCACTGAACAACCAGCGGATCTACAGAGAGAGCAGCTTGTTCATCTTTACAGAGACATGGCTAGACCAACTCGTACCGGATGCTAACTTGAACCCGCGTGGATTCACCGCTGTGAAAGCCGACAGGGACATTAAAGCGAGTGGGAAAACAAAAGGTGGGGGACTCATCATGTAAGTGAACAACCGTTGGTGTAACCCAGGACATAAAACTGAAAAGTCTGTGTGGTGTTGCCGGGACCTGGAGCTACTAGCCGTTAGCCTGCAGCCATACTATCTGCCGAGGGAGTTCAGTCACGTGATCTCCATTTGTGTTTACATCCCACCAAGAGGGGATGCTGTCACTGCCTTTAAAACAATCCACTCTGTCACAGCAAGGCTACAGACACAACATCCTGACGCTTTATTATAATTTCTGGGGACTTCAACCATGTGACTCTGGACTCTTCTTTGGCTGTTTTCCATCAAGTTGTTGACTGCCCCACAAGGAATAACAGGACAATCGACCTCCTGTATACTAATGTGAGGGATGCATACAGAGCAACACCCCTCCCCCCACTAGGGAAGTCAGATCACAACCTAGTCCACCTACAGCCACTGTACACCCCCCTGGTCCAAAAGCAGGTTATAACAACTCGCTCCAGCAGGAGGTGGTCCCCTGAGATGGAGAGTGCTCTGACAGACTGTTATAACACCACGGACTGGGATGTACTGTTCAACTCGCATGGCAAGGACATAGATGGGCTAACACACTGCCTGACAGACTATCTGAACTTCTGCGTAGATGTGGTCTCTCCTGTTAAGACAGTCCGCTGTTATCCTAATAATAAGCCATGGGTAATGCGAGAAGTCAAAACTATCCTCAACAAGAAGAAGGCTGCCTTTAGGAGTGGAGACAGGGAGGCAATGAAGGCAGCACAGCAGGAGGTGAAGCAGTGTGTGAGGGAAGCAAAAGACAGCTACAGGAGAAAGGTGGAGCGGAAGCTGAGAGAGAACAACACAAGGGAGGTTTGGGAAGGTGTGAGGACCATCACTGGTCTCAACACAAAAAACAGAGCCGTTGGGGGAACAATGGAGAGGGCAAACGAACTGAATATCTTCTTCAACAGGTTCAACCAGCCTATGCCCCCCCAACCCTCTCTCTCACTGCAGACACCCCTCCCCCCCACTACACACCTCTCCCCATACAACACAACACTGACAACCCCCCGCAGACCTCAGCACAATCTCCGCCCCACATCACCACAGACCAGGTTAGAGAACAGCTGAGGAAGCTCAAGCCCAGGAAAGCAGCAGGGCCGGACCAGGTGTGTCCAAGACTACTGAAGACCTGTGCTGCTGAACTGGGAGAACCACTACAGAAGATCTTCAACCTCAGCCTGCAGCTAGGGGAAGTGCCCACCCTCTGGAAGACATCCTGCATCGTTCCAGTGCCCAAGAAGAACAGGCCCAGCGGGCTGAATGACTAACGGCCCTTGGCACTCACTTCCCACCTGATAAAGACATTGGAGTGGCTCGTCCTTGGCCTCCTCAGGCCTCAGGTGCAACATGCCCAAGACCGCCTGCAATTCGCATACCAACCAGATGTCGGTGTGGAGGATGCCATTCTCTACCTGCTGCACCGGGCCCACTCCCACCTGGATAAGGGCAGTGGCACAGCGAGGATCCTTTTCTTGGACTTCTCCAGTGCCTTTAATACAATCCAGCCCCTTCTGCTCCAGGACAAACTATACAGCATGGGAGTGGACCCGCACCTGGATCCACAGTTACCTCACCAACAGGCCGCAGTATGTCAGGCTGAAGGACATTGTGTCTGACACTGTGGTCAGCAGCACAGGAGCCCCTAAGGGCAGAGTGCTGGCCCCTCTTCTCTTCACCCTGTACTCCTCTGACTTCCACTACAACTCAGAGCTGTGTCACATACAAAAGTATGCTGATGACACGGCCCTAGTCGGATGCATCAGGGATGACAAAGAGGAGAAGTATCGACATCTGGTGGTGGACTTTGCCCTTTGGTGCCACACAAACCACCTGGAGCTCAACACCTCTAAGACAAAGGAGCTGGTTATAGACTTTAGGAGGCCCAGACAAAAGCCAAGACCAGTCGTACTAGAGGGAACTGAGGTGGAGGCCGTGGACTCCTACAAGTACCCTGGGGTGTGGTTGGACAGCAAAGTCCACCACGGTGCACATCCAAGAAAGACATGTCCAGACTGGACAAACTGATCAGGCGGGCCGGCTCCGTGGTCGGCATGAAGCTAGACTCTCTGGTGACGGTGGCAGAGGAGAGGACACTGAATAAACTGATGGACATCATGGACAACAGCAGCCACCCTCTTCACACCGTCATCAGCAGCCCGAGGAGCCTGTTCAGTGACAGACTGCTGCTTCCCAAGTGCCGGACCAAAAGACTTAAGAACTCTTTTGTCCCCCACGCCATCAGACTGTACAACGCCTCACTGGGGGCGAGGAGGCGACACCGGACAGGGGAAAGAGGAAAGGAGTAGCAACACTTTTTAAATTTTTCTGTAAAATGTGAACTCCATATTTATTTGTATTTGTATTTTGCTTAATTTTAATTTAATTTAACTTAATACTTGTTTGTTGCTTAATTTTAACTTAATTTAACTTAATACTTTTTTGCCCTGTAAGCTGCTGGTAACTTTAATTTCCGGAGGGAGCCTTCCCAAGGGATCAATAAAGTACTGTCTAAGTCTAAGTTGATACTTCAACTTTTACCAGAGTGTTTTTAAACTGCAGTATCTATACTTCTACTTAAGTAGTAGTAGTAGCTCCTCTGCAATGTAAAAGGATAGAAGAGCTTGGGGTGCATGAGAGCTGCACTGTGAGCAGACCAAAAGTATTGTCACACTCGTAGTGCAACTGACTGACGGAAGGGAAATCCCTTAAAGCAAATGTACCAAAGAAAGCTGGAGGTGAAATCTGTTTTTTTCTGGGACCTGGTTTAGCTACAAGGCTTGGCTAACTGCATGCAGCAAGGTTAATGCTTTATTCTGCTGCCTTGAGTATCTGCCTCCTTTTTCAAATGTCATGATCTGACCCAACATGGATAAAGACAGGTAGGACTGATTTAAAGCACTTTTTATAAAAAGGCAAAGATGAATGAACCATCTGGGATTCACATGGATAATAATATAATATAGAGTACTTTTTTTTCTTTTTTTGTGTGTCCTGTCCAGCATCATAGTAAGCAGAATGGTAGTCTGGTTGCTTTATTGTGTTGAACAGATTTTGCTTTGCCAAGGGGAGCTTGGGGGTTCCCCTTGAGAACCAATTTATAATTTTATTAATTAATTTTATTTCTTTAATTACACATTTTTATAGCAACATTTTAGATCATATCGCTGGGCTTGACAAAACGAAACTGAAAGAGGCAATGATAGAAAGTGGAACAGAGAGAGATAAAGGAAAAAACAAAAAACAAAACACTTTTTCTAGGTGTTTGTTAATTTGCATAGTTGCTCTTAAATAAACACATTCTCAGAAAATAAATATTTTCTAAATATTAAAAGAAATAAAACTGACAAATAGCTTCTTCATTATTAAACTGGTAATTTTTTTTTAGGTTTGTGACACAATATTGGACCATGCAAAACACAGATGTACCTTCACAAAGCCTCAGAAGAGCAAGATGTATGTACAAAAAGTAAACCTGTTTATGAAAATTGTTTTTATAATGTTTTTTGTTGCTGGCATTTATATAAATATACGGATTTGATAACTTTGATTGGTTTTTGGTATATGTCTATTTTGAATTTATAGCCCCTCTGGAGATAACTAAGACCATCCTGAAAAAGATCCATTGATTGGCAGTTTAATCAATAGCTTTACGACACAACAATAAGCAACATTATCTGGGTGGGCTCCATATGAAATACAAGACGTGATTTCAGGGAGATGCTTATCCACCCACCCCACACACGCACCGTAGACAACCACTTATATCATATGAGTGTATTTTTCACCAACCTTCTAATGAACTATACACAGTTATTAACATGGTAATTAAAAGTACCACTGTCTGCTTTGCTCTTGGTGTCGTGTTTATACGGCTCACCATCATGTTGAAATCTGCCATGTGTTGCGGTATAAATTTTGTCCGGTGCGGTCAGTCACTTCAGGATCAGGTGGGTTTAACAGGAATTTTTCACACCATTACATCTGCAAAGAGATGTCCTAGTCTACAATTGCGTAGGGGGCCGACCAGGTGTCAGTGATTGGGCCCCTAAGAGATTGTGGGCCCGTAAGCAACTGCTGTCTCTGCTTACCGATATATACCCCATTGTGTTTAATTAAAACTATTCATTCAGTTACAGAACAGAATTATTAGTATTCTATTTTGGGGTTTTCTTTACACCATGTTTCCTATTTCCCAGCCAGGTTGAACTTCATTGGTATTATTCAGTTAAAATATTAATATTTACCTGAGCTGTGAGATATAAGGCAGACACTGTAGGAAACTCCTCACTTCACTCTCTCCATGTGAGCAGCCTGTCAGCTTCACTGCTTTCTTCTCTGATTGGAGCTTCAACACTTCCAGGAGGATGGAGGTCTTTCTCTCTGAGAGGTTTATGGTCCAGACTGGAGGACCTGATTTGAAAACTGACTGTAATGATGGAAGGAGACTCAGACCTCTTTCTGTCTCACTGTCCTTCACCTGGGAGTAAAGGTCCAGCAAGAAGTCACTCTGTCTATAATCGGCCACATGTTCCTCCTGATCCTCATCCTCACTGTAATCTTCACAATAAAAATCCTGATCTGTGTCTTGTTCACAAGAGGACACCTCAAATGTACAGACTGATACTAACATATCCATCACTTTATCTCCTGTCTCCTGTTCTAACTTTGCTGCTGCAATGAGTAGATTCACCAAGAACCTGATTTGTTCAGGCGGATTGAAGCAGACAGGAGCGAACCTGGAACAAGAAAAAAATATTTTACTGTTGATTTGAACTGTATAAACTCAATAACAGTACTGATGGACTCTTTGAATATATGTTTTCTTTACAAAGCTCTTTACACACATTTAAAGTAAGCTTGTTGGCCCTGTACTACGAAATAACTTGCACATAAAAGGGGAGGGGATTCTTACATATCATGACAGGTGGAACATGAGAAACTTCCTGGTATTTCATTTTTAGTACTCAGAGTTAGGGGAAATAATGCAAAGTTTTGTTACAAGCCAAACAAGCTTCTGCATTACACAGTCTAATAATTGTCTTCAGCGTAAGAAGGCAAGGCAATGCATGAGACAGCAACAAGACCTGGCTGTAGACACAATGCAGGCTACAGGCACTCTCCAACGTCCAACGGGGGGGATGCCAACAGTCAGTCGCATAAACATTAATTTATATATCTCTCCCTCTCTTATATATATATGAAAACGTTCCTGGATTATTAGAAATAAAGACATCAATATTTTAACCAGTAGTAGTTTGTGTTTATTGCACAGCAAACGATTTATCACTCAGGTCTGACTCACCCTCCTCAGTAAATATCTGAATAAACGAAGACAGATTTCTTTGGTTGGTGCCTAATGACCCTGCTGATAGCCACAGTCTATTTTGCTAAATTGGTGAAAACAAATGGATTTTTTCAGCCGATCCAGGAGTCTGATCTTGGAGGCCAAAGACCAAGAACCCTGGTGAGTGAGTTACATTTATAATCATTCAACTAATAATAATTAAATGGTTTTACCCTCAATTTTGAATGGCCTATTAATTAACTACAACCTCCAGTTCTAGTTAATAACATATTCAAATATCACAACACCAGATACAAACAGACAACTTGGTTGTGGCCAGCCAATCTGACATTGTGATCATTGATCAAATCAAATTAACGTATATTAGACATTTTTTAACAACTTATATGGCTTCCTGTGCTAAAACATATAATGAAAATCATCAGATTACCTTACAAATCCAAATAATTATGACTGCTTTCCTGGTAAGCTAGAGTGATTTAAATTTTTAAGTTGGAGAGATAAAATACATTTCTAATGTCTTCAGCATATGGACATGAATGCACATATTTAGTTTTTTTGTCTTGTACGTTTTTTTTTTTACATCTGCTCTAAAGAAAAACTCATAATTATCAGACATTAATGAAAAATACTACAGCAGGTGCACAGTGTTACTATTTCTTGAGCTATTAACACTTTTTGATCACTGCTGCATTTTATAGAAAATATTTTTTTTTGAATAATAAGCGGCTCATTTACTGTTGAAAAGCTGTATGCATCGAAATTTAGTTTGTATACACTCTGTGTATACAAAATGATAATACATTTTGTCTAAGTTAAATACTGTTAGTTTTGAGGGTAACATTTAAAGTCAGAGCTTTTTTCCATCTGTTTAATTGACAGTAAAAAGTTAAATGACTGTACCTAAACTTTGAGATATAAGGCAGACACTGTAGGAAACTCTTCAGGTCACTGTAGTCATCATATGAGCAGTTTCTGAGCTCTACTTGCTTTTTCTTTGATTGGAACTTCAACACTTCCAGGAGGATGGAGGCCTTTCTCTCTGACAGGTCTATGATCAACTCTGCAGGAGCTGACTGGAAAACTGACTGTAATGATGGAATGAGACTCAGACCCGTTTTAGTCTCACAGTCCTTAATCTGGGAGTACAGATCCAGCAGGAAGTCAGAGTTATCTTTAACGTCACTATCATCATCAGGGTTAACATTGAATCTTCTATTGAATGGGTAAGCTCCATTAGGAAAAACATTGAGCAACAGCTCCAGCATCTTCTCTCCTGTCTCCTGTTCCGTCTTTACTGCCGTTGAGAACAGCCTTAGTAAAAACGTGTTTTTTATATGAAGAGCTGAATTCCAGAGATAAAACCTAGAACAAGAAGAAAAAAATATTAAATCCTGATTCCATCAAAGCTGCATTTACTGCATACAACCACAAACAGCTGATAGACTTTGGGTTGTGTATTTCTGTTCTGTTTCTGATTAAATTAAGATCAGTGCCATTTTTGCCGCAGAATTTTGTATTTAGTAGACAAACTAAGACTTATAAACAAATAACAAGACAACTGTGGGCCAGCTCTGTGCCTCAGGTTCTCATTAATGCATTATTAACCAGGGCTAAAAGATTTTTTTAACTGTCCTCCTAAACCCACTGAATGATTGGCACCCAATAACAATAACAACACAGGTGATTTAGACTATACATTCATATTTGTTATTTGTATAAAGCCACCGGCTTTAGACAGGACATTATAAATTACTTCTATAAGTAAATACATTTACTGCGATAAAGCAGTTTTAAAAATGTAAAAATGTTATACACTGCCTGGCCAAAAAAAAAAGGTCACTCACTCTAATACTTTGTTGGAGCGCCTTTAGCTTTGATTACGGCACACATTCGCTGTGGCTTTGTTTCGATTAGCTTCTGCGATGTCAAAAGATTTATTTCCATCCAGTGTTGCATTAATTTTTCACCAAGATCTTGCATTGATGATGGTAGAGTCTGACCGCTGCGCAAAGCCCTCTCTAGAACATCCCAAAGATTCTCAATGGGGTTGAGGTCTGGACTCTGTGGTGGCCAATCCATGTGTGAAAATGATCTTTCACAATTTGAGCCGATGAATCCTGGCATTGTCATCTTAGAATATGCCTGTGCCATCAGGGAAGAAAAAGTCCATTGATGGAATAACCTGGCCATTCAGTATATTCAGGTAGTCAGTTGACCTCATTCTTTGAGCACATACTGTTGCTGAACCTAGACCTGAGCAACTGCAGCAACCCCAGATCATAACACCGCCCCCACAGGCTTGTACAGTAGGCACTAGGCATGGTGGGTGCATCACTTCACCTGCCTCTCTTCTTACCCTGATTCACCCATCACTCTGGAACAGGGTAAAACAGACTAACATCTTTTCTACGACCACGGGATGTGTCTTTCGACATGGTTGTTTAGGAAATGAGAAGCAAGTCATTGCACCAGTTGGGGTTAAATAACTTGTTGCCAGCTTGTCGTTTCACAAAGGCTCGTACCTATATGCTTAGTTGAATCCAGGTGGCGACTTTTTTTTTGGCCAGGCAGTGTATTTATGGGATAAAACAAAAAAATGTGCAAGCTAGTTAAATACTGATTATAGGTATAATATCCCTTCATTGAAAAAATATATATACAATGCTTTTATTATTTTGTAAATAGCAATCCTCGGGTACTTTACCTTCAGAACAAGAAGCTGAAGAAAACAAGGCTAGTCTACTAATTTATTATTTAATGACTCACAAAATAAACAAGTCTTTTATTAAAGGATAGAGTTGTTTAAAAGAAGCACCACTCTTTGTATTGCGACATTGCCACGGCAACAGAGCAATAGCACCAGGCAGTCCCAAACACTTTTTCTTTGTTTAAAATAAACTAGAGCTTAAGGAATACTTCTATTAGCAATGTCTGTGATAAATGTAACAATTTAGATTATTACATACACAATGTAACACACAATATGTAATATAAAAACAAAACTATTTGGTATAAATTTCCATAACAACCATGCCCCATCTTTTTATAAATTACTTGAAGCAGAGTGTCCTTAGTGTGCTGAGCCAATCGCTCTCACACCTGGCCACATGTTAGGGGTGTAAATCACACCCATCATGGCGATTCGATTCAGTATCGATTTCCTGACCCAACGATTGGATTATTTTCGATACTCAAGAATACATCATCTTCTTTTTCCTCCGCCACGTCTGTCTTGCCTACCTCTTTTTTCACCTCCACCATCTCCGCCATGTCTGTCTTGCCTACTGTTAATGCGACTGTGTGTTTGCTAGTGGAAAGAGGGTAGTGGCTAAAGGAAGCGAGGTAGGAGGGCAAAATAGGTTTAGGGCCACCGAAGCACGGGAGTCAGAATTACGTCCAGGAGCAAATGGATAAAAATAGACATGGGGGGGAAAAAAACATGAATAGATACTCTTGCAGACTTTTCCATGCATCGGATCGTCGGCTGTTGGATCCTTGCATCGATACAAAACAAAATTTACACCCCAACTACATGTGAGGAAAGTTCTAGGTCACAGGGTTTTTATCAAATAAGATGAGAAAGCATGGTAAGTTAGAAATGTTAACAGTGTTTTCAGTGAGATATATGATTAATAGATCCACTACATATTTGAAAAGGAAACTATCGACAAGTGACAGCAAGAAAGAAAAAGTTATACAATCATAACTTAAAATGGAAAACTCTCCTGGAAATTAGTTTATCACTGTCAAAATGACCACATTACTGTACCTGAGCTCTGAGATGTAAGGCAGACACTGTAGGAAACTCCTAACTTCATCCTCTTCAAGTGAGCAGCCCGTCAGTTCCATTGGTTTCTTCTCTGATTGGAGCTTCAACACTTCCAGGAGGATGGAGGTCTTTCTCTCTGAGAGGTTTATGGTCCAGACTGCAGGAGCTGACTGGAAAACTGACTGTAATGATGGAAGGAGACTCAGACATGTTTTAGTCCCATGGTTCTTCATCTGGGAGTACAGCTCCAACAGAAAATGACACCGACACTGATATTCCACATGCTTTTCTTCATCAAATTCATAACATGTGTCTTCATTAGTTACAGTAAAGTTATATGAGCAGACTGATGCTAATTGTTCCACCATCTTCTCCCCTGTATCCTGCTCTGTCTTTGCTGCTTCACAGAAGAGATTTGCTAAGAGCCTGATTTGTTCATCAGGGTCTGAGCTCCAATGGTCAAATCTGGAATTAAAAGAAAAAATAATTAGTCACGATTATATATGAGCTTTATAATCTTATACACCAAACCGCAGCATATAAACCAGTTACCTAAAAGAAAAAAACAACAAGTTAAAACATTTTTCAAGCAATTACTGACAGCACAAATATTAATACAGCTGCCAAAATGAATATAGTATACATATAATAGTCTAACTAAATCTTCTATTCTCTGGACACATTCTTTTCTTGCTAAAAAGACTGACAAATTCAATTAGCTAATAATGTTATTATTTATCCAAAAATGTAATTAATTTCTCATGATTAAGGATCGTTGCACATTCATCGTTTAACTATAAAGTAGTCAAAGAAATACAATGACAGGTTTACTTTTAGCATTTACCACATTTGTATGTAATTAAATTCAGGATTTATTATACATTACTTGAGAATAATTCTAATTCTCTAATTAATGATTAGATTTTCTGAACTTTTAATTTATATAAATAAAATTACTCCCATCTAAAGAATATCTTAATTATTTTTGACGAGTAAAACTTTTTGTGCAGGTTCTTTTGATTAAAACAGGATGGCAAGATTTGAACATTGTCTTTAATATTTCAGAATGCGGTTTGTGGACAAGAGCTGTAATTTTTGTTTAAGAAATCTAAAGTCAGGGGTAGCGGCTATAATATTTTATTTCAATCTGAAAAACTCACAGAGAGAGAAAGATGCAATTAGAAGAGTTTATTGATACAATAGTTTGAACTTTGGCGCTCAGGCCTCGGCAGGAAACATAAACGCTGGTTTATACTTTAATGCAGATAAACTGATGTATGAGAATAAGGATATTCCCCCCGGGCCTGAAACTGGTGGTGGAGTTTAGATAGGTGAAGTTTGGTTAATCCATAGAGGCTGGTATACAGGGTGATACTTGAGTTAGATGTCACTGAATGAACAAAGTTTGCATAAACTGTCCATGAAGAGCAAGCATGAAGCGACTGTGGAGAGAAAAAACTCCCCTTTGGGAAGAAATCTCTGGCAGAACCAGGCTCAACGTGGCGGTCTTCTGCCGGACCGTTTAAAGTGACAGGGAACTCCATGGAGTCTGGAGGGAGTACACACTGGAGGTGAGGTTGAAGGAGCATCGAGGAGGAGTCGGATGAGCTTACTACAATGGTGGAGAAGGGGATGGAGGTGGGTTGTCTGAATCAAAGTCCGACATAGGAGCGATGGATCTTGCGCTTGTTGAAGAGCAGGCCTAGAGATGATTTGGAGTGGCTTTAAGTAGAGTGCTGGAAGATGATTGGGCATCCAGGAAAGTGGCTTGAAGCGGGTTGGCTGCGTCGGAGGCGGATCAGCCTCAGATTGAATGGAAGTAATCAGAGTTTCTTCAGTTGAATTTCCGCCTTAGCTTCATTTCAATCTGAAAAACTCACAGAGAGAGAAAGATGCAATTAGAAGAGTTTATTGATACAATAGTTTGAACTTTGGCGCTCAGGCCTCGGCAGGAAACATAAACGCTGGTTTATACTTTAATGCAGATAAACTGATGTATGAGAATAAGGATATTCCCCCCAAAAATTGCCGAGGTACAGGCCTGAGCGCCAGCATATGCAGAAAGCGGAGGGAGAAGGATGAGTACAGAAGGACTTCATTATGCACAGGCTGATACACGTGATAAATGAATAATCATGACAGGGATCATAGCAGTGAGCATGGCAGAGAGAAAATAAAGGAGTTTTGCAGAATGCTTAGCAGGGTGCATTGCAGGAAGCATAGGAACATGCAGGGAGCATAGCAGAAAGCAAGGCAGGAAACGACAGGGGATGTGGCGAGGAAGCAGGTTGGAAACACACAGGGAGCAGGCAGGGAGCAAGGCCAGGGACCACAGGGAGCATGGCAGGGAACACACAGGGAGCATGACAGGGAACAAGGCCAGGGACCACAGGGAGCATGGCAGGGAACACACAGGGAGCATGGCAGGGAACAAGGCCAGGGAGCATGGCAGGGAACAAGGCCAGGGAGCATGGCAGGGAACAAGGCCAGGGACCACAGGGAGCATGGCAGGGAACAAGGCAGGGGACCACAGGGAGCATGGCAGGGAACACACAGGGAGCATAGCAGGGAGCATGGCAGGGAACAAGGCCAGGGACCACAGGGAGCATGGCAGGGAGCACACAGGGAGCATGGCAGGGAGCACACAGGGAGCACACAGGGAGCATGGCAGGGAGCACACAGGGAGCATGGCAGGGAGCACACAGGGAGCATGGCAGGGAGCACGGCAGGCAGGTAAAGTGGCAGGGATCACACGGGGAGCGTGGCAGGGCGCATGGCAGGGAACATGACTCACGGGGAGCATAGCAGGAAAAACCCAGGGAGCATGGCAGAATGCAAGGCAGGGAATGAGGCAGGGAACACACAGGGAACATAGCAGGGTGCGTGGCAGGGAGCAATGATTTAGCAAAGATGAGAATATATTTTAAACCACCACCAGTATTCGAAGTTAGCTTACCTTACAGACAGAGAGAGCGTTGAGCTGCTAAGATTGAAGAGTGTTCAGGGAGGATATAGGATTTATAGGCTGAAAAAGTCTATCGGCCCAACTGCTGGAGAGAAGCCACAGAGACACCACGAGCAGCTGTTTTGTGGCTGCCCCTATCCTAAATGAGTGGCTGGAATAATGACTGGATGAAAAGCCACAGATTCTAATAGTATTCTGAGATGGTCTTGGAACCAGCATGGTGACGCGGGAGAACCCTTGCGCGTGACGAAGTGGCTTGAAATGAGGGAAAAACTTTTGGCGCTTGAACAGATTAAACATGGTGATAAACGGGCAAAGGGGCCATCTGTACGTAAGATAGAAATAAAACAAGGGCCTTTCCTTTAGAATGATTCAAGATATTTGTAAGATCGATGTGGAAACGAAGATCCGAAAGAGACAAATGCCGGGAAGGATCGAAACGACTATTAGTTGAAGTGAAGCTAAACCTGATTTATGTAGAAACTGGAGGAAGTAAGTACGAACGAAGAGAGTGGGTTAGTTAAGGATGAGTTCTTCTAGCGGAGGAACGGGGGTCGGAAGGAGATCGGCAGAAGGACGAAGATGTGGAAGGTCTGAAATTTAAAACGAGAAAGAGCATCAGCAGCATGGTTACAAAGACCAGGAACGTGTCGAGCAGAGATGATGGAGTTGTAAGAGACTGCTTGCCAAGTTATGCCTCTAATGAATGGCATGAGAGATTGAGAGGAGGAGCGACCTTAGAGATGGCGTCAGCGACTGCCATGTTGTCGCAGAAGCGGATATGCGCATTCTCCTCCAAAGCGGGCCCCACAGACGGCAAGCTACGGCTAAAGGTAAACCTCGCATAGCGCAAATGACTGAGAACTAGTAAAAGAGGGAGGCCATGAACCAGCAAACACCTGTCCTGAAAGAAACCCCCCAAAACCTACGGATGGGGCAGCATCCGTGAAAAATTGGAGCATGTCAGCGTTTGAATGATGCCATCGAAAATAATTGCCGTTCCATTTACAAGAAGTCTAGCCCAGAAGGAAGGATCGGAACGGCAACCTTCGTCCAGAGAAACCTAATCTAAGAGAGAGGGAACAGAGTTAGCTAGGTCAAGCAGTCGGGAAATGAAGGAACAACCATGATGCGCACAGCAAAATAAGGTGACCAAGCAAAGAAGCAACTGACGTTTGGAAATAATTGATGCAGAGCTATAAGACTGAGAAATCTCACGAATCTGAGACAGCTTGTCTGCGGGCAGGGATGCCATCATGGCCACTGAAACGAGAGCTATGCCTAGAAACACAATTTGTAACAGGGCCGATGGTTTTTCTTCGGACAGGGGAACACCAAGTGGTTAAGAGCTTTAGTTTAAGGAGTGACGAACTGGGCTAATGGAGGGAGGAACTATGCGTAGGAAACCATCCTGAGATGAAGAACGCATGGCAAATGAGTAACATTAAGGAGAATCCAACACAGAGCTTCTGAGATTGTCAAACAGACAATGACTGCTCCTGCAGCAAAAGGTGAGACGGACAGCAAAGTAGAACAGAGACTTCCATTTAGCTCCGAACAGGAGCCATTGAGAAGGGTGAATGAAAATAATTTTGTCTGCTTTGGCCAGCCAGGCCCCTTGGCCGGTGGTCTTAATGAGAGAAAATAGCGTGGTCTACAGAAGCGTAGTGAAGAGAAAAGGAGGAAAGAGGGAAGAGGCTATTTATGGAGGAGTGACGGCCAGAATGAGGGGCAGATAAGTCCAATATGAGCCTCATTTTCCCAGAATATAGCGGTTAGCTACCACTAGGGGGCTCACACGAAAGGGAGCAGACAGAGAATGTTTTGAAAGGACCAATCGTGAAACTCTTGGACGCAACTTGTGAAGCAGCTGATCTACGACGTCTGGTTCTTTGAAGCAGATTGGAGATTAGGGGAGGGGTGGGGGGGGGGGTGGGGGGTGGGGGGGTGGTGCAGACTCCGAAATGAAAACCTTGACACAGACCGGTAAGAATGAAGTTGACGAAGGTGCGGTCGGATGATGGGTAAGATAAATTGCCAATTCAGAAATAATGATGGGCGTAGAAGATGATGGGCTATTAATGTTTGAAGGTACGATTTCTCATGAACAGAACACGACGGGGACAGACGGACTTGGGATGCGCATCCTAGCAAAGCTGCAAATGTGGAGAAACTGCAATTAGGAAAGGTGCATGTACTTTCATTAAACTTATTACAGATGGGTCTGGAATTGAATATCTGGACGTTTCTACCAGAGTCTGTGGGCTGGGCAAGTGTAGAAGAGAACGGAGGAGGAATAGATTGAATGCTAGACTTAAAGGGTATAGATGGGCAAAACGCGCTCGGATGATTTGAAACAGCTGTAATGTCACCTGCTGAGGCGACTTGATGTTCAACTTCACAGGAGGGGAGGGTGAGTGAAACTAAATTAATATATTTCCCTTATATAATATTGCAACAGGCAAGGAGAAACGTTAGAATACATAGAAATATATAAACTGCCTGGATGGAAAGGGCGGGGGAAGCATAATGAGCAGAATGGAAAAAAAAAAAAAAAAAAAGAAAATTATAATAGAAACATGGTTAGATACGTCTTACCTAGAGCTGGCTCAGGGCGGGCGTAGGCGAGTGTGAATGTAGGAGGAGGAGGAAGGGGATCCCGCTGCAAAGCTGAAGGCAGTGATGACGTGGCAGTGTGGGGATTTCCCAAGGCTTGGACACGTGCAGACAGAGTCTGAACGGAGCGATTTAGAGAGTCCAGGGTGGAGCATAGAGAAGCCGAAAACTGGTCAACTGCGGGAGGATTGTGGAAGGGTGGAGCCGCTATGGATTGAGAAACTGACATGGTGGGAACATCTGAAGAAGGACCTGGGTTTGCGTCGGAACGGAGAGAGGGACCGGGCGCTATGGCGGCTGGAGCTGGGACGTTCTCTGCTGCGTTTGCATGACCGCTTACGAACCCTGGAGCGGAGTGCGGAGGACGGAGATGAGAGAGCGGCTAGACGGGAACTGCTTCGAGCCGGAGGATTGGAGGTAAGTTGATTTGTCTGAATCAAAGTCCGACATAGGAGCGATGGATCTTGCGCTTGTTGAAGAGCAGGCCTAGAGATGATTTGGAGTGGCTTTAAGTAGAGTGCTGGAAGATGATTGGGCATTCAGGAAAGTGGCTTGAAGCGGGTTGGCTGCGTCGGAGGCGGATCAGCCTCAGATTGAATGGAAGTAATCAGAGTTTCTTCAGTTGAATTTCCGCCTTAGCTTCATTTTACTGGCTCCTGGTTGCTTTCTCTGCAGCTTTTGGTCTCGCATGATCTCAATTAAGAATATGCATGTCTTTTATCTTCTCTAAAACCACCAACGACCTGTGGATGTTAAAGGGGAACAGCCTTGAACATGGGGCCCTTGATTTTACGTTATTACATCATGTCCTACTCACCCATATGAGTTTTGTCTCATTTGGAGCTGTTCTGAAGATATTCTGTTAGGTTATATCCAAGTAACGTCTTCCTATGGGCAACGACTTGAAGGCACAAACTAAACTGTTCATAATTTATTCTATATGGTACGCCAGCATTCATAACATGCAGGTGAATCACTGTCCCCAGACATCCGCGGTTATATTTTTTACATGTATATATATTTTTTAAAACAAAGCGGAGTGGGTATGACATCATCCGTGCTCCAGACTGGAGTTGTGACAGGCAGCCCGGGCCACTGGCGGCTACGCTCTACCCCTTCTAGTCATTCGGCGAGCTAATCTGAATAATTCAATTCCATTTCAAGAGCAAGATCATCTGTGGTAGCAGCACTAGACATCTTCTAGGCATGTGAGGAAAACTAGCAGCAGTTCGGCAGTCGGCTGTTGGGGCTTTGTAGCCAATGAAATAAGATTTCAAACAAGGCTACATGTGTCAAGGGTATTTAAAGGGGAACCATGTTACAGTCTTGTGTTAGAGAGAGAGACAGGCAGCTGCGGCTGGAGCCATGTGCGCAGCTTCAAGCTGAATGATAGCCGATTTTGTTTTATTACAATGCCTAAGCAGGGTTCCTACAGCATAAGGCAAGTTAAATTCAAGACTTCTTAATGCCACTTGAAATAAAAATTTAAGACCAAATTCACAAGAAACACAAGAAAAACCCACTTGTGACAATTAAACCAAAGGTTTATTTTAACATAAACCACTGCACTAATGTTTCAAATTTTGAAAAGCTTCCCATACAGGAAGAAAGCTAAAAACACACAAATGACAGATATATTTTAACAAATATTTAACTGAATTCACAAACTTTGTTTTAGCAGGGAACAAAACAAATCAGTTTTAAAGCCCCAACATAACCAGTGCTAAGTCTTTTTTGCAGCTGTTTTTCTTTGTATGGTTTTCTTAGTATGTTTGATTTGGTGATAAGTGGAGGCGTTGCAGAGACAAGGGTGGAACTAAACTGAGAAATACCGGCTGTTTCTCTGTAACTCCATTTTGACGCTTTGTGTTTCGCAAAGTGCGACTCCATTGCCTTAATTCCCATCCCCCTTAATTCCCATCGTTCCGAGCTTGAATGACTTCTTGCACAAAATCCACTGAGCCTTATGTATGTTCCCTGGTTTTAGCCATGGAGAAAACTCTTGGCTGGAGACAATTTTGGTTACATTTACACTTGCTCATATTTTCCAGACAGAAGTTAATGGTTCATCTCCCAAATGTTCCGGCCGCGACAACGGTTTTATTGGTTCCGCTATCGGGACGGAACCAATAATGGTGATTGTCAATTTTAACGTTTTATTTAGATTACAAAAATAAATCGTAATAAAAATAATCCTATTTGTGATGTTTTAAAAATTAAGACCTACGAAAGACTGATTTAAGACATTTTAATACCAATTAAGGCCTTAGTTTTATTTTGAAGAATTCAATGCCTTTGAAGACTTTTTAAGGACCTGCGGGAACTCTGCTAAGGCTGAAAAAAATAAATAAAATACAGCTCAGAAAAGGCAGTTGGGCTTATTTTAGCTTGAAAAACAGCAGTTTTACTATCTTTTATAGATTTTTATGTTATCTAGGTGAAGAATTCAACATTTTGTTATATACACTGATTCTGAAAATAGTGGAAAATACTTGCTTCATAAATGTTTTATGGCCATCAAAATGCTACAGTGTTATTCTATGGGACAAATAGTAAAGCAAAGCCAAGCATAGTAAAAGTATTTGGAACATTTTGGCACAATTTGCACATTTGGAGATTTTTGGAGATGCTAGGGACATCAAAAGTTCAAAGTCCCACAGCTCTGGAACTGTTGTAGCTAGAGGTCAGAAATGTTCTGCATTTGTGGTTGACATGATGTAGAACAAATGTAACACATGCCTTTTCTCAAGCATGTATTTATTACCGCTGTTCTAAAAAGACCTATCATTTTTGAGAATGAAAAAAATGAGCTTTGAGTCATGTTTGAATTGATGCAGCTTGGTCAATTGTCTACTCACCTAATTTTAGAAGGTATTAGCTTTCTAATAATGTATTTCACATTTAATATGGGCTTACAGTTCCTAAGTTATTTGCATTTCCATTTGGGTATGCAAAATAGGTGAGAATTTCCCATAATGAGGTGGATTTAAATTATGGAGTTATTCTTAAAGCCATTTATTTTCCTAGGTCCGTTGTCTTTTCATTTTTATTTAGAACAAAATAAAAACAACATAACTTCTAGCTAAGCACAGTAGAAAACAGTTTGTCTCTTTTCATTTAGCAACACCTGAGCAGAATGACACTTGACCTTAAATAACCCCATTCCCTTTCCAATGTATCAAAGCACAAAAGGAAATGCACTCCCTGGTGGAGATAAAAACAGAAAAACAAGGTAAAGTCCTCCTACACATGGAATAATCGAAGAGTTCGGTAAGAGAATTGTTAGAATTAGTTGGAAGGGAGATTGAAGCTTGTTACGCTAGCGAAACACCACTGCATTTTTGCCTGACTAGCATCAACTGCCAGTTGAGGAAAGTCTTCATCAGTCCTCAGTAGCTGTATTGAGTCAAAAGGACGTGGTGGCTTAAAGTGTTTAGGTCCTTTTAGATGACGAAAGATAGCTGTTCACTGATTGCCCATGAAATCAAGAGAAACGAAAAGACTTTCAACAGGGAATGGCAGGGAAATGTTAAACTCAAGGGTGATAACAACACTAAAATAATCGATTGAAAGGAGATAATAAACAGAGTGTCTCAAACAAAAATATAATTTTACTTTAACAAACTGTAAACCATTCCTGAAGGGGGAAAAAGAACACTAGAAATTGTTCTGAATTTAGAGGCAGGCTGCAACTAAACTGTGCAATCAAGGTAGGTGCTTCCTGAAGTGAGCTGGTTATCACATTTCTACGTAAAATGGTGATGGACACTCGTATTGGATAGAGAGGAGATACTGCTCAGAGAGCATATTTCCTGAGGAATACTCAGACATCATGAATCAAGCAAAATAGCACTCTGGATAAATATGATGAGAGAAAAGAACAACACAAAAAGGCTCAGAAAAGGTAATTTGGCATGATTTAGACCCTTAATCTAGTCCAATTTCTAAAAAATATCTTCTTTGACCACCTTCTGGAATGTTTCTTTGTTGTTTTTAATGGTTAAAAGGTGTTTTGTGACAGTTTTTCTGTCTTAAAAAAAAGCTGTTCACTGCATGAAAAGTGTGATTTTCGTCAGTATGCGGCACTGTAGATTGTCGTGGAAGTTCAGGTTAACGGCTGTTCACGGTAATTTGAAGGCATCGCCGAAAACTCCCATAAATTGTCAGAAATTGACGTGGGCTTTTTTAGGCAGTGTTCCCCCCATGCCTCCCCCCCATGGAATTCTAGGGGAGGCTTTAACATGTAAATGTGAATGCTTTGAGCTATACAAATGCAAATCAGGGATGGAGGGGGAGTTTTACCCCAAGTGACATTTTTCTAGAATGAGGGGTCTGCAGAGATCACAGTCTCCTAGAGCTCAACTACTGTGCATAGTGGCATGACTACCGTCACCTTTTCTTTGGTCTTACTTAAATGCACAGAGGATGTATTAACCACACATCTTCTAGCAATGCACTCAACTGGCAGTAATGATGCTGGGTATGACGTGTCTGTTCCCTGCAAGCCCCAAACTTCTATTGGCTTTCCATAAAAATGTCTGTCTGGATGGGGATGAAGCCATGTTTACATGATAGACACGACGATACACGACTCTTCCCAGACTGCCATTCATAACATCCCTGTTAAATCTGCCGTGAAATATCTTTGTGTTCACATCACCAAAGACAATAAATCACTGGAAAAACTAAACTGTTGGAATATTTTAGATAAATGTAAACTTAACTTAAATTTGTGGTCTCAACATGACATATCCATTTTTGGTCGAACTTGTTGAATATTGTTATAATATGGTTAAGTCATATTGTTTATATGTTTACTAAATAGAATGAAAACTAAATACAATTTGGGTTAAGATTGTAATGTTTGGTCATTTAAGTGTTTCTCCACTAGATGGCGTAGGGGCCATATGTCAGCCATGGTTGTTTAGTTTGTGATTCCTGACCAGCGAAGAAGTCAGTGATTTTTCTAGAAGATGTAGCTCTATGTAAATGCTGGAAGTTGCCGCAGTTCAGAATTAAAGTTATATATATAAGGAAATCGAATCTACCGTCGTCTTTTTCAGCAAGATTGGATGTTTCAGCTAAATCCACAACAGAACTTTCCTTACAAATATGGAATGTCACTCAAGATTTATCCATCCAGCTTATTCCATATCCCTTCCTAAACCTGCAATTAAAGCCATAAATCAAATTAACTTCAACTTTATCTGGAAAAACAAGACACACTACATTAGGAAAGGCGCAATGGTTAAAGAGTATAATGATGGAGGTCTTAAAGCAATAGACTTTGAATGTTTAGACGGAATGATTAAAATGAATTGGCTCAAATCTTTTCTGAAAAGTGAAAATAGTTTTTGGTGTCATATCCCCTCCAAATTATTTATAGAATTAGGAGGAATTAACTTCCTTCTTAAATGTGATTTTGATCCTAAGAAACTTCCTGTTAAACTTTCTTCTTTTCATCAACGCGTCTTACTTTATTGAAAACTAATATTTAAGCATAATTTTAGTCCTCATAACACCCCACTATGGAACTCCCGATATGTCCTATTCAGGAACAAGTCTTTATTTTACAAGAGCTGGCTAGAAAGTGGTATATGACCGATAATGCACATTCTTGATGACAAAGGGATTTTTTTACCTTTTGAAACTCTTTGCTCTAAATTCAAAATAAATATTAGAAAACAATATAATATATTAATCAAAGCCCTTCCTCAGCCTCTGATCATAATGTCATACAACCTACTCCTAAACCATGTCCAGGTAAAACTTCCCTCTCTGTTACTCAATGGTCAGTCTGTTATTGATAAAAATCTGACCAACAATGTCAGACGTAGTTTGTTTGTCAAGGAATTTCATGCCGATACATCCCACAGAAACCTAATCTCCAAGCATTTTCCAAAAGAGAAAGTGGGAAAACTGCGGAATACATATCTAGTTTCCTGTTGCTCCAAAGGTTAAAGAAGTCCGTTTCAAAATAATCACTGACATTTATCCTTCCAAGGAATTTCTGAGGCTCCATTTTGGTTTTTGAAGAAAATTATTGCACCTTCTGTGAATGTGAAACTGAGACTGTTGGTCACCTCTTTTACGATTGTATGTACATGAAAGTTTTCTGGGAAGATTTCTGCTTCTGGTGATCATCTAAATTTGATTCTCCTTCTCATCTGGACAAAGAGAATGTTTTGTTTGGACTAGAAATGAAAGATAACCTGCAGGACCTAGCCTTTAATGTTTTACTCATGATGGGGAAATTTTACATTCACAAAAACAAATACATGAGGACCAAGCCAAACTTCAACGTTTTTCTTAAATAACTTTATTTGTATTTTCAGTCACTTAAATTTATGAAGAAGAAAAATGGTATAAAATTATACACTTTTGTAAATGACCATAAACTCAATGTAAACCCCTAGCTATTATTATTTGATGTTTATTTTATCTATTTGTTTATTTATTTATATGTTTGTTACCCTTGTTTTATTTTTATTTATTTTTTACATTCTATGTCTCATTTTCTTTAAAGTCATAATGTCACCAACTGCTGTGTATCTTTGATTGATGTTTGAATTACTTTGAATTTGCTCGGAGCCATATCAGCAAGTCCAGATTTGCACGATGTTGATAAAGACGACATTGTGTGTAAGTGACTTGTTTTATTGTTTTCTCCTTCCTTGTTACTGTGACTTGCGTTTGATTTTTTTATTCATACCACTCTCATTTAATTGTTTTCCAGCTGCCTGTAAGACGTATTATGAGACGGTACGCAGGAGCTTCAGATATACGCTGCCAGCGAACACGTTGTGTGCGGAAGCTGCCAAGCATTCAGCTCGGAGTCGGGCTAGAAGAAAGAGGGTAAGACTTTATTTGGTGACTATTTTTCAGGTGCATTGATAGATGTGTTGTGTCCATACGCAGTGCATCCCATCGCATAGTGCTGATTCATTGTTTTTTACAGCTGCTGGAATCGAGGCAGAGTGTGCTAGCTGATGAGGAAGTGGAACTCTGGAAGTCCGCCACCGTCGACCTCATGTCTGACGAAGAAGATGGCGTAGTTGGCGGTGTCTCTGGATGGATTGTACGGCCGCCGCCATTTCGTAGGCCGGATCTCTCTGAACTCCCTTGTTAATCTGCAGTCCCGGTTAGGAGCGATGCCGAAGTACAGGGCCACGCACAGTAGGCGTCTGCACATCGGACCTGCCTCGGAGGGAATGCTGCCAGTTACCTCCAACCCCGAGGAGGCAAACGGACAGTTCACGGAGTTGTAATTTTTGGATACGCATGTGTGGGCAGATCCTCGCGTTGTATATAGTTGTGTATGTTTTAATAAAGCTCTTTCTTTGCATAAACATCTTCCTGGCAAATGTTCATTTCCTGTATAAATTCATTCATGTCCTTGATGGTAGCCTAATAATAGTGTAGTATAACATAAATATACAGTATATGAATAAATAAATATATGCATAAATAAATAAATAAATAAATATATATATATATATATATATATATATATGCCAACCAATCACGAGCGATTTTACTTGTTTAAAAAGAAGTGGTTCCGTCCAATACTCAGTAAGAAAATTAAAGCCTGGCGTGGCCACGTGTGGTTTTGCTGCCAATCACGAGCGATTTCATTTGTTTGAGAATAGTGGTTTCAGCCAATACTGAGTAGGTTATTCAAGCCAGACCTGGCCAGCCGCGCGGGTTTGCTGCATTCATATGCTAATTAGGGCCTTTAGTACAGCTAATCGCTCTCCACATACGTCAGAGTCCGTTTCCGACAATTTGTGGCACTGACAAACAGCGACAAGCGCGGGTTGCAAATTGTCTTTAACTGACGAAAATCAGGGAGATCTGCTTGAGTTTACGGGGACGAAAATCTCACTTTTCATGCAGTGGTTGAAATCAGCATGTAGGCTGTATTTTTAAATACCTAAAAACAAAAAAATTATGCATTTTCAGCTTTAGTTGGCCAAACGCATGTTGTTCTTTCTCTCATAAGTACATGTTTGTCTACATGAAGTCTGTATCAATAATACACACTATATAACCTATTAAGATTTAACAATAAAAAAAAAGATGGTCAAAGCAAATAACTTTTTTCCCAGTTTAGTTTTCTTTTTTCTAACATTACTAAGAACGTCTGTACCTGAGCTGTGAGATATAAGGCAGACACTGTAGGAAACTCCACACTTCACTCTCTCCATGTGAGCAGCCTGTCAGCTTCACTGGTTTCTTCTCTGATTGGAGCTTCAACACTTCCAGGAGGATGGAGGTCTTTCTCTCTGAGAGCTTTATGGTCCAGACTGGAGGAGCTGACTGGAAAACTGACTGTAATGATGGAAGGAGACTCAGACCTGTTTCAGTCTCATGTTCTTTCATCTGGGAGTACAGATGCAATAGTAAGACTAGACGATATTCATCCTCTTTTTCTTTTAAATGGAATCTTTCAATAGTTTGTAGATATGAATGATTCCTTTTTAAAGAAAATCTTTCATATCCCAAGCCTGATGCTACCAGCTCCACCGTCTTCTCTCCTCTCAGCTCATCTCTCTCTGCTGCTGCACAGAGTAGATTCACTAAGAAGTTTGTTTGTGTTGAATTGTTGGAAGTCTGGAACCAAATTCTGCAAAAATTAAAAAGGTGAAAATGTGGCAATTATTTTTTTTTTAAACCTCATCAGTTCAAAATTGATCAGTAAAAATAGCTTGGACAAAACAGAACACACTAAACCGATACTGTACCTGAGCTGTGAGATATAAGGCAGACACTGTAGGAAACTCCTCACTTCACTCTCTCCATGTGAGCAGTCTGTCAGCTTCACTAGTTTCTTCTCTGATTGGAGCTTCAACACTTCCAGGAGGATGGAGGTCTTTCTCTCTGAGAGCTTTATGGTCCAGACTGGAGGAGCTGACTGGAAAACTGACTGTAATGAAGGAAGGAGACTCAGACCCGTTTCAGTCTCATGGTCGTTCAGCTGGGAGTAAAGATCCAGCAGGAGGACACTCTGATAGTAGTCATTCAATGTACTTTCTCCTAAGGGGAATGTTGTATAACTACAGACTGACGCTAACAGCTTCAGCATATTCTCTCCTGGTTGCTGTTCTGTCTTTGCTGCTTCAAAGAACAGCACTGCTAAATCTTTAGATGCCAGGAACCCAAAACTGCAAATTAAATAATAAAAAAAGAAAAAGAATGCATCATTTAACTTTGTTTAAAACCTTGTGTGTTCACAAATTTAAACTGATTAAAAAAATAAATAAACAGATACTGTACCTGAGCTGTGAGATATAAGGCAGACACTGTAGGAAACTCCTCACTTCACTCTCTCCATGTGAGCAGTCTGTCAGCTTCACTGGTTTCTTCTCTGATTGGAGCTTCAACACTTCCAGGAGGATGGAGGTCTTTCTCTCTGAGAGCTTTATGGTCCAGACTGGAGGAGCTGACTGGAAAACTGACTGTAATGATGGAAGGAGACTCAGACCTGTTTTAGTCTCACTGTCCTTCATCTGGGAGTAAAGATCCAGCAGGAAGTCAGTCTGATATTTGGCATACATTTTTTTTTCCCCCAAAGGGAAGGTTTTATATCTGCAGGCCGATGCTAGCAGCTCCAGCATTTTCTCTCCTGTCTGTTGTTCCTTTTCTGCTGCTGCACCAAACAGATTTACCAAGAACCTGATTTGTTCTGAATTGTTAGGTGCCTGTAACCCAAACCTGAAAAAATGTCAAATAAATAAAGGGACAATTCAGAATTTGATTTTCTTTGGAGCCTTTCTTGTCTGTAAAGAAACACTGACAACATTTACAACAAAACAGAATCGACAAAAATACAGGTGCTGGTCATAAAATTAGAATATCATGAAAAAGTAGATTGATTTCAGTAATTCCATTTAAAAAGTGAAACTTGTATATTATATTCATACATTACATACAAACTCATATATTTCAGATGTTTATTTTGTTTAATTTTGATGATTACAAATGACAACAAATGAAAATCTCAAATTCATCATATCAGAAAATTAGAATATTGTGAAAAGGTTCAAAATTGATGGCCCCTGGTGCCACGCTCTAATCAGCTAATTAACTCAAACCACCTGCAAAAGCCTTTAAATGGTCTTTCAGTCTAGTTCTATAGGCTACACAATCATGGGGAAGACTGCTGACTTGACAGTTGTCCAAAAGACGACCATCGACACCTTGCACAAGGAGGGCAAGACACAAAAGGTCATCGCTAAAGAGGCTGGCTGTTCACAGAGCTCAGTGTCCAAGCACATTAATAGAGAGGCGAAGGGAAGGAAAAGATGTGGTCGAAAAAAGTGTACAAGCAAGAGAGATAACCGCACCCTGGAGAGGATTGTGAAACAAAACCCCTTCAAAAATGTGGGGGAGATTCACAAAGAGTGGACTGCAGCTGGAGTGAGTGCTTCAAGAACCACCACACACAGACGTATGAAAGACATGGGTTTCTGCTGTCGCATTCCTTGTGTCAAGCCACTCTTGAACCACAGACAGCGTCAGAAGCGTCTTGCCTGGGCTAAAGAGAAACAGGACTGGACTGCTGGTGAGTGGTCCAAAGTCATGTTCTCTGATGAAAGTAAATTTTGCATTTCCTTTGGAAATCAAGGTCCCAGAGTCTGGAGGAAAAGAAGAGAGGCACTTCATCCACGTTGCTTGAAGTCCAGTGTAAAGTTTCCACAGTCAGTGATGGTTTGGGGTGCCATGTCATCTGCTGGTGTTGGTCCATTGTGTTTTCTGAGGTCCAGGGTCAACGCAGCCACATACCAGGAAGTTTTAGAGCACTTCATGCTTCCTGCAGCTGACCAACTTTTTAGAGATGCAGATTTCATTTTCCAACAGGACTTGGCACCTGCACACGGTGCCAAAGCTACCAGTACCTGGTTGAAGGACCATGGTATCCCTGTTCTTAATTGGCCAGCAAACTCTCCTGACCTTAACCCCATAGAAAATCTATGGGGTATTGTGAAGAAGAAGATGCAATACACCAGACCCAACAATTCAGAAGAGCTAAAAGCCACTATTAGAGCAACCTGGGCTATCATAACACCTGAGCAGTGCCACAGACTGATCGACTCCATGCCACGCCGCATTGCTGCAGTAATACAGGCCAAAGGAGGCCCAACTAAATACTGAGTGCTGTACATGCTCATACTTTTCATGTTCATACTTTTCAGTTGGCCAACATTTCTATAAATCCTTTGTTTTTATTGGTCTTCAGTAATATTCTAATTTTCTGATATGATGAATTTGAGATTTTCATTTGTTGTCATTTGTAATCATCAAAATTAAACAAAATAAACATCTGAAATATATGAGTTTGTATGTAATGTATGAATATAATATACAAGTTTCACTTTTTAAATGGAATTACTGAAATCAATCTACTTTTTCATGATATTCTAATTTTATGACCAGCACCTGTAGATACTGTACCTGAGCTGTGGGATATAAGGCAGACACTGTAGGAAACTCCTCACTTCACTCTCTCCATGTGAGCAGTCTGTCAGCTTCACTGGTTTTCTTTTTAATTTCAACACTTCCAGTAGGATGGAGGTATTTCTCTCTGAGAGCTTTATGGTCCAGACTGGAGGAGCTGACTGGAAAACTGACTGTAATGATGGAAGGAGACTCAGACCTGTTTTAGTCTTATGGTCCTTTACCAGGGAGTACAGATCCAGCAGGAATTGACACTGATGCAGAGCATCCACATGCTTCTCCTTGTCATAATAATAAAATGTGTCTTCTTCATTTACAGGAAATGTATATGAGCAGACTGATGCTAATGGCTTCACCACCTTCTTTCCTGTCAGCTGTTCTCTCTTTGCTGCTTCATAGAACAGATTCACTATGAAGCGGGTTTGTTTTGATTCGTCGGCTCCATTGGAAACAAAACTGAAGAAAAAGCAATAAAAAACGTTACAAATGTCACAATTTGTTTCAAGATTCTTTTCTGTGTAAAGAAATATGTATTGACTGAAACAACAAAACGGAAATGTATAAGAAAATTTACCTAAACTCGTCAATATGAGGCAGACAATCTAAAAAACTCTGCACTTCGCTCTCTTCATGCGAGCAGCCTGTCAGCACCAGGCTTTTTTTCTCTGACTGGAGCTTCAACACTTCCAGGAGGATGGAGGTCTTTCTCTTTGAGAGGTCTATGCTCCAGAATGGAGGAGCTGACTGGAAAACTGACTGAAATGATGGAAGGAGACTCAGACCTGTTTTAGTCTCACTGTCCTTCATCTGGGAGTAAAGATCCAGCAGGAAGTCACTCTGATATTTATTCCTGTTTAGGTGATTTGAAGGCAATGTTTTATATTTCCAAACTGGTTTCAAGAGGTCCAGAATCTTCTTTCCTGTCTGCTTTTCTCTCTCTGCAGCGGCACAGAACAGATTCACAAAGAACTCTGCTTGTTCTTGCAATTGTGGCCTGTGAAAGCTGAACAAATGAGAAAGAAATATTTATCACAGATTTAACACACATTTTAAGACACATCATGCAGTAACTGAAGTCATATGAGTAAACACTTTAAAATAAAATAGATCATTGCAATACCTCCAACTCATAAAGGAGCCAGTATTTCACCAGCCAGTAATAAAGCTTCACGATCAACTAGGGCTGGGCGATATAGAAAAAAAGCTTATTGATAAAAAAAAATGCATATTGATCTATATCGATAATTATTGAAAAGATTTGAAACCATACTTTATGTGCAGCTCTGCCTGGACTTTTTATAATATTGCTAAATGATTTAATTTTAATAAAGAACACAAACACAGACTTCCAATTAAATATTTATTTAACAAACTTTTTTAACCATAACAATTGTTTTAAAGAAAAATAACTTAAAAGACCTGAGTTGTTATTAAATACTGACAAAGAATAAACTAAAGTGACCAGAAAAGTGACCAAAATAAATATAACAAATAAATAAATAGAATACCCTATTTGGGTGGTAATAGTACACCACCAGCTTGTGGTAATTAAAATATTGTAGGACTAGACTACTATGTAAACTCCACTCAACAAAAACCCAAATCAACTCACCCTTTAGCCTAGCATTTCTATGGGGTATTTTTTCTCACCCCTATTCTTCTAGAGGTGCTGCTGGCACCATGTTATGGTTTAGCTTCGCTTCCTGCTTTAACCTGAGCTATTAATTTGAAGTTTCTGGCCCCTCAGCATTTTTCTCTCAATTGTTAGAAGTACGTGGAAAACAGCCCAGAACTGAATATATATATATATATATATATATATATATATATATATATATATATATATATATATATATATATATATATATATATATATATATATATAAAAAACTGTTTTCTCATCCCTCATGGGGTGGTATGTGTCATCCTCAAGCTCGGGTCCTCTACCAGAGGCCTGGGAGTTTGAGGGTTCTGCGCAGTATCTTAGCTGTTCCTAGGACTGCGCTCCTCTGGACAGAGACCTCTGATGTTTTACCTGGAATCTGCTGTAGCCACTCTCCCAGTTTGGGGGTCACAGCCCCCAGTGCTCCAATTACCACTGGCACCACTGCTGCTCTTACTTTCCACATCTTTTCTAGCTCCTCCTTCAGTCCTTGGTATTTCTCAAGCTTCTCGTGTTCTTTCTTCTTGATGTTGCTGTCGCTTGGGATTGCCACATCTATCACTACTGCCTTCTTCTGCTGTTTGTCGATCAACACGATGTCTGGTTGGTTAGCCATCACCTGTTTGTCAGTCTGGATCTTGAAGTCCCATAGGATCTTAGCTCGGTCATTCTCAACTACCTTAGGAGGTGTCTTCCATTTTGACCTTTGGACTTCCAGCCCATACTCATGGCAGATGTTCCTGTACACTATGACAGCTACCTGGTTGTGGCGTTCCATGTATGCACTTCCTGCCTGCATTTTACACCCTGCTGTTATGTGCTGTATTGTTTCAGAGGCATCTTTGCACAGTCTGCATCGGGGGTCCTGCCTGGTGTGGTAGACCCTGGCCTCTATTGATCTTGTACTGAGTGCCTGTTCTTGTGCTGCCATGATTAGTGCCTCTGTGCTGTCCTTCAGTCCAGCCTTTTCCAGCCACTGGTAGGATTTTTTGATATCAGCCACTTCTTCTATTTGTCTGTGGTATACGCCGTGCAGCGGCTTGTCCCTCCATGATGGTTCTCCTTCTTCTTTCTTGTCCTCACTTTCGGTTTTCTCCTGCCTGAGGTACTCACCAAGCCATTTGTCTTTGGGGGCCATCTTTCTGATGTACTCCTGGATCTTAGTTGTTTCATCCTGGACAGTGGTCTTGACACTCACTAGCCCTCGGCCTCCCTCGCTACGCTTGGTGTACAGTCTCAGAGTGCTGGATTTGGGGTGGAACCCTCCATGCATTGTGAGGAGCTTTCTCGTCTTGATGTCAGTAGCCTCTATCTCCTCCTTTGGCCAGTTTATTATACCAGCGGGGTATCTGATGACTGGTAGGGCATATGTGTTGATGGCTT
Source organism: Cyprinodon tularosa (assembly GCF_016077235.1). Lineage (NCBI taxonomy): Eukaryota > Metazoa > Chordata > Actinopteri > Cyprinodontiformes > Cyprinodontidae > Cyprinodon > Cyprinodon tularosa. The sequence continues at coordinate 366,322 of NW_024039107.1, forward strand.
GGATCTTGTTTTTCCCATTCAGCTGACTTTTCAGGACCTGCCTTACTCTTTGTAGGTATTTAGCTATGGCAGTCTTTCTTGCCATCTCCTCGTGGTTTCCGTTAGCCTGTGGCACCCCAAGGTATTTGTAGCTGTCCTGAACATCTGTTATGTGGCCTTCTGGTAGTTCAACCCCCTCGGTTCTGATCATCTTCCCTCTCTTTGAGACCATGCGACCGCACTTGTCCAGTCCGAATGACATCCCAATGTCGTTGCTGTAGATCCTGGTAGTGTGGATCAGTGAGTCGATGTCTCCCTCACTCCTGGCATACAGCTTGATGTCATCCATGTAGAGGAGGTGACTGATGATTGTTCCGCTTCGGAATTGGTATCCGTAGCCAGTCTTTGTGATGATCTGGCTGAGGGGGTTCAGGCCTGTACAGAACAGCAGCGGGGATAGTGTATCGTCCTGGTATATGCCGCACTTGATGGTGACTTGTGCTATTGGCTTTGCATTGGCTTCCAGACTTGTTTTCCACAGCTTCATTGAGTTCTTGATGAAGGCTATTAGAGTCCTGTTGATCTTGTACATTTCCAGGCATTCCAGTATCCATGTATGTGGCATTGAGTCATAGGCTTTCTTATAGTCAATCCAGGCAGTGCACAGATTTGTCTGCCTGGTCTTACAGTCTCGGGTGACTGCTCTATCCACTAGTAGCTGGTGCTTGGCTCCTCTGGTGTTGCTTCCTATTCCCTTCTGGGCAGGGTGCATGTATTGAGCCATGTGCCTATTCATCTTAGCCGCTATGATGCCTGACAGGAGCTTCCATGTTGTACATAGGCAAGTTATTGGCCGGTAGTTGGATGGGGTTGTTCCCTTCTGGGGATCCTTCATGATCAGGATTGTCCGTCCTTGGGTTAACTATTCTGGGTGGGTCCCATCCATCAGCAGTTGGTTCATTTGTGCTGCGAGGCGTGCATGAAGTGCGGTTAGTTTTTTCAGCCAGTAGGTGTGGATCATGTCAGGGCCTGGTGCTGTCCAGCTCTTCATACCTGCGGCTCTTTCTTGAACATCTGCCGTTGTAATGGTTACTGGTTCTTGTTCTGGGAGATATATCTCTATATCTATATATATCTATATATCTATATATATATCTATATATATATCTATATATATATCTATATATATATCTATATATATATCTATATATATATATATATATATATATATATATTTATTAGGGATGGGACGATTTATGAAAACCGTCCGAACCGTTCGGTTCGCGTGTGTTGCGTTCGGTTCATGCGCTGCTCCTTTTTCTCATAGGCGAAGCGTTTACACTCCAGAGCAGAAGGTGGCGGTACTGCGACCAAAGCCAACCACCAGTAGTAAACAAGAAGAAGAAGAAAGCAAAGCAGCGTAGCCGGGTGTAGCAGGGGAAAAAAAATAAGTTGGTGTGGAGAATTGTGTGGGTATGGCGAGTGGGAAAGAACAGGAGTTTGAAGACGCGCCAGCAGCACTTTATAGGTCTGCTGTATGGGACCACTTTGCATTTAGAGTGACCTACGATGACGGCGGAAAGAAAGTTGGGGATAAAAGTGTAATAGTGTGCAAGCATTGTGCAACACGTTTTGTTTATGCTAACAGCAACATGACCAACATGTCATGCTAACCCCGAAATCCCACATACTCCGTCAGCGCTCCGCCCCGCTGCGCACCAGACCGGCTGCACAAAGCAAAGCCTACAGCCTCCACTGTGGCTCCCGTCCGCTCCCCTCTGAGTCCCTTGGAGATGGTAGAGAGCATGCGCGAGATGATTAAATTCAAAGCAGCAAAACATACGGAAATGATCCAGGGTTTCCGCGGATCATTTAAAATAATTACAATCCATTATTTTTGGGGGGATTTTTTCATTAACTTCATAAATTTTTATGGGATTTCAGTGTAACAATTAACATGTACCGAATCGAACCGAAAACCGTGACCAGAAACCGTGAATCGAACCGAACCGTGGATTTTGTGAAACGTTCCACCCCTATATATTTTATATATATATATATATATATATATATATATATATATATATATATATATATATATATATATATATATATATATACACTATATTGCCAAAAGTATTTGCTCACCTGCCTTGACTCACATATGAGCTTAAGTGACATCCCGTTCCTAATCCATAGGGTTCAATATGACGTCGGTCCACCCTTTGCAGCTAGAACAGCTTCAACTCTTCTGGGAAGGCTGTCCACAAGGTTTAGGAGTGTGTTTATGGGAATTTTTGACCATTCTTCCAGAAGCGCATTTGTGAGGTCGCACACTGATGTTGGACGAGAAGGCCTGGCTCTCAGTCTCCGCTCTAATTCATCCCAAAGGTGTTCTATCGGGTTGAGGTCAGGACTCTGTGCAGGCCAGTCAAGTTCATCCACACCAGACTCTGTCATCCATGTCTTTATGGACCTTGCTTTGTGCACTGGTGCACAGTCATGTTGGAAGAGGAAGGGGCCAGCTCCAAACTGTTCCCACAAAGTTGGGAGCATGGAATTGTCCAAAATGTCTTGGTATGCTGAAGCATTCAGAGTTCCTTTCACTGGAACTAAGGGGCCAAGCCCAGCTCCTGAAAAACAACCTCACACCATAATCCCCCCTCCACCAAACTTTACACTTGGCACAATGCAGTCAGACAAGTACCGTTCTCCTGGCAACCGCCAAACCCAGACCCGTCCATCAGATTGCCAGATGGAGAAGCGCGATTCGTCACTCCAGAGAACGCGTCTCCACTGCTCTAGAGTCCAGTGGCGGCGTGCTTTACACCACCGCATCCGACGCTTTGCATTGCACTTGGTGATGTATGGCTTGGATGCAGCTGCTCGACCATGGAAACCCATTCCATGAAGCTCTCTGCGCACTGTTCTTGAGCTAATCTGAAGGCCACATGAAGTTTGGAGGTCTGTAGTGATTGACTCTGCAGAAAGTTGGCGACCTCTTCGCACTATACGCGTCAGCATCCGCTGACCCCGCTCCGTCAGTTTACGTGGCCTACCTCTTCGTGGCTGAGTTGCTGTCGTTCCCAAACACTTCCATTTTCTTATAATACAGCTGACAGTTGACTGTGGAATATTTAGGAGCGAGGAAATTTCACGACTGGATTTGTTGCACAGGTGGCATCCTATCACAGTTCCACGCTGGAATTCACTGAGCTCCTGAGAGCGACCCATTCTTTCACAAATGTTTGTAAAAACAGTCTGCATGCCTAGGTGCTTGAATTTATACACCTGTGGCCATGGAAGTGATTGGAACACCTGATTCCAATAATTTGGATGGGTGAGCAAATACTTTTGGCAATATAGTGTATATATATATATATATATATATATATATATATATATATATATATATATATATATTTTTTTTTTTTTTTTATTTTTTTTTTTTATTTTTCCCCGAAGATTCCTCGAAGGAGAGCAGCTCGTACTCCTGCGGGTGTGAGCGGCTGAGATGATAAAAAAAAAAAATATTTGGTTGTGTTATCAGACTTGGTTTTCACTGGTTCCCGACACATTTTACAGATGACTGTGGTTTGTTTTTTGTCCGACTTGCCATGACCGAAATACTGCCAAACTGGCGAACTACAAAAACCTTTCTTTGGAACAATTTCCTCCGCCTCTCCTTGCTGCGACATCTTCATGTGCTCTGTGTTATGGTTTGAGAGGGCGGCGCTTTGTGACGGCGTGCCTGGGTCCGCGATTGCGATTGGTTGGGAGGAAGTAGTGACTAGTGACTAGCATAAACCTACATGCTAGGCTACAATGAGAAGGAAGGAAAAATGCCTTTCTTTATTGAACTTTTATCAAGCTTATTTTTTTCTATTGCGCCACACGTCTGTCGATCGATATATATCGTTATTGAATTACCGCCCAGCCCTACGATCAACTTCAATAACACAGTTCTGAGTTACTCTGTGAGATCATATAATAACTATAAACCCACATTTATCAACTACTACATTCAACTACATTTTTTAATCTATAAAATGAGTACAGAATAGTAAGAACTTTACCCTTAAAGCCAGATTAAAAATAGCATGAATTGTTCTGACTCACCGGATTAAGCTGATGTGTGACAAAGCCTCCAACAGGTATTCATGTTGAATCAAGCCTTGATCTCCACTGCGCCAATACAACCAGACCTCCACCTTAGGCTTTGCCCCCTTGATGAGCATCAGAGCTCTTTCAAAAAGGTGTTCTGTACCCCCAACTGGAAGATGTAGCTGGTTACCATCAAGGCGCAGCAGAACTTTAAAGTCCATCTGTGAAGAAGTAGCAGCAGATTTTATAGAAAAAGCAAACATCTGTGGTCAGGAAACTTTCCAGCAAAATGATTAATTAATATTTGCCTTGTTATTTAGGTCATCCATCGGTCCTTCATAGAGTAGGAAAATCATCCAGAGCTGCTTTCGAAGATGGTCATCTCTGAAATACAGAAAAATCTCAACTGTTTGAGCAGCATCTTTTGAATAGTTTAACAATATATGTGATTGTGAGCATTAGCAGATCCTAATAATATATGTCCCCATACATTTGAAAATGCTGAAGGCATCCAAACAGTCGTCTCACTCCTTGGTCTGCTACGGTTACATCCTGAAGGTTCAGGTTTATTTTTTTTTCCTTTGACTGAGTGACAATAAAGGCCACAGCTTGGCAGGAATACGGGTCCAGGTTCTCTCCACTGAGGTCCAGATGGAAGTCCAGTTTGTTTAGAAAGTATTTGCACTTTTTAACGCTCTGGGACTCGTACAGACATCGGTACTGGAACAGTCTGTCAACGTTGGGCTCGCTGCAAAACGTGTCGATCATCTCTTTGAGGAACCAATCAGATGTTTCCATCAGCTCCAAATCTGGAATCAGACAGCTCATCAAACGTGGATTTGTGTCATTCAACAAGCGACACATGAAGGGGATCAGATGTTTCATGTGTTTCATCTCATCAGTGAGGCTCTTCTGAAAAACCTTCCTGATCTTCTCTGGATCCTTTAAAGGCCACAAAGCAGCAAAGAACTCCTGCATGATGTAATGGAGGAAAGTGTGGACAGTTATGGTTTCAGTAGGAGCGACTTTTTCATCAAGTGAGTTCAGGAAGGAAAGGACACAGCTGTCCTCACAGGAAAGTTCTTTCAGGTTCACAGTTTTACTTTGAGTTGCATAAAAAGCAGCTTCAGCCAGAGACATGATTTCATCTCTCTTGGTTCTGATGAACTTATTGAGATCCTTCCACTTTATGTTGCCGTTAATCTTGAGTGTAAACCGAACAATATTGATGTATATTTCAGTGACAGTTCTGGGCTGCTGTGAGTCACCTGATGAAACGGTGGCGGCCACCATCAGAGCATACATTGGAACATAAGAAAGAGTGACCAGCTCCACGTTACTCAGAACCTCCTGATGATCGTCACCCAGTGCTTTAGACAGATATGTTTTTATTGCTCCTTCACTGAAGCCTTTCACCTCCACTCTGAGCCAGTCTTCTAGACAGAGATCTTCCTCATCATCTGGTCTGCAGGTGATGATGATTTTTGCATCAGACAGCAGATCTTTTTCTACCAGTTTTTTTATCACAGAAGAAATATCAGTGACTCCATCTAAAATGACTGTGACAAGATTCGAGAAGCTCCTCATATCCTCTAAGATCTCATCTTTGCCCTCATCTGGTTCAATGTACTGAAGAAGATCCTCTGATCTGATTAGTGGGACGTTGTTTTCCCTCATATCAAAGTAAAACATGTAATCCAGCCTCTTGTCATCTCTCTCTGACCACAGTCTTAGTATTTCATGGCACAGAGCCGTATTTCCAATTCCAGGTTTGCCAACCAAGAGGAACCTTTCACCAGTTTCCAGCAGGTCACTGGGGGATATCTTTGGTTTATCCCTGGGAATGTAAGTCCTTAACTTGTCAGGACGACTTAATTTGCTCTTCATGTTTTTAGATGTCGTTATTTTGGACGGGGGAGCTTCTGTATCTAGCACCAGTGGAATAAATGATAGCTCAGGCTTTTTATCTTCTTTAAAAAGCCTTTTACCTCCTTCCCAAAAATGTTTAGATTTTTCTTTTGCTTTTGACTTCAACTTTTCTTGATATCTGTAGCAGGAACTGGATCCTAAGATCAAAATAACAACAAAATGAAATTTACTTCCTTGTACCTCAATTACAAATTGAAAAAAAAATATATGACATAATGCAGCAATAATATTAAACACATGCACTAAACTAAAAAAAAAGAAAAAGTAATTGTCAGTAAAATAGATGTTAGTTATATACCTTGCAAGAAGTTTGTATCCATTTCTGCATCTTCTTTGAAAGGAAAGCAGCTGATCCAGTGATCCAGGTCAAACTTTTTAGCCTCAGCTCCATCATGGTTCTTCAAGAGAGAAGCTGGTTTCTTTTTGGTCCTCTTGCTTATCATGTAAATAATCCACAGTAAGTGGTAGCAGGCTCGTTCACCCTTTCTAATGACTGAGTCCAGTATATTTCTGTCTTTCTCAAAGGGTTTTTTCTCTGCCTCTATCTCGCTGACCTCTTCATCATGGAGAAATTTTTGTTGAAGCAAGTTCTCTAGAATTACTGAGTGATTCCTTAATTTCCCAACAAGGCAATCTCTGGCTTCCGTCAAATAATCCGAGGCAGACTGTGATTCTGATGCAGAAGCCATGACTCCAAACTTCTGTTTGTCCTGTAAACAATGATAAACACTGATAAAGACTCTTAAGGTGCGTTCAGACCGCGATGATTTCCGCGAGCCCCGCAGGTAGTTCAATTCTCTGCATTTCAGATGCAGTGTTTACACCCTGGACCGCATCAAATGGGAGGAGCTTCAGCTGTGTGAAGCTGACACCCCACTGACATGAAAAGAACTCAGCAAATAGAATGGTTACTGCTTCTTTTTTTCTACAGCACTAGTGGCTCGTTTTTTCGACAGTAGACTTATAGGAAAGGGGGTATGAGATAGGAGGAGAGACATGCGGGAAAAAATCACAGGCCGGATTCAAACCCGGGTCGCCCGCGCTGACCACTGCTCCACCTGCATACCCAGTTACTGCTTCTTGGGTGCAGGTTTTTGCATTTAAAATGGTAATTTGTAAAAAAGAAAAATAAATTAATACACAAATAAATATAATAATAAAAAATATAATATGTGCTGCTGTTTCTTTCAGAGATATTAAAGATTGTTTTTTTTTTAGGTCAACTACCCCCTTGTTAAGCTCCGAAATGAATAAAAATTACCCAGCCTACTTTTTCAGTGCTGCTTAATTTCTGCAGGTAAATTTTTCGTTTGTGCTGATTTGGTTTTTAAGATAGCATTATTTTAAATTATGGCTGATGACGTCGCCATCTCAGCAGACATTAATACTGCGCTCGTTTCCTGATATAGAGTTATTGCATAACATCGCATCTCATTCCTGTGCTGGCATTGAATATAAAAGTAGGCATATTTACCTTATTAAGTGGCTGGAAAGGCTGTTTAATAAGTTATAAATCATCAGTATCCCAAACCCTCTGCTTAGGACCTACTGCTACCCATGGCAACCGAATGTAATTTTAAGTCAAGGACTCATTGTAGTTATTTCACAATAAAAGGGCAGGAAAAACTTAACATCACGGACTGCTGTTGAACACCCTCACCGCATGGAGTTTACCCCTGGCCTCTTCATCGCTCTTCACTGCACGGTTTAAATAGGAGCCCTATGTGAATCCACCACTGTCCCAGCTGCTAATGCCTCTGGTCTGAACACACCATCACTTCTCCTTTTTATCAAATTAAATATGAACCTAAACATTAACGGTGGAAGCTGAAATGTAAGACATGAGAAGTGATGGATTCATGTTACTTTTTTGTCTGCGTGTGTAGGGGTTTAAGCCTTTGACTTTAATCAAGAGGATTCAGGATAAAATCCACATTATGTCAAGAAGGGCATCTGGTGCAAAAACTTTGTTGCGTTCACTTTTTTTGTTACACATCCTGTCAATACTTATACAGACGTGGTAGGAATAGCAGGTTTGAAAGTAAAATGGAGAAAAAAAGTTTATCACTTTGGTTCATCCATTAGGTGGTACTTCCTTATCATAGGCGGATCTACTGGGGTGGCATAGGGTGGCAACTGCCACCCTAAATGACAGCCTTGCCACCCCAGCTGCCACCCCAGTTGGCGGTAGGGGTGGCGAGGCTTATAAATTATGGATCATTTGAGAATTACGACCGCTAATTTCCAATGTCGGACTGCAGTGAATGCAGTACGAGATGACGCGGGAGCGACTGAGACTGATTGTTTTGAAAACCGAATGGGGCAAAGCGAGGGAGCCAGGGGTCATGGGGAGAGGAGACACGGGATGAAACAGGTAGAAACTGATTAAAGGAGAAGTTCGGTTTTTTACACTTTAAGCCCATTTTCTGTAGTGTCCATGATGAAATCGAATGATCGACACCAAAAGTTTGACAATTGGTCCTGTCTCTGCTTTTTGGCTCATTTAGAATCAACCCCTGGCTGCTTTAGAATGGCTTGCATAGAGCATGTCCGATAATGTCCTTAAAACAACCTTAAACGTTCTTTTTTTTAAATATGCTACTCACCGGGTCGTCAGCGCTGTTCAATGACGTTCCAAAAAAAGTTTCGTGAAGAAAAAACGTTCCTGTAGTGTTTTATTTAGCATTTTGTAAATCCCATTGAGTTCTGTAGGAATAGTCAATATTCCCCTGCCACCGGAAAAGGAAATGGGGCCTGTTTACACAGTTGTAGTCTTTTCGCTTCACTCTGTGTACTCCGACGTCGAGGTGCTAACGTCTCTGTTAAACACTTTAAAAAACTCTGAAAATGGAATACGAAAGGTGGATTCTTGATTCTCGACGTCGGAGTACACAGAGTGAAGCGAAAAGACTACAACTGTGTAAACAGGCCCCATTTCCGTTTCCGGTGGCAGCGGAATATGGGCTTACGTTTAAGGTTGTTTTAAGGACATTATCGGACATGCTCTATGCAAGCCATTCTAAAGCAGCCAGGGGGGGATTCTAAATGAGCCAAAAAGCAGAGACAGGAGCAATCGTCAAACTTTTGGTGTCGATCATTCGATTGCATCCTGGACACTACAGAAAATGGGCTTAAAGTGTAAAAAACCGAACTTCTCCTTTAACTATCTATCGAGAAATGAAATCATAATGAAAGCACAATGTTGCTAGCATAGCTGCAATGCTGAATTTGAGATGATAAAAATCAGGTTGCAGAACGTTATTTCTCTATCTATGATGTTAGTTAGGCCTGGCGTCTCAGGCTCATAAAGACATATTTGCGGTCAACTATGACAGAAAAGAGACGATCAAGTTTGGTTTAACTCAAATCAAAACGCACAAAGGCATTGGATCTAAATAAAGTTGTGAAGCGTTTTGCTGAGCAACATGGAAATCACTGCATTCAGCTGTTATAGTCATGTTAACTTTATGTTATGCTCTCTGGTGAGCCTTTACAGAGCTGTTACATTTTGTTTTGGCACCTGAGAAAATCTGATATTTCCTTTAATAAAACCAAAAGTGTTAAAAGTTAAAAATGTGATACTGGTGTGAATCCTGCTTAATATGAAGCAGTGTTGTTGTTTCTTTTTTGTATATATAGTATGAAGCTATACAGAAATGACCCGTATGAACCTACTCACAAGCAAAATGTATTTTTATGTTGCTTCTTTTCAGATTTGTGGAGATTTAACATATGTTATGTGCCCCCAGGCACATTATAACACATACATTTGTAACATACAGTACCTGCCTTTTTGTTGATTTGTTGATACAGCAGTATGGAGGACCAACTCTGCCATATTTAAAAATAAATACAGAAATAAATAAATGCTTAATAAATAAATAAGCATACAATTAATTGCCACCAAAAATACAAACAACAAATAAATGTAAGTAGAAATTAAATTATACAGTCAGTCATAAAGGTATATAACTGTTTTTATTTTTTTGCCTTTTTAATATTTACCTTATTTATTGTTTTGTCATTTATTATCTTCAACTTCATTTTTTTATTACTTATATTTTTAAGTATTTATTTATGTGCATGTTATAATATTTTTGTCTGTTTTATTCTTCCTTTGTATTTTTTTACCCTAGTTATTTCTTCGCCGCTATTTCTTTCTGCCTGCCCTGTTTACATTTCTGCCTGCCATTATAATATAATTTCTAATTACATTTATTTGTTGGTTGTATTTTTGTTGGCATTTAATTGTATGCTTATTTATTTATTGAGCATTTATTTATTTCTGTATTTATTTTTAAATATGGCGGAGTTGGTGCTCCATATACAGCTCTATCTACAGCATATTTACATGCATGAAATGTCCCTTTCATGTTGCCTTAACTGCTGTATGTCAAGTTACTGAGGAACAAATGGGGTGAATGTGTGTTCAGAGTAAACAATACATGGATGTCTGGTACCTTGTTTGGTGCCCTGACCCATTTATTTCTACTGTGTAGTTCTGCTCACTTTAGTACAGCTCAGTCCATAGATCTCTGATGGGTAACTTTTTCTTTCTATCGTTTCTTCTTGGTCAAATGCTGCAAAGCTGCCTCTCTGACAGTCAATCTCACACATCTGCGACTCAGCACCTGTGTCTTACCTTAATACCTTTCCTGTCATAATGCCCCTCTAGAAGTAGTGTTATCATTCTTCTATCTCCTATTAAGTGAGATCACATTGTACGATGTATTTCTAATATCAACTCTTTCACATGAAACACTAGTACTGTACATACTATTCTCACCAAACTGTGATAACTGTGATTAAATTCAGTGTAAACAAATGCCATATGTTGCCACCCCTCAAAAATTCCTGCCCCCCTCTTGCCACCCCATAAATATTTTTCTAGATCCGCCCCTGTTCCTTATAGATCTACCGACACAGACAGCACCAACGGGGCCTGTGCTGGAGGTAAGGGAGGGTAACAAACTGTCCCTTTAGGGCTAAATAAAAACAGCTTTTTAAAGCCATGTGATAACCTCTTCAGCGCATTCTTTATTGAACATCTTTTCCTCTATATTCCATTTTAACAGAAAAAGACTTCACCTCCTGTATCTATCTTCGGAACATCTCCAAATGACACAAGACTCAGATGGGTGAGTAAAAAAACTGGCATTACCCTTTAATGTCAAATTCATAACCTTAATCCTTCTAGTAGTGATGGCTCCAGCAACACACGTGCATCGGCGCCTAAGTCAAGCCCATAGAGAAAAACCCTGTGTCGGTGTACGTATCGTTTCAAGAAAGTCACGTGTCCTATAAAGGAGCCATTTCAAACGGGCTGATGCATTAAACTGTGTTTATAAGGGCTTCTGTCAAGGGGATGCATCAGCCAAAATAATCTATATAAATAATAAATATTCATGCTATATGTTCACATTACTTATTGACTGCATCTAAAAATGTCAACTGGTGCAAATGGTTGCTCGACTTCTTGACCAGCCGGGCCCCAACATGCCCGGCTGGACAACCACTCTCTAACTCCGGGGCTGCATGTGCGGAGTCTGGGACTCCAAAGTGTAAACATAAAAATAAAATAAAAAAAAAATCTGCAGTAATAACACTTTAAAACAATTGTTAAAAGCATGGGGCAAGGAAGTAGTAAGAAGGAAGTGCCAGGTGATGTTAGATGGATGGTGACGTGTTGTGGTGGTGATCCAGAGTTTGCCAGAAAGAGGATTAAGAAGGAAGATTGGAATGGACAGTTAAGAGTTGAGCCACTGACGAATATTCAGCAGAAGGTGGAGATGAAGTTGGTGTGTAAATCAGGAAATAAGCAAGCTATATACTGAAAAGAATTAGAGGAGTTAAAAAAAAAGTGGATTGTGCAAGCTAGAAATAGAAAAGGCTATGAAGTGTAGTTTGGGCCATAATTAGGCTCAAGTGAGGGGCCGGTGGTCACAGGAGAAAAACAAGGGGCCACGTAGAGAGCACAATAGGTGCTACAATTGTGATAAGGAGGGCCACTTTGCTCGAGAATGTCCAGAACCCTCACAGAGTAACCCTCCCCGTTGCCAATATTATGACCAGCACTGACGCCAGGAGTCATGTGCGCCAGCAAAAAGTGTAGAGCAGTTAATTGTGGACCCAGTGGAGGTCCTGGACCTACAGCAAATTTTCTTTTCTTTTTTAAACACATCAGAAAAATCATACTGGCATTTAAACATTGAAGGGGTAAAAGTGAAATTTTTGTGTGACACCGGAGCTGATATATCTGTCCTGAGGGATGAACTACCTCAGGCTAAACTGGGACTAAAATGGATCACCAGTAGTCTGCTGAGGGGAGAATGGAGGTTCAGCACATTTCTTAAAAACAACTGGTCACTGATGAAGGGGGATTTACAGTGGAAGCCGATTTTGTGCTGATCCCATATTGTCCAGTTAATTTATTAGGCAGAGATTTGTTAAGGGAATTGCAATTAGCGCTGGTGCCCAAAGACAAAGGGATGGGAGTGAAAAGATGTACAGATTTTATGCTACAAGGGGAAGTTACACCAGAACTAGAAACAGCTGACACACATGTTGTACATTCAGGTTCATTCCCAAAACACATTTTACTCCCTGGATCTAACCACCCAGGGGAAAAGATGAACCACAGGAGGGTTATAAAAATTTGTATGTGGATGGGTCAGTTTCCAGATCATAAGAAGGAAAGAACTTAGTTGGTTTTGCAATTGTATATGATCAATAAACCCTTTACACTGCTGCCTTAAAATCATCATATTCTGCGCAAGCTGCAGAAATTCTTGCACTAACAATAGCATGTGAAATGTCAACAGGCCAAGATGTAAATCTTTTCACGGATAGTCAGTATGTTTTTTCTACAGTCCATAATTTTGCTGCACAATGGGAGCGTAGGGGCATGGTGACCAGTACAGGGAGAAAGGTTGACCATGCAGACTTGTTAACAAGCCTGTTAAAAGCTGTGTTGTTACCCCGGGCTAAAGCCATATGCAAATGTGCAGCACATACCAAAAGCCAAGATGTGGTAAGCAGAGGAAACAATAGAGCAGATGCTGCAGCAAAGGCAGCAGCTAGAGCACAAATCTTTCTGTCAAACGAAAGCACAATAATTCCTACAGAAATTCTTATAGATATGCAGAAAAACGCTCAAGCACCTGAAAAAGAACAATGGAAAAGAGAAGGAGCAGTTACAAAGTCTGATGGCCTAATTATGATAGAGGACAAACCAGTTTTACCATGAAGCCTGTTTAGAACAGCAACGGTGATGAGTCATGACCAGGGCCATGTCTCAACAGGAGGGATGATGAGTATAGTTTAAATAACTACTTTAAAATTTTTGCAGAGTATGTCTCACATTTTGTGAATAAAAAATTGTTCGGAAAACATGTAACCTGCCCAGTACTCCTTTTGTTTCCCCACAGGAAGGCCTGAAGCCTGGAGACCGAGTGCTGATTAAAACCATCAAGAGGAAAAATTGGGCGGCTCCAAGGTGGGAAGGACCCTACATTGTGCAACTAGCAACCCCAACCGCTGTGAAGATCCAGGAGAGAGACACTTGGATCCACTAGAGTCATTGTAAGCTGATTAAAGACTTTCCCCAGCGAGAAGCCCAGTTACCTTCACAGGGACCCCACGACTAAGGTAGGGATCTGTGTTGAAGCCCAGCTACAAATGGGGTTAAGCAATTTAGAGCTTTTCATCTCAACCCTGGTGAAGAAACCAACCTAACCCAGTCCTTTAGAGTCCTGGTTATTGGGCGCTTTCTTGGAGGAACTGGTGAAGATGGGAAAACTAAAGTGGCTTTGCTGCCTGGTGGTGACCATTGGACTGGTGTTCTTAGGGACTCAAACTGACCACCTGAAACAAAAGAAAACCAGAATGGTTTTTGATGGATCCACAGCAAGTCATCCCTATGGCACCAATATGTGGTGGCAGCATTCCAAGCGTGTTGCTGAAGGTTTGAGCAAAACAGACTTATGTTTGTTCCTCATATTTTTCCTTTTTATTTGTTGCTTAGCACCATGCCTCCAGTTAATGATTTAGAGAATGATAGGATCCACTCTAATCCAGTATTCAGCTGTTATTTATGCACAACTCTGCCAAGATGCTGGTGAGGATACTGATGATGTTGCAACTGTGTAATCTGTTACAGGGATAATGATCGCGTCTAAGGGAAGGGTCGGGTAGGAATTTCCCTCTATTGGAGAGGGTTTGCCTACTCAAGGGACAGGTTTTTGAAGCTTTTTACATTCTTGATCAATTTTACATTTTTGCTTAAGTTTAACATTTTAATCCTTTTCATATTTTTGTGTTTTGCATATTGATCTTTGATTACTGAATTCCCTATCTGCAAAGCATTTATGATATGTGTAGTAAAAATCTTTTTAGAAGTGCTACATGCTGATGTTTATATGCACAACAGGAGGGAAATGTAAGGTTTATTCAATGATGATTATAAAGGTAATGTCTGTGCATATAAAACATTGAGGAAATGAGATGTTTCACTTGGTTACTGCGAACTGTCATGCAGCGGTGGTGGAAAATTACTGATGTTTGTGCTGATTCAATCAGAGGAGCATTATGTCCTATGACCTGATCAATTGCCTTGTCAGAAGAACACTCTGTTTTAAAACCCACCCCATGTGTTATGATCTGCTAATAAAAAGGCTCTGCAGAGGACGTCCGTCAGAGAGTTAGAGAGTTGGGTGTAGCTCTTTCCTCCTGCAGGAACTACTAAAAAATCACTTTCCTGTGTGGACTCAGTTCCTCTTTTACGAACCTACATTTTTGAACCTAATACGTTCTTTTAGAAATACTTGAATATTTTGTTGGAATTAAAGTATCAGCACTAGAGGGGTTTAAATCAAATCTATGTGACCGATTTCAGTTTGTTCACATCAATGATTAAAGGAATAGTACACCCAAAACATGATTAGCCTTCATTTTCTACTCACCCCCATGCTGAACAACACTCTGGAGAACTTTTTTGATATCTCAAATGCATCTGGAGATCTGGGAGGCTTCTTGCTGTCTGCTGACATTCAAATAATGGAGGTCTATGGCGCCCGAGGCAGAAAGGTCCATAAAAGTCCACAAAAAACGTGTCACTATTCCTCCATACTGCTCGTCCAATGTATTCCAAGTGTCCTGAGTGGGAAGCGTCCACAATTTACTCGAAACAAAGTCATTTAGAATGTTTTTAGAGCATAAACAGTAGTGTATAGGATTTCCTAAAAGCGCGCGCTTGCACGTTCACGACGCTACGGAAACCGCGGCAGACCAAACCAGATGAAAGTGCGCATTCAGCGTCTGCTCTGCCGATAATGCAAGTGTAGAAGAAGAAATGTGCTGTTTACCTGTGCAAAGAAAGAAACAACGAAAGAAAAATGTCTGAGGACTTCAGTGTTGAGGAAGAGCATGAGTTCTTTGCCGAGCTGAATGCGCACTTTCATCTGGTTTGGTCTGCCGCGGGTTTCCGTAGACTCGTGAACGCGCTTTTAGGAAATCCTATACACTACTGTTTATGCTGTAAAAACATTCTAAATGACTTCGTTTCGAGTAAATTATGGACGCTACCCACTACCCCTGGGATCAGGCAACTGGGCCCATGAAATACTTTCCTCCACATACCACGTCACTGCTACCCGATCTGTACCGGAGGCACAATCCATAGCATCAGCTCAATTGCGCATGCTCAACCAGATATAAATCAAAGTTCCCCTCGATTCTGTTTTTGTAAAAAAAAAGACCTAAATTACTTTTTTCCCTCTTCAAAAATAGTAAGCATAATACACTATACTGTGTTTAGGTTTAATAATTATGTCCTAAGAAAATAAATGCATTAAAATCCTGTTTCATTACTCGTCTCTGCTCAATCTGTACCTGAAATTGGATCCTGGGCTATTTCCAGTAGCTAACTTTTTCAGCTTTGCATTGAAACATAAATATAGTGTTTTTGAGTTTCATGCTTTAGTTTCACATTAACCTTATGGTTTATAGTGTGTAACCTAAAGAAAGAACGAACTAAAATGCAAATAAAATTGTATAATCATATTTTGCTGGACTACTCTGAGCATGTCATATGATCACCTGGGATAAGCAGTTGTTGAATATGCGAATTGTTGCAATTACAGAATTGTTACAATTGTTATATTTTTTATACATACATTGTTTAGATTTACTTATATCTTTCTATCCCTTTTATATCTTTATATTGGCTTTTATTTTTTCATGCTCCCGATGGTTGTCACCTTTATTCCACTCTATATTCTCATGAGTATTCTTTGTGTTCACTAAAATAATAAAATAATAAATAAAAGAAACAGCAGTCAGAAATTTAGTATTCATTCTTTTCCTGCTTTGTGTGTCAACTGTCATGGTTACTAAGCGACAGAGGTTAGCGCATGGCTGCCCCTATGGCAGGCCATTTGGTCTTTTAATAGAAGCACTGTTCTCTCAATTGTCCCATTTGTTAATCTCTAAAAAAAAAAGATTCTTCCAAGTCAAAACTACATTTCAACTAGCCAGAAATTACATTTTTACTAGCAATAATTACATTTCAGGCTGCAAAAAATATAATTGTACTAGTAAGAATAAACTTTTAAATACCTAGAAATCTTTACAAATTTTAAGTGGCTCTTTTGGCATTTATTAACTTGACTGAATATATGTTTCTTGATGTCTCAAATGCACTTATACCTAGTCAAAATGAACATTTCAGATATCTAAAATAAACATTCTTCCTATCTAAAAAGGAACTCTGATGAGGATGAATTCTAATAATTGAGTTACTGCTAGTCAAAATGCTAGTAGAAATATAATTACAGATATCAACTATTGATATATGACTAGTTAAATTGGAATTTCAGATATCTAATTTTTAATAATGCCTATCCAAAATACAGTTTTAGATACTTCAAAACATATTTTGACTAGGGGTGTGCAAAATAATCGTCATGATGATGCATCGTGATTCTAATTTTCGTGATCTACTGCATCGATTCTTGACACCAAGTATCGATTATTAATTAAAAAAATTAATAAATAAAATTGCATGAATGGTTGGCGAACATCAGCCAAAAACAAGTGTAATACAACTTCCAGTCCAGTAGATGTCGCTGCGGATGTGTTGACGCACGCTGCCTTGTGTCACAAGCATTTCCGGCCACGGGATACTGCGCAGAGTCATTCAAAAACAAAACATGGAGGAGAAAATATTGCAATGCATGGCAATAATTCAAGTATCGTGATGAATCGTGATTCAAATCGAATCGTGACGTCTTTGGCAATACCCACCCCTAATTTTGACTAACATTCAAAAAAGAAATAAGGAGCCAATTTAACATAAAATAAGCAGGCTGACTAGTCACATTTCTATTATAGATTGCACTTAAGTATTCCACCTAGTCACAACTATAATACTACTAGTCAGAATTGTATTTTAGATATTACTAATTACATTGCTAGCAGTAGAAATAAAATTTTAAGTACACTGGAATCAAATTTTTACTGGTAAGAACTACATTTCAGATATCTACAAATCTTTACTTAATAAAAGTGGCCATTTTAACATATACTTATTTGTATTTCCGATATCTTTAATAGTATTCCTCCTTTCTAAATGAATATGTAATTTTTACCAGGAAAAATGACTCACTTTTCCCCATTAACGTGTATTAAGCCGTTACTTTTAGATGTCCAAAATGACACTACTCTTATCTAAAATAAACATTCTGGATGTCCAAAAATTAATTTCACATCTCCGTAATCCAATCGATATTGGTCATAACTTTTATTTCATATATTAACAAAAAGTTAAAATGTAATTTTTAATGGTAGAAACGTAATTAGTGATATCTAAAAGACTTGTGAATAGGTAGAATGCTTTTGTGCCATCTATGATAGAAATTTGACTGGTCAGCCTGCCTATTTTATGTTTAAACAGAGCCTCGTTATTCTTTTGCAAGTCTCTTAAACTGTATTTTGGATAGGCATAATTAAAATAGGGATCTTTAGAATTAAAATTTAAATAGTCATAAAATAAGTAATATGGACATTTTCATTTTTGTCTAGGAAAAAATGAATTTTTGAAATCTGGATTACTCAGTCAAGCTAATAAATGTGAAAACGGCCTGCCATACTGCCACAAACGGCTAATCTGTCACACCGGCTGGAAGCTAACTGCAGCTTCGTCATGAGAAAGTTAAACAAAAAAATTAATTATCAGTGTACAACATGAACCCTTCTTCGCAAGGACTTATTTTTCTTTTCTCTCCCTCTCTTTTTTTCCCTTTACAAATATCAAACCTACGACATCGAATTCAGCCTAGCTACACTACAGCAGTCATAGGAGACTACAGAAAGTAAAACTTATGACTTTAGAGAACTCAAACTAAGGCTTCTCACCAGCAAACTTGCTAAAGTTTTACATGAAGATAAACCGACAGAGTCCAAAAAACGAGTAGAAAAACGTTTAGTAAACTAAAACTGGTAATTCAATGCTCACCAACACAGGATAAGTACAAACTCATGTCTTCCTCTTCATCAGCAATCAGAGTTTTTGCTCAACTGCTGCTAACGTCAAACAGGCGGCGATTATGGCAGGCCGATTTGACATTTATTAGAAGCAACGTCCTCTATTTTGTTCCATATGTAGATCTCTAAAACATAGTTCCTGGTCAAAACTACAATCCTACTAGTCAGAACTGTACACAGATATCCTAAATGACATTTATAGCAGCAAAAAATACATTTCAGGACGCAAAAAATATAATTGTATATTATATAATAAGAATAAACGTTCAGATACCTAGAAATCTTTACAAATTTAAAGTGGCTGTTTTGACATTTATTAGCTTGACTGAATATATATTTCATATCTCAAATGCATTTCTACCTAGTCAGAATGAGCATTTCAGATATCTAAAGTAACATTCTTCCTATCTAAAATAAACCTTTCAGGTATCTTAAATGTAATTCTCACTAGTACAAATGACGTCACCTTTCCGTTTCATGTGTATTGAGCTTTTAATTCCAGATATCTAAAATAACATTGTTCTTATATAAAATAATCATTCTTCCTATCTACTGAATTATGTTGAGGATAAACTCTAATTTTGGATCTCAATAATGGACTTACTATTAGTCAAAATTACAATTTCAGATATCAGAAATGAATATAATATTGTAGATATAAAGAAATCCAGTTTTTGACATCAAAAATGTCTATATTAATTACAAATTTTGACTAATAATATATGACTATTTAAACTAGAATTTGAGATATCTACATTTTAATAATGCCTATCCAAAATATTAAATACTTAAAAACATATTTTGACCAACTTTTAAAAGAATAAAGCAGCTCCATTTTAACACAAAATAGGGAAGCTGACTAGTCACTTTTCTATTATAGATAGTACCAAAGCATTCTACCTAGTCACAATTAGAATGTTCCAATCACTAATTGCATTTCTACCAGTAGAAATGATATTGTAAGTTATCTAGAATCAAATTTGTACTAGTAAGTGCTACATATCTACAAATCTTTACTTACTTTAAGTAGCCATTTTATAATAAATTTGCTTGACCCAATATGTAATTCATATATCTTTAATGGTATTACTCCTATATAAAATGAACATGTCAGATATCTGAAATTTAATTCTTACTAGGACAAATGACGTCACTTTTTCCCATTCATGCGTATGTTCACAGTTTTTATTTCATATATCAAGAATGACTTAAAATGTAATTTTTAATGGTAGAAATGTAATTAGTGATATCTAAAAGACTTGTGAATCGGTAGAATGCTTTCGTGCTATCTATAATAGAAATATGACCAGTCAGCCTGCCTATTTTGTGTTTAAACAGAGCCTCGTTATTCTTTTGCAAGTCTCTTAAACAGTATTTTGGATAGCCATAATTAAAATAGGGATCTTTAAAATTCTTATTTATCCAGTCACGAAAATAAATAATTGATATTTGGAATTCAACATATTAATGGAAATATTCATTTTCATTGCTAAGCTGTTTGTAAAGAAATGTTGTTTTGTACTGGCAGAAATATATCTTTGATGTAAATAATTGGATTTCTGGATATCTGTAATGTTATATTTATTTTTGATATCTGAAGTTGTCATTGTGACCAGTAGAAACTGTACTATATAGTTCTGATATTAGAGTTCACCCTTGTCAGAATTCAGTTTTAGATAGGAAGAATGTTTATTTTAGATATGTGGAAGTAAAATCCCAACACACATGAATGGGAAACGTGACGTCATTTGTACTAGTAAGAATTACATTTAAGATATTTGAAAGGTTCATTTTGACTTGGAAGAAATCATTTTGAGACTTCTGGGCATCGGCGTCGCCAGACCCCATTTACTGGGGCACGTGCCCCAGTATAAATGAGCTGTGCCCCAGTATAAATCTCATGAATATTTGCAACAGTATTACATTTTTTTAATGCATCAATTTAGATATTTCCAACGGAAGGAGACGTATATTTCTACTCAAATGCGCAGCAAGTGTGTTGGTAACTCCAAATTGAGGATGTATTAGCGCCCCCACGTCACCGCATGTCACTGCATGAACTGCAGGTAAACTAACACGCCGCTCTCAACTGAGTTGGATGGGACACTGTGCAGCCACGACGCATTTTTAGTTCTGGTAATGTTTCTTACCTGTCAATTTTATTATTTTCCCAGTGAAACCACATGATTTATAGGCTACTAACTGAAAATTACTGTATTGGTTTGTAGATGGATATCAGGAAATTCCTCACACGAAGCAGAGACAGGGAAGCAGTAAAACAAGATGAGAGAGAGGGAGGTAAGGTCCCGTAATGAATTAGTGATTTAATGTAACCAGTTACATTAGGAACGTTATAAGTAATATGATAGATATTTACATAATTATAAATTTGCGTTTTTTTTTATGTTTGCTGTAGAGAATGAGAATGCAGGTGCTGGAGTAGGAAAGGGAGGAGGAGGCGAGACTGACTGGCAAGAGACAGGTGAAAGACAGGAGAGACAGGACCATGAAGGTGATGAGGATGCAACAACCAGCTTCCACAAACAAGAAGGGGACATTAGGGACTTAGGGGGAAAGCATGATGGTCCTAAACAAGTGAAGTTGTCCCACTATCCCCTGGGGCAAATTTGGAGTAAAAAAACGTTCATTTAATTCAAAATGGTTTGAGCTTTTCCTGGTTAAAAAAGAAAGCCTTGTTATCAAGGATATGCAGTGTGTTTTCAACTTGCTTGATAACATCATATTCCCAACACTAAAGCAGGTCATCCAGATCTCCCTCACAATCCCAGTCTACAGATGGAGTTGTGAAAGGTCATTCAGTGTGTTGAGAAGGCTCCACACTTGGCCGAGGTGCACAATGGGACAAGATAGGCTCCATCATCTTGCTATTTTATCAGTTGAAAAGGAAGAACTTTCTAAGCTGAGTCACAAGTGATTGACCACTTTGCAAAAATGAAAAATAGGAGGTACACTTTAATGCTCAAAAAATAAAAGGAAAACTTAGTTCGGGTTGAGTTAAACTTTCCCCTGAACTAAAACTCGGAAACCTAGGAATTAATGATTACTTCAGAATGTGTATAAGGAAACTTTTTATTTTTAAAGTTGTTGATGTCTTATTTTTTATAGCTGCAATGTTGAAAATGTTCATGTTTGTTAAAACAAATATGCTCTTATACTCATTAATATCTCAACTGGTAATTTTGGTAGGAATGTATCAGGGTTGGGCAGTGTGCTTGTCTGTATTTATGTATGGAAGGAGGGGCATATGCACTAGGGGGCCAGTGCCCCAGTAAAGCTTTGTGCCTAGCAACGCCCCTGCTTCTGGGTTACACTCAGTCAAGCTAATAAATGTCAAAACGGCCTGCCATAGACCTGAGCTCTCACCTAACGCCGCCTCGATTAGTTTTAAGCGTCATCTGGTTTATGACGTTCCCACACATCATTAGAACAGCAAGCATCTCACCATAGATATTTCTCTGATTTAGAGGAATCACTGACATAAATCATGAATCCTTTATTCTTCAGTTGCCATTTCGCCAGTAACAGCACAGCATTTCTTTGCGCAGCCTGATGTAGAGCTTAATAAATATGTGGCTGAGGTTTTCCACTCTCTAAAGTTTATGTCATCACAGAATAGTATGATTATTCTTGTCTGGTTGAATATAAACCTGCCTTGTGGTATCAGTAAACACAGATATGATGACAACATTAAACCACGACCATATATTTTGTTTTACACGGCAAACCTGATCTAAAAAATAAGTTAAATCCTAAAATAAATGCAATTGCCCTTAATTTGAGCAGATAAATAAAAAGCAACCTACCAGTGGAATTATAATTTCTGCCCATCAGATATACACTTGAAATAAGTTTTTTTTTTTCTTATTTTAGAGGTAATTCATCTTGGTGAATTCTGATACTTACCTGCATACAATTATTTCAGGAAAACAATTACTTAGATTTAGGAAAATAGAAATACCGAAAAATCTAACATTTTATTAGTTATTGGTTTCTACACATATTAATACTTGCAAAATATACACACACACACATATATATATACATATATATATATTGTTGTTTTAAAATAAAGAAATAGGTAATTCAAGCACTTTAAGAAGCAAAGCAACACATTTTTTAAAAATACAATATTTTATTTGTTTCATTTCAACAAAATTCAACAACAAATAATTCAATCTAATCCTCTCTCTGAATAGGAAGTTACAAAAATATCTTTCTGGTGTTCTCTGAATAACTTAACAGAATATTTGGGCTAATAAATATCAAGGGATAATCAAAATACGTCTAAAACAAAAAAAATGCTTTTAATAATATTTACAAAGCAGGTAGAAACAATCTAGAACATTTTAACGTCTTCTTCAGACATGAAAACAGGTCAGGGGTGAAAATGTGGGAAGTATTAAACCCTTTGAGGAACAGGACACTATGATGTAAAGTATTTATACATTATCAGGAATAAATTCTTGCCAGTTATATTTTTTTCTCACTCCCCTTCAAAAGTCACAGATATTCTTTATCTTAATATTATTTCTCATAATTCCAGCATTTCCTATTTTCATAATCATTTCTCTAATATTAAACATTAAATGCACGGTTACCACTCATTCACTCCCTTTAGTAGCAGATAAAGCATTAATTGGCAACATTAATATGAAACACACTAAGCATAGTAATCTTTTTAGCTGAACAGTAACTGCTGGTGCAACACCTTCAGAACTTCATCTGTTTAAAGAAAGAAATGTAAATAAATAGAATATATTTCAACTCAAGATGAACAACAACTAAACTTAAATGATCATAGCAGTTTTTCTTCTGTGAATTTCTGAATCACCTAATATGGTCAAATAATACAAGTTACACAGACTCTTCAGGGCTAACCAAGGCCATGAAGATTCAGAACCTGATCTTAAAAAATGTAAACTAAAACGTGAAAATCTAAAAGGAAAAAAAAATAATACAAGGAACTTTCAAATCGACTAAATGGATATAGAGGAATTATTAGAGAGGACTAGTTGAAGAAGGTCTAAATGCCTTTTTTATTTGGGTGTATATTCAAAATTCTACCATAAAATATTCTATATTTATTTGGAATATATTTTGGTTTGAAAAAAAAAAAAAAAAAGCTTTGCATTAGGCTATCCCTCAGAAGCTGAAAAAATAAAAATCCAGTGACCAATTTTTGGATTTAAAAATGGAAAATGTTGCCTAAAAGTAAGCGAAATTTATATCGGCTTCTTTGATCTGAACTTTAAAGTATCAAAATAAAGGTGCAATTACAATATTTGTTTCTCAACCAATCAGATTTCATTTTTTTTTTACTGGTTAAAAATTCCGGGAAGACCCGCTGCTAGCTATTTAATGCCACAGACTTCAGCGTAGAGTTACCAATTTAAACACCCAGTGAGACAGCTGTGCAGTGTTTAAATCTCACGCCCACTAATACTTATTGAATGCTTGTCTGATGCGCGTCAAAATCTGGCAATCTCTTCTCCACCAGCTGTACTAATGTGCAAATCTGTCTTTGTGTCTGTGATTGCTGCTCTGCGCTGGTGTGTTGAACTCAGCAGCTCATTGCGCCTTGAGCATCATTTGTGCGCTTGGCTGTCTCTGCCAACGCAATAATTATTAATAAACTACTTTAGATTGAACAACAGCAATGCCTTCGTTTTACTTTCAGGATTTTATTTCTTTTAACTCAATTGAGGTGATGCAAAGCTTTATTTTCCATCCAAGGAATTCCTAAATCATATCTTCAATAAATAGTTAATCAATTAGCTTTTTTGGAGAAAAACCCAAATAAAAAGACGCATTGACCATCCTGAAATATTTCTCTCTCATAATTCCTCCCTTTCCATCTATCTAAATAAGAGATAAATGTTTTCATATTTTTCAATAGAAATTTTTCCTAATTTCTTTTCAATATTTTAACACTTTAGTTTAGATAATTTTTCTGGATATTATAAGGCTGCGTTAGAGGTTGTCTGTGTCACTCATATGAACCCTATAAGAGATCTCTCTGGGTTCTCTCAGCCTAACTATAGTTTTAAAAAAAAACAATTATCTCTGAAAAGTTTCATTGCCACAATATCAATAAAGATTTTATTATTTCTTCAGAATAATTTATTAAAGGGTCAAATTATTCTGAAGAAAAATAATGTCTGCGCATTTTTTATTTTATTTTTCAAAGTATAACATTCAAAAGTGTCATTATTCTGTTCTATATAGATGATATTGTTCTATATATAAATGAAGGAAGGGTGTAATAAAACAAATATGAGCTAATATTTTTTCAGTATAATAATGGAAAGTATTTTAAACTACTTTCAACCCTTTAAAAAACACTTGATACAGCAGATGGAATCTTAAGTTTTCTTTGCAGTAAACATTTGAACTTATTTTTATTTGACATTTAACAACATTTTCTTCTAGACAGAAGCAAGAAGCTGCTGTACTTGCTATGACTTCAACCTAAACTAAAAACATGATCTAAAATCACAGTTCTCTGACCATTCGGTCCAGTTCAAGTACCAATTGGTTATTTACTGCATGGTTCCTCTGAGATTCATAAACTGAAACACAGAAAAGAGGAAAACAGATGAACCTCACTGTTGACCAGCTCAGAGTCATCAGCTGGACGTCCATCTAAGGATCCTGAGGAGACAGGGACTTCCTGTTGGTCACATCACCAGCTAACTGAAAGCATCTTCACCAGATCTCAAACTTCCTGTTGTCCATATAAGGAGTTTTATCAAGGATATTGTTCTTGAAGAGTCTAGAAACAGAGAAAAGCAGAGAGAAGAAAATAGAAATTTGACTTTAGCGGCTGTGAAATCAGCAAGGATTCCTCTGAGAGCTGAGATTTCAGGAGATCGTTAACAGACTGCTGCTCCAGGATGGTTTAAATGTCCAAACATCAGCTCTGGAGCCAAGAGAACTACTGAAATCTGTCTCTGTAGTGCAGCCTAAACAATCAGGGTTTATGAAACTGGATCCTTCAGTTTCACCTCTAAGCATCAGTTATTTATCTTTTTAATCCCAGCAGAAGAGAGGAAACATTTTGTATCTAAATAAATGAAAGATAAAATGATGGATGTTGATGAATCTGCTGAATGTTTGCTCACCTCACAGAACCAATGGAAGGGTTGATGGAGACCAGGAGGAGCAGCTGATCAGTAGAAGCATCAGTGATCTGATTGTGACTCAGACTGGAAGACAAACACAGCACTCTACATTATGTTAGGTTCTACTGGAACACGTCCATCAATCATCAGAACCACAGAGAAGAGCAGCAGGTTCCAGATGTCCTGCTGGACAGCGTCCTCTACCAGAAGTCTGTCCTCATCACAGAGACGCTAACAGGGACAGGAGTCTCTCCTGGACCTGAATTCAGCGTCACGGCTCATTGAAGCCTGATTGGCTGAGATTTAATGCTGTGGATCAGCTGATCCACTTGATCTGGATCAGAACCGAGGGAATGTTTGGGTTTGTCTCCCACAGAGGGACGGTCTGGGACACTTACTCCAGGACTTGGACCTTGTGCAGATGTGTGATGAGTTGAAGCAGCAGCAGGTCGGTCAGCTGGCAGTGACTGAGGTCCAGCTCTGTTAGACCTTCAGAGTAGTCCAGCATCAGAACCAGAGCTGCACAGAGCCTCTGATCCAGTGTGCTGTGACTCAGGTCCAGTTCTCCTCCCAGGGCTCTGCACAGGAACACCGCCCGTCTCACCGTGTCCCTCTCACTTCCCACAGCCAGCAGGGACAGCAGCTGGACCTGGACCGTCTTACTGACCCTAAACAGCAGGAACAGAACAAAGAACTTCAGCATAAATGTGAAGCAGCTTCTCCCTGCTTCAGCTTCATCCTCCCTCCTCATCCTCACCTGAGACGGACCCTGTCCAGGACAGGAAACAGCAGGTCCAGCCCGCTGTCCTCCACCTCACAGTCTCTGAGGTGGAGCTGTGTGTCCCTGCTGCTGTGTCTCAGGACGGAGGAGACGGCCCTGCAGTCAGCAGCCGTCACCCTCAGAGGCTCCTTCTGCTCCTCCTCTGCTAGCTCCACGCAGGAGGAGCAGGACAGGTCCAAGCTGTGCTGCAGAGTCCTCAGCAGGGCTGCTGCTGCCTCCTGCTGGCTGTCAGAGGCAGCGCAGCAGTGGATGAAGCGCAGCAGCTGCTTCCTGTCCACACTGGTGGGAACAGAGAAGAACAAGCATCCAATCAATGGAGAGGAGGGAACAGTTTATTATTCATGTTGCACCGATGCCATTTTTGGCCCCGATACTCGATACCTGGCTGTGCAGTATCGACCGATACCGATACATCTATTTGAAATTGACGTGTGTGAATATGAAGAACTGCATACTGCTTGGATGTACAATAACTGCCATCATGGCTTTGTCAAGCTGCTGCCTATCGTTGTGAAGTGAATCCAGTAGAACTTTTTATTGCCTACCAGGAATGGGTGACAGTTAGAGCCATTTTTTATGTTTTGCAGAATTTGAGTTAAGAATGTAAGAATTCTTTTGTACATATTTAGTAATATAGGAATCTATTTTGTTAAATATATTTTTATCAAGCTACTGTGGTGCATTTGATGGGCTGCTGGTTTGGTGTAAAACTTTCACGACACACAAAGGAAGTCAGAGCAGAAGCTGCTAGCTTAGGAGCATCACAGTCTTTTGACCGGCACATGGGAGTTTTAAAGTTTCTGATTCAAAACTTTTTATTGCTTTTATGTGTCGCATCTTAAAGAACTTCGAGGTTCAAAGCTAGTGAGTCGCCTGCACTCACAGGTGACAATAGTTGAATAAACTTTTGGCTCTCAGAATGGTATCAGTGTCCTATTCGTCGGTACTCGCTGATACGATACCACCATTTCAGTGCTGGATCGGGACACTGTCCAATACTGGTATCAGTGCAACACTATTAATTATGATCTGTATTCCTAAGCAACAGGCTTTAACTTCTGACCTGAGATCAGAAACTTTGTGCAACAGACAGAGGATGGACTGGATTCCCTCTGCTGGGATGGAGCTCCACAGCAGCTTCAGTTTAACCCCATCACTGTGTCTGAGGATGAAGAGCAGAGCAGCACAGTCCTCCAACTCCAGCTGTGTGCAGCTCAGGTTGATCACATGATCCAGTGACCTCAGCAAACCGGGTATCATGTGACTCTGGAGATCTCTCTGATGGAAGTCCTTACAAAGCTGGGACTGGGCCTGGAAGCAGAGGATCCACAACAACACTTTGTTTAGTTCCAGGAACCAGAAGCTGCTGATGATTCATTAGAAGAATCATAACCTCCACCTTTGAAGCACCATCCTGTGCAGAAAGGGCAGCAGCTCTGCAGCTTTCTCCTGTAAGAAGCTGTTCTTCTTCAGGTTGACAGTGATGGTCTGATCTGACGGCTGCTGCAGCAGATAGTGAAGCAGCTCCCAGTTCAACTGGAAGGACCTCAGGTCTCCACCAACCTTATTCAAGAAGGACAATGTCAGGTCCTGGTCCTGGACCTCATGGAGGAGGACCACAAGCTGCTGGAGAACACCTTCACTCAGCCTGCAGAGATCACAGATCAAACCTGAACTTACCTGGGTTTGGTTCAGCTGATGGAGATGAAGAAGACATTTACCTGACTGTGAGAGGAGCATCATGAAGGAGCAGACTGAAGAGGCTCTGAGCAGGAAGGCTGGACTCAGTCAGGTCTAACCTTCTGACTGTCCAGAACCTCAGCAGAGACGCCAAACTGCTGCCAACCTTCAGCAAGGTTCTCTGTGATGGTCCAGCTGAGGTGGACACCACAGAAAGCTCTTCAACAACCAGAGGAAAGGCCTCTCTGCCTCTTCTCACCCACTGAGACAGGAACAAGGCCATGGTGTTGGACAGTCTGCAATCAGAAAGAGGAACAGAGATGATGGAGATCAAGAATAAATGGTTCAATATGACAGCAGATAAATGGTGAAGAAGAGACGATGTTCTCCAGGTTCCTGCCTCAGACTGTGGAGCTGTGTTGTAGATCTGAAGAGAACAGAAGCTCCTCTGACAGACATCTTTCTGGCTGTGAGGATCAGATCCACTTTAGATCCACACAATGTGAGAACTCTGCCCACAGAGCTGCAGGTTTCCCAGTTCAACTCTCCACTAAGCAGCAGGTTGAAGTTCAGGAGCTGAAGCAGTGACACCAGCTGCTGGTCTTCCTTACTGGATCGGACTGGTAGGGATGAACAAACACTCTGGAAGAACCCTGGATCACAGCTGGAGCAAAGAGAAACATAGAAAGAAGAGACAAAGCAGGGGTTCACTAAACTGCTCCAGATTAGAGAACAAATGTTCTCGGTAAGATTTATATGGTGCCATTAAAAAATCAAAGGAAACCAAAATATAGTATGATCTGCTGATTGGATAACCAAAGCCCCATTTAGTAGTGATGGGTTCATGAGGCCTCATGAAGCGTTTCCACACACTGGCAAACTGTATTTATACTGTGTCACTGAATACTGACACCTGCTGGACATTTAACAACACTACAGGCAGACTCAGCCTAAACTGACACTGATTTGATGATCTATATTAAAATCATATTTAAAACCATTGTTTGCTTTAATTTTATTTCATATTTCATTTGAATTGAAAATATGTTCGATATTTTCAGATTTTTAACAGATAACGGGAACATTTAAGTGAGCATGTGGGGCTAGGATTTATTGAAGATAACTACAAGAAAAACAGCAAACTAAGAGTCTATGTGAAATCGGATAAGCTGAGTGATAATTGAGAGGAACAGGATGAAACAAAAAAAAAAAAAATTAAATATGAGATCAGAATGGTCCTTCTCAGCTAAAATACTTCTTTTACCCCCGATTGAACCGCTCTGTCTCGTACATTGCTGTTTTGTTTTTTGTTCTCTAAGATCCATTTTTCTTAATTAATTTGATGATAAACCGCAAAATATCTTAATATTTTTGGCAGATGTAATTATAAACACAGTTTAGTTCGAAACAGCTCCTGTATCGGTCACAGGAATTTCTTGAAACGATACACGCACCGACACAGGGTTTGCTGATAGAGCATCGGTGTTGCTAGACCCATCACTAGCATTTACACGACTGTTTTCAGACTGTTTCCAAAATCAAATGTGCAAAATCGTTTCAATTTGTGCAGAGAGACAGAAGTGGAAAAAAAACTTCACAGATCTGCCCGGCACGCCTAGTCAGAGCCTCTCTATATGCTATCAGTTTGACATGGAAAAATTTGGAACTGAGATTAAAAAGTCGTACGCAACCGGTGAGTTCTGGCCTTTGAATGGAAATGGCCCATGATGTTAGGTAATACAATAAATGGTTTCACCATTTATGTGCTTTATTGTAAAGTTACTGAAATATGACCCCACCTTAATAAAGTTTAATTAATTAACATGGACAAAATATAGTATGATATAAAACCTTTGCCATGGTCATTCGGTTTATAAATGGTAAAGACTTTAAGTCAGAACCAACAAGTTCTTGAATCTTAAAAACAATGTGAAGTAAAATGACTGCATTACTGTACCTGAGCTGTGAGATATAAGGCAGACACTGTAGGAAACTCCTCACTTCACTCTCTCCATGTGAGCAGTCTGTCAGCTTCACTGGTTTCTTCTCTGATTGGAGCTTCAACACTTCCAGGAGGATGGAGGTCTTTCTCTCTGAGAGCTTTATGGTCCAGACTGGAGGAGCTGACTGGAAAACTGACTGTAATGATGGAAGGAGACTCAGACCTGTTTTAGTCTCACTGTCCTTCATCTGGGAGTAAAGATCCATCAGGAAGTCACTCTGATATTTTCTGTGTATACTTTCAAAATGAATAACGTATCTGTCATTTAAAGGGAATGTTTCATATCTGCAGACTGATGCTAACAGCTCCACCATCTTCTCTCCTGTCAGCTGTTCTCTCTCTGCTGCTGCACGGAACAGATTCCCTAAGAACCTGGTTTGTTCAGGAAGATCTGAGCTCCGACGATTAAAGCTGGAACAAGAAGGAGGAAACATTTAGAGCGGAAATTATTGGCCCTTCATAAATACGACCACACACTTCTGATGGACTCAATCTTGTTCATTTTTGTGTTGAAATTACATAATTTTGATCATAGCAGCTGTTACTGACTTAAAACCAAAGATTGATCAAGTGGCCCAGAGGACTGATTTAAATTTGTCTTTGGAATATTAGGTCATGTTTTCTTTTTAAGACTTAATTAAATTAAAACAGTTAAAAATGTGGCAGAATTATTTTTTTTTCTAATTTTGTGTTTAAAAGTTGGTAAAAAGTAAAGTAGGCTTAAAACTTTCATTTTTGATAAAGCTGACAGAGTGGCTCAGCTTATCCTGTAGTTATGCTGCTATAGGGTTAGACTTCTGGAGGACATAGGCACCCCTTTTTCATCATTCTCTCTCTATTCTGCCACTCTGCAGAATCTGTTAGTTCAATCTCTAACATTCTGCTCTCTCTGCTTTTTCTCATAGTAGCTTCATCTCGTCTGTTTGGCTGTGACATCATCCTGGAGAGAAATATCAGCTGTGCTGCTGCCATCAACACCTTTGTTTCTAGATGTTGGAAATCAGCCTGTTTTCCAGTGTAGTCCTGTTTCTCTGACTGTGACTGGCTGGATGTGCTCTCTTCATCCTCTGACATGGGAGCTGGCTGTGTGTTTCCTGGACGGTGTCGCCTTTTACAGCTGGTTTTTGTGTCTCTGCTTCTGTCTCCTTGAACCCCAGTCGGCCTCAGCAGATGGCCGCTCACACTGAGCCTGGTTCTGCTGATGGTTTCTTCCTGTTAAAAGGGAGTTTTTCCTCTCCACTGTCGCTACAAGCATGCTTAGTGTGAGGGATTGCCTTGAAGTCGATGAGTCGATGCAATCAACTGGTTTTCCTGAGGTAGAAAACTTAATCAACTTGACTGTATAATCTGGCTAACTGTAAAGTGCCTTGAGAAGATATGTGTTGTGAATTGGCACTTAATAAATAAACTGAATTGAACCAAATTTAATTTGTTCCCTCAGAGGCCTTCATTTCAGCCAGTTAGGCTAGAAGCCAGTAATTCTTTATCTGCTATTTTAATAGCTGTGTTAGGAATCCAGTTTTGTTTGTGTTGTTTGTGGTTTTTTTTCTCCACCACCAGGTGGTGTCCTGTCCTCGTTGGGCCTCCCTGCACACCTGCGGCTCGTTGGATCATTCCTGGAGGAGTATTTGAGCAGTGGGCTGTCACTACCTCGACGCCAGAGTGTTTACCAGTTTTGGGTACTCTAGCCAAGCTGAGATTAGCAGAGTCTAACCTAGCTTTGTTTCTCTGGGTCTTATCTAGTTTTTGTATTTGCTCTTCGGCAGGAAGCCTTCCTGAGTAACTGGATACCTGGACCTTCTCCCCCTGGAAGGATTAACTGTGTACACAATCAGCTGAGGAAAACCTCCACATGATCCGTTTAAGTCCTCATCGGAAATCCAAGTGACAGTCCGCTCCTTTACTCCTCTGGGTCCAACGCTTGTCTATCTGTCCGCCCTCCAACAAGTTCCCTCTTCTCTGGATTAATTCCCCCACAAGCTAGATTCAAAGATTGACAAGATCCACCTTAAACGTGAGTCCCTCTCCAGTAATATTCAAGCCTCAGCCAAATTTCCTACGGTCCCTGAACTGGTTACTGTGATCTTCCCTTCAGATTTTTCAGTTCCGGTTCACCAGTCCACTGATTTCCAGATCCAACTTCTGTATTCATCTACATTTAATAAACCTGTTAAACTTCTACCTTGGTCTCTGAGTGGTTTTCTGCATGTGGGTCAGATCGCTTGAACCAATCAAGACAAGCTGAAAACACGTGGAAGGAGTTAGACGGGATGTAACGGAGGAAAAACCTAAAAACAAACAACCTTGATCCTTCTTGATCAGATAATTTATTTGAGCTATTAATATGCTTCAAATCAGGACTCAAAATAAAAGAAATGTTTGGTTTTTTTTGGTATAGTTGAGCTCATGTATGTTTAATCATAAGGAATAACTTACTTCATTAAGTTGATCATTTAAAAACGATGTGTTTGTAAAATAGAAGGAACACTAAACAGAATAAATTGCAGTGATTTCTTGTTGGATAAAGATGTAGGTAAATGTGAATCATATGAAAATATATATCAGGATCCATTAGCTATTGAAAATCAAATGTCTTCTGATGGTTTATTAATTTAGACACTTAACATAAATAACTGTACATGAGCTGTGAGATGTAAGGCAGACACTATAGGAAACGAGTAACTAGATCTATTCCAATTTATTGCTGGCAAGAATCAAACTGAAAAGGACTGGGAAGAACAATTTCTTTTTTAGTGGGACAGAAGTAGGCCTAACTTAAATATGGGTCTACATAACTGATATTACATTATGACATTAGATATTGACATGTTGATGCTGTTTATATATGGGCCCAACTAGCAATCATAACCAACAAGTTCTGAAATAGTAAAAACAATGTAAAAAACAAAACCAACCAACCTGAGCTGTGAGATATAAGGCAGACACTGTAGGAAACTCCTCACTTCACTCTCTCCATGTGAGCAGTCTTTCAGCTTCACTGGTTTCTTCTCTGATTGGAGCTTCAACACTTCCAGGAGGATGGAGGTCTTTCTCTCTGAGAGCTTTATGGTCCAGACTGGAGGAGCTGACTGGAAAACTGACTGTAATGATGGAAGGAGACTCAGACCTGTTTTAGTCTCACTGTCCTTCATCTGGGAGTAAAGATCCAGCAGGAAGTCACTGCGTTGCTGATCAGGCTTGCAGATGTCACACAAAGAGAATCTTGATAACAGCTCCACCGTCTTCTCTCCTGTCAGCTGTTCTCTTTCTGCCGCGCCACAAAACAGATTCACCAAGAGCATTCCTTGCTCTGAATTATTAAATGCCTGAGACACAAAACTGCGATACAATAATAAAAAAAAAGAGAAAAACATTTTTAAGTGTTTTTATTTTGAAAATTAATGCAGACAATAATTGCGGAAAAACAGAAATCAAAAGCGTAGTAACTATACCTGAGCTGTGAGATATAAGGCAGACACTGTAGGAAACTCCTCACTTCACTCTCTCCATGTGAGCAGTCTGTCAGCTTCACTGGTTTCTTCTCTGATTGGAGCTTCAACACTTCCAGGAGGATGGAGGTCTTTCTCTCTGAGAGCTTTATGGTCCAGACTGGAGGAGCTGACTGGAAAACTGACTGTAATGATGGAAGGAGACTCAGACCTGTTTTAGTCTCACTGTCCTTCATCTGGGAGTAAACATCCAGCAGGAAGTCACTCTGATATTTGCCACTGTAATCTAGAGGGAATGTTTCATATCTGCAGACTGATGCTAACAGCTCCACCATCTTCTCTCCTGTCAGCTGTTCTCTCTCTGCTGCTGCACAGAACAGATTCACTAAGAACCTGGTTTGTTCAGGAAGATCTGAGCTCTGAGGATCAAACCTGGAACAACAAGAAAGCAAGTTTACTGCTAATTTGATCTGAACTGCATAAATGCATCCAGACAGAACTGATGGACTTTGCCCTGTACATGTCTGTCCCAAATGTTATAAAATTACTTGATAAACACACGTTTGATTAGAGCAGGCATTAGTGAACCATCAACGTTAACACTGATCACTGAGTTATCAGCTTTAGGAATTTTCTATGAGTCTAGGGTAAATATTTACGGTAAACAGTATTTTTTGTGTTCTGTTAGTAGTGGAAGTAATATTAATCTTGAACTATCAAGGTCCAGGTCTGGATAAAACAGCATTTTCATAACTGTTCCCTTTGGTTTTTGATACTCTGCAGATAAAATGAATTGCACTGGTACTGTTTTACTTTTAGGCATTCACACATGGACAACATTTTGGGAACCCCTCCTTTAACAAAAACAAAACTCCGAATTTTAACAGGAATAACTTGACAAAAGCAGGAATATTTACTAATTATATGAACGTAAATAAATGAAAGTCAGATATTGCTTTTAAACCATGCTTCAATAGAATGATAAAAACTCATGAAAAAGGCCTGGAAAAAAAAAATGATGGTAGTCCTAGAAAAGACTAAAGGGACATGTTCAATCAAGGTATGTCCACTAATTCACATCACAGAGGTATAAAGCCTTGTAATCAGTCAATGGACCTATATAAAACTGTGCTGTTTGGTGACATGGTGCGTACCACACTCAACATGAACCAGAGGAAGTAAAGGAAAGAATCGTTTAAGTAGATAAGAAAGACAAATACAGACAGCCAAGTTCAAGGTAAAGGCTATAAGAACATCTCAAAGCAGCTGGATGTTACTCTGACAACAGTTTTCTAGCATCTTCTAAAATTACAGATCCATAGGACTGTGGCCAACCTCCCTGAATGTGGCTGCAGAGGGAGAGCTGATGAAAAATCAAAAATATGGATGATACAAATGGTGAAAAAAGAACCCCCCAAAAACTTCTAAATATACTAAAGGTAAACTTTAAGGTTAAAAAACATCAGTGTCAGATCACACCATCCATGTTTCAGCCAAAGTGGACTTAACAGGAGATGACCAAGGAGGACATCATTATTTAACATAAAACATAAAAAAGACAGCTTGAAGTTTGCCAAATTACATGTTGACAAGCAGCAAAGCTTCAGCCAGAATGATCCATGGACAGATGGGGGGGAAAAAAGTGTAACGTTTTGCCAAATGATATTATCTCTAGGTTTAGCGACAGAAAAATGTAGCGTATCAAGAAAAATAACACTCCCTCACCTGTGAAACATGGAGGCTCTGTATGATCTTTGGCTGCTCACTTGAGAAATGGCATCTTGGATCTTTGCTGGGTATAATTAAATCTCAAGACTGTTTAGGGATTCTAGAGAGAAATGTGCTGCCTAGTGTGGCAATAGCAACAGGATATTAACCCAAAACACAGATTATGGCTAAGATAAAAACACCGGACTATTCTGAAGTGCCTTTCTATCAGTTCTAAGGGTGTGCAAAATAATCATCATGACGATGCATGGCGATTCTAAGTTTTGTGATCTACCGCATCGATTCTTGAAGGCAAGAATCGATTATAAAAAATAAAAAAAATGAACAAATAAAATACATTAATGGTTGGCGCACATCAGCTAAACCAAGTGGAATACAACTTCCAGTCCAGTAGATGTCGCTGAGAATGTGTTGACGCCTGCTGCTTTGCGTCATAAGCATGTCCGGCCGCGGGATACTGAAACGCGTCATTCGTAAACAAAACATGGAGGACACTGAGAAAATTCGCCCGGCTCCATCACATTGCAAGTCAGATACTTGGATGCATTTTGGCTTTAAAAACAAAGAAGGTAAACACGAAATTGATATGACGAACGTAATTTGCAAAAGGGGAAATATACATTTGAATCTTTTAATTTCATTGGTTTAAAGGACCACTGAGGCCATGTAAACAGCACCGATTATCCTTATTTTGTTATTATAAGTTTGATGAATCCTAAGATCTTTTTGTCAGTGTGTCCACGCCAGTAATGGTAATATTTCTGTCCAGTATTTGTTTTCATGGCCACACCTCCAAAAGTCGTTTCAATAAATACAGCTATGTATGAATTCAGTTGCTTTCAGTTATGCATCAATTGAACACACTATCCAGATCACACCCAGCCAGTCAGCCACTGGTAATGGCTGTATCTTTAGAGTGTTCAGTGAAAATATCGTGATGCATCGCAATATTTCAAGTATCGTGATGCATCGTGATAGAATCGCATCGTGGCATGTGAATCGTGATTCGAATCGAATCATGACTTCTTTGCCCATACCTACCCCTAATCAGTTCTGACCCAAATTCTATGGAACATCGTTGGAAGGAGCTGAAACACGCCATCTGGAAAAGGCAGACTTCAAACAACAGACAAGAGCAGTTTGCTCATGAGGGGTCGGCCAAAACACCTGCTGAAAGTTGCACAGGTCTCACAGAATTACAGAAATTGTTTGATTGCAGTGATTGTTTTTAAATAGGTCAGGCAATAAAATATTAAGTTAAACGTATCTTCATTTTTATCCAGGCCTGTTTCATGAGTTCATTTTATTACATTATTCAGTTGAAGCATGGTCAAAAGGCTGACTGTCAGTTGCTCATTTTCATTTATTTAGTATTACTTTTTGTCAGAATCAGGTTATTATTGTCAACTCTGTGTTTTTTTCATTCATTAAACGAGGGGTAGCAGTTTTGTTTTCCATTTCTGGACTACTTCATATTTATAATTTATAAAACTACCAACAAGGTGTATTTCTTCATTTATCTTAAACAACCAGAGTCACATTTTAATATCTTAAAAAATAATAATAAATGCCTAAACTACAAAACATTACAAAACAGGGAGCATCGTTGGTATAAAGCAGGAGTAAAGAGGTGAGAAAGAAGGAGGAATTTAAAGCCATCTCTTCCATTAATCCTAACAGGCAATATGAGATGTTTAACTAAACTGGATGAACTCTAACAGCTACTCTGCCAGAGTATTGGAAATGTGGAATTGGTTATAATTACATAGGCTGCAGAGTTATAACCCTGAATAAAGCCTCCCTATGTCTGGCTTTGTTACCATAGAAACCGGCAGAGATTTAAAGAGGTCAGCAAAAGCAAAGTAGGTGGATTAGCAGTACAATCCCGATACGGTTTGATTGTAAAAAAAAAAAAAAAAAAAATGTCTTTAAACCAGAGCAAAACAAAAACAATGTTTTTCGGGAACTGTAGAACAAAAATGGAATTTAATATAGATACATAACATCGATGTAGAAGTGATTAACGAAAACAAATTCTTGTTTTTTTTAATTGATCAACTAACCTTGAAATCCCATAATAAACACAAACAAAAAAGAAAATGGTTTAAAAAAAAAATGCTATTAAAGAAAGCCAAAAATGTATTTGATTAAAAATCGTTCCATACTCTAACCTGTTATTTAGTTTAATCCAGAGCAGTCTATGCTTTGTGACAAAGCTTAAGTTCCTCAGTGTTTTTCAGATACAAGAATGTACTATCTTCAATACATTTTTTGAAAAGAAGAAGGCTGTGGTCTCTTTTTTAAATTACCTAAAAGAAGTTTACAACCTACATCATTTATTCAACTTGTCTTGGTTTTTTCAATTCATCATGCATCTATAAATCTCCGGCTGATTAAAAAAAACTAACTGAATCAGTACCATAGTGTTCTCTGGTGACAATACTTTGTTCTGGAATGAGAACTATGAATAAAGTCCAACTGTGTGAACATAAAACTTCAAGAAATGGTGTAACATGAGATAAATATAATGCCATAATGATGCTGTTTGGGAGGGTTAAAGACTTGTAGTCAGAACCAATAAGTTCTTGAATTGTTAAAACGCAAAGTAAAATGACTGCATTACTGTACCTGAGCTGTGAGATATAAGGCAGACACTGTAGGAAATTCCTCACTTCACTCTCTCCATGTGAGCAGTCTGTCAGCTTCAATAGTTTCTTCTCTGATTGGAGCTTCAACACTTCCAGGAGGATGGAGGTCTTTCTCTCTGAGAGCTTTATGGTCCAGACTGGAGGAGCTGACTGGAAAACTGACTGTAATGATGGAAGGAGACTCAGACCTGTTTTAGTCTCACTGTCCTTCATCTGGGAGTAAAGATCCAGCAGAAAATCAAGGCGATATTTGATAGTCTCATCATCATCATCCATTTCTTCATGTTGGAAACTAAATGTTTCAAATCTGCAGACTGATATCAACAACTCCACCATTTTCTCTTTCGTCTGCTTTTCCATTTCTTCTGCTGCACGGAACAGATTTACCAGGAACCTGGTTTGTTCATCAGGATCCAAACTTTGGCCCTCCCAGTCGTCCAAACTGGAACAAGATGATGTAAATATTTAGTCATGGTTTGATCTTCACTGCATAAAACAACGGCACACCAATGACAGACTATTTCTAGTACATGTCTGCCTGCTCCATATGACAATAAATTAAAAACACCGATCAGGTTTGATCACAACATTCTCAAACTTGTTTTAAGATAGAAACTCTGTAACAACACAGAAAATACAAATTGACCTTGCAATGTTTATCATCATTTACTATCATCATTTGTGGGATTTAATCAGAGTTTAGGGGAAAAAAAGTTGGATTCAATCTGCTGTTCAGATGTTTTAGAGAACAATCGGAGGGCAAAAGTATCTCCAGCTTAATTTGGTGGTGCAGTCTGTGTTCCCGTATGATCCTCAGGGCGATGTTTTTTTTTGACTGTTTGTTTTAACATTCATTATGTTTCCAATGCTGTAAAAATGTGTATAATAAATTAACTTAAACAATAAATGTAAACATTTCTGTCAACGAAATTTGCCTAAAACACACTTTTCAGCGCGACACAGCGCCAGGCAGGTGGCTGATGTAAACAAGGCGGTGGGTGTGTCTTGGGCCGTGGATCCCAAAGGTAAAAAAAGGAAAATAGCTGATGAGAACAGAGGATTCAAAGAATAACGGAGAATCATTTGCTTTCATTACCAATGAGGAAGGACTGCCTGCATGTTTGCTTTGTAGCGAGAAGTTGTCGAATGATAAAAAGATTCATTTGGAAAGGAATTTCCAGGAAGAGATGCTAAATAAGCAGCTGACCTTCAAGTTGGGAATGAGAGACAAAATGCGATTGAAGAACTTCTGGATAAATTACAGGAGAGTAAATATAGATTTAAGAAGTGGATTGCATCTCCAAACTTCACTACTAGGCTTGTCCCGATCCAATCCACGTATCGGATCGGGACGCCGATATTGGCAAAAAAATGCGTATCGCCAAAGCATGTAAAATGCCGATCCAGACTGCCGATCAAGTTTTTAAAAAAAAATCCGGTCCGTATTTTCCAGTTTCGCCGATTGAAACGATCCATTCCACTATTTTGCGCCAGTGTTTCCCTGTTTTGCATTTTTATTAAAACTTACAGTAATACTTGCACCTTTAACTGTTTACGGTTTTACTGTTCACTGTGCAATTTCAGATTGCTATTCATAATTTTGTCCAGTTTGTGTTTATCTCTTAATAAACAGGAAAGTTTGTTGTTACCAAGCATTGTGTTTTATTCAATCTCACCTAATTTAGCTGGCTAGATGTTATCAAGAGTACTAAAACCCTTTTCAACATGAGTCTTACAACTAAGGCTAAATACTTTAACTTAAACTTAAATACATGCTCGGATAGGCTGGTATCGGCCAGTATCGGTATCGGATCGGAAGTCCAAAAACAATATCGGTATCGGATCGGAAGTGCAAAAACCTGGATCGGGACATCTCTATTCACTACTGCTGCTAGTTTAGTTGCAAGCATGGAAAACC
Source organism: Cyprinodon tularosa (assembly GCF_016077235.1). Taxonomy (NCBI): domain Eukaryota; kingdom Metazoa; phylum Chordata; class Actinopteri; order Cyprinodontiformes; family Cyprinodontidae; genus Cyprinodon; species Cyprinodon tularosa. Next base: position 406,222 of record NW_024039107.1, read on the forward strand.
CACAGATTAAACAGGTAGCATGCTGGGATGTGAACTTTCATCCATTCTTTTCCCCCGAATCCTCATAATAAAAAAATAACACCAAAAATTTGATTTCTTTTTTAAGTGTCTATAATTTCATCAGGCAAAAAACTATTATTACTATTATCTTTTTATTGTAATGGAATTTAAACTTAAAGCACCAAATATTGTACAGCAGTCAAATGAAGTGACATTTGCTCCAGGATAAACATTTAATTATGAATGCTTATTATACATTTAAGCCCACATAGTCCTTTTTTATAGTGGGCTAATTCACTATACGAGGCTTATAGAAGACTTTTACATTCTTACAGCTCCTGACAGATTTGTTTTTTTGGGTTTCTGATCCCTAGGATACAATAGGGGCATGGACGTCTATTTTGCTTATAAAGATCAACTTTCCAACTACAGACTGTTCTTGTGCGAGCCGACAGAATTGACAAACACTCCTGAAGAAGAGTCAGAATGTCTTCAGATAACTGAACAAAAGTCTGGTTGCCTCTGCATTATGCACCATTTTAAATTCACATAATTATACTTTTATATGGACCTGGTGTACAAAAGCAAACAGCATAATTCTAATATGTCAAATATTTCTTTATCCTCTCTTGATTTAATACAAACCAGGGCCTCTGTTTAGCAAAGTAATTATAGATCTATTCAAAGTTAATGCTGGCAAGAATCAAAGTGAAATGTCGGAAAGAGGTAGGCCTAACTTAAATACAAGTCCACATAAAAGACATGCAATCATAACCAATAAGCTCAAAACAATGTAAAAAACAAAACAAAACCAACCAACCTGAGCTGTGAGATATAAGGCAGACACTGTAGGAAACTCCTCACTTCACTCTCTCCATGTGAGCAGTCTGTCAGCTTCACTGGTTTCTTCTCTGATTGGAGCTTCAACACTTCCAGGAGGATGGAGGTCTTTCCCTCTGAGAGGTCTATGATCCAGACTGGAGGAGCTGACTGGAAAACTGACTGTAATGATGGAAGGAGACTCAGACCTGTTTTAGTCTCACTGTCCTTCATCTGGGAGTAAAGATCCAGCAGGAAGTCACTGCGATCTTTATCTTCAGAGTTTTTCTCTTTAAAAGGAAATCGTTGATAGCTACAGACTGATGCTAGCAGCTCTAGCGTCTTCTCTCCTGTTTGTTGTTTTTCTCTTTCTGCTGCTGCACAGAACAGTTTCACTAAGAACCCGGTTTGTTCATCCGGATTATGACTTCCATTATCCCAGTCATCCAAACTGAAGCTAAAATAAAAAAAAAAATGATTGAAAACTAACAGAGGGGCAGACAAAAACACAGGCTCCAAACTATGCTGAAACACTTACAAGTTTATACAGTAACAGGAGCTAATCTGAAATGGTTACAACAGTTTCAAAGCTAGTTTATAGAGAGAAGTATTTCTTTGGATGAGGATAGTAAGACCAAATCCACAGTTTTTAAGTTATGTTGCCTAAGCTTAGTTCCTCATCACTTCAAAAACCTTCCATCGATCCATTTTCTCTTGCTTAGTCCTCGTCAGGGTCGTGGTGGGGCCGGTGCCTATCTCTGGCAGTCTATGGGTGAGAGGTAGGGTACACCCTGGACAGGTCGCCAGTCTGTCGCAGGGCAACAGAGACACACTACCAAGCGCACATTCAACCCATTCTACGCCATAACCCTAAACCTAACCATTACCAATGCATACCTCACCCTAACCCTAACCAATTGACAACTTTGCCCCAAACCTAACCATTAGCAAAATAGCATGTGAGGACCGGCAAAATGTCCTCACTTTGCAACAACTGTTCCCCAACTTGATTGTGAAATTGGAAAAATGGTCCTCACTCTGAGGGCTAAACGGGGAAACACACACATAAGGACAATTTAGAGAAGCAAATTAATCTAAAGATCATTTTTTTGGACTCTGGGAGGAAGACGGAGTACCCAGAGAGAACCCACGCATGCTCAGGGAGAACATGCAAACTCCATGCAGAAAGACCCTGGGCCAGGAATTGAACCCGGAACCTTTTTGCTGCAAGGCAGCAGTGCTACCCACTTTAAAAAAACTGTTTCTGCAAACATCTCAAATCTGATTGATATAAGAAAGGAAAGCTTTTCGTTCTTTGATTGAAGGGTTTTATTTATATGTAACCTGCTTGGTTCAAACACAATGAACATGACACCAGCTGGTCAGTTCTTGTCTAAAACACATGCCGCCATGCTAGAGCTTCCTCACAAACAAGAGATATTTGTTATTCATCTTTTTACTTAGGATTAATTCATCAAAATAATGGAAAATAAGTCAACAACTTTAAATGTTTTACTCTGCACTTAACAATAATCTAAAAAAACAGTTATATACAAGAGCAAGTGCAGCTTCAGACCCTGAACTTTCAGCTTATTTAAAACATCAGTGAACAGTGTGACCAAAGGATGAAGCTTTAAAGTACTAGAGGACCTAAGAATTACAAAGATTATCCCAGTACATAAATCCAAAGATTTGGGCATATTTCATGATTATATGTCCATTATAATCTTGCTTTTCCTCCAAAAGAAAAAAAATAATTCTGAAAACTTGTTTACACACCTATATATATATATATATATATATATATATATATATATATATATATATATATATATATATATATATATATATATATATATATATATATATATATATATATATATATATATATATATATACACTATATTGCCAAAAGTATTTGCTCACCCATCCAAATTATTGGAATCAGGTGTTCCAATCACTTCCATGGCCACAGGTGTATAAATTCAAGCACCTAGGCATGCAGACTGTTTTTACAAACATTTGTGAAAGAATGGGTCGCTCTCAGGAGCTCAGTGAATTCCAGCGTGGAACTGTGATAGGATGCCACCTGTGCAACAAATCCAGTCGTGAAATTTCCTCGCTCCTAAATATTCCACAGTCAACTGTCAGCTGTATTATAAGAAAATGGAAGTGTTTGGGAACGACAGCAACTCAGCCACGAAGTGGTAGGCCACGTAAACTGACGGAGCGGGGTCAGCGGATGCTGACGCGCATAGTGCGAAGAGGTCGCCAACTTTCTGCAGAGTCAATCACTACAGACCTCCAAACTTCATGTGGCCTTCAGATTAGCTCAAGAACAGTGCGCAGAGAGCTTCATGGAATGGGTTTCCATGGTCGAGCAGCTGCATCCAAGCCATACATCACCAAGTGCAATGCAAAGCGTCGGATGCGGTGGTGTAAAGCACGCCGCCACTGGACTCTAGAGCAGTGGAGACGCGTTCTCTGGAGTGACGAATCGCGCTTCTCCATCTGGCAATCTGATGGACGGGTCTGGGTTTGGCGGTTGCCAGGAGAACGGTACTTGTCTGACTGCATTGTGCCAAGTGTAAAGTTTGGTGGAGGGGGGATTATGGTGTGGGGTTGTTTTTCAGGAGCTGGGCTTGGCCCCTTAGTTCCAGTGAAAGGAACTCTGAATGCTTCAGCATACCAAGACATTTTGGACAATTCCATGCTCCCAACTTTGTGGGAACAGTTTGGAGCTGGCCCCTTCCTCTTCCAACATGACTGTGCACCAGTGCACAAAGCAAGGTCCATAAAGACATGGATGACAGAGTCTGGTGTGGATGAACTTGACTGGCCTGCACAGAGTCCTGACCTCAACCCGATAGAACACCTTTGGGATGAATTAGAGCGGAGACTGAGAGCCAGGCCTTCTCGTCCAACATCAGTGTGCGACCTCACAAATGCGCTTCTGGAAGAATGGTCAAAAATTCCCATAAACACACTCCTAAACCTTGTGGACAGCCTTCCCAGAAGAGTTGAAGCTGTTCTAGCTGCAAAGGGTGGACCGACGTCATATTGAACCCTATGGATTAGGAACGGGATGTCACTTAAGCTCATATGTGAGTCAAGGCAGGTGAGCAAATACTTTTGGCAATATAGTGTATATATACACACACACACACACACACACACTAATTAGATTTAGGAAAAAACCCTCTCACTTACATGAAAGCTCTTCAGCCAAATGACAAAAATACTTCTGCTCTCAAGGTTTTAGTTAGATTGTTTTATTCAGTTCAGCACAAGTTGATTTTACAACCAATAATGTTTTATTAGGTACGTTTAGGGAAATTTGTTTGCATATAGTTGTTATTCTGAAAATGATGCAATTCTGTGTGGAGTTGCACAGGGATCTACTCTGGGATCTTTTCTGTTTTTCACTCATGCTAATAACTAACCTTAGTGATACTATTTCACCTATAATGTTTTCTGATAAAAACACATTAGATTGTTTGCATAGTGATTTCAATTCTTTGAAATGAAAAACAAATGTTGCTTTAACTTCTTACATAAAATGGTTTCAGTTAAATAAAGTGTTGTTGGACAGAGAAGTCTAAATCTTTAATTTTAAGAAGGAAAAATATTTAATGTCAAGCACTATTATGCAGGTCTAGTCTAAAAATTTAAATCAGAAAGTTAATTGATTGAGTTAGTACAAACGTTATTATATTTATTGGTATTGTTAGTAAACTGTTTGTTTATATGCTGTTAAGAGTTCAATTTATCCATCTTTTTCATACAGTATTGGATTAGTTCAACGCTGTTCTTCAACGTCTTTGTTCCAAAAACTTCAAATTTTCTGTATTAACATATACCCTTTAAATATGCATTTTAATTTATAACATTTTAAATAATGAAAAAAATCTCAGTCCTTAATTATTTAACTACACAGGCTTTTGAATTATCCCTGATTAAATACCTTACCTGCAAGTGTTCATTTTCAATCCAGTACAGAGGTGCTAAATTAAAAAAATTTACTTTCAAACGTTTCTAAAAATAGGAATTTTATTTCATTTTAACCTTTAGTAAAAATCTAGATTCTAGTTATGATACCCATAGACTTTTTTTCTCATTTTATGTCTTTATGTTTTAGCATATCTTTTATAAGTTTTTTTCTTTTGTATATTTCAATTTATTATTAACCACAGGTTAATAATAAATTAATAATAATTCCAACGTATTCATTCTTACCAGAATAATTTGTATGTATTTCAACATTGTACTAACACATATTAAATCAAAGCTTTAAATACTGAATCCACCCAGTAAGAGTTCAGAGAATTTATTTAAACAGTGAAATAATTTATTTAGTTAGTCATTATTTTTGGGTTTAGAATGCAATTGTTTCAGTTTTATTAATTGCTATTAGAACTGTTGAAACTTCAGGCTTAGTTTAAGGTTCTGGAAAAACAATGTTTTCTTCTGCAGTGAATGAAATGCGCCTCAATGTGAACAGAGTCTCAATGTGCAGATATAACTAAAGAAAGATCACAGTACGGTATAAAATGTTGCTATGGTGACATGGTTTACAAATGTGAAGTAATATAACTATACTGTACCTGAGCTGTGAGATATAAGGCAGAAACTGTAGAAAACTCCTCATTTCGCTCTCGTCATGCGTGCAGCCTTTCAGCTTCACTGGTTTCTTCTCTGATTGGAGCTTCAACACTTCCAGGAGGATGGAGGTCTTTCTCTCTGAGAGCTTTATGGTCCAGACTGGAGGAGCTGACTGGAAAACTGACTGTAATGATGGAAGGAGACTCAGACCTGTTTTAGTCTCACTGTCCTTCACCTGGGAGTAAAGATCCAGCAGGAAACCAATCTGATATTTTCCACCATCTTTAAAAGGGAATGACTCATATGTGCAGAGCAATGCTAGCGGCTCCAGGATCTTCTCCCCTGTCTGCTGTTGTCTCTCTGCTGCTGCAGAGAACAGATTCACTAAGAACTTGGATTGTTCCCGAAGATCTGAGCTCTGAAGATAAAACCTTTAAAAATGAGAAGGAAACATTTAGTAATTTAGTAATCCTGCCCTGTATAATTAAATATACAGGGCAGCCTACTACCAATGTTGGTTTAAAGCATTAGCACATCATGGTTCGTACACAAACTACTATTAAATCAAACTTCTCTCTACTTTTTAAAATTTTTTTTTAGATAATTTATTTGTCTGGGTTTTTTTTTTTCTTTTTTGGTTAAGCAGGGGGTTTCTTTATCTCTGTTCTTCCTGTAAAGCACGATGACTCAGCCTTTAATGAACAAATAAAACATCCTGTGGTTTGCCCTTTTCAGCTGCAGTGTATTTTAAATGGATAAGTCTTCATGCATATAAATAAGTTGATCCGGCACACCTAGCACGGCTTGATTCAGAGTCTGTCCGCCTTTTTGAAGGCTCCCACTCTTAGGAGACTCAGCGCTCCAGCAGATGTGAGAAAAGCACTCAGATCTTTATAATTCCACTCTAAAAGCTCAGCTTAAACTCTGAGGACAGTTCTTACAGGACTGTCCATTAAACACCAGATAGAACATTTAGCCCATGTACACAGAAACTCTGGCAAATGTATAACTTAGTAATGTAAACATTTAAAGCAACTATGTCCATTTTCATGCAGTCTAAATAGCCTGAAATTATTCATCCTCCATCTGAACCCAGAATCAAGAAGAAATCGCTGATGACCAGCTTTATGCTTCAATCTCTGGTCTAAGGCAAGGCAAGGCAAGGTTATTTGCATAGCAAAATTCAGTACAAGGACAATTCAAAGTGCTTTACAAGAAAACAGAAGAAAAAAAAAGCAAATAAAGATAAAAACACGATAAAAGCAGGTAGTAAAATGAATAAAGCAGTTATTTAGAAACTTATGAGTAACAGAAAGGACTACTGTTGTGTTAAATTCAGATACTTGCATGTAAAAAAAAACATAAAAAGAGGAAATTTTGTTTTTCAAAAAGCAGACTTTGTTGGTATCATTGAGATTTTTTTTCTTCATCTTACCCCTTCATATTCAATTAGCGGCTTAGTTGTAAGACCTTAACAACTGATGTTCTGAACCTAAAGCTTTTTTATTCATTCGTATTCTCATTGTAAACACTAGCATCATTACAATTTCTTCAAGTAGTTTTACTTTGTGTTTGATTTAGAAACATAATTTCTTTAAATTTAATCTCTTAAATGAGGAAGTTATGTCCCCTTGAAGGCAGTTGCGCCTCGGGACTTCCCTTCCGGTTCTTTTCCTGGGAGCAAGTTATATACTACTCTTAACTCAAACTGGGTAAAACCATATAAAAGGGGCTATAAAAACAGGAGTAAAAAAGTAGCAGCGTTTATTCCAGATCAGGTCATTACGGGACAGAGAAAATGCTTGGAGCTTGCACAGCTTTGGGCTCAAAAAACGTCAGCGAGCGTCCGGCAAAGATTGAGCCCCAAACAAGGTAATCTCCTGCTTCTTATACCTCATGAGTCTATGTGTTGGATCATGTGGATGTTTAGCTGTCCGTATCAGAAACTGACACGCCATCCATGCCCAAGGATTACAGATAGCTCTCCTCCATCAGTCTGGCTCCAAGATGTGCCCATATCCTGTGTATCTTTAAAAGACAAGAAGGCTGTCCTATTTAGATGACCTCCGTACACACAGTGACATCCACAATGTGAAGGAAGGCCTTCTACTCTGTCTAATTTTGTTCATTATTCTTGTGTTTTATGTTTCCGTGTTTTTACTACCCTGGTTTTATACATATTGAGTAAATCAGACATTTTTACCCATTTCCTATTCTGCTTCCCTCATACCGGCAACCTGTGACATTTCAACCACTTATGAGACGGACATCTTCATGTCTGATTGTGCTTCTCCTACATTTAAATTCAATTTCAATTCAGTTTACTTATATAGCGCACATTCACAACACATGTCATCTCAAGGAAAACCAGTTGATTACATCGACTCATTGACTCGAATGTAATCCCTCGAACTAAGCATACTTGTAGCGACAGTGGAGAGGAAAAACTCCCTTTGAACAGGAAGAAACCTCCAATAGAACCAGGCTCAGTGTGAGCGGCCATCTGCTGAGGCCCACTGGGGTTCAAGACAGAAGCAGAGATACAAAAAGCAGCTGTAAAAGGCGGCCCCATCCAGGAAACACACAACTCAACATTCGAGGACAGTTTCCTTATTTCTAGACACCTGCTTCAAAAGAGTATTTTACTTTTAAATGTCATGCAAACTTAATGTACTTGATGCACTTGCTGATGTGCCTATTTAGGAAATGCTTTACCCTTAAGACCTTCATTAACTCACATGGATGACGTTACTCAGAAATGGGACTGCAGGCTTCCAAAAAAGGGACTACAAAAAATATAAGTCTGACAAAATGTAGCGAACACATACCTAAACATACAAAGTTATGTTCATTTTCATATGTCCCACACAGTACATGTAAAGCGATACTGTATTACAGTTAGGTCAGATGTGTAAAAAAAAGATGGTGGGATTCCTTATTGCTACTAATCCCCAGTTAGGAACATTATGAACTCCCTACGCAAAGGAATCTATGATAGGAAGCATACAGTTTCCTTTTCCTACCTCCTTCTTAACCACCACTGTTCAGACAGCAAAACGTTATTACCTATTTGATATATTTGGATATAGCCTTATACCTATAGTTTAGTATGTAGGCACAGGTAAGGACCGGTTGACTTACCTAGGTCCATATGTCCTGAGTGAGGGGAATTTCAGCACTTTCAGGAGGATAGTGGCTCCTTTCTGGGATGACGGCAGGAAACTCAAGCCTGTTTTGAGCTCATACGAGTACAACTCCAGCAGGAATTCAGACCATTTCTGTTTAAGAGGGGATGTTTTGTAAATGTAGACTGATGCCAAACGCTCAAGTATCTTCTTCTCTTTTTGCTGTTCTCTCTCTGCTGCTGCTGCACAGAACAAACTTCTTAGGAACCTGATTTCTTCAGAGGCTTCGGATGTCCAGGGCTCAAAACTAAATGCATTAAACGAAAAGGAAAAGGATAATGTCTGCTTTTAATGTTAAAACACACATTTTTCCAGTTCTTAAATTTATCTTAAGCTTATCAAAATAAATGACTGAAAACAAGTGAGATTAAATATTGGGAATGACTGTACCTGAGCTGTGAGATATAAGGCAGACACTGAAGGAAGCTCCTGACTTCCCTCTCTTCATGCGAGCATCCCGTCAGTATCAGTTGTTTCTTCTCAGCTTGGACTTTCAGCTCTCTAATGAGGACAGAGGTCTTTCTCTCTGAGAGGTCGATGATCCATGCCGTAGTAAGCGACTGAAAAACTGATTTTAAGAAAGGAAGTAGACTCAGGCCCGTTTTAGTCTCGCAGTCCTTTACCTGAGAGTACAGATCGAGCAGGAAAGCCCTCTGAGATTGCTCATTCATATCCATGTCGCTCACAGGTATTACTTTAAATCTACACACTGATGCTAATAAATCCAGCATCTTCTCTCCCGTCTGCTGCTCTCTCTCTGCTGCAGCACAGAACAAATGCACTAAGAAACACGTTTCGTCGTGAACTTGTGAGCACCCAGGAACAAACCTAAAACAATCAGAAAAAAAAATATTAGCCTTAATCTGACATAAAAAAGAAGACTTGATGGTTTCCATGACACATCCTTCAAGTTTAAAACATTTTAAGAGACATATAAACAATTTAATGGTGTGATTGGTATAAATATGTTACGTTTCAGTTTCTCATTTCAGAACCACAAGGAGAAACTGGTAAGTTTGTTCTTGGATGTGGAGATCACATTGCTCATTTTTAAAACTGAAAAGTGTGCAATAACATTTTAAAACAAATGCAATGTTAAGATTAGAAGCCAAAGATATTTTAAGACCATTTAAAGATGAGCTGTAGCCTTCTGAGCCATTTGTAGATGCTGCAGAGATGACTTAGCAAGTCTGGTGCATAAAGTATTAGGATGGTCCAGAATGAGACGATGCAATCAACTGGTTTTCCTTAGAGATAAAACCTGGATGATCTGGTGAACTGCAAAGTGCCTTGAGATGACATGTGTTGTGAATTGGCGCTATAGAAATAAACTGAATTGAATCGAATCATTGGCTGCAATATCAGATTTTCCAAACCAGAAGACCACAGTCTGTTACTGTAGTTAAAACTAATCAAAATACCTTCATTATCATCATACATATTTAAATGATGAAGTTGCAGCAGCTGCCGCTAAGCGATGCTTAAAATTAAGGGAAAAGAAACAAGTATATAAAGTTAGAATAAATAAGAAGAAAAGGAAAATATTAACATCTTCCAGATTTTAATTCAAATCTAAACTGAAGGAGCTCGGTGAAGCCATAGAGTTAGAGTATCGTCTCAAAGATATTCTGCCAATCAGTCTGGCACCTCCAGAGGGAGGAGTAGCTTTTCGGTAGCATAGTTTACAGTGGGAGTGACTTTATAACTCATGGTTTTTTTGGGACACTGGCTCTATGAGGACAGAGTCAGGGGCCCTTTATTAGGGGCCATCCAGTCCCCTAGTGAACGCTAAATGCAAAGTGCTTGGTCAGTCCATGATTCTTAAATGGATGAAGGTGGCTTGTCCTAAACGGGTTGGAAGGAAGCTCCTGAGGAGGAGCTCAGAGTAGAGCCACTGCTCCTCCATTCATCTGATGACACCATCCCACTGAGAGGAGGTCTAGATCCATCTCAAAGGCTTTAATCCAGGATATGCTGGAGGGACTATGTCTCTTTGTTGGCCTGGAACACCTGTGGTTTCCCTCGGAGGAGCTGGAGGAGGTGTCTGTGGAGAGGGAAGTCTGGGTGTCTCTGCTTAGACTGCAGCCCCCGCGATACAGAACCCAATAAAGTATTAGGCTACTTTGGATATTGGATTTTAGTTGGAAAATTATATTTTACTGTGTGCAAATTATTGTGTTGTTTGTTTAAATGCGTGTTTAAATGCTTTCAGTTTTTAATCTGTGGCTTTGAATAGTTAGCAGGATTCCGTGTTTGGATCTGTTGCTCAAGAGGGAATATTTAAGGATAAAATGAGCTAAAAAAAGTTATAAAAACCTGGCTAAAAAAATACAAATATATAGTTTTAAACAGCAACATTTTAATGAGCCTTAAAAAATACATTTATATCAGAAAACACAACAATAATAATTGTAGAAAAATAGTGTTTAATACAGTTGATGTACCTGAACTTGGATATAAAAGGCACACATGGTAGGAAGCTCCTTACTTGACGTTCTTCTTGTGACCAACCTGTCAGCTTTACTTGTTTCTTTTCTGTTTGGAGTTTTAACACTTCTAGGAGGATGGAGGTCTTTCTCTCTGACAGGTCTATGGTCCAGACTGCAGGAGTTAGCTGGAAAACTGACTGTAATGATGGAAGGAGATTCAGACCTTTTTTAGCCTCACAGTCCTTCATCTGGGAGTAAAGATCCAGCAGGAAGTCACGTCTATATGTGTCATCCATGGATCTGGTATTGAATGGAAAATGTTTATAGCTGCAGACTGAAGCTACCAGCTCCAGCATCTTCTCTCCTGTCTGCTTTTCGCTTTCTGCTGCAGCACAGAAAAGTTTGGTAAAGAATCTGGTTTGCTCAACTGAGTCTGACCAGAGCGGAGCCACACTGCAACAAAAAAAAAGAAGAAACAGCAAATAACCAACACATGTATAAACATTTATATAAAAAGTGCATTTTAGCATTTAAAAAACAGAAAAAGTTAATTTAAACTTCACTGATACAATTTTATCAGTTTCTTTCATGGTCTAGCGCCCCTAGTGTCTAAAAGTCACAAACTGTTACTTAAAGTCGTAGTGAAACTGCTGTTCTAAACTTTGCAGCTCAGAAATTCTCCCGAGTGGTGCCCGACTTTACACGAATGAATAAAGTGGATGTGATTGGTCGATTATCAAGGGGGTGGGATTGTTGTGGCAGAAGGTTCGCAAGCAATTTTGGTTGTGGCTGGATTGTCAGAAGCATCTTGCTAACCAGTTAGCAACTTAGTGCTAGTAGGTTCCCAATGGGAAATTCCATTGGGACCAAGTAGCACTAAATTGGTGACTTAGAAACGACACTGTCAAGGAACGCTATGGACAGAGGAAACATGCAAGAGGAGGAGAGTTTAGTGTCGGAGGTCGTGGATGAGTCTCCTCAGTCATTCATTTTTTATTTAGAGGAGGAAAGCAGGACGAAGATGTTGTGGAAGAGGACGCCAGGGCGGCAGAAGCTTGGTTTGGTGTAGAAGGCTTCCAGCCGTACATGTTTGAGCCCTTGCCTCGCAACGCTGCCAGTTCTGTTAGCTCTACGCCTGCTGAAGACACAGACGTCCATCCCCGTGAACACTGGGACGGAACTCAATGGGAAAGGAAATGATTCTGATTTCTTACTTCAACCGTTGCGTATATTAGCTGCGACATATGAATCAAGATGCTATGACCGAAAAAAATTTGATTGACAGATGACCATTGATATATGATTGTCCAAATTTAAGAGTACAAGCTGACGTATAACTAAAAAACCCCCCACAGATTTTAAGACAAGATTTTTATTTTTATAGAAATTTTCTAAATTTTGGGACAATATAGTTGGATAAATAGTACATTTATATACACGTTTAAGCCAGAATGATTTGACATTTAATTATGACTTCCCTACGACTTTAAAGGAAGCAAAGAGTTTGGAAGTCACTCGCTAAAGGTTAGCATTAGACAACCTTGCAATCAGCTGACAAGCAGTATGGAAAAAGAGCGGGGAAATGCACCACTTACTGGCCGGGAGGACTTAAACTTGTATCACCTTTAAAGTCAAGAAAAATTATGCAACCGCTTTCATTTAAAATGTGCCATATTCTTTAGCAAAACACATTGGTGAATTAATATAGGAGTAGCAGAGTATAAGCAATCCTCGAGCACGGACGTAACTGATTTAGAGCCTGGATGACAGAAATTGCACCAAAGATGATGCAAACAGACCGTCCTATCACACTGCATGCTCCACTCAGTCTGAGCTGATGAAATGCAGCCATGCTGCTGCCTGGTCTTGGACACTTGCATGTTTGGGCAGGTTGGGTATTTTGGCAGAGGAAGTTTGTTTGCATGGTTGTGTGTTGTTTGGAACCGAATGCAAGCAGGTTTAGATCTATTGCCCTGCAGGTTCGTTTGCCATCATATAATGATTAAAAAAATGAACATTTTGCAGGTTTTGTTTATATTTATTACATTAACTTATTATCTTCTAAATTTGCTTACGTACTTTTATCACATTTCTTATTCTTTTTATGTCAACTTTTTATAAATGCTATAGAGAAAGATATCAGACTTAAGGGAAAATCATCATAATTTACCTGAGCTTTGAGATATAAGGCAGACACTGGAGGAAACTCTTTGTCTCATTCTCCTCATGTGACCACCCCGTCAGGTTCACTTGTTTCTTCTCAGGTTGGTGTTTTAGCATTTCTACAAAGATGGAGGTCCTCCTGTTTGAGAGGTTTAGGAACCAGACTGCAGGACCTGACTGGAGAACTGACTGGAACAATGGAAAATTCAATCCCGTTACAGTTTTATAAGAATAAAGGTCCAGAAGGAAGTCACACCATTTCCACTGGAGAGGAATGCCTTTGTATGTGCACACTGATAATAACAGCTCCTTCATATTATTGCCTTTCTGCTGTTTTATTTCCGCTGCAGCACAGACCAACATTTCCAACAACCTGATGTCATCTGGAGACGCGGCTGGCATTGTCGAAACACTGAGAAAAGGCAAAAAGCAAGAAAGAATTTGAAAAAGACAAATCAACTAAAAGGGAAAGTATGAAATACCAAAAGGATAATCTACCTGAGCTTTGAGATGTAAGGCAGACACATTAGCAAACCCGTCACTTCATTCCCTTCGTGTGAGCAGCCGCTCAGCCTCAGTTGTTTCTTCTCTGGTTGGAGTTTCAGCACTTCTAGGAGGGTGGAGGTCTTTCTCTCAGAGAGGTCTATGGTCCAGACTGCAGGGGTTGGTTGGAAAACCGACTGCAGCATTGGGAAGTTATAGGAAAACCTTCTGCTCGCTGCATGTTGATGCAAGTCCAGAAGAGTATTCACCAGGTCTGTTTTGACGTGACTAACCGACACAAGCTCAGTCATTACGCTGTGAAACTTCTGTTTTCCAGGGACAGCTGCTGCGACGCATAAATCCAGGTACATGTCCATCTGATCTTTTCCCAGTGTGTCGCTGCTTTGCTCCTGGTCCAATAAACCTGCATCTCTGTAGGCCATCCTGAAGGTTCATGACAACAACAATATGTTGGACATGATTTTCTCCCACACTGTTTGCATTTGATCACTGCTGCACTTTAAGGAGCGGAAATGTTAATTTCCTGCCTGGAAAGCTGTACTATATGAAATTTCGTTTTGTATACACTGTGCAGACAAAATGACAATAAACGTTGTCTAAGTCTAAAGGCTGATTTATACTCAGAAACCAGGTCGTCTGCGTGTGTTGCTGTAAACGCAGATATGATTCCGCCCCCTCCGCGGACACACCTCTCCGAAATTGTAGGTGACTGCAGACAGGAGGCCTCTGACTGGTCAGATCTACACTAAGCGTATTTACTGAAGAGGATTAGGGCCAGTGGGAAAAAAAAAGTTAACTGATTTTTAAATTTTATTTCAGTTTAGTATGGGAAAGATTTCTCAGAATTCTGACTTTAATCTCAGAATTCTGACTTTTTTCTCAGAATTCTGACTTTTTTTATTGTCAGAATTGAGTCAGAATTCTGAGGAAAAAAAAGTCAGAATTCAGACTTTTTTCTCAGAATTCTGACTTTAATCTCAGAATTCTGACTTTAATCTCAGAATTCTGACTTTTTTATCAGAATTCTGACTTTTTTCTCAGAATTCTGACTTTAATCTCAGAATTCTGACTTTTTTCTCAGAATTCTGACTTTTTTCTCAGAATTCTGACTTTAATCTCAGAATTCTGACTTTTTTCTCAGAATTCTGACTTTAATCTCAGAATTCTGACTTTTTTCTCAGAATTCTGACTTTTTTTATTGTCAGAATTCAGTCAGAATTCTGAGATTAAAGTCAGAATTCAGAGAAAAAAAAAGTCAGAATTCTGACTTTTTTCTCAGAATTTTGACTTTTTTTATTGAGATTAAAGTCAGAATTTTGAGAAAAAAGTCAGAATTCTGAGATTTAAAGTCAGAATTCTGAGATTAAAGTCAGAATTTTGAGAAAAAAGTCAGAATTCTCAGATTTAATGTCAGAATTCTGAGATTAAAGTCAGAATTCTGAGAAAAAAGTCTGAATTCTGACTTTTTTCCCCATACTAAACTGAAATAAAATTTAAAAATCAGTTAACTTTTTTTTTTTTTCAGTGGCCCTAATCCTCTTCCGTAGATTTCTAAATTAGTTGACGGTTATTTAAATAATTGATTAAAATGGAAATGTAGAATCAACATATCCAGAAACTATTTAAATATGTGATACCAGACAAACTGACCTGATGGACCTGATGTGCGGCAGAGCTTCTAAAAGGTATTCACGCAGAATCTGACACAGTCGGTCTCCTCTGTCCCCGTAGAGGCAGACATTCACCCTCGTCGTCATCTTCTGCATCACTTTTACAAACCGGTCAAACAGGCGTCTTTTACCCACGACTGGGAGGGAAACAACGTTCCCACTGAGGCCCAGTAAGGCGGAGTAATCCATCGGTTCTTCACTGAGGAGGAAAATCTTCCACAGCTGCTCTCTGAGGATATCACACCTGTCAATTCAAGATAAAAACATTACCAATCACTTTAATGGTGAGTTCAGTAATAAAACATTCTAATTAATACCTCATGTGAGTCTAAAAAGGCCCATTAATTCATACCACTGAACATTGTGAAGGCATCCAAACAGTCGTCTCACTCCTTGGTCTGATACGGTTACATCCTGAAGGTTCAGGCTTGTTTTCCCTTCCTTCGACTGAGTGACAATAAAGGCCACAGCTTGGCAGGAATACGGGTCCAGATTCTCTCCACTGAGGTCCAGATGGAAGTCCAGTTTGTTTAGAAAGGAGATGCAGGCTCCAACGCTCTGGGACTCGTACAGACATCGGTACTGGAACAGTCTGTCGACTTTGGGCTTGCTGCAAAACGTGTCGATCATCTCTTTGAGGAACCAATCAGATGTTCTCTTTAGCTCCACAGCTGGAATCAGACAGCTCATCAAACGTGGATTCCTGTCATTCAACAAGCGACACATGAAAGGGATCAGATGTTTCATGTGTTTCATCTCATCAGTGAGGCTCTTCTGAAACACCTCCCTGATCTTCTCTGGATTCATTAAAAGCCACAGAGCAGCAAAGAACTCCTGCATGGTGTAATGGAGGAAAGTGTGGACAGTTATGGTTTCAGTAGGAGCGACTTTTACATCAAGTGATTTCAGGAAGGAACGAACGCAGCTGTCCTCACAGGAAAGTCCTTCCAGCTTCACAGTTTTACTTTGAGTTGCATAAAAAGCAGCTTCAGCCAGAGACATGATTTCATCCCTCTTGGTTCTGATTAACTGACTCAGATTCTTCATCCTGGTTCTGTTGCTGTTCATCTGGAGACTAAACCGAACAATATTGATGTATGTTTCAGTGACAGTTCTGGGCTGCAGAGAGAAATCTGATGAAACGCCGGCGGCCACCATCAGAGCATACATTGGAACATGAGAAAGAGTCACCAGCTCCACGTTACTCAGAACCTCCAGATGATCGTCACCCAGTGCTTTAGACAGATATGTTTTTATTGCTCCTTCACTGAAGCCTTTCACCTCCACCCTGAGCCTATTCGGAAGGCGGATATCTTCCTCATCCTCCGGTCTGCAGGTGATGATGATTTTTGCATCTTTTTCAACAAGTTTCTGCACCACCGGCGACGAGAGATCAGTGACTCCATCTAGAATGACTGTAACATTATCCGGGTTCCTCTCTATATCCTGTAAGATCTCTTCTCTGCCTTCACCGGGTTTACTGTACAGACTGAAAAGAAGATCCTCCAAAGTCAAGGTCGTCGGGGCGTCGGCCATTTCCCTCATGTCAAAATAAAACATGTAATCGATCTCTTTGATGTCTGTTTCTATCCACAGTCTCAACATTTCATGGCTCAGGGCCGTCTTTCCAGCTCCAGGTTTCCCAACAAGGAGGACGTTTTTATCCGTCTTCAGCAGGTCACTGGGGGAGATTGCTGGTTTTTGCGTCGTAACGTGAGTCCTTAACCTTTTAGGACGACACATCTTGATTTTGGGTGGGAACACGTCCCCTTGGATTTCCAGTGCTAGTGGAGAGTACGAAAAATTGGGTTTCTTATTTTCTTCGAAAAGATTTTGACTTGCCCTCCAGAAATCCTTTGACAACTTTTCTGCTTTTGATTTTAACTTTGCTTGATATCTGTGACACCATCTTGGTCCTAAGACTGAAAAACATAAGCGAGAGAGGAGGAACATTCATACAGGGACTAATTGCTGTGATGAAAGTTGTAAAAATGCTAACAAGAAATCAATAGAAATAATTACCCTGTATGTAGTATGGAGCCATTTCTGCGTCTTCTGTGAAGGGAAAGCAGCTGATCCAGTGGTGCAGGTCAAACCTTGTATTCCCAGGTGAGTCTTCCTGACTGTCCTTTAAGAAAGGAGCTCCTCCCTCTAAGGTCCCCCCCCTCGTCAGGTCAATAATCCTCAGTAACTGGTAGCAGGCTGCTTCACCTTTTCTAACGACCGAGTCCAGTGTTGCTATGGTTCTATCATAGTCATCTTTCTCTGCCTTTATTTTGCTGACCTCTTCATAAGTTAGAACACCTTGCAAGTTCTCAAGAATGACCGACAGGTTCCTTAATTGTCCAACGAGGTGAACTCTGGCATTCATCAGGTAATCCAAGGCCGACTGCGATGTAGAAGCCATGACTCCTGACTTCTGTCTCATAAACCAGACTCCGCTGATCTGAATGACCAAGAAACCAAAAGTTAAGCACAAGTTTGTCTAAATTTCTAAAGCATTTGACACCGTAGACCATGCTATTTTGAAACGCAGGCTACTTCTCATTGGACTGTCAGAGAATGCGGCTGATTGGTTTTCAAATTACCTTGAAAACAGGCCCCAGAGTGTTTTTCATGAATTTCTTATAGAGGCACTTTTGTTATTTTTCTCAGTATATTTCGGCAAGTTAGCATTTCTTGTTATTACATTGACAATCATTTTTACAGCAAAACATCTATATTTTTTTATGTTAGGAAGGTAATAAGGTCTCTTCCTGGATTCCAATAACACTATTGGCTTGAAATTTGGATTTTAAAACTATTTCACTGAGTTCCCTATCAAGGGTTATAACTTACACCATCTAAATCACTTTTTTTTTTCCATTAGCCACTAACCATAAACATGTTTCTGGGTCATGTAAGCAAAGAAATAAAAAAGAAAACATTAAAAAAATGATAGAAATGAGTGATGGGTCCAGTAACCCTGATGGTTTGGTGCAAAATTGTCAAACAAAATGTATTTTTGTTTGCAGTTGTGCATACAAGTCTAAGTCTAAGCATGCGTGGAGCCCATAGAGCTAAACGCTGCATCGGAGCGCGTTGTTTCCAGAAAGTCATGTGACCGATACAGGAGTTGTTTCTAACTGACTGACTCGGTAAACTGGGTTTAAAAACGGATCTGTCAACATGATGCATCTGCTAAAAAAAAAAAATCAAGAATTCGTAGCAGCCTAAAAGGAATAGGAATGTTTCAGCCGTTTTTATTTTAATTTTCTCGTTGTGTCATCCTTTTCCTCTGTTATCACTCAACTTATCTGAATTAAAGTTCATTTCAAATTGACTCTTAGTTTATTTACTGTTTTTACTCTACGTATTGTTTTAAAATCCTAGTCCACAAGCATCCTCATTCATATTTTCCCCTAAATTTAGAGTTATAATATATGTTTACATTATTTATTGAGTGCATCTAAAATATCTAATTTCAATGATATCATTGTACTAGGTCAGAGGTCTTAAACAGGGGGTCCGCGACCCCTAGGGGGTCCGCAGAGGTACTGCATGGGGGTCGCGAAGTTTTGGTTAATTAGACTTATATTCCTCCCTGCAATATTTTCCACTAATTAAAATGTCTTTAAATCCACATTAACATGATTTCAACACACTGTAGTAAACAGATAAATGGAGGCAGAAGACGTCTTTCCGTCATCAATGCAGATCTGCGTTTCTGAGTAAAAATAAGTCAAATATCTGACAAAAGAGTGGAAATTAGAAGATCATATAAAAAATGTTTTGTTATTGTTGTTCCAATAAGTTTAATAGTAAGAACAGAAACATAGACTCTAGATTTATTTAGTTCTTCAAAAAGTCAGAGAAAGAATATCAAGATTTGACGCATAAAATATCTAAAAAACATGACAAATGAACCAGAGAAAAGAGGTCAAACAGGTATAGGATAGCTGTAACCTAAACCTTTTTTTTATATTCCTCCTGCAATTTTTTCCACTAATTGAAATGTCTTTAAATCCACATTAACATGAATTCAACACACTTTAGTAAACAGATAAATGGAGGCAGAAGATGTCTTTCAGTCATCAATGAACCCATTCAGCGACACACAGGAGCTCTTTCAATCTGGACACCGTTTCATTCACAACACCTGCCCCATCAACCAGGAATCAGAAATACTTTAATAATCCCAGGGAGGGATTACTTTAGTTACATTACTCCATCTGTAATAGAGTGGCTATAGAACCAGTTCGATATAACACAATTTCATAGAATATATCAAATGAGGGGGTCCCCGCTCCATCTCGCCATCAGTTTAGGGGTCCTTAGCCTGGAAAACATTGAAGACTCCTGTACTAGGTCATCAAATCAATTGAGTTTAGTCTGTCCAATAAGCTGCCTGTAGTGTCTATAAATGTCCAGCAGGTGTCAGTATTCTATGAGACAGTATCAACGCAGCATCAATCCAGTTTGGCTTCAAGATGCCTCATTAACCATCACTTATAGAAATGTATATTTCATTGATTGGCCGGTTATTAAGTTTATTTGCACACGAATTTAGGTCAAGCTTATTTTTTTTGGCCCATAGCTTATTTTAACGAGTCAATTTTTGTGATGAATGGAAGATCCCTTTTCTGACATCATCACTGATCTACTGTCACGTGTCCCTCTGACAGAACAGCTGTTTAGAAAATAAAACGAAAGTGAACCTTTTATTTTTTATTTTTTTGCAAAGGAATTCCCCTGATATCCCATTGGTGTCACAGTAATCATTTCTATCCAGCATAGATTTAAAGAAGTAAAAAAATATATATACACACACACATATATGCTTTCATTAAAATAATATGAATTAAAAACAACTTACAGAAAGCTAACTACATATATGTATACATATATATACACACACACATATATATATATGCATATATACATACATATATATACATATAAATGATTAACTTTATCCAAATGAAGCCTTTATGTAAACACAGTTTCACAACTTTGTGTCCTTTTTATGGCTAATCAAAATATGGTAATGTAAGATAAAATTACAGCATTATTTTCCCAAGCTAGACAACGTTTCCTTTTTAATTCCAACACTTTAATGCTTTCATTAAAATAATATGAATTAAAAAGCACTGACAGAAAGCTAACTAAAGCTAACTGTTCAGAAGCTAAAGCTACTACATACAGTAGCAACATTAGAACTAGCTAGGTGAGCTAACTGTTAAAAAACCTTTAAATCATGAACATTGTTCGCATTTAAATGCAGTTTATGTCTTTAAAGGGAAGAAAAGTGACTTCTGACAACAACCCGACATGTTACTTTTATTAAGTTCGACTTTTATCGGAAAAGTCACTTATTAAAAACAGTGAAAAATATCTAGAGAGAGCAGAAAGCAGCCAACCTGCCTTCTTTATTTCTAATGACAGAATTAATTGTTTCCATTAAACATTTATTGGGGTTTAAACTAAATATAGACACACAAAGAAATTCTGCTTTACGGAGTTAAATTAAGGAACCTGTACTTCTAACATGTTCTGACAGGCAGAAAACAATCATGTTTGTTTTCAATGTTGCTCCTGTTTCAGAATCACCCTAAATGTTTTAAAAGAAGACATGGAAACTTTAAATTAGGAATATATTTAAATCTTACCTGTGTGGCTGTGTTTCACAAACATTACAGTGATCTCCCACCGCTGTGGTAACTCTTTCCTTTTCCCTAAAAGGCTGAACTTTAAAGTTTTGCTTTCTCTTTTATTGATGCTAAACCCTTTTCCTCCACCAGATGGCACTGTTGAGGCAGAAAGCCCGTTCACCAGCAGGTGTACGGAGGAGAAAAATACAATAATGCTCAGTATATAGATAAAAAATAAAATAAAATGCACCCACAATGAAGAAGATAAATAAATGAATAGTATGTTTATTTATTTCTGTATTTTTTATGTAAAATTTTGGTAGATAATAGATCAGGATTATCTTTAACCCTACCAGCATCATTGGGGAAAGTTTTTAGTGATATGTTTCTAAAAACAAATAGATTTGTGTTGCAATTTAATTTACTGTGTTAAATAAGACACGATCACCTGGATGGAGAATATTGCAAGATGAAAATTTTTTTTATTTTAAATTCTAAATGTTCATATATTTTTTTCACAATTTTGATATTAATTCCTGCTCTAAGTGGGTGAGCTAAAGACATCTTTTAGAGTCTCTATACTCCAGTTAACGATTAATAGATTACTAAATTTGTTGACATTGTTTCAATAATTGATTAATGCAATAAATTATTTCAGCCCTAAATAAAATACATGAAACGGGTTAAACAGAGTAACTACAATCTAGATGTACAACTTGTAGAGTGAAGTTAATAGATTAAATGCTCACATTTATTTGGCGTTCCTTGAATCTATTATTTGGCTTTGTTTCATGATACAAAGCGAACATTTAAAAGATAAGAGTGGGTTTTACTTCTGTTTACCTCTGCACAATTCTATATCTTCTAAAAGAAAGTATAGATCCACATATAACAGACATATTTAGACTATATTCTGTTAAATAGGCACAGATTTACCTACTGTCTTAGTCGATGGTTATTTGAAATGCAAACCTTTTCAAAGTGGAAAAAGTCCTATTTCCTCATTCATTAAAATTTGTATAAATGTAGCAAGAAATGCTGCTTTTCTCTTTAAATTAAACACAGCCTGATTTTCACTTGAAGCATAAAAAACAAGCATGCATATTTTTGCGTAAGAACAACAACATCAGACCAAAAGTGTCCCTACCAAAGTTGAAATCAAACCTACGCCCTTGGTTAAACCCTCTCTAATTGTATAGGCACTAATTAAGTACAAAGGTTGTAGACAAATAAAGTTCAAAGGAATCATGAATAAAAGTTTTTCCTGTATAAAACTTTTTGAGACTTTAAAATCACAAACTGGTTCGCAATAAAATAATACGGCCGCCTAAGAGCTAAACAAACAACCCAGATGGAATAATAAAATTAATATGACAAGATAAGGCAAACAGCAAACAGCTTTAGCTTTCAACATAATGAGATTTATCAAAAAAAAGAACAACAAATCATACCTAGTGTGTTTGGTATGATGAAAAAAATGCAGCATGGAAATGTGGAGAGAAATAGTTTTATAAAATAAACATTCTCAGTTTTTTATTTGGTTTAGTTTACTGAGCATTGTTTAAATTTATTTTATTTGTTGATCTTATTGCAACAGTGCACTGTGTTTATAACTATACATTAATTTAAACATTTTTTAGCCACTGCTCCATAAACATGTAATCCATAGTCTATTGTTGATTTCATCAAGGCCTTGCAAATATGCATAAGTGATTGTTTATTAGCTTCCTAATCTTTTCCCACAACAGTTCTGATCAGATTTATGATTTTCTCTCATTTTAATTCTAATATTTGAAAATGCATTTTCCATTTTTCTTCTTTTGTCTAGTCATCAAAACCCCTGAATGTTGGAACTGTATCTAATATGCTGTCGTATATTTACATTATCACTGCTGCACTTTAAAAATAAAATGTTTTGAATCTTCTCCAGTCAGACTCATGTCCTTTTTTGTGTTCCAGGACCACTAGAGACTCCTAGTTGTTGTTTTGTTGTTGTCAGATCTTTGTGTTGAGTGTTGGGTTCAGGCCTCTTATTTACACAGTGGTCGGGACAATCATGTATCTGCAAGCAGACAAAAGGAGAAAACGCAGCAAAGCTGTAATATTTGCAGGTTGTGGTGGACCCAAACACAGAGGACAGTGGGAGGTTTCCAAGGAGCACAGAGAAGCCTTATAACAGCTTATTTGATCATGGTCGAAATGCATAACTTAGAATGAATTTTAAAAAATCTACAAAGTTTATCTTTACATTACACACTTATGTCAAGGCCTTTCTGATTTACTGCTAGGATAACAGCAAGATGGCGAAAGGAACAGAGCAATGTTTTAATGATACCCTTCCTAATGTCCTACGTGAGATTAATAAAACCTCAACAACGGACAGCTCTATATATACTCTGTGTTTATGTTCTCTTAAAGTAGCTGGCTGGACTGTCAGTATGGTGGATTAAGAGAGAGGGTAAGACTCATGCACTGGAAAAAATTATCTAGAAATAAGTAAAAATGTCTTAAATTAAGTGTATTTACCCTTAATTTGAGAAGGTAAATTAGATAGTTTGCCAATGGAATGAGTATTTTACTCTTAAAATAAGATATTTAGATAAAATGCACTTGAAATAAAGCAATGCAATTGTGTTTTCTTATTTTAAATGCAAATTGTTCCACTGGCAAAATGTCTCTTTTACCTTCTCAATTCAAGGACAAATGCACTTATTTTGAGGAGAAAATGAATTATCTAGATGTAGATTTTTTCCAGTGTGTAAGTTCATTATAGCCGTAGTTACCGGCTGTATACACTGCAGGACGGACGTCTCTCAGCTCTGATATAAAGAAACCACAATTAACCTGCAATTGATTCTCTTTTCTGAATTGGAGCGTAAAACAGGAGCATGTAAAATCCACTTTTCTTTTAGGGTTGTTTAGTTTGTTATTTTGACCTGAGCTTTCCCTGAAGCCTTGACCTTTATTTATTTAAAATAAATGGCACAATAAACCTATTTAAATGCCTTTTTGACTCCTTCATTTCCTGTCTAAATTTATGTTGGTCCCTTATAGCTCCTAGACCCAGCCAGGGGACCCAACAATGATAATGAGGCAAATGCTAGCTGCTGTGTTGCACTGTATTACATTTTTTTATTAATGACAGTAATTTAACCCGATTTATCTGATCTGATAACAGTTAAAAATAAAGTAAAAATAAAATATCAAATAACATTTAGTATGAAATTCTCTAGTTACAATACTGAGCCACCATCTCAAAACTATTAAAGGTTAATTTTAATAACGCTGAATAACTACAATAACTACAAATTTTTTGACTTGAGCCATAAATATCATTCTGCCTATTTTTAATTTCAACATTATACTATGGAGTTTCATAATCAAATAATGATACATACCTGTCGGTATACAATAGTTTCTAAAAAGCAGTAATAGTCCCATGATTTGGTTTTAAATGTAGTCTAGGAGCCATTTATTTTTTTCTTAATAATTAAAGTTTTTCCTTTTGTGGATAATCTAGTTAAGTTTATTTATTCTACTTTACTATATGTTTTGTGGTTATTCTGGGATTTTTTCTTGTTAGTTATGATCAATTTGGGTGAATTAAGTTTATAAATAAATAGTAGTAAACACAAAAAAATACTTTTTTCAGGTCTCATCCCAGAGATACTAACAGTAAACAATTTAATTTAAAAATCCATTGGGAACTCCAGCTTTTTCTAAATAATTAAATTAACAAGTTAAGTTGTTGACGTTTCCTGTTCATTACTCATCTGTCCAATTAACCACACTTCTTTTGTCAGATAGCTGTATTCATTTTATTGCTAACTTTTCAGTTATCCAGAATCTTCTTCTGTTCCAACAGTAGAACTCACACACACAAGAACTCGCTCTCATTGCCCCCCAGTGGACAGCAGCAGTACAACTTGTACATAAACAGAAAGTGACAGGGTATAGAGCTTGCAGGTGTACTTTACAATGTAAATTAGAGACATGAACACAAACATAAAATAACTCAGACGAGTTAAGATGAGGACATATTCTAACAAAGTGTATAATGTTCTTTTACATAAAAAAAAACAGTCAGTCAAGCTACAATCTGCTTAAATATAATAAAATCTAGCTGCTCTACTATAAACTACAGGAAGTTTCTGTTTAAATGAGATAAAAATGCTTTTAATATTGAGAGATAAATCTTAATAGCTTGATTCTTCCATAAAATTTTAGCAATGATAAACTAATTAATAAGTTACAATTAAATAGACCACTTTGAAATCCTTTGTTGATATGATTATTTTTCTTAATAATTAAAGTTTTTCCTTTTGTGGATAATCTAGTTAAGTTTATTTATACTGCTTTAACATCTGTTTCTTTTCTTTTTTTTTTTTTTGCTTTTTGATTTGGTTAGTTATGATGAATTTGTGATAATTAATTTTATAAATAGGCTGTCAATGGTAGGACCAGCATGCATCTGGCCGGGGGGAAGGTTGTTTTGTTTGTTTGTTTGTTTGTTTTTACCAGTGCAAGTTAAGCATGGAGGAAATGTTTGTCCTTTTCTGTTTTCTTGCCTGAGGAGAAATAAACTAAGAAAACTGAAGGAGTTTACATTAAAAAAAATATTTTGCCTGCATGAATTACTTGTCAATGATGCATCTGTTGCCTTTTTGGGATTTTTTTATTTAACACTGGGCCACAACATGTAGTAAACACAAAAAATACTTTTTTTCAGGTCTCATCCCAGAGATATTAACAGTAAATTGTTTTGATAATCTATGTTACTCCTCTAGAGATAATCAAGGCTCAACGTCGTTCTTTGGTTTTAACAGCCATTTATTGTGGAAACTTCTTATAAAGCCCCCAAAATGCCGTCAGAACTAAGAAGGGAAACAGAAACCCAAATTAGCTCAAAACAAATATAAAGCTTTACACAAATAAATATCAGTAAAACAAAGTCATACCTCATTGGCTGCATAAACTCCAGAGGAATAAAGATAACTTATACAGCTTTTCTCAGAAAGCCAGTCTTAAAGCTTTCTGGTGAAACTTCTTGAAGAAACAGGTGCAAAAAAAAAAGAATTGTGTCAATCAATCTTTCCCATGGGCAACAACGTGAAATGTAGAAAAAACATAGGTTCCTCCTTACATTTTAATGAGCTTTTTAACCAACGTACATAAACAAAAATTTACTAAAAGTTATTTATTTATGATTAAACTTTTAATTTCAATATTAGTGTGTATTAACTGTTGTTTTTAACTAAATATTAGAATATTTAAATGAGTTGACTCTGATGGCAGCTACAATCTATGTCTGCAAAAACTATAAACATATTAATACAACTATAAACATAAGAAAAGCATAAAACAAGAATATTTTATGTTTACATATTCTGCCCACATGGTCTCTTTACTGCCCTCCTGTGGTCTTAGGTCGTAATTACATACCGTAGTAAAACTGGGAAGCAGTTTCTGGAAACCGGCTCGCTACAGAGCTACAAATACGCTTAGACAGCGCCAGGTTTATGCCCCTGCCCCCTGGTGGCTACAAGGACTAACTACAAGTAAAATAAAGCTAGCACAAAACACTCAGGGTTACACTTCCGGTGAATTCTTTCAAAGTAAAACACAAAACCGCTGTCGTCTTAAACAATTTAATTTAAAATCCATTGGGAACTCCAGCTTTTTCTAAATAATTAAATTAACAAGTTAAGTTGTTGACGTTTCCTGTTCATTACTCATCTTTTCAATGAACCAGACTTCTTTTGTTAGATAGCTGTGTTCATTTTATTGCTAACTTTTCAGTTATCCAGAATCTTCTTCTGTTCCAACAGTAGAACTCACACACACAGGAACTCGCTCTCATTGCCCCCCAGTGGACAGCAGCAGTACAACTTCTCCATAAACAGAAAGTGACAGGGTATAGAGCTTGCAGGTGTAGCTACTTTACAATGTAAATTAGAGACATGAACACAAACATTAAATAACTCAGACGAGTGAAGATGAGGACATATTCTAACAAAGTGTATAATGTTCTTTTATATATATATATATATATATATATATATATATATATATATATATATATATATATATATATATATATATATATATATATATAAAAAAAAAACAGTCAGTCAAGCTACAATCTGCTTAACACTAGATGTCCCGGAGAATTCCAGTTTTCCTTTAAGCCCCCCTCCCCTCTTCAAGTTTGTGTATTCACTCTACCTTGCTAACTGTCCTTGTTGTAATGCAAATAACCTGTGACATGACCAGTCCTTCTACATGAGACTGGATAAAGGCTGAAACAAACTGGCATCAGAACCAGAGCATGCTCCAAACACTTTTCATTACCTTCCCCTGCAACATCAGAACTTTTTACAGGAATATCTTGATAAGTCATATCTAAATCTTTTATTTAGGCAAACCTATTGAACAACCAGATATCATACGGGTCCTAGTTCCTGAGCTGAGAACAGGTCATAACCATGCTTTTCCCACAAGGCAAGGCAGAGCCTATTTATATTGTCCATTCACCAACAGACTCATTTCTATTGCAAAGCTCACTATGTGAAAGAAACTTAGAGAATAATTGTATCTTGTCTTGTCTCGCCATTTCATGTCATTCAACATTTCAGCTTACAGAATGACAAACAGTATGATTTCTGTACTGGAGTAACATTTATTTCACCAAAGGAAAAGCTCTACATATGAAGTTACAATTGTCCCATTTAGCAGTTTTTACAAACCCAAGGTGAGTCCTTCCTGCATTTGTGACAGGTATTCTTTGTGCAGTGCACACAACGCTCAGTGCTGTGGTTCCTGTTGCAGAGATTGCACACCTGGCCTGCTTATAATAACAATGAAAAAAATCTAAAAAAATAAAAATAAAAAATAGAGTTTAGCACATACTCCCAAAGTAAGAGTTGTAGTATGAACTAGATGAGGTTATTTATGTGTGCTACAGGTTTTGTGCCACTACAATGATCTATAGTGTAATTATGGCTATTATATGCTTATAATAACAATGAATAAATCTCCAAAAATACAGTTTGGCCTATCTTCCCAACGTAAGAAAGAAAAGAATGTTAGATCTGTAAATAAACAGTCATATGTTTATATTACTATTTTTTTAAGGTATTTATTACTGTATTCAAGCAGCGCGGCTCCTCCTGCACATTTTTGGAGCAGTGTGCTCCCCATAGGGTCCAATATAATTCTCCCAGCGCGATAGGAGACTCGCTTTGAAGAAACCACGGTTGTAGCTCACTGTCTGCCTTGCTCTAGTGTCTGTTTTGTAGAATAAATAATCCGCTGACAAGTTTTTAAATATAAGAATAAAAGCTAGCTGCTCTACTATAAACTACAGGAAGTTTCTGTTAAAATGAGATAAAAATGATTTTAATATTGGGAGATCAATTTTAATAGCTTGATTTTTTCATAACATTTTAACAATAATAAACTAATAAGCTAAAATTAAATAGACCACTTTGAAATCCTTTGTTGGTATCAATACAAAAAAAAATCCAGTTTATTTATCCTACATTACTATCTGTTTTTTTTTTCTTCTTTCTGGTTAGTTATGATCAATATGATTGAATTAAGTTTCTAAATAGGCTGTCAATGGTAGGACCAGTATACATGTGTTTTTTTTTTTTTTTACCAGGGCAAGATTAACATGGAGGAAATGTTTTTCCTTTTCTCTTTGCTTGCCTGAGGAGAACTAAACTAAGAAAACTGAAGGAGTTTACATTAAAAAAAAAAAATTTTGCCTGCATAAATTACTTGTCAATGGTGCATCTGTTGCCTTTTAGGGTTTTTGTGTTAACACTGGGCCACAACATGTAGTAAACACAAAAAAATACTTTTTTCAGGTCTCATCCCAGAGATATTAACAGTAAATTGTTTTGATAATCGCTGTCTGCAAAAACTATAAACATATTAATACATTAATACAACTATAAACATAAGAAAAAGCACAAAACAAGGATATTTTATTTTTACATATTGTGCCCACATGGTCTCTTTACTGCCCTCCTGTGGTCTTAGGTCGTAATTACATAGTAAAACTGGGAAGCAGTTTCTCGCTACAGAGCTACAAATACGCTTAGACAGCGCCAGGTTTATGCCCCTGCCCCCTGGTGGCTACAAGGACTAACTACAAGTAAAATAAAGTTGGCATAGAACACTCAGGGTTACACTTCCGGTGAATTCTTTCAAAGTAAAACACAAAACCGCTGTCGTTTTAAACAATTTAATAAAAAAAAAAAAAAAAAAAAACATCGGGAACTCCAGCTTTTTCTAAATAATTAAATCAACAAGTTAAGTGCATAATGTTCTTTTATATTAAAAACAAAGTACATCACCCTACAATCTGCTTTAATAAAAGAACAATAAAAGCTAGCTGCTCTACTATAAACTACAGGAAGTTTGTTTAAATGAGATAAAAATGCTTTTAATATTGGGAGATAAATCATAATAGCCTGATTCTTCCATAACATTTTAACAATGATAAACTAATTAATAAGTTACAATTAAATAGACTACTTTGAAATCCTTTGTTGACATGAATACAAAAAAGCTCAACTGTACTATAAAGTTATATATATATCAGACTTTAGGGAGCAGCAAGAAAAATCAGTAATATAACTACACAATGTAACTGTTTTCTGAGGTCTGAGTAACCAAAAGCACAATAATAAAGATCCTTGATATGGCACATTGAGTCCAAAGTTTCTCTTAATTCATCAAAAATAAAAGACTGTAAGATTAAACCCTTTTCATTGTAAAAATGTAGGGAAGACTGCAAAAAACATTAAAATGGTATTTTATTTTCAAAGACTAAATAAAAATTAAGTACAGAAGCTCCTCTTCTCCATATATAATTATGGATGATACAGAAAACTAAGATTGGTGAGTTTGTGGAACATACGACTGTAAGCTGGTTAAAATGGTAACATTAAGAACATTATCCAGGGGAGGAAAGAACTGCTGTACTGAATCCAGACAGCCTTCAGCCTTATGAACATAATTTCACAACAGACACCCATATTCAGAGGCGTGCACAGACATTTTGGGGGGCAGGTGCTCAGGAGGGGGGGGGGGGAGGGCATTTTTTAGCGCACGTGTAACACTTAATTATAAAAAAAAATAAACGCATGTTGAATGAAATTTGACTTTTATTTGTAACATTCTCTAAACGTGAGTTTTCAATGGAAAAAAGTCACATCACCAACAGAACAGACTAAAGCATACTTCTTTCATCTGGCTCATCTCCCTGTTTTCCCTCACCCATCTGTTCTCCCTCATCCTGGTCTTTTTCTGTCTCTGTGTCTTCCCTGAACTCTTCCTCATCTCCTGTCCTGGTAGATGTTGATGGTATAGAGCTTCCCTGCTGTGACTGGCTACAATATATTAATAATAACCATCATGACAATAATAATAATAATAATGATAATAATAATAATAATAATAATAATAATAATAATAATAATAATAATAATAATAATAATAATAGCTTTAAGAAATATGCCACATTAGTTTAAATAATGGGCTATTAGGGCAACATGACTGGAAGTCTTGTCACGTGGATATGACTTATGGTAGCCTACAAAATAATAGCTATTTTAATACCTGCTGCACAAACCACTTAAAAATAAAATGTGAACGGCTTTTAAGATTTTTCAATATGATTAACCCTCCTTTCTTGGCATTGTGCTGCAATTACTAAATCAATATACAATTAAGACAATAAAGAGACCAAAATGTGTTAATTTATGTTGCCTAACAAAACCTATACAACAGAAAACGTTTGTCTTAACACATAGATTTGTACAGAAGAGGATTAGGGCCACTGAAAAAAAAAAAGTTAACTGATTTTTAAATTTTATTTCAGTTTAACATGGGAAAAAAGTCAGAATTCTGACTTTTTTATTGTCAGAATTCTGAGATTAAAGTCAGAATACTGAGCAAAAAGTCAGAATTCTCAGCAAAAAGTCAGAATTATGAGAAAAAAGTTAGAATTATGGGATTAAAGTCAGCATTCTGACTTTTTTCCCATACTAAACTGAAATAAAATTTAAAAATCAGTTAACTTATTTATTTTTTTTTTTCAGTGGCCCTAATCCTCTTCCGTAGATTTGCAATTGCAAACTCTACCAAAATTATTTGTAGCCTATGTGGTCGTCCTCACGTTATCTGTCATTGACTTGGGCTGCAGTGTAAAACTTTCAGAATCAGAATCAGGTTTATTGCCATTGTTAGTGAAGGAGTTCACAAACTAGGAATTTTTTATGGTACAATCGTGCAACATGAAACATATAATATGGAATAGGTAAATAAAATTATAAAAATATCTAAAAACTGTGGGTATACGCAGGGCTGGTTCTAGCCCTTTGGTTGCCCTAGGCGAGATTGAGTTTTGCCCCCCCCCCCTCACTTTTGCCGTGCGAAATACCAGTACTGTTTTCAGAATCTGTTTAGTGCTTCATTGAGTTGTGTTTACAGTTCCACAAAGAGTGCTGTGCGGTGAATTGCGCCTACAGTTATGCAAAGTGTGTGTTACAAAATTGCAAATTGAGTGCAAAGCAGTGTTTGTTCTTTTAGTTTTGTGAACTCAGTGAGTGGATTTGCTATAAGTATTAATAGTTTTAGAAATTGTGCTATAAGAATCAAGGTTGTGTTTAAGCATTCAGAAAAAACTGTAACTTAGTATGGAGTGATGCATAGACAAATACCAGAATAGGTTTCAGTACCTTTTCTTTTTTATTATTTTAAATAATTTATTACACACTCAAAGTTAGGACTGTGCAAAAACACTTTTAACCATCTGTAAGGACACTTAGGTAAAGTATAACTAAAAAACTGGATTGAATCATTGAATGAATTTATTTCAGACAATTAACAAATTTAACACACATTAAACAAATATTAAATTTTTTTTTGTTCACATATTCTATGATGAACAGCCATAACTTCATATATTTTGATGATTATTTGTACATCCCTTTTGAATACTCAATGCAGATAATCACTACAAAATATTTTATTTATATTAGTATCTTCTACCCATTCTCAAGCTAATAATATAGCACAAAATTCTGCTGCATATATACTGAGAAAAAAATGATGTCAACATTAGGGATGGGGATCGTTAATATTTATTGATATCGATACCTTTATCGATACTCCTTATCGATCCGAGTCTTTATCGATACCATTATCGATACTTTTCTGTTATTTGGTGGAAAGACGATGCAACAAAATTTTTTTAACAGAACTGGTATTGCTTCTATTGCTTAACAAGTGAGCATAACAAAAACGTTTCTAGCCTTCAATAAACATGGCTAATGTTATAGGCCACTTCGAAATGACATAAAACTAACTAGAATATATTTTCACAATTGTTGGTTAATGTATTGTCTACTGTCACTTTTCATCATGTTTTTAGTGATTAGGAAAATATTTAACAAATAAATAATTGTATTTTAAATTAAATGTAATTTTTAATAAATGTTGGCATCAGTAGTTTAATTATATATGGAGCAATACAGGAGCTGGTCATAAAATTAGAATATCATGAAAAAGTAGATTGATTTCAGTAATTCCATTTAAAAAGTGAAACTTGTATATTATATTCATACATTACATACAAACTCATATATTTCAGATGTTTATTTTGTTTAATTTTGATGATTACAAATGACAACAAATGAAAATCTCAAATTCATCATATCAGAAAATTAGAATATTGTGAAAAAGTTCAAAATTGATGGCCCCTGGTGCCACACTCTAATCAGCTAATTAACTCAAACCACCTGCAAAAGCCTTTAAATGGTCTTTCAGTCTAGTTCTATAGGCTACACAATCATGGGGAAGACTGCTGACTTGACAGTTGTCCAAAAGACGACCATCGACACCTTGCACAAGGAGGGCAAGACACAAAAGGTCATCGCTAAAGAGGCTGGCTGTTCACAGAGCTCAGTGTCCAAGCACATTAATAGAGAGGCGAAGGGAAGGAAAAGATGTGGTCGAAAAAAGTGTAAAAGCAAGAGAGATAACCGCACCCTGGAGAGGATTGTGAAACAAAACCCATTCAAAAATGTGGGGGAGATTCACAAAGAGTGGACTGCAGCTGGAGTGAGTGCTTCAAGAACCACCACACACAGACGTATGAAAGACATGGGTTTCTGCTGTCGCATTCCTTGTGTCAAGCCACTCTTGAACCACAGACAGCGTCAGAAGCGTCTTGCCTGGGCTAAAGAGAAACAGGACTGGACTGCTGGTGAGTGGTCCAAAGTCATGTTCTCTGATGAAAGTAAATTTTGCATTTCCTTTGGAAATCAAGGTCCCAGAGTCTGGAGGAAAAGAAGAGAGGCACTTCATCCACGTTGCTTGAAGTCCAGTGTAAAGTTTCCACAGTCAGTGATGGTTTGGGGTGCCATGTCATCTGCTGGTGTTGGTCCATTGTGTTTTCTGAGGTCCAGGGTCAACGCAGCCACATACCAGGAAGTTTTAGAGCACTTCATGCTTCCTGCAGCTGACCAACTTTTTGGAGATGCAGATTTCATTTTCCAACAGGACTTGGCACCTGCACACAGTGCCAAAGCTACCAGTACCTGGTTGAAGGACCATGGTATCCCTGTTCTTAATTGGCCAGCAAACTCTCCTGACCTTAACCCCATAGAAAATCTATGGGGTATTGTGAAGAAGAAGATGCAATACACCAGACCCAACAATTCAGAAGAGCTAAAAGCCACTATTAGAGCAACCTGGGCTATCATAACACCTGAGCAGTGCCACAGACTGATCGACTCCATGCCACGCCGCATTGCTGCAGTAATACAGGCCAAAGGAGGCCCAACTAAATACTGAGTGCTGTACATGCTCATACTTTTCATGTTCATACTTTTCAGTTGGCCAACATTTCTATAAATCCTTTGTTTTTATTGGTCTTCAGTAATATTCTAATTTTCTGATATGATGAATTTGAGATTTTCATTTGTTGTCATTTGTAATCATCAAAATTAAACAAAATAAACATCTGAAATATATGAGTTTGTATGTAATGTATGAATATAATATACAAGTTTCACTTTTTAAATGGAATTACTGAAATCAATCTACTTTTTCATAATATTCTAATTTTATGACCAGCACCTGTATACAACTGTATTAGTCATGTTTCTCGCCAAAAACAAAATTTCCCGTTTTCTTTACGTTACACTTGAACGCATCATGATAACCTAATTGTCATTTTACTGAGCCAATCTGAACACATCATCACGCAGCACGTCTGAAACTTTATTTACTTTTCAAGCTAACTAGCTTGTATGCTTCCGATTACAAGACGGATTTCACAATTAATATTTTTAACTGACCGGACAAGCTACAAAGTCTGTGTGCGCTTACCAGTGGTACTCTGAGTGGATGATTAAGACGGGCCCGACTGCGGCAGCAGCTGGAGGAGGAGTCTTTTCCGTTCAGCCATTCTGGAGTCGCGAGCAAAGTTAAGTGCCAGACTTCACTTGTTTTACTTTTAATATCTGTTTGCTTACAATTTCATTCCAAAATATTGGTGTACATGCTGCAGTGATTGACGTCACGACTTCCGGGTTGGAAGGCGCTTGAAAAGTGATCAGAATCTTTTCCCATTTTCTCTTAAATGTGAAAAAAGAAATAAAAAAACGGTGGTATATTTATTTGTTCATATCTTGCTATTTATATATACGTAAGGTTAAGTCAAACTGACGGACGCTTCATAACCGGTTTAATTCGCTTTTTTTTTCTAATTCTATGATTAATGGGAAGTAAGCCTAATGGCGACGCTAGAGGGCGCCCCCAACACATTTGTCGCCCTAGGCAATTGCCTAGCTCGCCTATAGCAATCGCCGGCCCTGGGTATACGTCATGCAATAAAATAGACTAATGTATACACTTAAGATAAAAAATATGGATATAAAATATAAAAAGTAAAATAGCATCTTACAAGGAGACAACTAGTTTATCTGTGACCAGTCGGCAAAATGCGTGTTTGGTGCTGCTGAATGAGACATTTTAATGCACAACAAAATGATTTTGCTTGATCTGTATATTACCTGGCTAATGGGGCACGGGAGAAGCAGCCTGTCAGCGACCGTTCCTGCTATCTGAAACCTGCTATGATGCTGCGCATCTGGCATGCCCTGCGGGCGACCGAGCAAGTTCACGTGACAAAGGAAGAGAGAGAGGGTCGTTTGTGCGCAAGTAAGTGGCTCATTTCGGGGCATTGTTTCAGTCGTTTTTAATGGCTCAGGTTTTCAAAAGATCATTTCAAAACCGACCTCAGTAAAATATTAATAATATTAATAATAATAATAAAAAAAAAAAAAACGAGTTTCAAAAGGGCATTTTCTTTGATAGAGGGCAAACTTCCTAGTGCTTTAGCACCACCTAGTGTCTATGTGGCCACGCCCCTGAGTTTGGTTATATTTTTCCTAATTATTTCTTTGGAAGACATGCTGGGATAGATCGCTATTACTCGGGTAAAAAAAGTCGAGTAGCTGATTTCAATGCTCTTCCCTTTCTCTTGTGTTTCCTTCTTTATCACCGCCCTCACAATAAAAAGCAGGAAGTTGTAAAATAGAGGGCGAAGACTGACCGAAGAACTAGAGCTGGTGAATAGAATGCTCTCTTTCAACATGGATATTAAGCCTGCTTACAAAAAATAAATAAAAATAAGCCAGATATGGGGGCATCTCCCTGAAATTAGTTTTTGGAACTTGGGATGTCTGGAAATGATAGGATAAACCAACCAACCCCTTGATGAATATGATAAAATAACATAACCCCAATAAAAATATGTTGGTTAATGTTCCATGGTAAAGTTAGTTTAGCAAACACAGGTGCTGCTACTCATAAACTTCATGCTAGCACTAGTGGCTAATGATGATTTTTTTTTTGTAGCCTACACTGAGTGCATCCTCTGACAGGATTTCAACTGATTCATCATTTTGCCATTGGCATCTTTTTTTTACAAAATGAGTTCACAGTAGCTCAAAGTATCTGGAAGACTGAATAGATCTGATGAGCAACTTACAATAACTTCTTATGATGATATAACGTGATAATATGTGTGATTGACTGTGACTTTCTCTCTCTCTTTCTCTCTCTCTCTCTCTCTCTCTCTGTGATCTAGGAATTGTTGTTGGGCTGTGGTGGAGTTTCCATTTTACAGTGTTAATAAATTAAGATTTTGGAAGTATTTTAAGTGTTCACTGTCACTGATTTCCATTAACCTGGCCTCAATGTATTGCACAGTTGGTATACACATTCAGTACACCAAAAAAAAATGTGGTGGGCCAGTCTAGCCAAAAATGCCAGGGCCGATTCTTTGTCCCAGTCCACCCCTGGTCAGTTTGACACATTTCGCAGCATCCATTTGAAAGTTCCAATGGAGACTAAAGGTGTTTTTCTACTTTCTGATTGGCCTAGCCCTTTAGACTGTCAGGGATGATAACCAATGGGCTGCAGTAGCCTGAGGTAAGGGCCGGATGATCGGAACAGACTCTTGCGCTGCTGATTTTATTTACTTTTTTCATGCATTATGCAAATATAACAAGGCCGATATGATGATAATAATAATAATAATAATAATAGTAATAATAAGGCGAGTAATCAGTTCATTCAGTTTAACTTCCACCTAGGCTCCATTTCACAAAGAATATTTAATAAAGTAATGAATATTACAGATACAACCCTGATACACTGCACATTTTAGGACAGTCGTAGCTTCACCCGTCATGGAAATCAGTTTATCAGGTCCTAGGTCATAAGTAAACAACAGAGCTTTTTTAAACTTGGTTAAATATTGTCAATTTTTTTATTTTAACAAGCTAATTCTTGCCTAAAAACAACTTTAAAATGTTACCTTTTTCCTTAAAATTTGTAATCTTTTCTTAAAAGAAGTGCCTTTTGTCTTGGATTGAAGAGGTAAAAGATACATTTAGTCATCTAGATTTTGATTTCTTTCAGTGTACAGTAATATTAAATTTCCCCTTGGGAACAAAAAAGTCATTTTTGAATCAAAATAAAACATTAAAATAAAACTGTTCAACACAGCTCTGTAGGTATATTATTAGAATTGAAAACAGGAATATTTGCATCTTGCTGCCTGTTAAAGAATTAAAGTGAAATCTGTACAATAATCACCACCTCAGGCCTATGATCCAAACCTTATCAAACAATGTTTAGATGTTACCATTTGATCTGTACACTAAACCAAATAACCTTCATCACTGGAAAAAAACGAAAACTAGATAAGTAATTTGTTCTTAAAATAAGTGCCTTTGTTCTTTGATTGAGGAGGAAAAAGAGACATTTTGCCAATGGAACAACACAATTTGCTTAAAAAAAAGAAAACACAATTGCATTGTCTCATTTAAAGTGCATTTTATCTAAATATCTTTTTTAAGAGTAAAAATACTAACGAGTACTAACGAATATTAACGAGTATGTCCAGATAATGCTTTCCTCTTAACTGCTTGCTTTGATTTGTTGTGAATGTATTTACTCCTTAATCTTTCGGTGTCACAGATAAGGAGACTCTCATGCATATAGACAAAAAAACCATACTTTCATCCAGAAAGGTCCTGTGGTGAGGTGATTAAAAATAAATGAGCTGGGGCCCCTCCTATTCAACATCTTCTTGCTCTTAGCTTAGATTATAGGATTTTTTTTTTTTTTTTTTTACCATAACTATGCAGACAACAAACAGCTTTACAGTGTTGGCTAGATGCTTAGAACAGATTCATATGTGGATGCACCATAATTTTTTCCAACTGAATACAAATAAAACTGAGCTAATAATCTTCAGACCAAAGGAGCAGAGATCCGGTGTTAGCACACAGCTTCAAATTTTCCAGCAAGAAACCACTGATTACACTGCAAAAACGATCTATAAATAAGTCAAGATGTCTTAAATTAAGTGTATTTACTCTTAATTTGAGTAGGTAAATAATATGATTTGCCAATGAGTGAGTATTTTTACTCTTAAAATAAGGTAACTAATAATATACAGTTGAATAAGACAATTAAATAGTTTTTTTTGTTATTTTAAATTAAAATTGTCTTGTTCCATTGGAAAAATGTCACTTATCTACTCAATTCAAGAAAAAAATCACTCTTTTAAAGAAAAACATTTTTTTTCCCAGTGTTTGGTTGAAATCTTGGTGTCAGAACGGACTCAGAGCTGAACCTTCAGAGGCTCATGAAGGCAGTTACTAAGTCAGCCTTTTATCACCTGAAGAACATTTCCAGGATTAAAGGACTGATGTCCAAGCAGGATCTAGAAAAACTCATTCATGCATTTATCTTTAGTAGAATTGATCTCTGCATCAGTGTCTTCATAGGTTTGCCTAAAAAGTCCATCAGAGAGCTGCAGCTGATCCGAAACGCTGCTGCCAGAGTTCTCACTAGAACTTAGAAGTAGAGCACATCACAGCCGGTTCTGAATTCCTTCCACTGGATCCCTGTAGCTCAGAGAATAGACTTTAAAATAATTTTGTTAGTCTAGAAATCACTGAATAGATCAGCACCTCAATCCATAACAGCTCTGTTGTCAGTAGATCAACCTCCCAGACCACTCAGGCCTTCTAGTTCCAGCCTACTCTGTTCACCCAGAACTAAAACCAAACATGAAGAAGCAGCATTTAGTTCCTAAGATCCACTGATCTGGAACAAACTGTGACAAATAAACTGAGGTATTGTTATTTTAATGTTCTGATCCAACTGTTTTATTTTCTTCTCTACCTGCTTTCATCCTGTTTTTTCTTTCTCTTATTTTTGGTTTAATTGTTTAAATTGTTCTACAAAAGTAGAACAATCTCCCAGATATGTTTACTGAAATTTTTAATCCTACAGGAGATCTGTCTGCTCGTTGCTCTCACTCTCTCTAAGCTACTCTGTTGAAGAACCAAATATGAGACCTAAAATAAATGAACTCATTGAATTAAAATACACCGATAAAATAGTTTATTTGCACAGAGAATTAATCAAACTAAATCAGCAGAAAGTGTTACATAACAACCAGCCATGTCTCAGTACCTTTTCATGGGGCTTTATAAAGTAAAAGGTTTACAAAATAAGCAACTCATAAAGAATATTCATTATCTTACATATCTGTTCTTTCATTTGAA
The DNA here is from genome assembly GCF_016077235.1 of Cyprinodon tularosa. Classification (NCBI taxonomy): domain Eukaryota; kingdom Metazoa; phylum Chordata; class Actinopteri; order Cyprinodontiformes; family Cyprinodontidae; genus Cyprinodon; species Cyprinodon tularosa. The sequence goes on from NW_024039107.1 coordinate 445,394, forward strand.
AAATCTCATCAGTTCTTAAGTTGAATTTATGTTTGGAGGATATGTTTTTTCCCCATCAGTCGTCTTTGTTGGTCTTTAGAGGTTCCTTAGACTGAAGCGCCACATCAGAGCCGACAGACTCGTCTTCTTCGTTGAGGACCTCATCATTCTCTTCATCCGACTCGTTGGTGACATACGAGCCTTTTTGTCTGGATAAACACCAGAGCAAAATGGCGATTGTACAGAGAAAGACCAGCAGCACAACGGAGATGATACCTGTGAGGTAAAGATATGGAAACAGTAAACACTGATATCTATGATAAATTTGTTTAGAAGAGCCTGATTTTTGTGGATTGTGTTGAAAGTTAATGTGTCAGTCAGAGCAGATGTCAGTGAAGGTTTCAGGATTGGACCAAGGATCAGATTAAAACCAGCAGGTCATAGATCAACACAACCTCCTTCATGGTTGCATAAGTCATCAGTTACCAAGCAAACATGTTTAAATTATTCATATATACTAATATTTTCTCTACATTTTAAATCAATTTAACCTTTTATTTAGCACATTGTCAGACATTTTAATAATCGACATTAGGGCAGACCTGGGACTCAAACGTTGAGTAAAATGCTACTGTAAACCCATAAACCTCACCTGAACAGTTTAGACCTCAAAACCTTCATCTTTCACATAAGGCTATAACTTTTAGGGAATGCGTTCCCACACTCAGCAGTAAGCCTGATCATCTATTCATCATATATCTTATAATTATCCTCACTCATCTCTCTCTCTCTATAGGGCAGGGTTGTCAAACTTAGGCCCTTGAGGTCAGATATCCAGCATCTTTAAGCTGTGTCCATGATCCAACACACATCAGTCAAATTTTTGCTTTACCTGCTCGTTATCTAATCAAGTTCTCCAGTAACTGTAATATTGATCCTAAGCTAGTATCAGTCTTGGCTCATTATCATCATTGCAACGCTGAAGCTTAAATTTCAGGAAATTGCTCCATTTCCTTTGCAATTCTGCTTAGTGCTGCTTCTCTGTTTGTGCAACAGTGCACCTCTTTTTCACTCTCTGCAGCTCACCGCCCTTCCCCTTTCCTGAGAGCTAAAGGAACAGGCCGTACTTTTTTCTCTCGTTTTCCCACCCTTACAATTAAATTCAATTTGGTTTATTTCTATAGCGCCAATTATCAACACGTGTCATCTCAAGATATTTTACAGTTCACCAGATCATACAGTCAATTTGATAAAAAAAAATTTCTATCTAATGAAAACCAGTTTATTGCATCGACTCATTGACTAGAATGCAATCCCTCATATCCCAACTAGGTTTGCCTTAAATCGCAGGTCTTCAACAGGGGGTCTGCGAACCCTAGGGGGTCAACGGAGGTACTGCATGAAAGTTTTGATTGATTAGACTGCAATTTTTTCCACTAATTTAAATATCTTTAAATCCACATTAAAATGAATTCAACACACTGTAGTAAACAGATAAATGGAGGCAGAAGATGTCTTTCAGTCATCAATGCACACATTCAGCGACACACAGGAGCTCTTTCAAGCTGGGCACCGTTTCATTCACAACACCTGTCCCATCAACCAGGAATCAGAAATACTTCAATAATCCCATGGCGACATTACTTTTGTTATATTACTCCATCTGTAACAGAGCTACTATAGGGCCAGTTTGATTTAACACAATTTCGTACTATATATATAATTAGGAGCTCCCCTCTCCATCTCGCCATCAGTTTGGGGTCCTTGGCCTGGAAAACATTAAAGACCCCTGATTTAAACCATAATGTGTAGGCTTGAAGCAGAAACACACCTAAAAGGACCAGAGTTTGACACCTGTTCCTGTAAACATTTTAATTTTGTATTATAAACTTTATCTCAATTTGCTCCTAAACAATAATATTTTACATTTCTTTAGGGAAACTTTTTATTTATTTATTTATTTTTTTTATTTAAGCTTTTTCAGAGGTAAACAGACAAGACAAAAAAGAGAAAAAAATACAGCAAAACAGTAAACAATTATTATATTAATAGAGCATATTAAAGCACGAGGCAGAGTCAGAGAGGACAACAAATAATTCTGCAGACATTGTGTCAAGCAGATCAACATAAAACATGGGATATCAATAAAAAGAAGAGTGCAATAAAGGATGACAGTATTGAGATAATAATAAATAATTATAAAAAAAAGAATTAAAAAAAGAAAAAAGGTCCAGAAAAGATTCATTTTAACCCATTATTTTGAATATGTCTATTAAAAGGACCCCACACATCTAGGAACTTATCATGATTGTCTGACAAAGAGTATCGAATTTCTTTGAGATAGATACAGGACGCCATATCATTGAGCCCTTTCTTAAAGCATAGAGGTGTAGAGGATTTCCATTCCCTCAGAATAACCCCTTTTGCAACCACCAAACCAAACATCAGAGCCTGCTGCAGAGACATGGGAAGAGTAACAGAGAATTTAGAGCAACCCAGAATTATCAAATGGTTTTCCGGATATAGGGCTTTGCCATAAGCGTTACTTTAAAATTTAAATATTCTGTACCAAAAGTCCATAAGCTTAGGGCAAGAGCAAAACATATGACCCAAAGTCCCATTGTCTGATTTACATTTGTCACATATTGGAGAGACACTAGGAAACAGCTTATTAAGTTTGCTTTTAGAAAAGTGCAAACGATGGATAACCTTGAATTGAATAAGTTGCAATCTGGAGTTAATGGAACAGGTTTTGATCCTTGACAGACTCAAATTCCACATCTCATCTGAAATTTCGACTAGTGTATCAGAAGCCCAGGCCTCTTTTATATGATTAGTAGAAGGAGATGAACTGAAAAGATTAACAAAGTGAGAGATTAGCTTTCTAGAAGTGGGTGGCTTTTTTATAAGCTTGAAGAAGCGATGTTGTACTGATATGGTTTCAAAGTGAGGGAAATTTTGTCTAACAAAATTGCGAACTTGAAGATACCTGAATAAGTGGCTAGAAGGAAGACCAAATTTGGATTGGAGTTGCGTAAAGGAAGCAAAGCTGTTATCAATGTATAAATCCTTGACAACAGCTATGCCTCTATCTAACCAGTGCTTGAAAACTACATCCAAATTCCCTGGCTTAAATGCTGCATTCTGAAAGATGGGGGCATAAATGGAGAAATCAGAGAGATTCAGAACAAGCTTTATCTGCTTCAGAATCCTAAATGATTTTTTTAAGAAGAAATTATCCTTTAGCAACTGAAAGGGGAAAGAGAAGTTGGACAACACTACAGCGGAAAAAGAGGAAGTAGTAAGTGCTATGGAAGCAAGGTTTTCATTCAGTGGCCAATTGGGCAATAATGAGTTGACCTCTTCACCCTTCGAATAAACATGACTCCAAAAAACCCAGGTTCTACAATTACAAGCCCAGTAATAATGACGAAAATCAGGAAGGCCAAGGCCACCCTCAGCAGTAGGTTTCTGTAGGTGAGACTTAGAAATTCGAGGGTGTTTACCAGCCCAGATAAAAGGAATTATAATGGAATCTATCATCTTAAAAAAAGAAGCAGTAAGATAAATGTGTATATTTTGAAAAAGATATGTCAATTTTGGGAGGAACACCATCTTAACGACATTAACACGACCAATCAAGGAAAAAGGGAGAAGCTTCCATCGATCCATCATAGATTTAAAATTGTTGATTAACTCCAGAAAGTTGTATTTAAAAACAAGTTTAGGGTCCCTTGGGATATTTATACCCAGATATTCTAAATGATTTGTGGAAACTTTGAATGGTAGGCTACTAAGAAAATCAGTGTCCAGATCATCAGAAAGAGGCATAAAAATACTTTTGTTCCAATTAATAGTAAAACCAGAGAACGTTCCAAATTTTTTTATAAGAGTAAGAAGCGGAGAAAGGGAGATTGTGACATCTGAAAGAGTCAAGATAACATCGTCAGCATAAAGGCCGATCTGTAGTATAGTCTGAGATGCCAGTGATCAACGGATGGGTCCTGATGGAAATAGCAAGGGGTTCCATGGCCAGTGCAAAAAGTAACGGTGAGAGACAGCACCCCTGTCTGGTTCCACTGTGTAATGGAAAAGAGGCAGACCTGTCATAATTAGTCAAAACTGAAGACTTGGGGTGAGCATAGAGCATTTTTAATAATGCCATAAATTTATCACCAATCCAAATTTTTGGAGGACCAAAAACAAATAGTCCCATTCAATTTGATCAAATGCCTGCTGAGCATCCAATGAAATAACTGCAGAGGCAGGAAGTCCGATACATAACTTGTAGGAGTCGACGAGTATTAGAAAAAGAATATCTATTAGGGATGAAGCCAGTCTGGTCAGGATGAATCAGGTGAGCAATATGTTTGTTTAGACGGGTAGCTAATACTTTTGCAATTATTTTTTGATGGCAGTTTAGTAAGCTTAAAGGATGATATGAGGCAACATTAGAGCAATCCCTGCCTTTCTTCAGGAGGAGACAGATATCAGCATCATACAAACTCTGAGGGAATACTCCCTTACTAACTGAAGAGTTCACCATGCGCAGAAGAAGAGGGGCAACCAGATCCAAATGACTTTTATAAAATTCTATCCCAAACCCATCCGGACCACAAGCCTTACCAGAAGATAAAGAATTTCTTCAAGTGTAAAATTAGAATCTAAGTCTAACCTGGCGGATTCATCCAGAACAGGGACATTTAAATTGTCCCTATTAATTGCTGTAATAATTGAAAAAGGTGTCATTTATGAGTTTAGGGTCAGTTAACATTAGCCCAGAGGGGAAATAAATTTTATGAATAGCTCTATCTGCAAGTGCGCCTTTGATTTGTCTGGAAAGCAATCTATCATACTTGTCCCCTAGTTCAAAATGTTTTTGTTTAAGTTTGCGAATGTAATTACCAACTTGTTCCCCAAGCATGAAATTGTATTCAGATTTTATCTTTAGGATAGCACCAAGTATATTTTCATCATTTGAATTCTGATAGCCGTCCTCAAGAACAGTCAATTTAGCCTGAATATCTGTAAGACGCTGTGATCTGGTCTTTTTGGCTGAAGACTGATAAGAAATAATATTTCCCCTTAATACTACTTTAAATGACTCCCACAGAACTGAGTCAGATACTTCTCTGTTGTCATTAAAAAAAAGAAAATCTGAGATTTTGGAAGAAACATAATCCTGAAATGATTGAACAGAATTAATAGGGGGAATAAATTTCCAATTAAACGACGGAGCATAACGTTTAAAGTTTAAAGGAGCGTGATCTGAAATCAAGATGCTGTGATACATTGAGCTGACTGTATGTGAAATTAATTTTGAATCGATTAAAAAGTAAAAAATTCTGGTAAAACTACCATGGGAGGGAGAAAAAAAGAGTATTTACGATCAGAGGGACGCTGAAGCCTCCAGATATCAACTAAATTTAAAGACTGCATGAGATTATTTAAAACGGATACTGATTTCAAAGAAGAGGCAGCTTTATTTGAGGACCTATCCAGCAAAGGATCGAGATAGCAATTAAAGTCACCACCTAAAATGATTTCCCTATTATTACATTGTGCAACAATATCAAATATCATGCAGAAAAAATCGGGACAGTCATAATTCCAGGCATAAATATTTAATAAGGCAACAGGGATGGAATTGATATCGCCAGTGACAATGACATATCTTCCTCCTGAGTCTGCAGACATGAAGTTAAAGGTAAATGGAATGGATTTACGAATAAGGATTGCGACCTGGAGATTTTAATTCAGATGTCTTGAAGTAGAAACACACCTAAAAGGACCAGAGTTTGACACCTGTTCTGTAGTAGTGGAAACTTTTTCATATCTGTCCTCCCCCTCCTTACTACAAAACTAAACTTAGTTTAGAATTAAACTAAACTTAATATGTTTTCAAGGCTGGAAGGACGCTATACCATCACCCTAATTGTCAGACTCTTGGTTTGTTAGTTCCTGTTTTTCTTGGTTTTCCATTTGTTGTCCTCTGCTGCCCTCTTGTGTCCTCTTTCCCTTGCTCTGTTTTCTGTTCTGCCCTCACCTGTTTTCAATCCCCTCGTTAGCCCTCTCTTTGTCTCTGTCCCCTTTAAAAGCCCTCCCTCTTCAATTCCTGTTTGCTGGATCCTCGTCTAACGTCTGTCTGCGTACCTCGTCTCTCCCTGGCTCCTAGAATTTTGGTTTACTCCTGATGTCTCCCTGGTTCTGGTTCGTCTGTTATTTCTGTTGGATTTTTGATTCCTGCCTCAGTTCCTGTAAACCTCATTAAACCCACCTAAATTCACCTCATGACACTAATGTTTAGCTCCATCCACAGATTTTTATCAGATTCCAGTCAGGATCTCAAACATTTATAGTATTTACCGTCAGAAGAAAAATGTTGGTCAGATTCACTTTAAAACTACAGAGAATCTTTTCAGGGTGTGAATAATTTTGGACTTAACTGTACCATGGATATATCAAAGAATTCGGGTTTTTTATCTGTTAAATCTTTATAATCCAGTCAAACAATCTCATTAGGGTGATATAAAAACATCTTTTTTCAGTTTTCTGCACTGATTTAAGAAAAAAAAATGAAGAAAATAACGCAATTTTACAGTTTCCATGGTTAAAACGGCTTTTACATTTGTTCTTTACAGAACAGGTTTTCAGAACTCATTCTAGGATATTTTGATTTATGGCAAAACAATGAAACCAAAAAAATTGTCTGTTAGCTGGGGGTCCTTTTTATTCTCTAAAGTTCCCTTTACTCCATACGACTAAGATGTTTCCATTAATCTTTGCAGCTCAACTTGAAATAATACTTAGAGGTTTTTTTTCCTTAATTTTCCCTTTGGTGATTTTGTGGTCATACTTCTTACCTTATCAACCAGGTCAAAATGGTTCTTTTGTTCATTTATGTGATCTATTATACTGCAGATGATTGAAAAACACCCAAGTATTAAAGGTACACTATGCTACCGGTGTTGATTTTCCAGCGAGGCTCCCCCCAGAGGGTGAAAGTAAAAGTGCACTGTCGTAAATATGCACAGCTGTTCTCCTGGTTTCTCCGTCAAGCCAGGCGCGGTTGTTTTGAGCTTAGCAGACAGGCGAACGCAACGAATGAGCATCTGACGCGCCGCAAACGCGCTGCTGCTCGAGATGGAAAAATTTAATTTTTGCTGCTCGACGCGCCGCGTCAACCAATCAGAGAAGCTGATCTGGGAGCTGGCAGGGAGAGAGACACAGCGCTGATGATCAGAGCGCTATGATCACTCCTCTGAAACAGTTTATTGACGCCTAAATTAACTTAAAATGAAGAAATCTGCCGGCAGAATATGTTCGCTTTTATTATCCTGCTGCCTGCAGTTTGGATTATTTAGATGAAAAACACCTACCAGCTGCCGCGGTGAACCGTGAGGAGGCGACCCGGCCAGAGGCTGCTGATGAAGGGATTCCTACTGTCGGCGCACCGCTGGTATGTGGGGGTCTGAGCGGCTCCGACAGAAAAAATATTGGAAGGCAGGATGATAATGTGAATGAACTGACTGCACTGATTACGTTTTCAGGTGGATTTTCTCACTTAAAAACATATTAAAACTACTTTATTCCCACTGATCACAGCAAATATAGCTGCAAGGCAGAGAAAGGATAGTGAAGCTCCGCCCAACGCGCGTCAGACACACTTTTGCACCGCGCAGCCAGAGCAGCAAAGCTGCTTCAGCCGCTCGTCAAAACTAACTGGTACAAGCAGTAAAAATGAAGCAGCACACGCGATTTTGCTGCTTTTGCTGCGTCCGGTGTGAAAGCAGCACTGCACAAAGATCGCCACTGTGCTAGCAACGAGCATGCTTTTAACTGGGGGGTGTAGCAGTTCTCGCCGTAAAGCAAGACCGACTCTCGCGAGACTTCTGAGCCTGTGGGTGCGGGTCAGGGCTCCTGCAATTGCAAGTGCGGTATTTCCCCCACAGACCACCAGGGCGGCCGAGAATACCTTTGTTCAACCTGAAATGACTCATTTAATCATCCAAAACGTTATGGAACACATTAATTAACTGAAAAATGTTGCATAGTGTGCCTTTAACAGAAAATGTGTTTTATACATGAATGAGAGGAGAGTGCAACAAAATTAGCAGTACATCATTAAATCTGCAAAGGAGTTTACAGTATGTCTCACCTCCTATTAAGGCTGCAAAATCCTCTGTGCTGCTGTAGATATCTGTAAAGACAGAAAGATTCCGTTTAGATGTAATTCCTATTAATATATTCATTTTGATTTGTTGTTGCACTTTGTCACAGTTTGAATGTTTTAGTGCTGAAACCCAACATTCAGCTTTTAACAATCTATAGACATTTTGGACATTCATTTAAAGATTTCTATAATAAAGAGATAAATAAATTAGGAGTTTCATATTAAAAGCTGAGAAGGAAAAAAACACATTTGACCCCATGATATAAGTTTATAAAAACAGAAAATGTCATGATTTTAACACATATCTCTTTTTGTCTGGTTCTCTTAAAGCTCTAACTCAAATGTTTAAAGATTCCCTTGGTGCATGTATACTTTTAATGCAGTAATAACCTTTAGATATCTAAAGATATCTATTTAAAATTAAGGCTGTTATTTAGATAATAGACTTTATCATAAACTCCACAGTCATTTTTTTTGTTTAAAGATCTCTTTTAGTCATTTTGCGATCCCAATCTGTTACTTTGTTTTGTTTTATGGATATTAGCTTTGTTTTTTACTGCAATAAATTAATTTCTCAGGGACATCTTTGCACATTTAGCCCTGCTGTGGAAACCACGTCCTGTTGATATCAATGCTTGACACTTATCTCCATGGTGACACGCCCCAGGGGGCTTCAGGCTGATAAGACACACCCTGCAGTAAAACCGCATTACATTGTTTTTAATACTCCTAAGACGTGTGAATGAAAGCATGATTTGGGCCCATCACTGATGTCACATGAGGTTAAATGATTTAACCTGACATCAATTAATCAGTAGAAGAAATACATGCATTAAATAAGAACTTGATCTATCCGTTTGAATGTAAAATCATTTTATTCAGAATGTCATCACCTTTTTTATAAAGTGATTTTAACTGCATTAGAATGTTAAACCATTGAATTAGAACTTTGGGTTTTGTGGAGCTCAGAGGTTCAGAGCCTCAGCAATTCAAGCGTCTTGCTTCAAGGTTCTGATCAGTGAAGCTTGAAGCTGGTGCTGCTGAGCAGTGAGTAACTCTGGTGACAAAACCTGTAAATAAAATCTTCTTCCAGCATTTAAGGTTTGCACTAATAACTTCAGTAGCCTCTCTTCAACGTCTGATGGCAGGAGTTAGATTGGTTTAAGGGCCACATGTGATACTTATGATAATTATCAATACTTTTAAATTCCTCTTTTTTAATTTAAATCAACCAGTTATGGTCTTTATTTAAAGTGAAACTACGATTTTTTGGTCTGGCTGTAGCTCCTTAGGCGTCCACTTCGCTTATTTTCTAATGAACATCTTAGAACGTCTCGTTTACTTTTTTAAAGTCGTAGGGAAATCATATTTAAATGTCAAATCATTCTGGCTTAAATGTGTATATAAATGTACTTTTCCTGCGTTAAGCCAACAGCTGTGTGAAAATTTCTATTTAAAAAAAAGAATCCTGTCTTTAAATCTGTGTTTTTTTTCACCTTATTTTATGCAGGTCAGTTAGTTATACGTCAGCTCGTACACGTAAATTCGACCAATCATATATCAACGTCATCTGTCAATCAATTTTTTTCAGTCATAGCATATTCATTCATATGTCGCAGCTAATATACGCAACGATTGAAATAAGCATAATTTCCTTTGCCATTGAGTTGCGTCCCAGTGTTCACAGGATGGACGTCTGTGTCTTCTGCAGGCGTAGAGCTAACAGAACTGGCAGCGTTGCGAGGCAAGGGCTCAAACATGTACGGCTGGAAGCCTTCTACACCAAACCAAGCTTCTGCCGCCCTGGCGTCCTCTTCCACAACATCTTCGTCCCGCTTTCCTCCTCTAAATAAAAAATGGATGACGGAGGAGATTCATCCACGACCTCCGACACTAAACTCTCCTCCTCTTGCATGTTTGCGCTGTCCATAGCGTTCCTTGACAGAATTGTTGCTACAGTAAGTGCTACTTGGTCCCAATTGAATTTCCCACTGGGAACCTACTAGCACAAAGTTGCTAAGTGGTTAGCAAGATGCTTCCGACAAACCAGCCACAATCAAATAACTTGCGAACATTCCACCAAAACAATCCCGCCCTCTTGATAAACGACCAATCAGATTCACTTTATTCACCCATGTAAAGTTGGGCACCACTCGGGAGAATTCAGAAATGCAACGGTTGGAACAGCCGCTTCCCTACGAGCTTTAAATACAAATGAGCTACTTTATAACCAGCCTCCTTCAGGTTTCAAAGTCTTCCTTTTCGCCATATTTGCAGTTTGTTAGGACAGGTACAATAATCTACTAGCGAAGGAACCTTTTTATTACCTAAAATTCTATGAAAAGATGTCAATGAGATGATTATATGCTGCTTTGCATTTTAGAATTAAAGTCTAACCGAGAGGAAAAGGAGACTCAAAGAAAAACAAGATATTTAAAGACTCCAGGCGTACAGCAAAGGGTCACCTAGAAGCAGAGATGGGAAGTAACAAAGTACAAATACTTTGTTACTGTACTCAAGTAGATTTTTCTGATATTTTTACTTTACTTTACTACTTATTTTTATGGCGACTTTTTAGTTCTACTCCTTACATTTTTACACAAATATCTGTACTTTCTACTCCTAACATTTTTAAAAATTGGCTCGTTACTTTAGTTTTGAATCATTTCAATGGAGTTACCGTTATTATTTTTCACGTCATCAATACCAAATTCAATCTAATTGGATGGGAATCTACGTTGCATTTGACGCACCACTACAAGATGAATCGACAGATTCGGCGGCATTCTTTCGCTGCAAATCATTGCAGCTTGGTGGCGGTGGCGTTAGCATAGTAGCATCGACGACGAGATGATTGAAAATGAACACAACAGAGATCTAGTCCTATTGGCAGACATCCATTTAAAATGTAGGCAACGGCATGAAAAAAGTGGTTTCTACTTTTACTTTTATACTTTAAGTAAATTTACAAGCCTGTACTTTGTTACTTTTACTTGAGTAAAGAAGTTTAATCAGTACTTCCACTTTTACCAGAGTATTTTTTAATACAAGTATCTGTACTTTTACTCAAGTACGGAAAGTGAGTACTTTTGCCATCTCTGCCTAGAAGACAAATACTGCAAAACTAAATAAGCTCAAATAAAACAATCAATCACACTAACATGTAAATAGTAATTGTTAGTTAGTTTATGCAATTTATCTGTTTAAAAAATTTTGGGGTTAGTTGCACTTTAAGAACATTTTACTTCACAGCTTTCAACTTCTTCAATCTTTAATGTTTTAACATAGTAGCCTGTTTGGTACCTCTATTAGATTAACTGCATTCATAAGGCAGTAATTTGATGTTAGCTTAGCTGTTTTATTTTGCAGTCTTAGAAACATCCAGCTTAGCACTCTAAACATTTAGCTTAGTAGAGTTTAGCTCACGACATATAATAAAAACATCAAATAAAAATAATTGCTATGGCATTTATTTATCTCTGAAAACATTTGAAGCAATAGCAACTTAGCTTTGACAAAGAGAAAATTAAGTTAAACTTGTTTCCATTTAAAACTTGTAATCCTCCCTCACTTGGCCTTACCCTGATTTTTCAATAGTAAAGAAGGGAATATATTTTCAAAGTGGTTTCCTCCATAATTTTTTATTTTTACTACTTTTAGATCAAATGCATCTAAAAATGTGGCATCAGTACAGAAAAAAAAATTCCTAATTTGTTTCTTTAATTTTTTAAGCAGGCCTTTTCTGTTAAATGCAGGGAACATTAGAGGGACTTAGGGATTTAGGAGAAGAAAAAACTCCTCATTTATAATAAAACTCCTCATTTATAATAAAACTCCTCATTTATAATAATTTATAATAAATCTCAATGTTGCAGACAGATGCTGTTTATCTACTGTTCATGTGTTAGACTTTGGAAAAACATGATTTATAAACCGATGATGTGGTCAGTTAGGATACACACCCTTCCTTCCAATCTTGGTCACAAGGTCTGAATAAGTTGGATATGTGTCAGTCGATGTTTGAGTCAGAGGCGAGGGAGTCGTGTAGGCGTTCATCTTCACCTGGAGGGATAATAAACAAAGGCTTCCATTGAAAACTTACTGATTTCTTTGTATTATTTCCTAAGATTATATGCAGATTTTTTTCCCCAGAGAACTTTTTCATTGTTTTTATTTTTTTATATTTTGCATTTAATGATTTCAGGCCTACAAACTCATCCAGATCTGAATGGATGAAGGAAAAAGCTGCTAAAATGCAGCGGTGAATATTTGCTTGAGTTGCCTAATGCTGTGTACTAGACACAAGATTCTTGCAAAATTAACTTGTGTGTGAAGTGTCATGGAATAATCCAGTCTTTTAAAAGCTTTTGGGTTTTTTTTTTCTGACTGTCATAAACTCAGATGGACACCAAATTAACTCAGAGGTGATGTTTATCATAATGTGTCATGCTTCACTTAACTCTGACACAGCTGCAGTGCATCCGGACAAAAAAACAACAACAAAACAAACCTGCTGCTGTATTTTGAATTATAAATCCTTTTTTTTCTTTTAAAATAATTGGAGTCCTTGAAACACAATTTAAAAAAATTAATTATATATGAACAGCCTTAAAAGACCTGCACTGTATTAGTTAAGAATATTGCCTGCATTGTTTTAATACATAGTAAAAACAAAAGCTGAAACATTTTCATCTGGATGCAATTAGTCTAAAAAGAACGACAAAGAAGCAATGCAAAATAACTTACAAGTTTTCAGCCTGTAGTTGTTTAATCCTCAATAGGAACAAACAGAGAAAGAGAATAATATGTTTTGAACAACACTCATATACTTTGAGTTGGGTGTGGTGTTGCTCCCCAGGGTTCAGATCTGTTCCCCCTCCGGCCAATCGCCGAGCTGACTCCACCTCTGAGATGCTCCACAGCCTGCAGATGTTTAAAACTGTGCAGCTCACAGCTTTCTTGCATCATCCTTGTTTATTCATCTTCATCCTTCACATTGATATTAAACCTAAATATTATGCAATAATGTTGACATTGTTGTTTCACTGAAGATTTACTCATGAGAAAGGGTTTGTTTGAAAAGCTGATTTTTTTCTCTCTTCCAGAGTAAAAATGCCTCTTCTGTGTTTTCAACCTATAAAATCTTCTGCAGGAAACAAGTAAAACTTGACATGAAGTCATTGAAAAACAATTTTAAATGTTTTTGTTGATCTAAAACAGGAAGTTTGTGTCTTCCTGATCTACTGAATAACGTCCTGCATTTGCTTTTATGCCTCTTTTCATCCCTTTGCATAAAAATCCTGCTTTTTCCTGCACACATGTATTCATTTTGTTGGGTTTTCCTATTACATGTCTTCTCGTCGTGTCCAGCAGGGGGAGCTAGTGATCCACTGTATGTGAGAACTGAAGTTCCAGGTCTGGAGGTCTGGAGGTCTGGAGCTGATTGTGTTCACATGACTAGCTTTAGCTTTGTAGATCAGATGGTTCAGTCTGAAACATCAGAAGGCAAATTACATCACAGAGATAAATATAATGTGCCAAATGTGTGTTAAACATGTAATTTCATCACATGCATGACAGTCATACTCTAAATGTTTTCTTCTTGTTGTTCCAGGTTTGATCCTCGGAGCTCAGATCTTCCTGAACAAACCAGGTTCTTAGTGAATCTGTTCTGAATTCTGTTCTGTTTGGGATTCTGAATGAAGAGAAACTTACTGAAAGTTTGGACTCAATGTGTCATATCAAGGATCTTTATTATTATATTATTATTATAATACAGTTGAGCTGTTTTGTATTCATATCAACAAAGGATTTCAAAGTGGTCTATTTAATTGTAACTTATCAATTAGTTTATCATTGTTAAAATGTTATGGAAGAATCAGGCTATTACGATTTATCTCCCAATATTAAAAGCATTTTTATTTAATTTAAACAGAAACTTCCTGTAGTTTATAGTAGAGCTTTTTTGTTCTCATATTAAAGCAGATGGTAGCGTGATTGACTGTTTTATTTAGATATAAAATAACATTATATACTTAACTTGTTGATTTAATTATTTAGAAAAAGCTAGAGTTCCAAATGGATTTTTAAATTAAATTGTTTAAAACGACAGCGGTTTTGTGTTTTACTTTGAAAGAATTCACCGGAAGTGTAACCCTGAGTGTTCTGTGCTAGCTTTATTTTACCTGTAGTTAGTCCTTGTAGCCACCAGGGGGCAGGGGCATAAACCTGGCGCTGTCTAAGCGTATTTGTAGCTCTGTAGCGAGCCGGTTTGCAGAAACTGCTTCCCAGTTTTACTATGTAATTACGACCTAAGACCACAGGAGGGCAGTAAATAGACCATGTGGGCAGAATATGTAAACATAAAATATTCTTGTTCTATGCTTTATTTTGTTTATAGTTGTATTATGTTTATAGTTTTTGCAGACATTGATTATAAAAACAATTTACTGTCAATATCTCTGGGATGAGACCTGAAAAAAGTATTTTTTTGGGTTTATTACAAGTTGTGGCCCAGTGTTAAATAAAAAAAAAACCCAGAAAGGCAACAGATGCACCATTGACAAGTAATTCATGCTGGCAAAAGACATTTTTTTTTTTTTTTGTAAATTAAACTCCTTCAGTTCTCTTAGTTTATTTCTCCTCAGGCCTGAAAACAGAAAAGGACAAACATTTCCTCCATGCTTATCTTGCACTCTTAAAAAAAAAAAAAAAAACGTACGCCCAGCCAGATCCAGGCTGGTAGTACAATTGACAGCCTATTTATAAACTTAAATCACCCATATTGATCATAACTGACCAGAAACAACAACAAAAAAGACAGTAAACTTAATTTTTTGTATTCACATCAACAAAGGATTTCAAAGTGGTCTATTTAATTTTAACTTATTAGTTTATCATTTCTAAAATGTTATGGAAGAATCAAGCTATTAAGATTTATCTCCCAATATTAAAAGCATTTTTATCTCATTTAAACAGAAACATCCTGTAGTTTATAGTAGAGCAGCTAGCTTTTATTCTCATATTTAAGCAGATTGTAGCTTGACTTACTGTTTTTTAATATATATAAAAGACCATTATACACTTTGTTAGAATATGTCCTCATCTTCACTCGTCTGAGTTATTTTATGTTTGTGTTCATGTCTCTAATTTACATTGTAAAGTAGCTGCTCCTGCAAGTTCTATACCCTGTCAATTTCTATGTACAAGTTATACTGCTGCTGTCCACTGGGGGGCAATGAGAGCGAGTTCTTGTGTGTGTGAGTTCTGCTGTTGTAACAGAAGAAGATTCTGGATAACTGAAAAGTTAGCAATAAAATGAACACAGCTATCTAACAAAAGAAGTGTGGTTCATTGAAAAGACGAGTAATGAACAGGAAACGTCAACAACGTAGCTTGTTAATTTAATTATTTAGAAAAAGCTAGAGTTCCCAATGGATTTTAAATAATTTTTTTTAAAACGACAGCGGTTTTGTGTTTTACTTTGAAAGAATTCACCGGAAGTGTAACCCTGAGTGTTTTGTGCTAGCTTTATTTTACTTGTAGTTAGTCCGTGTAGCCACCAGGGGGCAGGGGCATAAACCTGGCGCTGTCTAAACATATTTGTAGCTGTGTAGCGAGCCGGTTTCCAGAAACTGCTTCCCAGTTTTACTATGTATTTACGACCTAAGACCACAGGAGGGCAGTAAAGAGACCGTGTGGGCAGAATATGTAAAAAATAAAATATTCTTGTTTTTTGTTTTTTCTTACAGTAGCGTATTGCTGTCAAATTTATTTTCTCAAGTGACAGCAATACGTTTCTGTACACTTCTGTGTTTTCAACCTTTAAAATTTTCTACAGGAAACAAGTGAAACTTGAAATGAAGTCATCGAAAACCAAATTTTAATAATTTTGTTGATCTAAAACAGGAAGTTCGTGTCTTCCTGAGCCACTGAATAATGTCCTGCTTTTTCTTTTTATGCCTCTTTTCTTCCGTTTGCATAGAACCCTGCTGTTTCCTGCACACGTAGATTCAGTTTGTTGGGTTTTCCTATTACATGTGTTCTCATCGTGGCCAGCAGGTGGCGCGAATGATCCTATGTATGTGAGAACAGAAGTTCCAGGTCTGGAGATGAATGTTAAACTGGGAAATGAATAGCCTGACGTAGTCCGACTCAATTCTAGTCAGAATATGAGTCTGATGCTGCTCCATAGAGCTGTGATTATGGGGCGTGTTTCGAACGAACCAGGAAAAAAAATGCCTCTGCACTCAATTGGATAGACCTACAACCAATAAGAGCAACGGAGTGCGTGACGTATGTTAAGTGAGGCATAGTTGTTGTCCACAAAAATCAAAGCGTGCAGTTTCACGCCTAGAATAAGAAGATGAGACTTGATCGCGTCTCTCTGTTCCTCTTTTAAAATTAATTTGCTGTCAATATCTTCTAGAACAGACCTAATAGCAGAATCTACTCACCCAAACTCTCCAGCGGCAGCCATTATTGTTGTCACCCTAGCGCGCTTTGGTCACGTGGTTGATTACGTTACTCTTGATCATCTGTCCATCATCGTATAAAGCCCGCCCTGACAATTTGATTGGATCGCCTGACAGTGGGCGATAATACTCGCGCTACTATGGAGCAGAGCCAGACCGAACTTCCCCGAACTCAAACCTTGTGGGCGGGACTAAGTTCTGACTGGCACCCAGGCTAGGAAATGAAGGCCACATGCACCTCAAATTTAATCAGAGGCTATTTTTATCCAGAGAGGCATCAGTGTAAACATTAAACAGATCAAAATATGAAACTATTCTGTAATTTATAGCGTTTTCATCTTGTTTAACTTAGACAATTATTGTGTGCTCTTATGGATTCACTTTTAAACCTTTATAGGGCAAGATCTATATCCAAAGATACTGCTACATGGCTGTACATCTTATTTTGCCATTTGACCATTTAGATTAGCCAATTCAAGTTGAAAAAAGTACAAGAAAAAAAGAAAAAAGTTAATTAAAAAGTGAAGAAAAAAGGTAAAAAAAAAAAAAATTTTAAATTAAGAAAAATAAGATAAAAAGTTAACTAAAAAGTTAAAAGTCAAGAAAAAAATTAAAAAAGTTAATAAAAATTAAAAAAAATTTAAGGAAAAAGGTCAATTAAAAAGTCAAGAAAAAAATTTAAAAAGTCAAGGAAAAAATGTAAAAAGCTGATTAAAAAGTCAAAACAAGGTAAAAAGCTAATTGAACAGTTAAAAAGTAAAGTGAAAAAGTTACTAAGCCTAGTTTACAATTAAATTTAGGTTTATAAACTGAAAAGATGTCAGTGCCCGTATCAGCATTAATACCTCTAAGGTATTAGCAGCATTAATCTTAAATTAGGATCCTATAATAAACTTAGCGGAGCAAATTTAATGTAATTTAAACTCATAAATGTTTACCTTAAACTTCTAAGGTTTGACTTGCCATCTTTTTTCCCAATAACGTTATGGTAGGACTTGGTCTTTATATTGCAAATGTAATGTTATTGCAATATTAGCAAAGTAAATGTTAGATAGTTATTTAAATACTAAACAATGCATTTCATGCAGTATGTTTGCAGACTGTTGTTGTGGTTGTCATGGTGTAAAGTCAATAAGAAACTATCATTGTGTTCAGCAGGAGAAACTATAAGAATGTCATAAACATAAACGTTGAGATTAAGTAATCTTTCTGTTTTGTTCTGTTTGTTGTATCAGTATCAGATACTCTAACCTAAGGCTGAGGTAAGAAAAAAAAACTTTTACATGTTTATTGATTGAACTGAAAATAATGATTGTGAACGCCACAACTACTATGAAATAATAAATAAAAACACATCAGGGGATAGAAATACCAAGAATTGTTATGTCTCCAGCGTCACCAGCCGCATTTCGCTGCAGATTAACAAAATAGGATGAAATTATTTTATTATATATTTTTTCAAGATGGACTAAAGTTGTTTGTTGTGATGATAAGGAGGCATCTAATGCAGGCTGTAAGGGGGGCGCATATAGTTACATTTTTACACCAGTCTATGTTTTTAAATTCATTGCGTTTTATCACCCCTGCCAGTTTCCTTCGAAGAACTTAAGTGGAAAATCTAAAATCAGGGAAAGACACCAGATTGGACCTAATTTTTGATTGATGAGCCCTCAGATGTTTTAAAAGCGAACAAAATACAGTTTAAAAAAATGGCCTGGTTATTCTTTAAATATGAGAAGGTTAATAATAATGATTCAAAAGGCTGATTCTGAATTCATGAAAAAGTGGAAAAAAAATAAGCAAACTCAAATCTCATATTCTGACAAAACAAATGTTTCCATAAAGCTCTGATAGTTTTGTACGACATTTTTTAAAGCTTTTGTGAGGAAGATGTTCTTCCAATGCAGGTGCTGAAAATAATCAGTCTATATCAGTTTTATTTTATCTGCGAGCTGAGAAATTTGTTCTAGAACTTTGCTGCTCCACCAGCTCACATGTTTGAAACACAAAAATTTGAAATATCTTAGTGATGCAGAGAAACTAGTCCATGCATCTGTTACTTCAAGGCTGGACTATTGTAATTCTTTACTATCAGGAAGTCCACAAACTGTAGTTAAAAGCCTTCAGCTGATCCAAAATGCTGCAGCCAGAGTTCTAATGAAAATTAAAAAGAGAGATCATATCTCTCCTATCCTGGCTTCTCTTCATTGGCTTCCTGTTAAATCCAGAATAGAATTTAAAATCCTCCTTCTCACATATAAAGCCTTAAATGGCCAAGCTCCATCTTATATCAGAGATCTGATTGTTCCTGATGTTCCTAACAGAGCACTTCGCTCTCAATCGGTTTACTAGTGGTTCCTAGAATTTCTAAAAGTAGAATGGGAGGCAGATCTTTTAGTTATCAGGCTTCTCTCCTGTGGAACCAACTACCAGTTTTAGTCCGTGAGGCAGACACCCTGTCTACTTTTAAGGCTAGGCTTAAAACTTTCCTTTTTGATAAAGCTTATAGTTAGAGTGGCTCAGGTTATGCTGAGCTATCTCTATAGTTATGCTGCTATAGGCTTAGACTGCTGGAGGACATAGGGACCCCTTTTTCATCTCTATTCTCCTATTCTGCAGAATCTGTTAGTTCAATCTCTAACGTTGTGCTCTCTCTGCTTTTTCTCTGAGTAGCTTCATCTGGTCTGTTCCTGTTTGGCTGTGACTTCATCCTGGAGAGAAATATCAGCTGTGCTGCTGCCATCAACACCTTTGTTTATAGATGTTCGAGATCGGCCTGTTTTCCTGTTTCTATGACTGTGACTAACTGGATGTGCTCTCTTCATCCTCTGACATGGGAGCTGGCTCGGAGCTCGTCTGCCTGGCTGTGCATTTCCTGGACGGGGCCGCCTTTTACAGCTGCTTTTTGTATCTCTGCTTCTGTCTCCTTGAACCCCAGTCGGCCTCGGCAGATGGCCGCTCACACTAAGCCTGGTTCTGCTGGAGGTTTCTTCCTGTTGAAGGGAGTTTTTCCTCTCCACTGTCACTACAAGCATGCTTAGTGTGAGGGATTGCTGAAGAGTCAATGAGTCGATGCAATCAACTGATTGTCCTGTGGTAGAAAACTTTGAATCAGTTTAACTGTATGATCTGGTAAACTGTAAAGTGCCTTGAGATGATGTGTTAATGATATGTGTTGTGAATTGGTGCCATAGAAATAAACTGAATTGAATTCAATCCCAACTATTAACCCCGTTGGGATTTTGAAATAATAGATCCTCAAGATCGGTGGAAGTTTGAAGATTCTTTTACTTTATAATTTGGTGACATTAGACCAAAGATCTGCAATCAAACGTCTGGATGCCGTTATCGATATAACATTTTAGCTATTTCCTTTTATTCATTGCTACATTTATGTATTCATCATCATCATTGAGGTGTTGGAAGCTGACTAGATGCGTTTCCTCCTTCTGACGGGTCTCAGGGAGCCAACAGTTTGTGCGTTGCTAGGTTTCTATCCCTTTATATTTCACTCTAGTTCCCTTTTGTCCTCCTCCCCTCACTCTTCCTCATGCTCGAAGAACTCATGGCAACAGACGGTAACCACGGAGATGAATGTCATGAACTCTTGGAAGTTACACTCGGAGTCGCCGTCCGCATCCAGACCCTCCATCAGGTTGTCCAGTGCGGACTGGTCCTTAACGTGCTGGAAGGGAGGGCAGATTTGGATCAGGACCCTCACAGAAAAAAACTTTTCACGTTGGAGAGATTTAAAACAAACAGTTTGTATCACCGCCATCAGATCAGGCAGCTCGTCATGAAGAAGGTCCTTCAGCTCGCTCTTCTTGAGTTTGTGCTTGTCTCCTTCTCTCTCTGAATACTTCTGGAAAACTGAAATAATGGTTGCTATTGACGTCTCCAGGTCAGTCATTGTTGTCCTTCAGGCGACCTTCAGACTGTTAAAGAAAACAGCTTTTATCTTTTATGATTTAAAACACTTTATAAAAAATCAAACTTCATTGATGATTTTAATTATTCTAATAAATTTTCTCATTGTAACGCTAATTAATATAATGTAATTCACTGTATTACTGTATGATATACAGCCTATTGTATATGATCTGATACAATATATAACATTAACTAAACTATATGATATGATGCAATATCCTTTATATTATAGATATAATTATAGATAACATTATGTAATATGATAATATAATGATATGTCACATTTGGTGATATGATTCATTAAAATACAATATGATACAATGCAAAATGACATGCAGTGATTCAATATATATCAACACAATTCGATGCATTATGACTGAATATAAAAAAATACAATAAGAAACAACATAAATAGGTCGTTTGATAAGATTCAATGGTACTTTGATATGATGTGTTACAATAAAATGTATAATTTTACATTCAATTTCTAAATAGACACAATATCTTACTGCACAATATAGCATGATAATACTTTTTTATTATAATATACAATAAGAACTATCATTTATAAGAGATAATACATTCTAAAATATTAGAAAAATATGGCATAATTTTAGATGATGCATAAAAACATTATATCATCTAATATGAAATATTATAAAGTATCATTGGATGAGATGAACAGTACTATACTATTTAGACAGTGAAGCGCTGCTAAAAGAATACAGTGTTGTACATAATGAAAGAAAAACAACAAAAACATCTATTTTTATATATAACTAAATGATAATTCTGTGCAATATTATATATTAAAACAATAACATATATACGGCCATGTCATATATCGTACATATAGTTACAATAAGATACAATATCACATGAGTTAAAATGTTTCCATTAGTAAAATAAACATTTTTGGTTCAGAAAAACAAAAAGATATGTTATGATGAGGTTGATAAATAAAACAAGGTAACAATGATAGGATATATATGATAAAAATAAAATATGATCCCGTTTGATATACAGCAGAATAAAATATGATAATATAAAAGAGTTTACCAAATAATAGATAAATAAATACATAACAAATGTATCAAATATGACATATTTTACTATATTTAAAACAGATTAAAGTTGGTAAACCTCAAAACTCATTCTCAGTATTCAGTGTAACGACCACACCTTTACAAAAAATTGCTTTAAGTGATTTTTTAAAGCCCATAAAAGTCCAAAAATATTACTCCATTGTTATATAAAGCATATATTCTGCAGTTTCCATCATTTTAACATAGAAAAGTTGTTAAAATCTTTGAAATAATAATGTTTGATCTTCTTACCAGTGTACAGATGCAAACTGATGCCGTTTTCCCAGAAAGTGGAGGCTGACGGTGCGCTGTAGGTTTTATAGACCGGCAGAGAGTGGGCAGACCTGAGGTCAGCCTTCCTGTGGGTCAAACCGCTGACCAATCCTGCCCCACCACCTCCCCTCACTCCACTGCATCTTTGCACAAACCAGCAGCACACCCTAATGGCTCTGTCAAAGTCATCTCTGTTAAAATGTTTGGGTTTATACCTGTTTTCACAGCTGTTTACCAGACTCTGCTCCCAAAAAGTTCAAATCAGGTGGATGTTTGTTATTCTAGGTTTTTATAACCCAGAAAAAAACACAGATTAAGCATATATATAACAGTATGCCACTGGTGATAAAAGAAATGAAACCTTTGTCTGGTTTTAATCTGTTTGATCCAGTTCTACCTCTATGGACGTGTTTAAGCATCTGCTTTGCCACAAAGGCTCGTTTCAGAGGAAGTTTCTGGCTGTGCATGTTAATGAAGACGCTCTTTTCACAGCTCTTTTGGCCAGACGTGTGCCCTCCACCGCCCGGAGAGAGCAAACAAACAAGCAACCAAGCAGCCAGAAGTGGTGGCAACAAGTTTTCCCCAACAAACGCTGCAAAGAGAGAAACTCAGAGCAAACTGAAAACATATTTCTTAGAAAATATATATCTAAATGATTGAACTTTCTGATGATCTGTGGGCATCATGACAGAGCAGGTATTCTTCATGGGTGTGTTGTTACAGGCCAAAGTCTTCCCTCCTCTGCTGCAGAAGCAGAGCTGCTGGTCTCCAGACAAACAGAGGCTTTGTTTGGTGATAAACGTTCGGCTCACGCAGACGACTGCTGGCCGTCTCATTGTTCGCCTCAAACAATCCAACTCTGTGCAGGGAGATGGACAAATTTACTGGAAAGCAGTGGCACACGATCCGACCCACTGGGTCGCAGTGTCACGCTGTTGTTTTGGAGTTTCTTTTGTTTACAGGGGCTGAGGAAAAAATGTTTTCCATAAAATCCAGAGAAGCGGGGTTAATAAATAATGTTATTTTCTAAATTATAATATGTATAATTTCTAAAAACCAAAACTTAACTAGCTATAAATAATTATGACGATAAAGTTGGTCCGCTTTTTTTATATTTCATAGAATCTTTCCATAAAAATTTAACATTTTAACCAAATTACTTAATTTTTTCTTAAAAAAGATATATTTTTTATCCTAATCTTAAAAAAATCACACAAAATATTTTTCTTACACTAGTAAAATGAATTCATAATCAGTTTGTTAGCAATATATATAGTGTTATACGCATGTTTTTTATATTTTCTAGTTTTACCAGCTTTATAATGAAATTATTGTTTTTTCCTTTGTGATTTAAAGCGATAATTAGGTCATAATAATAACTTTTTATCATTTATTTTAATGCACTTTGACCAGCCTACTTAGTTTTATATTAAAAAAGACTGACAGATCTCCATTTTAACTTTATGCTTAGGTAGTATTATCTATTATCTTCAATTTTAGAGAACCTATTTTACTATCATTCATTTTTGTGTGTTTTTGAATTATTTGCCTACAATAAATCCATTTCACTTCTCTCTTTTTTTTTGAGGATTTGGGATGTTTTCCTATTGAAATTGTAAGATATACTTTCAAAAATTATGCTTAAATATAAGAGGACATATCCAAAGAGAAATCATTTACTATTTTATAACAATCTTACTACTATGGTTCCACTTTTCTCACCTTTTTTTAATATAATTTTATTATTGCATCTCCTGTTTGCTTCTTAGGTTGACTTATTTTTCTCTCAGGATGGTTTAGAAATGTGTAGAACATAAAGTGGAGTTTGATGTGTTGAAGTAAGTTCTTTATTTCTCAGCCCAGTCCATTTTCTTCTTCAGCCTGCAGCCAAAACTCTGACAAACCCTTCAGCTCCAGCTCCTCTTTGTTCCTCTGTGTTTTGTGTCTCTTTCAGGATTTTCTCTCCTGGGAAACAGCCGAGGCGTCCTCAGAGCCAGCCGGGGCCACATGAGCTGAACCGTCTCCACAGCAGCCAGCTGGCATCTCCTGCCAGGCTGGAAAAAGGTCCACTGGGTCGCTGAGTCATCGCTGGGCAAGCACACAAAGCCTGCTACTGTTTTAGGTTTTTTTGCTTTTTACTCTAAGATTAGAACGCTCTTTGTGCCCAATCCTGCATCATTTAGTTTATCAACAACTTTAGAGGACATGAGTCAGTCTATTTTAACTCCACTGGATAGAAATAATAAAAAATAAACCCTAAAAGACAGAAAGATTGTTGTAATTTTCACCTGTACCCCTACAGGTAAAATTACAAAATTACAATAAGGCCTGTGTGTTCTACAAATATCTACACTGATATTTTATAATAAATTCATCTAAATTGATCAAAATGTAATTGCCTTGGCTCTTTTGTAATTAATAATATTCTTATTTTTATTTTGTGAAAGGATAGGACTGAAATATCAAATAGGGGAATAACTGATCAGTCTGGATGCTGACTTCCAAAAAAATTCTTCTTTTAAAATAATATTTTTTTTTAGAAAGGATCGGCATTAGATAGTTGTATTTATTCATAAAAATAACATTCAATCAGGTCAAATTAAACATTTGCTTTTAAACATTTTTATCCTTTAGAGTTGATGTTCTTTTTGTATCCTCTAGATGGCAGTGTTCTCAGTCAACCTTATATGAATCATTTTGGTTACATTTCTAACTTTCCACTCGGTTGGTTTGTTTATTTGTCACATTCAGCGTCATACTCTCTTTATAAATACCTGCAGATTTTTTTGTGTGCATAATTTTTGGTGGATTATTTGCTTTTTTTTCTCTATATTCTGTTTTTTGCCAGCTTTATCTAGTAGGCAGTGAATGCATTTTTTACTGAGACTCTACGTTTTAATTTAACCTTTATATTTATTGTGTTTTTTATGGATTTTCTGGATTTTTTTGGTACTTTTTACCATCTTTGTGGACATTTTTGGATGTTTTTGGAAAAGTATATGTTGATTATGACGTTTGCTAATATGGCCACAAGGGGGCACTAGAGGACATGTTCAAAATACCATAATTCCTCTGGCTACTAGATTTGTTCATTACTTTTAGGCCCAGGCTGCCTGTATTTTATGAAAAATTATGTGTTAAAGTCAGCTCACACATCTCTGCTGTTCCTAGTGCTGAAATATTTATACCGTCGGATCTTTTTCCATCCTCTAGAGTTCTGCAGAACATAAACACAGAGTTATGACTGCAACAAAACACCCTTTCAGATTATTGGTGAACGCCGGCTGGAGTAGAGCCGACATTAAATTATTATTTCATTTTCTTGTCTCCCACTGGACTTACATATCAAAACAAACCAAACAGGGAAGTGAAATGTAAATGGGTTGTTTACATATTTTATGAAAAATATGCCATGTCATTTGACTTTTACTCTTTCTGTATTTTTAAAATTTAAAAATTTCTGCATTCTTTTTTTCTTTTAATTGTTTTTTTTTATCAACCTCTTGTCTCTTATGAGGATTTGTTCTGTGTCTAGATCACTTTTCTAATGATCGTTTTCACTAATTGTAATCTTTTGCTGATCATTTAGTTTTGAACTATATATACCTCTTGTTTTTCATTGTTTTTGTTCTTTATAATAACTTTTCATCCAGGTGAAGTCCTCTCATCTGTCCTTAATATCATCAGGTATTTACTTTGTTCTTTGAGACTCCCATTCGCCTTAGTATCACCTACAATATGCCTTATGTCATTGTACTGCTCATTTAATTGCATTTATCACTGATTTTCTTAAACATTTAAAGATTTAAAGGAAACATTAAATTCCCATTTATTATTATTTCTATAAATAAATGTTACTGAGGCTGTAGTGTGTGAATGATGTGCCTCATGTTACCAAATATTAAGGTGTTTGTTTGTATGTATATAGAACAGTTATTAAGGGATCAACTTTAAAGACAATTATGCTAATGATGTGTGGAGGTTAATCTGATTTGTTATGGGAAGAAGCTATGCCTGGTCTACAAACACCATCCTGCAGAGAATTGTGTGGGCTTGAGAGAGAAACAGACTGATTGAAAACTTTTATAGTGAGTAAATAGGATAAATTAATATATAATAGAAGAGACAAAAAATTTTTCGGACAACAGTAACCCAAGTTTAGTGCTTTAGAATTCAGCCTGTAGCTTTAAGCAGAAACACTTTGTACTCCCTTTTATCCTTATATGTTTCTGCTAATATGCTAAAAAAAAGTCTGTTTTAAAGGGAAATTATTTCTCATGCACAACATTCACCAACATTAAGCAGAGAAATAGACTGCATTAGAGTAAAATGATGAAAATATCTTCTTTTTTTGTAACTTTCTGCTTTGCTTATTACGTTTTAAAGAAAACCAAAACATTTGTTTCCACAGAACACTTTAAATAGCATTTGAACTCAGCTAACTGAATTTCAGCTTCCTGCTTAAGTAGAAACACACCAGCTGACCGCAGGTCTGCTTTGTGTCTGGATGCCCAACTTGCTCCCTTTATCAGTCACCATGGCTACCTCAGAAGTGCAAACATGCAATGGTCCTCGGCTGCAGATTGGCCATCTCATGTCGCATCTTTGCCTAATCCCATAATCCTCCCCTGCTTGCACTCTCACCACCCCCACGATCGGATTAAAGGCTGCTGACCTTAACACATAGATACACATGACCAACACAAACCTGCTGGCCTGGAAACCTGCTTCCGCCTTACAGACTGGAGTCATTCACCAAACAACTAGTATTATAAACACACCCCTGAAAAAGTAGAAGGACCATTATAACTCTATCTATAACCTATATTATTTTACAAGAAGTTGCATAATCCTATTTTAATAAATGTGCAAATACTGGAAATCCTGCTTTTTGCACACATAAAACTTTGTGGACCAGTTCTGGTTGAACCTTTCTATTCCATGCTGGGAAAAACAAGTAGCTGGAGGTGGACGTCTGTAGGCACAGATCCATGACACTGAAACCAGCAAATTCCAGGTACTGACACTGAGATAGTGGACACTTACACGATCCTGAGTGTTCACCAGAACAATCCTCTGGACAGGGCTCCAGTCAGTGTGTTTGTGTTTGTTGTGTTTCTCTCCCTTCCTCCAACAGGAGGCGCCTGGTTCTGGTCCACCTCATCACACACCTGCTGATTGTTGCCTCGTTAACGGAGTGCTCTTAAGCTGATGATTGCCACTACCTCGACGCCAGTGTGTTTGCCAGTTTTGGGTACTCTAGCCAAGCTGAGTTTTTGCTGAGTAAGACTGAGTTCTTGTCAACCTGAGTTTAAACTTTGTTTATTGTCTTTGCCTCTCGGCAGCAAGTCATCCTGCAAACTGGATTTTTCTGACCTTCACTCCCTGGAGGGATTAACTGAGCTTCAAACTGAGCTGGGGATTCAAACTGGAGGTTTGGATCCAGTTTCCCAGAGAGGACGTTGAGTTTACACACTGAGCAAGGGAATCATCTCCACTACGACCCGTTCAAGTACTGCAGGAAATCTGAATTCCACCGAATCAGACTAACACTGGAATACAGCACACAGATTGGAGTCAAAGATTCTACAACTTCTCTGGAAATGTGAGTCTACAACCAGATCCTCTTCTCCAAATCCACAAATGAAATTTCCCACTTAGCCTGAACTAATCGCTGTGTCTTTCCCTCACCTTCCAGTTCCGGCTTAGCAGAGTTCAGAGCAACACTGCACCATGCTTTATCTCCTCAATAAAGCCTGTTAAACCTTTTCCCCTGGTCTCTCTGAATGCATGTGGGTCCGAGCTTTAGATAAAACCATGACACAATGATTCAATTCAATTCAGTTTATTTCTAAAGCACCAATTCACAAAATATGTAATCTCAAGGCACTTTACAATTCACCAGATCATACAGTGAGATTGATTCAAAGTTTTCTATCTAAGGAAAACAAGTTGATTGCATCGACTCATTGACTCGAAGGCAATCCTTCGCATTAAGCATGCTGGTAGCGACAGTGGAGAGGAAAAACTTAATTTTTTTTCAAGTTTTTATGGCACTAGTGGAATCTCCGGATATTTTAATTCGATTTTCATGACGTGGGCTGTGCTTATAGATCAAGTCATGCAATGAATTATGGGAAATCTTCTTTGGCTAAAGAGTTCTTGGCAATTTAATGACTTTGGATGCAGCCAGACTGCTGCACCCTTGGGCCACTAGCGCGCCTTATGACAAATAATTTCTTCATGCAGCTGTTAGACTCAGTCTACTGTAGGGTATTTTTCTTGTGGTATAAATTTACCATTACTGCACAGCATTCTATGTCCTACTTTTATGTTTTTACCCTTGTGTGAAATATTTCCATTTTGTCTGTGACTGTTGCCGGCAGAATTTTCCCATTGAGGGAAATTAAAAAGATCTTTACTTCCAGAACACCTTTGTTTCTTTCAATGAAGGCTGGAATCAGTCAGTAGGTTCATCAAACTTCACATTCAAAAGATTATGCAAGAGATCTCCAGGCTGAATGAGGCTGCCATTGAGATAGGTGGACAGAAAGGTCAATAAATGGATGAATGTGGCAACTTTGTGCTTCAGCTCCCTTCACAGCGTCTCTAGACCATTGAGTTATAGAGATTACTAGGCCACTCCGTGACCTTCATGTGTTTTTTTCAGCCATTTTTTGTTTCCCTGGTTCTATGTCTTAGGTCATCCCAGACAGGTTAGGACTGGGAACGATTTTAAGCCCTGGCATTTTTCCATCTACACCAGTCTACTTATGGACGGGACAGTAACTGCTGCTGCGTAACGTCCACACTCACCACATCAGCAGGGTTGCCAGATGTCACTGATTCACGTTTTCCAGCCCAAAAATGTTCATGAACCGTCTGGATATATGAAATCTTGCCCAATTTGAACCATAAATCTAAAGAAAAACATTTTTCACCCATAGACAGCCGTCCTAAACTGCCGATTGGGAAACATCCCAACCTGGCAACAATGCAGGTAAAACGGGAAACGTTTTACGTTTTACCATCATGCACCACATCATGGTTTTCGCAAAATATTCTAACATAAATTCACCAAATATAAGAGGAACATCGTAGTTTGAATTAAACAAAGCATTTTAGTTTTTATTAAAATTTTGTTTGTTGCAAGTGTGAAAAGAATAGAAATTACACCAGAATAGAATTACACCATATGCCAACCGTCACAAGGATGTGCATGACAAGGAAGGCCTATATATACTGCATGCATCATGCAGGTAGTTAACATTGTATTACTTCTTTAGCTCCTTGAGTTACTTGCTGTCACAGGTAGAAGCTTCGGTCAGAGAGTAAGTGTTGGGGTCGTTATAAAGGAGGGCCGACCCTTGCACGCTGAAATTAGGACCGGTATCACTGATTACCAGTCCAAGCCTGATCCCAGACCAATATATCACCGATCTCCAGTGATCTCTCTGAGGGAAGATGATTCTCTTGGAAGATTTCATGGCGCATTACCCCTTAATTGTGCCAAAGTCCTCCTGTACCTATAACTGAAAAAGTAGCTCCGAGTATCATCCATCCTCCTTTGAGCTTGACTCTGGGGAGGTTATCTGGTCATATTCAGCATATTTCATCTTTACACATGTTGAGGTGAAAAGGTGACAAAGTTCTGTATTTCTTCCACATATGACCTAAACAATGTTCTAAGCTTTTTGCAAATCGTTTAGATGTTTACTGGGAACCCTGGTTTGCTTTTTTTGTAGTTTACTTTGATTCAGGCCATGTTTTATCACCCATATGCCTTTTAGGAGCAGTTCTCTCCTCAATGTTCATTTCAAAGGTCCAAGTAAGGATGATCCCTCCTCGCTGACCAATAGCAGCTCCTGGCAACAATCAACAACAACAACATATGGTGGGGACTAAGCTGCAGACAGGTCATAGAGAAAATCTTCAAACTCTAAGAGGGCGGAAACATCGATGCCACAGCAGCTGAGCAGCCGCCATTAGGGATAAGTAATTAGCTGCATTTCACTGTTATTTTCATAATTGCACACTGAACATCGTAAAAATCTGTATATCATGGTCAGAAGTTTAAATACATGGATGTTATCTTTAAAAACAAGGCAACAATAACTTTAAATTCTGCTATAAACATCGATGATTAGAGATATTCAATTCAGTTACCTTTGTTTGTCTGAACATTTCACCTTTTTATGGTGTTTTTATTGTATCCCAACTGCCATAATGTCGTTAAAAGGATTCAAACCCTGCTTTAGCGCATTCTTCTCTTGATAAATTTATGAATAGATCATTACACTGAAGGTGACCCCTCTTGTGAAATAGATACCTTGTTTCCTCAACAGCTTTATCAATCAAAGCTGATAATGTGATGATAGAGAGAAGGTCTTAGACAGATGGTGGCTAAAACACATTAAGGTGAAAGCATCAGGGTGGGTTTAGATTGATAACTCTAAAAGTGACTGAATGGGGGTGTTGGTGTTTACACTGATTAATAACTATATCTATATCAGTAGCTAACAGTATATATTAGATTGTTAGGGCTTTGTAGGTTAACAACATTTTTATATTCAATTTTAATGATTTATAAATGTGTTTCTTTTTAATGAGTAGTCAGTATCCTGCTTGCACTAGACACCATTGGGATTGCTCTCAATTTGAAGAATTAGAAAAATGATGACTTTGGATTCATAGATGACGAGTGTCGAATTGAACCTCCAATCAGAGTCAAACTAAAACCTTTTTAGAATCAAGATAAAAGAGAAACAAATGTAAGCTAACTACAGTCAACAAAAATATAAATGCAACACTTTTGGTTTTGCTCTGTTTTTGGTATGAGATTAACCCAAAGATCTAAAACTTTTTCCACATGCACAATAAAACCATCCATTTTCTGACACGCTTTATCCCTGCTGGGGTCAAGAGGCCTATCTCCAGCTGTCTACCTGCATGAGGCGGGGTTCACCCTGGAAAGGTCGCCAGTCCATCGCAGGGCAACACAGAGACAAACAGGGCAAACAACATTCACACACACACTCACACCTAAGGACAATTTAGAGAAGCCAATTAAACTAACAGTCATGTTTTTGGACTGTGGGAGGAAGCTGGAGTACCCAGAGAGATCCCATGCATGCTCAGAGAGAACATGGAAACTCCATGCAGAAAAGATCCCGGACCAGGAATCAAACACAGAACCGTCTCGCAGCAAGGAAGCCGTGCTACCCATTGCCCCACTGAGCGCACAATTAAACCATTTCCCTCAAATATTGGCTCTGTTCGAATTCATGGGCTCAAAGGCCAATTACATCGAGGTCTGGTTGGATTCCACGTTATGTGGCCTACAAATGCGTCCTTCTTTTTGCCCGATTTGAAGGACGGGTCCGATGTATCTTCGGTTTCCTTGGATATCCCATGATTCATTGCGAGACCAAGCAAGCCGTGATCAGAGGAAAGGTTACTTGGCGCCGAACAGTGGTGAAAATTGGAAGTTCAGTTTAATATAATACAAGTCAGTGAATAGTTCCATCTGAAATGAATGAAAATAGTTGTTTTAATGTTTATTGATTCAGATATGTGGCGGTAATGTTTGATTTATCTAAAAGTTTTTATCTGTTGCTGTGTAAATGGGTTGGGCTGTAATTTAAAGACAGATTCTAATATATCTGCAGTGTGGGGACTATAAATCTGTTTGCTTAACTAAGTATTTTTTTTGTTGTTGAATATCAGAGATATATTTTTCAAAAATACATTGTTACATAGATTTACTTATATCGTTCTACCCCTTTTATAGAATTGAATAGAAAATCTCTTTATTGTCTCACAATGGGGAAATTCTGGTGTTAAAAGCAGCAAAAAAAATTTGAAAAAAGTTGTCACACAAATGCGGACCTAAGAAAAATGTATAAGAATCACATAATAATGAAGAGTTAAAATACAAACAATAAAATACTGTAAAGTGTTTTAACAATATCAAACTGGAGAATAAATAACCAATATCCAGCTATGGACATTTTTACAGTAATGGAGATTTGAAAATAGCAGCATCATCAGAGATGTGCAAAATGAAAGCAGCATGTTATTTAACTGACTAAGGTTTCTATCATTACATTTGATTTTATTTGTTCCTGCTCCTGGTGTTTGAAACCTTTATTCCACTCTGGATTCTCATGAGTTTAGTCTTTGTTCACTTTACAATAAAAAAAAGAAGAAAATAAAAGGAAACAGTCCTGAAAAGTTCAGTATTCATTCTTTTCATGCTTTGTGTGTCAACTTTCACGGCTGAGAAAGCTTTAAAAGGCTAGACCTGTTTAAATTCACAGCCAAAACTCTTCCGGTCTCCTTATTTTTAAGGACTTCCAAGGATCCAGTCCAGGTAAACCGCATCCTTGGAAGATGCAGCGCATAAATTCGAACAGAGCCTCTGCTCACAAGCTGGGAAAGTGAGCACTTCTTCTTCGCCATGATAATCCCTCCCACCTCACAGGTGCGCCATATCAGGATGTTGATTACACACCATGATCGATGTGTTTCATAAAAACGCTGCCAACTAGTGGCGTGGCAGGTAATCTACATTGTTTTTAGGGCTTCTAAGTTAAGCAGAGCGATCAGATTTAAAAAGTAATTTGTTTACAGAAGAAACAATAATAATCCAATTATTATTGTATCATGGTTTATGCGGTCTAGAATCGGTTTAACATGGCGTGCTGACAAGTTATCAGAATTAAAGACAAAATAAACTTGCTCCACCTCTATCTCTGCGTATGAGAGAGGATCTGCCCGATGGATGCACAGTGTGGGTATGCCATCGAGAGGAAACAACTACAGCTAGTCATCAAGACTGCACAGTGGATTGTTGTCCACACCTAGAGGAGATCTCTATTATCTCCTCAGCTTGACGATCCAGCCCACCCAGGACACACTCCTTTATCAGCCCTCCCTCTGCAAGCACCAGCAGCCTTTTCCCCATGGCTGTGAAAATATGCTGAATTAACACCCATACAGCCAAACACACTAGCTCCCAGTGCAATAAGTAGACTACTGCACATTACATAGCTCGATATTGATACAGAACTTTTATAAAACAACATAAATTAAACTGATATTGAAACAGACATGCTTCAAATTTAGTGCTAACCTTCTTTAGAGAAATAGTGGCAAACATAGAAATCTAAAACTAATTGAATTTTGATTTATGGTTTAAATCTGCAATCAGAAACATAAGAGAGGTCTGTTCTAAATAATGTTTCACAATAGAGCTTAATAATGACCTCTGCAGGGTTTAGTCCAGCTTCTAATGAATTTTTTTTCACCTCACAACATAAAGTCAGTCCACAGACGCTAACTAATGTTTCCTGCTTTATTTGTTGAAGCATTATTGTTCCTAGATCAGCATCTGAACTCGATTTTTGAGAAAGAAGCACCAAATCCATATCAGCTTTATTCCTTTTTATGTTGTAGCATCACTGAAGATGTGGCTTATTTCAAGAAAACAGGTTTTGGTATTGACATAATATTCAATTCAATTCAGCTTATTTTTATAGCACCAATTCACAACATGTCATCTCAAGGCACTTTACAGTTCAACCAGATCATACAGTCAAATTGATTCAAATTTTTCTATCTAAGGAAAAACAGTTGATTGCATCGACTCATTGACTCCAATGCAATCCCTCACACTAAGCATGCTTGTAGTGACAGTGGAGAGGAAAAACTCCCTTTTAACAGGAAGAAACCTCCAGCAGAACCAGGCTCAGAGTGAGCGGCCATCTGCTGAGGCCGACTGTGGTTCAAGGAGACAGAAGCAGAGATACAAAAAGCAGCTGTAAAAGGCGGCCCCGTCCAGGAAACACACAGCCAGCTCCGAGCCAGCTCCCATGTCAGAGGATGAAGAGAGCACATCCAGCCAGTCACAGTCAGACAAACAGGACTACACTGGAAAACAGGCAGATCTCCAACATCTAGAAACAAAGGGGTTGATGGCAGCAGCACAGCTGATATTTCTCTCCAGGATGGAGTCACAGCCAAACAGGAACAGACGAGGCAGAACTACTATGAGAAAAAGCAGAGAGAGCAGAACGTTACAGATTGAACTAACAGATTCTGCAGAGTGGCAGAATAGAGACGGAATGAGGAAAAAGGGGTCCCTATGTCCTCCAGCAGTCTAAGCCTATAGCAGCATAACTATAGAGATAGCTCAGGATAACCTGAGCCACTCTAACTATAAGCTTTATCAAAAAGGAAAGTTTTAAGCCTAGCCTTAAAAGCAGACAGGGTGTCTGCCTCACGGACTAAAACTGGTAGTTGGTTCCACAGGAGAGGAGCCGGATAACTAAAAGATCTGCCTCCCATTCTACTTTTAGAAATTCTAGGAACCACTAGTAAACCTGCAGATTGAGAGCGAAGTGCTCTGTTAGGAACATCAGGAAAAATCAGATCTCTGATATCAGATGGAGCTTGGTTATTTAAGGCTTTATATGTGAGAAGGAGGATTTTAAATTCTATTCTGGATTTAACAGGAAGCCAATGAAGAGAAGCCAGGATAGAGGAGATATGATCTTTATTTTTAATATTCATCAGAACTCCAAAGATTATTAAAGTGGAGCAGTGAATTATAAAATCAAACATACGATTCCTAATTTGTCCAGACATTTAAAGCATTTCTCTGAATTAAGTATGTGTCCATAGATCCAATTTTGCATTCAGGATTCTACTGCGAGTCCTAGAAAATGTTCTATAGGTAATAAACATATGCAGCCCTCTAATTCAGTCAATTTAGTTGCTGAAGTAATGAATACCTAATTTCAGGTTGTGAAGCTTTAGCAGAAGAGCTAGGGAGCAGAGAAATGCATAGGAAATGTTAAAAAGATTAGATAAATTATTCAGAGTGCAAGGTTTTTGCAGTTATTTTTTCTCTGCATTTTATTTAAAAGATGGTAGTAAACAAACTTTTGAGAGAGACTGCTCTTCTTTTATTTATTTAACCCTCATTTATGAACACAAGCGTTGAGATTTGCTTGGAAAACAAATTCTCCCCAACTTTCTTTTTTCCTATTCGCTTTTAAGGGATGTTTAGGCTTCCCACCCAAACAAATTCCTGGTGTTCTTTCCCATAACCAACACGCTTGACAAGCAAACGTCCTGTTATTCTAATGCAAAGTGAGGCACGCTGATAGCGAGTCTCCTTGATAAAGAGATGAATAGAAAGCTCCTCTTTTTTTGCATTGCACAGTTTCTATTCAGCCTGGATGAATAGATGCTTCAGAACCAGTCTGGGTTTCCAATCAGAGATGAGCTCTGGGGTCAGCAACGGCTGCTTCAAGCACTTTATATCCAGCTAAGATGTTTTCCACTTGGTGGTTGAGTTCCTGCTCCAGGGTTTCTCACACAAATTATGTTTTATTTGCTAAACACCAAAATCAAACTGCCGTATAATGAGGTTTAAGTCTTGCATAAAGTGTGTTTTCACCTTGTGTGTCATGATGACTGATAATGAAGTTAGGAATCAAATGAAGAATCACGATGCATTGGGTTGGTGGTATCATGCTGTGGGCTATTTAAAAAAAAATCAAAACCTTTTAGCTGAACTTTAAGGTTGTTGTTCAAACTGGACTTTTATTCCACTGTTTTTAATGTAGATGGGAGGTCTTCAACAGGGGGTCCGCGACCCCTAGGGGTCCACAGGGGTACTTCATGGGGGTCACAAAGTTTTGGTTGATTAGACTTTTATTTATATTCCCCCCTGCAGTTTTTTCCACTAATTCAAATGTCTTTAAATAAACATTAACATGAATTCAACACACTGTAGTAAACAGATAAATGGAGGCAGACGATGTCTTTCAGTCGTCAATGCACACATTCAGCGACACAAAGGAGCTCTTTCAATCTGGACACCATTTGATTCACAACACCTGTCCCATCAATAAGGAATCAGAATCAGAAATACTTTAATAATCCCAGGGCGAAGTTACTTTCATTGCATTACTCCATCTGTAATAGAGTGACTATAGGACCAGTTTGATATAAACCAATTTCATACTATATTTATATAATTATAGGGTCCCCACTCCATCAGTTCTGGGGTCCTTGGCCTGGAAAACGTTGAAGGCCCCTGATGTAGATAAAGTCTCTAGAATGGCCTTCCCTAAGTCGTCCTTCCCCATGTCTGTCTGATGCATGTCTGTTTTAGTATAACCCATCTGAGACTTCCCTTTCTGAAGCAGTGTTTTTCTCCTGTGCTCCACATCTCCTCTATTCTTTATTTATTGATTTTTTTCTTTTATTTTATTCCCCTTTTCCCAAAACATAAGCTACTCTGCCGCTGGTCAGGAGCACTAAGAACACAGAGAACAGACAAAAAAAAAAGGATTCACCCCAGGTTCATGTATTTCATGCCGGAAATTAAAGGAAAATGTCTTCCTTTTTTTATTTAGTTTTGTTTCTTATAAATCAAATGAAAAGCAGCAGCCCCAAGGTGACTCTCGTTCTTTCAGCAGAGATCAGAGTGTGGTGTTTATCTCCAGGCTCTTCATGGCTGGCCTTGGTCGGTATTGTTTCCTTGACAGAGGAGTATGAATGAATCACCTCTCTGTCAGACTTGTGCAGCTGCTGCAGGATTTATCAATCCACCTGTGTACAAGTCGGAAAAAGATGTTTCACTTATAGTGATATGATTGAAGTGGGAAGAACAACAGAGATAAATCTGCTGCATTTCTCTGTCTTTGTGTGTATCACAGAAATGAATCAGTCCACTTTCTGGTTTGTTTGGCATTAAAAACACACTACATCAAAATTCAGTTCAGTTGGGTTAAATTAATTAATATATAAATTAATTAATATGATCAAACTTTCTATCACCAAATCATTCAAAAATGTTTATGATTCAGGTTGGTATAGGGATTATAATAGTGCTCAGCATCAGTTTTATTCTCTTCTTTTGCCTTTGATCTCATCCCCATTGTGGGAAAATAAATGCATTTTCTATTCTATTCTATTCTTTTCTACTGTATTATAAGAAGTTTCAATAAAAAAAATATCAGCTCATCAGGAGAGAGGGTCATTTAGTTTACCTTGTAAGGTTGCAGCTTAGCCCTTTATAGGGCACTCAGTGAAATACTTTGAAAATCCAAATTTCAAGCCAATAGTGTTACTGGAATCCAGAACAAGGCATTATTACATTTGTAACATTTTTTTGGCAAAAATGAATGTCAATGTAATAACATGAAAAGCCAAGTTGCCATAAATATATTAAGAAAAATAACGCTGATACTGGCACTTACTTTTTTTGTTTATAAAGCTAAATATAATTGTTAACTAGGCTTAGTAACTTTACTTTTTAACTGTTCAATTAACTTTTTACCTTGATTTTTAACTTTTTAATTAACTTTTTACCTTTTTTTCTTGACTTGTTGACTTTGTTTTTTCAACTTAATTTACAGTAGGTAATATATAATTCAAGGGCTTATCTAATTGGTCAAATGTCAAAATAAGATGTAAAGCCATGTAGCAGTATCTGTGCTGAATGGCTGGTTATAGATCTTGTGCTTCTAGACCTCACTGAGGGATGGAGGGGAGGACTCCATTTCTAAGGGTTATAATAGTAATCAGAAATTATACCTTGCTCTATAAAGGGTTAAGATCTTTTTTGTGATTTAAGTTTAGTTTGGTGATCCTAAATCTGTAATGAATCAATATGTTACAGTGGTAGAGATTCCTTTTCCCCTTATATTAAGTGTATAAAAAATGTCAAAACTTTCTAACAGTAACTTTTTCTGAATGTATGTTTTTTTTTTTTTGCCAGATTTACGCAAATAAATAAATTATCCACCCAAAAACAATTCTCAGTATAAATGTATTCATATAAGCCAAACTAATGCAGCATTAAATTGAAGCATTTTTACTGCTGTAACAGTGCAGAGTTTTTAAACGATTTTCTGCTTCATTTTGGTGTCATCAGTGCCGTCACAGAGGGAGTTCAGCTCCCTGACAGAGTTTAATCACCTGACCCTTAGTAAACCGTGGCTCATTAACTGGACTGTCCAGATGCACACATCATTAAACCTTCACTTTTATTTATGGAAGAACACATGCAGCATTTCTCATCTAAACCTCTTAAGGGTTTGTTGTCGTCGTTCAGCTTTGATTGGAAAGAGTCCCATCCAGGGGCCTTTATGTTCATCAACAATGGAAACTCAATTCATAGAAAACTCAAGACATCTGAACTTTACTGTTATGTATATAAATCTTGTGCAAAGTTAGCTATTAATTAAGACAAATAATAGTAAAAAAAACATATTGCTTTAAGGGTTGATTTTACTTAGACTTAGAGACTTAGACAAACTGTATTGTAATTTTGTATACGCAGAGTATTTTAAACATTTTCACCTATACTATTTCATTTATACAGCTTTTAGACAGTGAATTAGCAATAACTTAGCAGTGAAAAAGAACATTTCCATTCATAAGGTGCAGCAGTTATCGAATGCAAACAGTGAGGGAGAGACATGGTGCAAAAAGGCATTGATGTGGAAGTTCAGAGCGTGCAAAATAAATATGTAAATAAATATAAATATATATGGTGCAAAAAATGCAGTAGAAAACATTTGAGTTGAGTTCTATTATGTAGGATGTTATCAGTGTGATATCTTATTTTGTGACTTGATTTTGAGTTTTTTTTAACAGTTTAGCAGTCTGACGGCCGTGGGCAAAAAGCTGTTACAGAACTGTAACGGTTACATGTGTTCTATTGATGTAACGTTTAGTTTTTTATTATCATTTATGGTTTTATAATCTTTAATACTTTATTTAACTAAATGGTTATGAAATGTTAATTAACTATTTTTAACTACCTGCTTTAATCATGTTTTTATCTTTACTTGCTTTTATTCTGCTGTTATTTCCATTCTGTTGAATCCTGAACTGTGCAATACAGATAAAGTTGCCATGCCATATTTTAATGATTTATTTACTACTTTCTCTATCATGCTGTTATTTCTTCTGTCGTGTTTAAAAATAATATATTATGTGCGATCTAAGTGGCTTGTATGGAAGAGGATTAGGCCCACTGAAAGAGTAAACAAAGGTTAACTGATTTTTAACATTTATTTCAGTTTAATATGGGAAGAAGGTCAGAATCCTGACTTCAAACTTAGAATTCTGACTTTAATCTCAGAACTCTGACTTTTTTTCTCAGAATTCTGACTGAATTCTGACAGCTAACAAACATGTTAGCATCAAGGTTTGGCCATGTCAGAATTATGAGAAAAAAGTCAGAATTCTGCGATTAATGACAGGATTCTGCGAAAAAAGTCAGAATTTTTAGATTAAAGTTAGAATTCTAAGATTAAAATCAGAATTCTTAGAAAAACAGTCAAAATACTGAGATTAAAGTCAGAATTCTGAGAAAAAATTCAGAACTCTGAGATTAAAGTCAGAATTCTGAGAAAAAATTCAGAATTCTGAGATTAAAATCAGAATTCTTAGAAAAAAAACTAAAAATACTGAGATTAAAGTTAGAATTCTGAGAAAAAATCAGAATTCTGAGATTAAAGACAGAATTCTGAGAAAAAATTCAGAATTCTGAGATTAAAATCAGAATTCTTAGAAAAAAACTCAAAATACTGAGATTAAAGTTAGAATTCTGAGAAAAAATCAGAATTCTGAGATTAAAGACAGAATTCTGAGTTTAAAGTCAGAATTCTGAGAAAAAAAAATCAGAATTCTGACTTTTTTCCAACATTAAACTGAAATAATATTTAAAAAATAAACTAACTTTTTATGTTTTTTAGTGGCCCTAATCTCTTCCGTAGGCTAATTTTGACTCATTAGATAAAATTATGAATATTACTAATTAAATGTCATCAATAATGCAATTTCATTTAATACTATGTGTGTACGTGCTGACGCACCTGAGTTGTGGCCCTGCCCCTTTAATGACATCACCCACTCTCCTCCGGCAGAGTGTCTCGTGCAGCAGTTCTTCGTTAGACCGGAGCAGGGATGGCCAGTGTCGGGACGTCTACTCTGTTTTTTCCCCTCAAAAACTTCCTCCATTATAAGTGAAATGTATTAAACTCTTTGTTTTTAGCTCCGTATTTGCTTCCCGCTCTTTCCAGAAAACTAATGAGTCGAGGAGAAGCCGTAAAACAGAGGCAGCGGAGTAGCGGTCCTCCTCCCCGTCAGCTCCCGATACTTTGTGCTGTGAGCGCTTCCAGCGAGCAAGAGGTCAGTTCAAATTATCGCAGAATGTACCTTTTACTGCCTGGTTTTCTAACAGCAGCCTTTTCTGTCCCCAACCGTTATGTTTATTCAGCCCTGCAGTTTGTTTAGATCAATTCGGCTCTACTTCACTGACACATTTCTGTATTCTAATCTGTATAATTAGACATATCTGCTCTGCATTGTCTGAAATGCTGCTTTACATTGAGTTAGAAGTTATAGAGCATAATATTCCTCTTTTACTTTCTTTAAATACTTGTTTTGCTTTGATGGGACGTATATTTTACATAATAACTGCCTAATATCTATAGTAATTATATTTAATTGTATAATGACACATTTGTTGTCAGAAATAGAGGTGCAGGGAATCTGACAGGAATGTCAACAGCACTAAAATGCGTGTGAATATTATTGTTCAGAGCTTCTCTTGTGCCAAGAAGGTCATCTGATAAGCTGAAAATCCTCTGTCTCTGCCACAAGCTTTTTCTTCACCATCTTCCTCCTCGTTTGTCTTTCTCTCTTCATCCCCTGGTTCCTCTTCCTCCTCAGCTCAAGGACTCATTCTTGCTCCTAAATCCTGCAGACAGCTCTTCCTTCATTTCCTTATTTTTCTCCTAACATTTTTCCATCCTGTATTCCCTTTTTCAGTTCTTTCCTCTGGTTCCTACTTCCTCAATAAATGGTGCAGCAACATTTCCAGGTGGAAACTATCAGTTTGTGTAAAGCAAAAATACTTAAAAACAGGAAATGATGCTATAACTTCATCAGATTTAACTAGTTTGAGAAAAAGCTGCTGTAATTTCCTCAGAACTGATCACTTTTAAAGCCTGAAAGATATTTTTGGGCTATATGAATGACAACAGCAGCTGTAATAGGCTAATGGGATGAAGCCAGTTTATAACTTATGGCTTTATTGTTTCTGCAAAAAATATACATTCACAGCTTAGTTATTCTTCTGACCTAAATCTAAATGTGAGATCAGTTTCCCGTATATTAATATGCATAAGGAAATGTATTCAAGGTTATTATTTTTTATTTTTTTTGCTTTGCATCTTGGTTCTCTAAATCTCCACAACACGAGATGAAGAGAAAGTTTTCCAAGCTGTTTAAAAACTAAAACTCTTGCAAATATGAGACATAAATCGATTAGTCAGCTTTTCTACTGCTCTCATAGTCGTTTTAAAACACAGTCCTTCCTGCAAAGAAAAGGGCTTTGGATCAATTTTCCCCTCAAAATCCGGATAGCACCATCATTTATGAGTCATAGCGATGGGAATCGAAA
This sequence comes from Cyprinodon tularosa, assembly GCF_016077235.1. Classification (NCBI taxonomy): domain Eukaryota; kingdom Metazoa; phylum Chordata; class Actinopteri; order Cyprinodontiformes; family Cyprinodontidae; genus Cyprinodon; species Cyprinodon tularosa. The sequence continues at coordinate 486,803 of NW_024039107.1, forward strand.
AAACCGGTTCCTGTCCATAACCGGTTCCATGTGTTCCGATTCCATGGCACCGTTTGGCAGCTCGCTTAACGATTCTCTTAACGATTCCAAGCAGCACCAGAGCCTAACGCTGGGTGGCATGACTTACGTCACACTTTTTACGCAAGTTTAGCACATGACATTCAGTAAGCACTTACGATGTGACCAGGCGTCAGTCTAGAAAAGCAAAACAAAAGCGCTCAAAGCCATCGAAAGATTGGCTTCATTTTAAGGAAGAGAAAGATGGCAACAAAGTGCAAAGTGGCAATTACATCAGCGGGAGGAAATACATCCACTCAACATGGCATACTTTTTAACGAATGCCGTGTTTTTGATGCTTCCGGACAGAGCTAAAGTTACGACCAGCATGGAAGGCAACTCTGCTGATAAGTAGCTAGTTTTAAATCACTGGATGTGCTTAATGTGGTTCCTAGTAAATCAGATGCCATTTCTGGAAATAAACCAGTTTCCTACCTCTCTCTGGGGTTATTAAACATGCTACGAAATTGCTCCGCAGTTCAGAGAGCAAGAGAAAGGTGACTCTTATTTAAATCAGGGGGAGATGAGTTTATTTATTTTTATTTATTTAAATTTGTACAGTAATGCTTTTTCATGAAACAGATGCCTTCTCCATTACATTTAGATGACTATGACGAGACGGGTAGCCAGGCTGGCTCAGAGGCTTCAGCTTCTTTGTTTCACAGAATCGATAAGAGAATCGGAATGGTGAAAATTTTATAGATTTCCAGCCCTAATGAGCCATGTAGGGTTTTTAACAGAGGAAGACAACCATTATTTGCTGTAAAAAAAACAACTTTTCCTCTTCGCAGAAAAAACCTTTCTAAGGGGAATATTTGGAACAAATGAGTTTGCTGCTTATGAGTGAGCACTCCTACTTTATTTAAAGATTTATAATGAGGATGGGGGCCTCTCTTCACCTACCATAAACCGCCTCTATCACCTATTAGCGGTTTTATAGGACCTCCATTAACTTTAATTTAATTAGATCTTTTATGGTTGATATAGTTGTGCTGATATCCTGGTTGGCTCCAGTTCTTAGAGCGGATCATGCTGCTATGAAACCAATCCTTTAAATGGACCCTGGAACCTGACCCTGAAGACAAAACAAGAGCTCAAACCCCAACACAAAAGGTTTTGCAAATGTCTCCTGGAGCTACGAGGCGTAGTGAGGAGGTGTAGGTGTACAACAACATTTAAAAACAATCAGCGGCAGAAAACCCATGAGAAAGATTTCTTTTTTTAGCTTTTTTAGATATTGATCAACACCGTAAGGGTATTTGAATAGTTCTCTGTGAAACAGAAGATGTGAATTTTATTACCTTTAGTGTTTTAGCAGAAAAAATAAACTATATGATATTTATTGATATGTAAGAGCTAGGTTTTAGAAATGTTTAAAATAAAATTAACATCAGTTTCTAGCTGCAGACTTTGTTTTGTGCTCCTTATAACATCTATAACTTCTAGGAGTGGAACACTGGTTGTGTTGTATATTTGTTTGGATATAAGGAACTTTGAGCTTTCAAACTCAAATTATATTGAATTGAAAGAGATATTCTGCTTATTAACAGAGATATCTGTTGATGTGCCTCATTTTCAGCAGCTAAGATGTTAAAAAACAACAACTTTTCCTTCAGTTTCCGGCTTCTAGAAGCGGTTCTTGTAATAACAGTCACTCAGGGACTAGGGGCAGCCGTCTCGCGGTTAATTAAACTCTCTGACATGCTCACCGCTCCTCGGATCTCCCAGCCTGACTTAAAATAAGTTCATAACACACATCTCGGATTTGAGCCCAATCCCTTGTTTGCATTTCTGCCCAGTGTCGAACACACAAGCTGGAAACCTCCCGGCTGTTCGTCGTGGAAAACTAAAGGAATCTGTTTCTGCTTGGCGTCTGCAGATTAAACAAAACAAGCAGGAGTTTCAGCTTTTTCCAGGGAGCTAATTTTGCTATTGATCCGACCCATTGAACAGCAGATTACGGTTCCTCCGTCATGTTATTGATGAACCTCCCGTTCACCTCGTCCTCTATTTATCTTTGACCACTTTAGACGACATCTCTGTCTGAGTTTTGCTCATTGATCACACCTCAATGACGCTCATCTTCTCCTCAGAGGGAGGCTGCAGGACGAGGACCGGTTCGCTTCCCTGGATTTCTCCTTAGGAGGAAATCAATCCATACTTATGGAGGACAAAGTCAAAGAGACAGGAAACAATTTAGATTTAGATAAAACCCAGTTCAGTCAAGAGTTAATCGGGTTGGTGTGGATTTATGAGCAGAGGACAGGAGGACGAAACCAAAATACCTAAAACTGCAGAGGAGGATGTTTGCAGATTTAGATGAGGATAAAGGATATCATTAAGATTCCTCATTATCAGTCCTCATACTGAAGAAAATCCAAGAATCAGTTTCGGTAAAAATGCGTTTGATTAATAGGAGCAGATCTATTCAGTCTATTTCTATAATAGATTTAAACTCTGGACGTCTGAATTTCTATACATATTTATATATCTGTATATATAAGGGCTGAATCAGTAATCAGATTAATAGTGATTGATCGATTAGTAAAAAAAAGTTGTAAAAAAAAGTATGTAAACAAAGATTAAAAAAGAACATTGTCTTTTGTCACTATGCTCTATCCATAACACCTTAAGTGGAAAAGTTTGAGTTTTAACTGGTAAAAAATCTCCTTTAAGGAACCTTTGGTTATCCGATTATCTATTAATCAATTAATCAAAAACATAATGAACAGATTAATATGTATGTATATATATATATATATATATATATATATATATATATATATATATATATATATATATATATATATATATATATATATATATATATATACATATATATATGTATATGTATACATATATATATATATATACGTGTGTTTTTCCTTTAAGTAGACACGAATTGACATTCACCCTTAGGGATCAGCTGTAAGGGAAAAAATAGCTTCCCAAAGGTTCCCAAACTGAATGTGAATTACCTGGCACTGAGGGGAATGGGCATTTTTTCTTGCTGTGGATGTAATACAAAGAATTTGTTGCATAATTGCGACAATGACAGTCAAGGGGGTTAGGTGAGGTTAAAAATCTCTTTAACAGAAGGAAAGTTTGCCCGTTTATGGGCATCCGTCTTTTATTAAATGGATACAGTCAGTTTGAGCATTTAGACTTTTGTTTTCAGGATGGAGTTTGACCTTTTAAAATATTCTATTGATTTTATGACTTCCTTTTCTGACCTTATACTAACCTTTTGTGATTTACCTGTGTACATTAGTAGAGTTTATGATAGCCATTTAAAAAATCATCAGTAAAGATGATAACATTGAAGCAAACAGAGCTCTATTGTGGGAAAAATATCAGGACCTACAGATATCCAGATTAACGTGTCGGATTAGTAGTGGAAAAAAAGGGGATGGATGCATCACCTAAACGACAGGATGAATTTTTATACCGAACCAGAATGTATTGTGGATGTTTTTCCTGTTTTCTGTCTGGACAGATCCAGATCTCGCCTCTTCAGTCCTGGGAATAATGACTCATCAGAGTGAGGATGGATTAACTCTGTAACCTAATCTAGATTAAGTCAAAGATGATCGACAGGAGACACTATACAGTATTTTTTTGGCCAAACAAACTTCTTGGAACGTAATTTATAAATATTTAAACTGCCTTTTAAATGTTGATATTGGGACTGACGGGCGATTGTGCGTTTTTTATGTTTTCCCCATCAGGTTTATTCTTTCTTGTTGCATTTAAACTCTGGCTCTTCTTCAGCATCTATAGAAAGAGGCAGCAGTTTAAACTTCAGGTAAAACCTGCTGCAGCTGACGTTCATTAAGCAGATTAAGTTCAGAAACATGACAGCCCGTCCTCTGAGTAAAACATTAGTGCTTAAATGTAAAGAGCTTATAAATGCATTTATTGGGGACTGACTTCTAAAACCCTCTAAAGCCTGGAGCTGCATTGTGAGTTAGAGGTTGGCTCGTTTTAATGGCTAAACTCCCTCCTGATAAATAAAATAATGAGATCTAAGTGGCGCCCTGACACTCTCTGCCTGAAGGTTCATACTTTCTAACTCACGGATTGCTGCTCTGAATACTAACTGTGACGCTTTATTTTATGAAAACAAACACCTGTGTGAGCATTAGAGCCCTCCTCTAATGAGCATAATCAGTTGAAGGCTTTTTCACAGCAGCTCCTGCAGCCTGTGTCACTTAAATCAAATTAAAACGCCGTCATTAGTGTGCAAATACACAACTGTCCCCACTGTTTATGCTCGCCGCACCCTGCAGGACTAATGAAGGCACTTGGGAAGTTTTGCATCCAAACAATTTTCTTGCTGCGTTTCTAATGAGATTAGAGTCCTGCTCTGATTTGGGGTTTCAGTGGAGTCAAGAAGTTGTTGTCTGCTTTAGTGCCATCATGAGGGAAAACAAACAGTTTTAAAAGATGAAATTGTTTACGATGGCGACTAAAACAACGTTTGTCTCTGGGTTCCTTTAAAAGTCTGTGAATAAATGCGCATCAGGCAGGATTTTTCAGACTGCACTGTTTCACAGTATAAATCTCCTCTGGTTGCTTTTCTGTGGCTCTTTCCTGCAGCTCTGCTGCTACTTTCATTGATTCAGAAAAACGCTAATTTCTCTCCTAACATCATTTCCCGGTGCCGCAGCTCCGACCTTTAGCTTGGTTGCCGATCTAGAAAATTAGCAGCAGGCTTTGGAAGTTGTTTTAGTTTTGCTTGAGTGCACATGTGAGCCTCCATGCTGAAATCCTTTGTGTGTTTGTATCCCGTCCAGACTAAAAAGCTGCCAATGACTTCATGAGCGGCGGCCATGGCAGCCCATCGAATCGTTCGAGTGAACAACAATCACATCCTCCCTCGCTGTAAGTCTGAGGGGACGCTCATCGACCTAAGTGAAGGCACAGCTGGGGCCAGCTTAAATGATGTGAAAGGTCAGTGTCTCATTCCACCACAGTTATAATCTCAGGTATAGACAGATTCAGATGAGCTCCGGAAAATTTAGTTATCCGGATCTGGAAATGTGTGGAAGAGAATACTGCTTATCATAGTAGAAGTGTCATATAACCATCTGCCAAAAAACCTCAATGTGAGTTTTAGTATTTACTGTTTTATTACAAAAGTAAAGAACTTATAATACGTTCACACCTAAAGCAGCAGAGGCAGCAGGAGCAGCTAGTTTACATGCAAAGTCTGTGGTTGACGGGCATCAAGGTGCAGCAAAACCTCCCGACAAGCATCTGACGAGCTCGATGCGCTTCAGAAGCAGGAGATGCTGGATTTAGAAAAATTGAACTTTTCCTGCCTGACATGCCACATCAACCAATCAGAGAAGCTGATCTGGGAGCTGGCAGGGAGGCGGACAAAGGGCTGCTCATGCAGATAGCTGTGATCACTCCTCTAAAATGTTGAGTTTAACGTTTATTAAAGTACCTGCCGGTAAAATATGTTTGCTTTTATTATTCTGGTGCAATTTGGATTACTTACATGAAAAAAGACCACTAGCGGTAAACCGTGTGGAGGCGACCAGGCCAAAGGCTACTGTTGAACTGGGTTCCTAGTGACACCGCCGGTGTACGGGGGTCTGAGCGGTTCCAACAGACACAATATTTAAAGGCAGAATGGTAATCTGCAGGAACTGACTGCACAGGTGAAGTTTTCAGGTGGACTTTCTCACTTCAAAATAGATTCAAACTACTTTTTACCCACTGATCAGAACAAATATAGCTGCGATTGTTACAGGTAAAGAAAGGATAGGTAGCTCCGCCCAACGCGCATCAGACCCACTTGTCCACCGCACAGCTAGAGCAGCAAAGACCCTTCAGCCGCACGTCAGAACTAAACTTGTACAAGCATAAAAAATTAAGCAATGCGTGTTTTGCTGCCTCTGCAAAATTTCATCTGGAATAGCTATTCTTCTACATGGGAATAGTTCTGCCCTCTTGGTAACTGTTCCAGATTACCCCCAAAAACTTTACAGAGCATAAAAAAATTATTTGTTTTTTGACTTAAACCCAATGCTAAGGAGGATCGACAACAGCAGTGACCTCAGAGAAGGAAGCGTTTCTCTATTTCAATCGAGGACGGTTTATAAGGCTGCTAGTAAACTATATGAATTCCATCATTCAGAGACAAGTTTATTCACAGGTAGACAATATTTAAAACATGTAGAGATCCTTCTAGGAATGGACATCTCTGCAGGAACACTCCAAGGTCAGACAAGAAAATGCTTAGATAAATGATAAAAAAAATGATAGTGTGCTTTGTTAAATTATCATTACGTGATAATTTAACAAACAAGTACAGCTTGTTAAAGACAAGGAGAAAATGTTTTCTCTTTAAAACAGAACAGGTACTTTTGGTCCTGAATGAAGAACAAGGCTTGTAGAAAAATGTTTCTGTGGGTAAAATCCTCAGCTCCTAGTTTAGAGAAAATCAAACACAGCAAATCAGGAAAACCACGCCGATTCAGCACGGAGGAGGGGAGCCGATCATAGGGCCTGTTTTACTGCCACCTCCCCTTATAAACTCCTCTTTATAGCATACTATTCTAGAATCCAACAACTGTCAAAAGAAAAGCTAAAAATTCTAGAATTTGCTGAAAAAAGCCCAACCTTATCCTTAACCTGAGACGTTTTGATGGGATTTAAAGTTCACAAACAAAAAAACACATAAAATTATATAAAGGCCCAGTATGTCAGCCTGTGATAAATGCTGCAATGCTGTAATATATATTGAAATATTGGGAATGTCTTTAAAGGTCATATCACCCTTATTCAATAAAACAGAATTGCATTAAATATATGTATTGAATTAGTGTCGACCTGTGCTGCAAACCTTAATGAACCTTAATCAAGATCAAAGAGAAGAATCCTCCTAAACGATACGTGAAGCAGACGTATGATTACTGAAGGTTAGTGCTGGCTCTAAAATCTGTGAAGTTAGAGGTCAACTTACAGCTTCTGCATTTTAGCTCAGACAAACAATAAACGTGAATCTGTTTTTTGTTTGGTTCAATCAGCTTTAGATATAAATACCTAAAAAATTTATCATTGTGTTCTGATAATTAACATTAAGGCAGGGAAAGTTAAATTATATCGCACATTTTAGGAGCAAGAGAAATTAAATTGCAAAAGGAAAACACACAGGGAGAGGTACTTTGTTCGATAATTGAAGAAGAATGAAATGATCAATAATAAAAGAAAAGAAAATTGGACTTTAAACTCAAATTGAAATGTTTAGACAGCACAGCCCAAGGCTACTTTAAACAACTAAGTTTTTATTCTGGATTTAAAGCAGATTTCTGTGGAAACTGAGAAAAACTTCTGTTTGAGCCAATTTTTTGCCGCCTCATTGGTTTAACTTGTCTGTTATTTTACAGTTTGATGACGATCTGAGGCCTGTTTACTGCTAATAAGACAGACCTGAGCAGAGACTGAACAAACATGGCTGTGCTCTCCTTTCTTCCAGTGCCTTCTCCCAGTGCCTTAAAGCTCGACACTCAAGACTCGCTTGGAGCTGCGCAGGAAGTGGTCGCTATTAAGGATTACTGCCCAAGCAGCTTCACCACGCTGAAGTTCTCCAAAGGTGATCGCCTCTTTGTGCTGGACACGTCAGGCGGAGAGTGGTGGTACGCCCACAACAACACAGAGATGGGATACATTCCGGCCGCTTACGTCACACCGGTCAACTTCAGGAACTCTTCGCTGAGCGACAGCGGGATGATCGACAGCCTCGGGGAAGGATATGAGGATGGGGGGAAGGAGTTTGGAGGTCTTGGGGAGTGGATGGGGATGAGCCTGAAGCCCTCCACCAATTACAACACTACTCCCTTCTCTGTCAACCCTTTTATCTGTCCCCTAAACCAAAACTCTAAAGACGTCAGTGCCAGGAACTCTGCCGATATGATTTACTTGGACTCTCTGGCATCGCCGTCGTCCTGTTCTAACAGTTTTACGTTTGTGAGCAATGGGTTTAACGACATCAGCTCAACCAACCCGAACCAGGAGGCCACTCCCAACTTCCAGAGAGAAAATCCTTCGTTTAAGAGCAAACGTTCCCACAGTTTATCGGAGCTGTCCGTCCTGCAGGCACAGTCTAATCCAACGCTACCTTCATCTGGGTTCTTCACAGGCCTGACAGCTCCGCTACCAGAACAGTTCCAGAGCAGAGAGGACTTCAGGACTGCCTGGTTGAACCACAGGAAGCTAGCTCGGTCCTGCCATGACCTCGACTCTTTGGGTCAGAGTCCAGGATGGGGTCAGACCCAACCAGTGGAGACCAACATCGTTTGTCGGCTGGACTACAACGGAGGAGTTGTTCAGCTCCCTGACACCCACATCAGCGTACACATTCCTGAGGGACACGTCAGTCATGGAGACTTCCAGCAGATCTCCATGAAAGCCTTACTGGACCCCCCTCTAGAGCTGAACACCAACCAGTGCTCCACTGTAAGTCCCGTGGTGGAGATCAAGCTCAGCAACATGGAGACTAAGTCGTTCCTGACCCTGGAGATAAAAATATCAGTAGCGGTGAAGAAGGAGAGCTGTCACGCTGCCGATGTGCTTTGTGTGCGCAGCGATTGCAAAGAAGGGCCTTACACCCCGATACCCAATGCCTACGTCTACAAAGACACCGTCCAGGTTCAGCTGGACAACCTGGAGCCCTGCATGTACGTGGCGGTCGTGGTTCAGTCCCAGTACGTCAGCCACAATACGACTGTCTGGGACCACATGCAGAGAAAGGTCACTCTGGGTCTTTATGGACCCAAACACATCCACCCTTCCTTTAAGACAGTCGTAGCCATGTTTGGGCATGACTGTGCCCCCAAAACCTTGCTGGTGAATGACGTAACATGGCAGGCGGGCTCCACTCCGCCGGTGGCGCTCCAGCTATGGGGGAAGCATCAGTTTGTGCTGGCTTTCCCTCAGGACCTGAAGATCGGGCTGTATTCCAACATGTCCAGCTACCAGGTGAAGGCCAGCGAAGGAGCCGGGATCATTCGGGGATTTCAGGTAAAGCTGGGAAAGGTCAGCAGGCTGCTCTTCATGATCACCTCGAACAACCCCAGCGATATCTCTGACTTTACTCTCAGGGTCCAGGTTAAGGACGCTCTAGACTGCATCCTGACCCAGTTCTGTGTCCAGACTCCACAGCCTCCACCGAAAACAGCAGCGAGGATTGCAGGCCAGCGGCGGTTCCTTAAAAAGAGAGAGGTGGATAAAATTGTACTGTCGCCTTTAGCCGTCACGTCAAAACACCCCAAGTTTCAGGATCGGTGCATCACTAACCTGAAGTTTGGTAAACTGATTAAAACGGTGATCAGGCAGCATAAGAACACATATCTGCTGGAGTACAAGAAGGGGGATGTTATCGCCTTACTCAGCGAGGAGAAGATCAAACTACGGGGGCAGCTGCGTACCAAAGAGTGGTACATTGGATACTACCAGGGAAAGCTGGGGCTGGTTCACGCCAAGAACCTTTTAGTCCTCGGTAAGGTCAAGCCTATATACTGGTGCGGACCAGACCTCACCACCACAGCGCTGTTGGATCAGATACTGAAGCCTTGCAAGTTTCTGACCTACATCTACGCCACGGTGAGGACGGTTCTGATGGAGAATGTGGGCAGCTGGAGGGCGTTTGCAGATGCTCTGGGATACGGAAACCTGCCGCTGAATTATTTCTGTAGGACCGAACTGGACAACGAGCCGGAGAAAGTGGCGTCGGTTCTGGAGAAGCTGAAAGAGGAAGGCACTAACATGGAGAACAAGGATAGGAAGTCCTTCCAACGAGAACTCATGATGGTAAGATCAGTTCAATATATTAGATATTTTATTTCGTTTTAAAGTGTAAAGATATCTCAAACTTTATATTTTGCTTAAAGTTGTAGGAAAGCGGCTGTTCCAACGGCTGCATTTCCGAATTCTCCCCAGTGGTGCACGACTTTACACGAGTGAATAAAGTGAATGTGATTGGTTGTTTATTAAGGGTTGCGGGATTATTGTGGCGGAAGGTTCGCAAGCAAGTTTGATTGTAGCCGGTGTCTCAGAAGCATCTTGCTAACTAGTTAGCAACTTAGTGGTAATAGGTTCCCAATGGGAAATTACATTGGGACCAAGTAGCACTTAGCAACGACACTGTCAAGGAATGCCATGGACAGCGGAAACATGCAAGAGGAGGAGAGTTTAGTGGCGGAGGTCGTGGATGAGTCTCCCCAGTCATCCATTTTTTATTTAAAGGAGGAAAGCGGGGACGAAGATGTTGTGGAAGAGGACGCCAGGGCGGCAGAAGCTTGGTTTGGTGTAGAACGCTTACAGCCGTACATGTTTGAGCCTGTGACAAAGTGGGTGAGAACACCATTTGTCTCAGTTTATACATTTATTTTGTTTGCTTGATTTAACCATCTCTTTATTCTGTAGTTTGCATTCATTTACTATCCCGGGTTTGTTTATGTTTGCATTTTTACAGATAATTTAGTAAACATCTTGGTTTAAATCAGGTGATAACTTTTCAAGGTTTTGTTTGATTATGTAACTTTAGTTTTATTTTGGTGAACTTACCTTACCTGTCTTTCAGGAGGAAGTGTGACCTCACTTCCTGCAATTAAAGACTCCTGTGTAGAGCTGTGGTCACAGGAAGATACCAGAGGAAGAGGGGGGGATGAAAATCCTTTTACATTTTGTTAACTATTTAAAATCCTTGCCAATGTTACATTTAGATGTAAATATTTGTATGGTGTTTATTCAGTACATTTTGCTTAAAATTATAGTATGTAACAACAGCTAGGTAGAGGGTAAATGGAGCAGCCACATTTGTTAATGGAAGAGTCCATTGGAGGCCATTTTGTGTTTCAGACCAAACAGGTATAAGACAGAGCTGTTTGAGGTTCAGAAGGGAGAGGAACCAGGTCAGTGTAGCTGGGTGCACTTGACATTATTTATGGTTGATTTAAGTTCAGTTAATGTTCTGTTGAGCCATGTTAAACCTCTGAGTTATTTTTTTGGGAAATTTCTTTTGTAAATACTTTTTTTTGCACCCTTGTTTTGCAATGTAAATAAACCACCTGCTACATTGGACATCTGCCTACTGCCTTCTTCAGCCACTTGGCCAGGCTATCTCACATTTGGTGGCAGCGGTGACTCCCAGGCCAATTAAGAGGCAGTGAAGATGTCAACCCGGTCAAAGAGGGGCTTGGTTCCAGAAGGTGAAGCTGGAGAATTTGAAGAAGCCAGTGACCAACAAGGGGCAGTAAGTGGCTATGATACCGGACAAGAAAATGTGGCTGAACTGACAAGGCTTTTGCAATCCTTGATGCAACAACAGGCTGAACGTGATGTCAGATTGGAACAAGATTATCAGCGGCAGGAAGACAGATTGAGGCAAATCCGGCATCAGTTTTCCCAGCTTCAACAGCAGGTGCATCAGGAGAAGATGGACAATCAGCAACTACGGGTGGTTCTAGCTTCTACCTCTGCTCAGTCAGGAGGACCTACTCCAGAACCACCTTCCCTTTCACAGGATGTACACCTACCTGACTCTGGACCAGCACATCAACCCAGTGGGATTCAGCATTCAAACCTGGTGAGACATTCTACCTGGAAAGGGCCAAAAATGCATCCCTACAATGAAGGTGAGGACATTGAACATTATCTAACCACCTTTGAAAGAATTGCACATGCCTGCCAGTGGCCTCAGGATGAGTGGGCCCTTCACCTAGCACCACTGCTAACTGGTAAAGCTCGTTCGGCATATGTAGCCATGGATATTGATGACACTATGGACTATGCAAAAGTGAAGTGTGCTGTTTTGCAGAAGTTTGAAATAAGTGAGGACACCTATCGAAGGAGGTTTCGTTCCTGTACCATTGGAGAAGGAGAAACCCCAAAGGAACTGCAGGTCCGGCTCAAGGACTGGTACATCAAATGGATGAAGCCTGAAACAAAGACAAAGGAACAAATCGGAGATGCCATCATCTTGGAACAGTTTCTTGAGGTACTGAATCCTGATGTTCGGACGTGGATTAGAGAGCACAATCCAAAGACTTCCAAGGAAGCAGCAGAACTGGCTGAAGCCTTCTTGTCAGCACGTCGACCATCGAAAGACTTCATTAAAGCTAAGTCACTTTCGTACTTTCCTTCAAACAAATCATCTGGTGGCACTGACTTTGGACTGAAGCATCCAAGACAGAACTGGAATAACTCAGATCCTGTCAGATCTGAGAACAGAAGTAAAATAAATAAAGCTTGCCATTTCTGTGGCCAAGTAGGTCATTTTAAAGCACAATGTACTAAAAGATCTGCTAGTAAAAATTACATGTGTGCAGCTTTAAAAAATCATCTCAGTAAGGACAATAGAAGTATAGTTGATTTTCAGCAACATGAACCTTCTGTAGGAGTGCTTATTGAGGATAAACCCTGTGTAGCTTTGCTAGATTCAGGAAGTAATCGCACTCTGGTTAGACAGGACAGTCTTCCAAGGGATGTAATATTTTCTGGAGCAATAGTTGATGTTTGTTGTATCCATGGTGACAATGTAGCTTATCCTATTGCTGAGGTTTCAATTGAAGTTGAAGGTCAGAGTTACACCCTTTCAGTGGGAGTACTGCAAACACTGCCATATCAAGTGGTGTTGGGTCGTGATCTCCCAATACTGACAGAGCTAATAACCAGGCATTCCTGTCGGGCCGAAGTTAGTGAGAGTTTGCTAGCTATCACGAGGTCAAAGTCTGAGAAGCGACAGGATAATTCTTCCGGTTGGGATGAGTTACCTTTTGCAAAGGAGGATGTTCCATTGAGTGAGGTTAGCGTTAGCAAAAACGTGAGAAAGACCAAAAGGGTGAGAAGACGTGAAAAGGTCAGAGGAACAAAAATAGCCGGGCACAATTTAGAACCTTTGAATTCTGAAGGTCTTCCCAGTGCTAGTGATGTTGCTAAGCTACAGAAAGAAGATCCAACTCTTAAACCTTTGTTTGCTAAATGTGTTCATGAGTCAACTCTAGTTAAGGGCAGAGAGGAAGTATTTATGGTTAAGGGGGATCTGTTGTATCGCCGCAGCAGGATTGGTGACCAGTTGGTGATCCCACAGAGTTTGAGACCCACTATTTTGAAAATGAGTCATTCTATTCCCTGGGCAGGACATTTGGGGCAATCTAAGACATTTTCTAGAATGGTTCCCAAGTTTTACTGGCCCCAGCAGTTCACTGACACAGTAAAATACTGTAAAGCTTGCCCTCAGTGTCAACTAACAGCTCCAGACAGAAAATCTGATAGGGCTCCACTAGTTAGCATGCCTATCATTGATACACCATTTTCACGCATTGCTATGGACATAGTTGGACCTTTAGAACGGAGTAAGGCAGGTTATAGGTATATACTTGTGGTCTGTGACTATGCCACAAGATATCCTGAAGCATTTCCCCTGAGGAAAATAAAGGCTCGTCAGATTGTAAACTGCCTTATACAGTTGTTCTCTAGAGTGGGAATCCCTAAAGAAATCATCACAGATCAGGGCACCAACTTCACTTCAAAGCTGCTTAAAGAGGTCTACAGTCTGCTGGGAATTCAAGGTGTAAAGACCAGTCCCTATCATCCACAAACAGACGGTCTTGTGGAGAGATTCAACAAGACCTTAAAATCAATGCTCAGGAAGTTTGTGAATGATACAGGGTCAGATTGGGATCAATGGCTTCCATTTCTTCTATTTGCCTACAGAGAGGTTCCACAAGCGTCTACTGGGTTTTCACCATTCCAACTGCTTTATGGACATCCAGTCAGAGGTCCAATGGATGTTTTGAGAGAAGCTTGGGAAGGATCTAGGTCAGAAAAGATGTGCACTGAGCGCTCATATGTTCTTAAAATGAGGGACAGGTTGGAGAAATTTCAAGAACTTGCCAACACTAATCTGGCTCATGCACAACAACAACAGAAGCGGAGGCACGATAGAGCTTCAAGAAGAAGAGTTTTTAGTGAAGGCCAAAAAGTTCTTCTTCTGTTGCCAACTTCAGAGAGCAGTCTTCTTGCAAAGTGGCAAGGACCATATCAAATCACAAAGAAGACAGGCCCAGTCACATATGAGCTTTATCTCCCGGACCGTCGGAAGACCCATCAAGGTTTTCACGTAAATCTGTTAAAAGAATGGACTGATCAGCCAGAGGCTGCAACTTCTATGTGGGCACGCACAGTTGTGGATGAGGATGAACCTCAGGAGCAGTACTTTCCTACTTCAACTGTCAAATCTGTACTACCAGACCTTCATCATTTGTCATCAGAAAGACGTCATGAGGTGCAGCTTCTTATGACAGAGGAACTCTTCAGTCTGAAGCCAGGTCGTACACACCTCATTGAACACAAGATCACACTGCATTCACCAGATCAACGGCCAATCAGAGATACCACTTGCAGGATTCCAGCTAAGCTACTGCCTGAGCTTAAGACTGAGCTCGAAGAAATGCTGGCTGCAGGGATCATCGAGGCTTCGTACAGTGAGTGGTGTAGTCCAGTGGTTCTTGTTCCGAAGAAAGATGATTCTAAACTTAGATTTTGTGTGAACTTTTCTAAGTTAAATTCTGTATCCGCTTTTGATCCTTATCCAATGCCGAGGGTTGATGAACTGAGTGATCGCTTGGGACATGCTAACTTTCTGACAACCCTTGACCTCTGTAAAGGATATTGGCAGGTGCCATTGACGGAATCATCAAAGGACTTCACAACATTCAGAGTACCGAGTGGATTGTTCCGGTTCACTGTGATGCCTTTTGGTTTGCATGGAGCGCCAGCAACATTCCAAAGGTTAGTGGATCAGGTTTTAAGAGGTGCAGAACAGTACGCGGCTGCATACATTGATGACATTGTTATCTTCAGTCGAACATGGGAGGATCATCTGAAGCATCTTCAAGATGTGTTTCAACGCATCAAAAATGCAGGGCTTGTCATAAACGGCAAGAAATGTAACATCTCCAAACCTGAGGTGCAGTACCTAGGGTATCTGATTGGAGGTGGTAGTATCCGCCCTCAGATTGGAAAAGTGGAGGCAGTTGCTGCAGCACCCTTACCGAACACCAAGAAAAGACTGAGATCCTTCTTGGGATTAGTGGGTTGGTACCGTAGACTGATTCCCAACTTTTCTTCTAGGGCTGCTGTGCTAACAGACATGACAAGAAATTCTAGTCCTACAAAGCTAAAGTGGTCTGAAGAAACTGAGAATGCCTTTAATGATTTGAAAAATTGTCTGATTCAGAAACCTGTTTTGCAATGTCCAGATTTTGATCTACCCTTTACAGTACAGACCGATGCCTCTGATGTGGGTTTAGGAGCGGTCTTACTGCAAGGAGTGGAAGGACAGCAGTTGCCAGTTCAGTACATCACCCGCAAACTTTTTCCAAGGGAGATGAGGTACTCAACTCTTGAAAAGGAAGCTTTGGCAGTTAAATGGGCCTTAGACACACTGAGATATTATCTAATTGGAAAAGAATTTGTTCTTGAAACTGATCATCGGGCTTTACAATGGATCCACAACATGAAAGACACTAATGCAAGGATAACAAGATGGTATTTGTCCCTTCAGCCTTTTCGTTTTCAGGTCCAGTATCGACCAGGAAATAAGAATGTTATTGCAGACTTCCTGTCCCGTTACTCAGAGGAATAACGGCCTTAAGGGGGGGGGAGTGTGACAAAGTGGGTGAGAACACCATTTGTCTCAGTTTATACATTTATTTTGTTTGCTTGATTTAACCATCTCTTTATTCTGTAGTTTGCATTCATTTACTATCCCGGGTTTGTTTATGTTTGCATTTTTACAGATAATTTAGTAAACATCTTGGTTTAAATCAGGTGATAACTTTTCAAGGTTTTGTTTGATTATGTAACTTTAGTTTTATTTTGGTGAACTTACCTTACCTGTCTTTCAGGAGGAAGTGTGACCTCACTTCCTGCAATTAAAGACTCCTGTGTAGAGCTGTGGTCACAGGAAGATACCAGAGGAAGAGGGGGGGATGAAAATCCTTTTACATTTTGTTAACTATTTAAAATCCTTGCCAATGTTACATTTAGATGTAAATATTTGTATGGTGTTTATTCAGTACATTTTGCTTAAAATTATAGTATGTAACAACAGCTAGGTAGAGGGTAAATGGAGCAGCCACATTTGTTAATGGAAGAGTCCATTGGAGGCCATTTTGTGTTTCAGACCAAACAGGTATAAGACAGAGCTGTTTGAGGTTCAGAAGGGAGAGGAACCAGGTCAGTGTAGCTGGGTGCACTTGACATTATTTATGGTTGATTTAAGTTCAGTTAATGTTCTGTTGAGCCATGTTAAACCTCTGAGTTATTTTTTTTGGAAATTTCTTTTGTAAATACTTTTTTTTGCACCCTTGTTTTGCAATGTAAATAAACCACCTGCTACATTGGACATCTGCCTACTGCCTTCCTCAGCCACTTGGCCAGGCTATCTCACAGAGCCCTTGCCTCGCAACGCTGCCAGTTCTGTTAGCTCTACGCCTGCCGAAGACACAGACGTCCATCCCCGTGAACACTGGGACGCAACTCAATGGGAAAGGTAATTATTCTTATTCCTTATTTCAACCATTGCGTATATTAGCTGCGACATGAATCAAGATGCTATGACCGAAAAAATTTGATTGACAGATGACCGTTGATATATGATTGGCCGAATTTAGGTGTTCAGGCTGACGTAGAACTACTGTAACTGGCCTGCATAAAAATAACGGGAAAAAAAACACAGATTTTAGGACAGGATTTAAAAAAAATTATAGAAATTTTCTAACTTTTGGTACAATATCATCTGAAAAGGGGGACATTTATATATGTTTAAGCCAGAATGATTTGACATTTAAACGTGACTTCCCTATGACTTTAAAGCAGAGGCGATGATTTTTAACTGTTTCTATAGATACTTCTAAATTTCAGATCCTTATTCAAACTTTGGGTGCTTTTTTTGTTGTTTTCCTATTTTATTGGTGGATCATTCTTGTTTAAGAAGCTCATAAACTGAAAAAAGAAAGTGTTAGTCGAAAGAAAGTCCCTAAGATTCCCTGGAGATGTAAAGAATACCAGGTTGTTATTCCAAATAGAAAACTTCTTTCCCCTCTGTTTTACTCCAAGGTGAAATACCAAGAAGTCTGTGTGGGTGAGATTCATTTAAAGTTTGCTATAGACACTTTACTGCACTGTGGAGCGGTTGGTTGCAACTTCACCGTGCAGCCTGGGGTCTCTGTAGGGCTTTTTGGGGCTTGGGGGGAGCACGGTCCCACCTCTCTGGGTACTCCAGCTTCCTCTCGTCCAAAAACAGAACTGTGAGGTGAATAGGTTTCCCTGAATCATGCTTAGATGTGAGTGTGTGTGATTGGTTGTTCATCCTGTGTGTCCTTATGTTCCCCTGGGATGGACTGGTGACAGTACGAGTTAAAAATGTTAATATTCTGCCTGCATGCCATCCAAAGTCATTTTAAATTAGCAAATATCAGATGCCGGGGTGTAGATGAATGCAGAGCATGAACTAGGTAGGAGCTCCCTGCTGTGTTTTGACAGCAGGAGGGAGTGTGGGATTAAACCGCTCTGGATTAAAAGAGCAAAAGCCCTTTTGAAATCGTTTTAGAGAGTTAAAGTCACAGGTGATTGTTGCTACAGAGGCCCAACATTTAACATCTAAAAACGTCAGCAGTTTGCTTTTTCTTTTGGTTCAAAGAGAAGGAGGAGTTATGACCAAAAGCTTTGGACACAGAGAGGTTTTAACAGTTACCATTCTGCTGAAATGCAGTGAATGTAAAGACCGACCCAGACAGAACACATCTGAACATAGAGCTAAAAGACAGAAATCTTGTTCTATAAAATGTTGAAACAGGTATTCTCTTTCCCAGCTTGGTTGCATTAGAAGAATATAGAGCTGCTATTTTTATTTATTTATTTATTTATTTTTGCCAAAATACATTTAGGATGTAACTGTTAAGATCTGGAGGGAGGGATAAACCACCCGGTTAAAACAAAGCCACAACATTTCACCTGTTGTTCATCATAACCATCTGAGTTACATGTCTTTGCTGTTCATTTAAATCTAGTGTAATGTAAAAACTTAAAGTCGTAGGGAAGTCATATTTAAATGTCCAATCATTCTGGCCTAAACATGTATATAAATGTAGTCTTTATCAGACCATATTGTTCCAAAATTTAGATAATTTTGAATAAAAAAAAAAATCCTGTCTTAAAATCTGTGGTGTTTTTTTTTGTTATTTTATGCAGGCCAGTTAGTTATACATCAGTTTGTACACCTAAATTCGGCCATTCATATATCATATGGTCATCTGTAAATTTATATGTCGCAGCTAATATACGCAACGGTTGAAATAAATAAAGAATAAGAATCATTTCCTTTAATCAGCCCTTGCGAGGCAAGGGCTCAAACATGTACGGCTGTAAGCCTTCTACACCAAACCAAGCTTCTGCCGCTGACTCATCCACGACCTCCGACACAAAACTCTCCTCCTCTTGCATGTTTCCACTGTCCATAGCGTTCCTTGACAGTGTTGTTGCTAAACGAGGGGGAAGTGTGCAGACAAAAAGCAGCTGTGATTGGTCCTTGGTATGGTCCTTGGTGGTCGTCCTTCTCGATACGGTGCCGGGGAGCGCCATTTTTAAAGACAGAGGAGTAATAACAACAATGGATAACCATGACCAAAGGTTTAACGAGAAGGTTTGGAAGTACAACCACTTGTATGATGCCTCAGACATGTTGTTTTGGATAATAAACACTCCCGCTGGCGCCGCAGAAGTTCTAAATAGGCTCCCACTTACGCTTTGGTGGGAAACTGCTGTGCGTCCCTAGAAATTCCAGACGAACATTGCAGAAGCATACCAGCAGAACTGGTACGCGACCAGACTCATGCAGCATTTGATGTGTGCGGCTGCAGAAGTCTAATTTCCCATTGGGAACCTACTAGCAATAACAATCCGACAAACCAGCCACAGCCAAACATGTTTGCGAACCTTCTGCCACAACAATCCCGCCCCCTTGATAAACGATCGATCACATTCACTTTTTTCACCCGTGTAAAGTCGGGCACCGCTCAGGAGAATTCTGGAATGCAAGGGTTGGAACAGCCGCTTCCCTACGACTTTAACATGTTATTTTGTAATAACCTAATTAAGATTGAATGATTAATCACTCACACTGCCTCAGCAGTAGACTGACTCTATAGAAGTTAGAAAATTTGATTGCTCCAAAAAGAGTTAAATTGCTGAAAAACATTTTTTTTATAGAGTTGCGCATTTCTGCACAATTTGTAGTTACCGGTAACTTCCCTATGTATTTCAATCACAACTACTATGAAAAAGATGCAATATTTTAATTGGGAAAATGGTAGGATTGCACTTTTTAATTTGCACTGCGGAGTCGATAGTAGCAGCAGAACTCCAGCAGGATGATGACCTCTCAGCCTCAGAGGATGTTATTTACGTAACAAGCCTGGTTTTGGATCTCAAGCTGGAATTCCACAATAAATAATTCAGCATTTGAAACCCGGGGGGGAAACGATCTGGGTCACCTACTCAAAATGCACCTTAATCAATTTTCATCCTGGTTCCATGCCTGGTCAGTGAATGCATCTCAGCCAGAGCATCTCTAAAGAGGGACGGACACCCAGTGATACAAAGATGTTTAAATGTGGTAGAGAAACTGAAATTGTTGAGGTCGAACCGAACCCAAACTTCTCTTTTATGGGTTCAATCTCTCAGCCTCTGCTGGATTTAGGAAATACGCTCAGTTATTAATGTTTCCTGTTTGCAGAAATCAAACTAAGAGGTATGGAATCCTGATTAAAGAGAAACAAAAACTCCTTTTTTTGAGCCATTTTAGTAAGAATGTGTTTGTAGGTTTTTGGTCAAAAATAGTTAAAATGTTTGTAAGTACAGTTGCTTTATAAGTTTCTGGAGGTTTAAATGTAAATTCTCTTAATTTCCTCCCAGAATCCTATATTTTTTTACATCAGAATCTATTGTTGTATAAAAAAAATACTCATGCTTCAGCCTGAGGTGGCTCACATGGAAAACTAGGATTCCATTTGAAGGGGTCCTGAGGATGCTTTTATCCTAAAGTAGTTAAGAGGAGTTCCTGCTGTTTGAATGTTGATGGAGTCGATGAAGTGTGCAGCCCTGAGCAGCTCTAGATGCATTTTCCCTCACAGGGCATCTCACCTGTGACCGCTGCACCTTCCCCTGCTCTCCGTCTCATAATCCGACGCAGGCTTTTATTCTGCCAGCTGCACAGAGGCTTTTTAACCCTCCAGGTCCGGCTTCCTGTCTCTGGATCCTCCGTTTTATTAAGTTTACTTCAGAATGACATGGTCCTTTCTGTGGTTCTGTAGTTTCCTCTGAAGTCACAGCAGCTTTCATCAGCAAAGACGACAGAGGCGTTGGGCCGCTGACCTTCCTGTAGTTCAAAGGGTTCCAGGCGCCGTGATGCTTATTATGTCACATCTGAGGATTCATGACTGAAACCTCTGTCTCTAAACTGGATTTTATTTATTATCTGCTGGAAATCGCTTTAAAAGTTACTGCTGGAGATCTTTTAAGGAAATATCTAATAGTTATCTAATTTTATAAATTCTTTATCTACTAAAAACCAGCACAATTAACCATTTTTTACTAGGTTCTTCTACTAGTTATGAAATCTTAATTTAAATTACAAACGTGAATAGGTTAAAATTTTTAAGAGGGAAATACTTCACAATTTTTTTAAGCTTTTGCTATTAAAATGTACAATATTTAAACTTAATATATTTAATTTAAAGGCCTAAAAGTAGGATTTTTCCTGAAAAGGTGGAAGTTATGTGTCTGCAGTTTAAAGTTTCCTGCTTATTTCTTTCCTCCATTTTTATTCCACCAGTTTTAGATGCATTAGATGCACCGCCTGCACAAAGCAAAGCCTACAGCCTCCACTGTGGCTCCCGTCCGCTCCGCTCTGAGTTCCTTGGAGATCGCTGAGGGCATGCGCGAGATGATTAAATTCAAAGCAGCAAAACATGCGGAAATGATCCAGGGTTTCCGTGGATCATTAAAAATAATTACAATTTATTATTTTTTGGGGATTTTTTCATTAATTTTTATGGGATTTCGGTGTAACAATCAACATATACCAAAACGAAAACCGTGACCACGAAACCGTGAACCGAACCAAACCGTGGATTTTGTGAACCGTTCCACCCCTACTTTTTACCCACTGATCACAGCAAATATATCTGCCATTGTTATAGGCAAAGAAAGGAAAGGGTTGCTCCGCCCAACGCGCATCAGACCCACTGTTCCACCGCGCAGCGAGAGCAGCAAAGATGTTTCAGCCGCGCGTCAGAACTAAACTTCTACAGGCATCAAAAATGAAGCAGTAAGTGCGTTTTTGTGAATCCAGTAGAACTTATATTGCCTGCCTGGAATGGGTGACAATAGTTGAATAAACTTTTGGTTCTCAAAATGGTATCGGTGCCCTATTTGTCGGTACTCACCGATACGATACTACCATTTTAGTGCTGGATCGGGGCCCCGCCCGATTCTGATATCGGTGCAAAACTAATTTCCACCAAATTGTTTGGATACGGTAATCTGTAAACCGCCATCTTCTTAGTAGCTCATGTCAGCATCATTTATTTTAGCAGGGCCAAACATTACAGTTTAATAAAATTTAATGTGGTAAGAGAGCAAATTTTCCCCAGGTTTGGTTGTTTCCCAACATGTCAGATCACCTGGTCAAAGAGAGAGGTGATAAATCTGAAACCCTATAAGGATGTGATGCAAGGAGCCCATTATCCAGCTGTGTTGATGGTGCTGCTCCTCTTCATGGGCATTTTCTTTAACGTGTGGGTGGATTTGAAAGGTTTTGATTTCTCCTTGACTTAATGTTGGTTCACATCGCAACCCCCCCGCTTCAATGAGTATTATGCAAGGTTTTCCCTGCGGAGAGCGAGCTGTAGAAACGAGGTCCAGCCAGCCTGATATGAAACAAACTCTCTCCTTAAACCAATGAAAGAAATCTTATGTAACTGTTACTCAACCAGAGATTCCTAGCGGTGAAAAGCTTTAAAATCCTCTATTAGCAAACTCTGTTAGTTCCTGCTGACGTGTTCTTTTTTTTTTTAACTGTACGAAATACCAAATCCTCAGTAATCTGTGGATGTAAATCAGGACCAAATGAGTTGCTCTGGGCTTAATATGCTCCATAAATCGTTCCATTGTTCTAATGATGCTATCTGATGTGACTGACTTCATTAAATACCACTTCTGTATGCTAATTAGAAAGTAGAAGAAGCTGTGGGGCTGATGATTGATGACCCCTAAACTCCATGTATGTTAATCAGATGTGACCTCTGTAATGAGAGCGATGAAATTTATGCGACAACAGGTCAGACTATCATGGGATGGTTCATCTAATTCATTAATTCAGATCAATTAGTGATTCACACACACCCTCAATGTGGGATTTATGTATTACTGTTGCTTATTGCTGTTATTTATTATATATGTTAACTAGGGCTGGGCGATAATTCAATAACGATATATATCGATCGATAGACGTGTGGCGCAATAGAAAAAAAAGAGGGTCGATAAAAGTTCGATAAAAAAGAAAAGCAGTTTTCCTTCCTTCTCATTGTAGCCTAGGTTTATGCTAGCCACTGCTTCCTCCCAACCAATCACAATCGCGGACCCAGGCATGCCGTCACCAAGCGCCACCCCTCTCAAACCACAACACAGAGCACATGAAGATGCAGCAAGGAGAGGCGGAGGAAATTGTTTCAAAGAAAGGTTTTTGTAGTTCGGCAGTCTGGCAGTATTTCGGTCATGGCAGTCGGACCAAAAACAAACCACAGTCATCTGGAAAATGTGTCGGGAACCAGTGAAAACCAGTCTGATAACGAAACCAACTTTTTTTTATCATCTCAGCCGCTCACAGCCGCAGGAGTACGAGCTGTGTAGGCCCCGGTGCGGCTCTCCTCCGAGGAATCTTCGGAAAATATATATATATTTTCAGTTCTGGGCAGTTTCCCACGTAGTTCTAACAATTGAGATAAAAATGCCGAGGGGCCAGAAACTTCAAAGTAATAACTCAGGTTAAAGCAGGAAACGGGGTCGGCGGCGGGGCATTTATTTATTTGTTATATTTATTTTGGTCACTTTAGTTTATTCTTTGTCAGTATTTAATAACATAACTCAGGTCTCTTAAGTTATTTTTCTTTAAAACAATTCTGTTATGGTTAAAAAAGTTGGTTAAATAAAGATTTAATTCGAAGTCTGTGTTTGTGTTTTTTATTAAAATTAAATCATTTAGCAATTTTATAAAAAGTCCAGGCAGAGCTGCACATAAAATATGGTTTCAAATCTTTTCAATAATTATCGATATCGATCAATATGCATTTTTTTTTATCGATAAGCTTTTTTTCTATATCGCCCAGCCCTAATGTTAACACTAAATATCAAGTTTTATATCAATATATCAATTATCTTTATTAGAAATATCAGGTGATGTGTCTGTGTAAATTGTAAAAAATCGGATCTGTGTTGTTCAGGCAGCCATGAAAAGATCAGGTCCAGGTCGCATGTGGGCAAAAAAAAAATCGCATTTGGGTGAATTCAGGCTGCAGTGTGAACGTAGCAAAAGAGTAACCAATTAAACCAGGCATGCCCAAAGTTGGTCCTCCAGGGCTTCTGTCCTGCAGGTTTTAGAGGTTCCCCTGCTTATGCACAGCTGATTTTCATTGATAGCTGATTGACAGGCTTCTTCTGAGCTGCAATCATCAGAATCAGCAGGGTAACCTCTAAAAGCTGCAGGACAGCGGCCTTTGAGCACTAATTTAAGGCATGCCTGCGTTAAGCCAACAGCTCTGTTTTAACCTTGTGAGGAAACTGGAGTACCAGGAGAGAACCCATCTATCCAAAAGGATAGCATGTAATCTCTGTTCATTTACTGTCTGAAAAGCTATACTAAATGAAATTTCATTTGCACACACTTTGTATACAAATGACAATAAAATTTGTCTAAGATTAAGTAATTGCCATGGAGAAAAAAAAAACATATTTGGACCCATTTTCTGGTTTAATAAATGTATTAAGAAGCATTTAAAGTCGTAGGGAAATCTTATTTAAATGTCAAATCATTCTGGCTTAAACATGTATATAAATGTACTCTTTTTCAGACCATATTCTCCCAAAATTTAGAAAATTTCTATTTAAAATAAATCCTGTCTTAAAATCTGTGTTTTTTTCCCTTTATTTTATGCAGGACAGTTAGTTATATATCAATTTTTTTCGGTCATAGCATCTTGATCTAATATACGCCACGGTTGAAATAAGAATCATTGTGTTCCATCTCAGTGTTCACGGGGATGGACGTCTGTGTCTTCTGCAGGCGTAGAGCTAACAGAACTGGCAGCGTTGCGTGGCAAGGGCTCAAACATGTACGGCTGGAAGCCTTCTACGCCAAACCAAGCTTCTGCCGCCCTGGCGTCCTCTTCCACAACATCTTCGTCCCCGCTTTCCTCCTCTAAATAAAAAATGGATGATGGAGGAGACTCATCCACGACCTCCGACACTAAACTCTCCTCCTCTTGCATGTTTCCGTTGTCCATAGCGTTCTTTGACAATGTTGTTGCAAAGTGCTACTTGGTGCCAATGGAATTTCCCATTGGGAATCTACTATCACTAAGTTGCTAACTGGTTAGCAAGATGCTTCAGAGACACCGGCTACAACCAAAAAGCTTGTGAACCTGCCGCCACAACAATCCTGCCCCCTTGATAATCGACCAATCATATTCACTTTATTCACTTGTGTAAAGTCGTGCACCACTCGGGAGAATTTGGAACTGCAGCCGCTTCCCTACGACTTTAAATCCAAGAAATGGTCAACTGAAGTGTTATTCATTCAGAGAACAAGTTAAAACTATCATGCTGTCATATCTGTTGAGAAGATGGAGCTCAGGCATCAATAAAAATCCTGGTAAACGTTGAGATTTTCCCTATTTGGAGGTTAGAGCCTTGTGATTTTTCTGTTATAAGTAATCTTTTTCCTTTAGTCACAGCTCTGTTCAGACATAATTCGCTCCCAGAACGTCTTAATTTCAGAGGACATGTAGCTGTTGTTTCTGAGCGCAGGTGGTGGATCTTATTTTCCTCATCCTATGAAGCTTAGTGGAGCTGAAGATTACCCTATGAAAGATGTTAGAACACCTCCTCATCAAACCACAGTGTTTGTCTGTGGATTATTTTCATAATAAGGGAGTTTTAGTCAAACAAGGTGAAGTTCTGAGGATTAACTCTCACTGCTGCTTCTATTCAGCTCATAGGGGCTTCCTCAGAGTCTGTCTTAGCGACGGCTTGAATTTGCTCCCTTGGAAGCCATAACCAAAAGCAGGAGCTGCGTTCCGACTCCTCTGCCCTCCTCAGAAACTGACAGGTACTCTCATGTGAAATCTGAGCAGGCATTGATCAGGACCAACTCTGAGGACCGGCGGGGCACCCGACACTGCCCCAGCAGATCCCTTTATCTCAGCGTGTTGGGTTACAAAAGGACAGAATGAGAAAGCCTGTCTGTGAGTTGAAGAGAGGATTGTTAATAATAGATCAGTGCTGAGAGAGTCGCTCTAGGAGGGGACAAAGTCAACCCTTCAGTCACTTTAGTTAACCAATCTTGACCCAGACCTCGAAAAACAAAAACATGCAGGAATGAATGTCTTCAGTAAGTTTAATCCTAATTTCAGCTCCTGGTCCAAAACAGAAGAAAAAAGGGACAAATATAAAAAAAAATAAAAAATAATAATCCTGTTTAAAATTAGTCATGTGGGAAATCTCTAACTTTGATTATGTATTTATGTCCTGATCCAATATTAAAATCAAATATCTCGGATCTGATTAAAATTGATGTAACCTATTGGTAAATAAAACATTGTTTAGTTATCATACCATTTTTTGTTTGATACTATTTTTAGACTACATAAACTATGCTTGATTCTTGCTGATATTAAATTGGGTCCATATCGATATCATGACTCAAAGCTGCAACCCGGACGTACCTATTTTATACCTTTTTTTTATTTATCCATTTTTTCTACGCATGCATTTTTTTTTTTTTTTATCCAGTTTTTCTGGTCATGTTCAACAATCTTTTAACTAATCCGTCTGAATCTGACAGAAATATTTCCAGCAGACAGCAATTTCTTTGCTGTTTATAAAGTATTTACCTAACAATCAACAAAAGTAATCTCTTGACTGATGACACACATGCATTCAGGTTTTTATTTTTTTTAACTCTTGCGATTGAATTTGAAATAAATAGATACATTTTACAAAATAAAGAGATTTTTCATAATTATAATTTTAACAGTTATTTACATAAAATGAAAGATCCAAAGGTGATTTTAAAAGTTTGTACTTTATAAGAATTCACAGTCGTAGGGAAGTTATATTTAAATGTTAAATCATTCCGGCTTATATGTGTTTATAAATGTTCTCAGACAATATTGTCCCAGAATTTAGAAAGTTTCTATTTAAAAAAAAAATCCAGTAATATGGTTTATTTGAGACATTTTTACTTATTTCCAGATCGTTTTTGCAGTGTGGGAATAGATAGGAAGGGAAACAGCTCTCTAATGGCTGTGAGAAAACACCTGCTCAGCTGAATCTGCTCCCTGGTGGAGGAGGCTGCAGAGACCAACACCTTGAGGTCAAGAGGTCTCCCTAAGAAGCTGTTTATTTTAAGGTTGTCATGCATATCTGTACCAGAGGTGTCTATGTCTGCAGAGGATGTTTGAAGAAAATTGTGATAACTACAGATTTCTTTCTCTGTCTGCTCTGTGTTGCTCACTCTGCCTCCTCTTGCTCATTTCTACCTGTCAGCATCGTCCTTAGTTGTGCACAGGAAGCTTATTTTCCTGACAGCTGTCAGCGCCGTCTGTCCGTCTGCTGCAGGGACATCCTGCGTTATCTCGCACCGAGGATGTTTTCCCTGGTGCAGCAGAGCGTTTTCTATTTATAGACCGTGACCATGTTGTTGTTTAATAAGCGGGAGACTAAACCAAGCTGGAAACAGATGAAGGGATCTTCTGTGGTTCTGCTGCCTCTGAACACATGAACATTTTCACAGGTTGGAAGACCCAGCTGCAACCCCCACCCCAAAAAAACCCATCTTATTCCTTGTTATACACCTTATTAATTGAATTTATTATCATAATTCATAGCTGTCCGAACTTTCAACCAGACCTCACCACTTCAGACCTTCTTTTAATCTTTAAACTTATGTTGATTAGTTTTCTAACGGTCATTCAAGCTGATTCTTTGGACTTTGTCATCAGGTTTCTGTCCATTTCCTTCAGTGCGGGCATAACGGCTAAAGATTATATTAACTTAAATCTAAAAAAAACTAAGCAGACATTGCTAAAAAAACTACAACCCACAAACCATCTAGCAAAAATATGACACAAGTCATGGGTTTAATAGATTTTATGTACGGTAATATTGAAGTTTTATCTCTGCACAGAATCAGACTCTGGATGGTGTTGCTAACGTTTTCTGTTCTCCTTTAGTTCCCTGCTTGTATCTGAACCTTAATAATTTATGCAAGACTTTTAACAACTTGGTTCGATATATTAGATAGATGTTATATTGAGCACAGATGGCTAACTCCGCACTCAGGGGATTTGTAGAAGGTGAAGCTAACTTCTAAACATAAAGGGAATCACCTGAGATGTCTCCACCAAATGTATGAATGAAAATACGGTTTTTCACATCCAAGGAATACGATCAAAATCCGACCTCAGGTTAAAAAAAAAAATGGAGGAAAAAGAACAAAGTAATCAATTAGTGACCAGTCGTAACCCACAGAAGCTGTACTGTTCAATGACTTGTTTTAAAACAGGACAGGAACGGCTCCAGCATTCACCACAGTAAAAAACAACCAGAGCAATGGTGGGACTTCTTTTATCAAAAACAAAAAAAATCCTGTTCCAGGTGACTTGTGTGGTGATGGAAGAGTCATGTTTGTTCTGCCCCAACATTAGGGTTCTGAAAAGTCGCCATCATGACTTGATCATTCTGGAGATCTGGACCTTTTTGGGCCATATTTCCATGATGGTTTCTTCCGACCTTGACCCCCTGGCAGGAAAAAAAGAGAGAAATCCTGTGTGTTGTGTTGTTTTCACTGTCCTCAACACAGAGTAAGTCACTCCTCATTGGGAGTTCCTGTGGAGGCAGTTGTTTAATCACCAAAACTGTATCCTCTTCTCCAGTCATCATGTCAAGATGAAATATGGCCACCGGTTCCCAATGTCAAAAAACCATGATCCTGGCATATTGCACAACATTAGCATATAAGCTATTAGCAGAGGAGAATCATTTAAGTTCAGAATTCAAAGAAACCAAACCTGCTGAATGCCTAGAAGCTGAATGTTGGTTCAGAATAATTATACAAACCTGTTAAAGTGTCGTTCCTCTCAGATTAAACAGCAACGGAAACACTAGTGGCTCAGACAACAGCTGACTAAGTCCTTAAGCAAGACGCTGATCTTTGACCTCCCTTCTGGTTTAGCTCTGGTCTCAGAGCCTCACTGCTCTTATCTTGTTCCAGATAACTCGACTGTCTGCCCTCCTGACCCCATTCGGCTTTTTTTCATGCCTCCAAACCAGTCCTAGTTTCCGTTTTATGGTGCTGCTGGTTTTAAACCCCCCTGTCTTTCACAGCACATACCTGCAGCCTCTGATTTCCATTTGAACACTTCGTGTTCATTAGCAGCTGAGGCTTTTGATCAGGTTTGGCTTCAAAGAGTCTATATTTAGACCAAAAGAACCACAGGTATCCCGAACCCAAGACAGAGGTACAGGGACAGACTGCAGAGCACATCTTGGTCCTATGATCAGTTTTAGGAATTGGCCGGAATCCTTTAAGGTGGAATAAATATAAAAGACTTTAGGAAAAAAATCTATTTGGATGAAATGAAAGTAACCTGCATCCAGATTGATTTTACATCAGCTCAGTCCTCTTAAATCCACTACTTCGGGTAGCAGGGTTTCAGTTTTCCCCTCTGCACATGGAGCGCTGCCCTCTGATGTACTGGTGGCCTGTAGACAGTTTGATAGATGCAGTACATTTCTAGAAAATGAAACTTTATTCTCTTCAGTGCTTCACCACTACCTTTTACAGGCAACCAGATTTGTAAAATAACTCCTGCATCATGTGGCTTTAATAATTGATTAGGCGAGCAGCTGTGATCAGATGACGGGTTTTCAATTCAGACCCTCTTTGAGAAACAACAGTGTGAAGGACTTACTGTAAAGGTGGAAGATGATAAAACAGTGAGTCTATTTAATATTTGCACTATAGATATAGTTGACTTTCTGAGACCAACGATCAGAATATGGAAACTACTTTAAAACTGCAAAAAGTACATTTCCCCATAAAGAGTTTGTAGAAACTCTTTACTCTTAAACGATAATTTTTGTTCTCATCTTCATCAAGTATAAATCAGTGTTATTCTACTCAATATTTGCTTTTATAGTAGATGTAATGAGATTTTAGCCTACTTTTACTTTGTATAAGCCAATAAAAATGTTTGTTTCTTCTGGGTTCCTGGACTTGATTGGTTGACTTTATTGATGTGATGTATTTGTTACATCAGCTCAAATAGTCAAAGAAGGTGCATGGGATATATACAGTGTTGTTCCTGTTTCTTAAATGTGATTTTTCCAACTTGTTGTTTTTGTTTTGTTGAGTTTTTACAGCACTAGTGGCTTGTTTTTTCAACATTAGGCTGACAGCAAAGGGGGTATGAGAGACATGTGACAAAGGACCACAGGTCAGATTCTAACCCGGGTCGTCCGCGTCGAGGACTAAGGGTGGTGCGTGTTATGAAAACATTTTGGGGGAATTTTAATTTTGTTGTTCAGAAAACTAGACAAAAGTTGAGAAATAAAGTCACGAAAAGGTGATAAGATGAAGACCTTTTAGATCATGTGAAAATGCCTCTTTTGCACCGGTGCTGTAAACAATTAGGAATAGAAACTTTCAGGAACTGACAAGCCGGGATTGTTGAAAATATACCTCAGTTGTTATGTTATGGTTATTGAAAATAGCTTCTTTTAATTTTCCAACGCGTCTTTAAGCTTCTCTTTGTTTTGATACAATCCATGTCTTCGGTTGAGCTCACTAAAACCAGTGTTTAGAATTTAAATTTTAAGAAACTAAATTCCTTCTTTACCTCTATTAGCTCTCTAACCTTCAGCCTCAAAGGCCAGTTCTTCTGCTTGATGCCTAAACTCTGTTCGGACGTTACATTTTAGTTTTGTACTAAATCAGAGGGCAAACTTCTGAGCTGCCTCTCTACCTCTTCTCCTGAAAAATGTCATCCTTTCTTATTCCAATTCCCCAGTCAGTCATCTTTATAAGTTATGTGCATTTTAAACTCCTATATTAAGAATTTTAACAAATCTAAAACCATTTTGTCCATTTTCAATCTTAACCCTGTTAAATTTCCTAAATGTTCTTAATTGATGTGAGGTTGCACCAGCATAGTGACCCTGCAGTAATTGTGTCCTCATTAGGTTCAATCAATCAGAAAAACTTTCAGGTTTAGTGGATGTTTGTTTTGGACAAATACTTTGTTACAGTTTTTTTGGTTTCTCTCAGATTTAAAGGTAAAGAAGATGGTAACAGAAGATAGAAATTCAGAAAATAGTGGCAAGGAACTCAGGAACCTGAACTAGAAGACGCTTGGGAGAAACTACTGAGGAGTATATATGGGAGACAGGACGATGGGTGGAGTAATCAGCTGATTGGGAGCAGGTGTGCACAGAAGCAGCTGGAAGAGAGCTAATCAGAAAGGGGAGGGGCATCAATGAGTAACCTGGAAAAAGTGATAGAGCTGGGAAGAATGAAAATGACACAAAAGGTAAAAGAAACCATGTGAAACAGACCTGATCAACTAGAAAACAAATGTGTGATAAGAGAAAAAGATATCTAAAGATAACAGAAACAATAAAAATATGAAAAACTAGACAAAAAAATAAATAACTGAAAGAAATGACACGGAAAACTTAAAAAATAAATCAAAACTGATATAAATCTTGACAACGACACAGAATAACAGAAATAGAAGCATAACTGAGAATCCAAAATCAAATTTAATCAGGACGGAAAAGTCTAGATCGGCAGATGATAACATCAACATCCAAGCCTCTGGAATAAACCAAACAGATAAGGCTTATCTGATATATATAACAAGACATTTAGAAACTGACATGCAAATATAATGTAGTGAACTATTTTACATTTATTTTACCAATTAGTTAAAGTCTGAAACCATAAAAATCCCGCGGGTTTTGGGAAGAATATCCAGCTGATGTCTGTGGCGTTTGTTTAACTCCTCTGGTCGGTTTTCTGTTGCATGTCAACTGTTAAATTGCTCCTCATGACAATTAGAAGCCCTCTAACCACTCAGATGGTCGTGTTTCACAGCTTATCTAAACTCAGGTTGGGGTAAATGTACACTTTGCAAAGTAATCCAGATATCGTTTTTCTCAGGTAAACCTCCTCCAGGCCCAGAGGTTCCTTTTGTTTATCTGTCACTCATCAACAGACAAATGATCTCCTAAAGAAAGAGTTGCTGGATCAGTTTTTACATATTGTAAGGGACGTGCTTTCACACTGGGAAACAATGCTGAGATTGTCCGTCTTTCACCAACCAGGCGTTGCTGAAGATGGACTGCCAGGGTCTGGTTGCTAAGCTGGTCCTGGACTTTGTTTTGTTGACCACGGCGGTGGAGGTGGCGTCCAGGTGGAGGGAGCTGGCCGAGAAGCTGGCCCGAGTGTCCAGGCAGCAGATGGAGGCTTACGAGGCTCCGCATCGGGACAAGAACGGCATCCTGGACAATGAGGTGAGGCACTCAATATCAGGATTTACATGACAAGCATGAGAAATATCTGATTATGTCAAATTTAATGTGGATCAATTAACTTCCAGTCAATCTATTAACCATCTGCTGGGACCAGATGGAGGTCAAATATAAGGAGATGGAAAAGCACAGGGAGCACTTTCTATAGGAACTTAAACGGAATTAATTCCAGCAGTAGATCGGTCTGGGACAGAGACGTATCTTTGTTGAGACATACAGTAAAGTTAAGCAGTCCTTCTGTGAAGACACACAGTTAAGCTACTAGGGCTCTATAAAATCCATGTTATTTTTTCTGGAATTCCATTTTATTTTTTCCCAAATTCCATTTTTTCTGTTTTAATTTTTGAAAATTCTTTTTTTTTCGTTTAAATTTTTGCGAATTCTGTTTTTTTTACCCTGTACTGTTATTTAAGTCGTAAAAAGAATGTGCTTTTAATGTTAATGATTAAAATGTACACAAATAAAATAGGAATGACCTTAAATTTATTGAGGTAAAAAAAACATATTTTCTCATGTTGCAACATAACACTGCACTCTAAGTACTAACAAATTATTAATGGTTATGAACCAATGGTTATAAATAAAAGTGCTCCATTAGCTTTTTCAAGTAAAAAAATAAAATAGGACCTCTCAATTTCAGAATTATTAAGTATTTCATAAAGAATCATATTTTCAATTCAGTACATTAAAGTGCATAAAATACAAGGCAAAATACAGCAAGTATGTAAACAAGTGTTTCTCAACTTTTTCACCAAAAGTGGAGCTGTGGAGAGCCGCTTCGCCATTTTTTTAATGTTTTGATGGGGGAGGGTGAGCTGAAATGACGGAGCGGGAAGGGTTGTGTCGCCCAGATTTGCGTCCCCCGGTGTGCATTTCCCCCCAAAATTCCGCATTTACACTAGATTCCGCGTTGATTTGCCAATTCCGCGATTCCGTGATCGCGGAAATTATAGGGCCCTGAGCTATCTGCTTTAGATATACACTATATTGCCAAAAGTATTTGCTCACCTGCCTTGACTCACATATGAGCTTAAGTGACATCCCGTTCCTAATCCATAGGGTTCAATATGACGTCGGTCCACCCTTTGCAGCTAGAACAGCTTCAACTCTTCTGGGAAGGCTGTCCACAAGGTTTAGGAGTGTGTTTATGGGAATTTTTGACCATTCTTCCAGAAGCGCATTTGTGAGGTCGCACACTGATGTTGGACGAGAAGGCCTGGCTCTCAGTCTCCGCTCTAATTCATCCCAAAGGTGTTCTATCGGGTTGAGGTCAGGACTCTGTGCAGGCCAGTCAAGTTCATCCACACCAGACTCTGTCATCCATGTCTTTATGGACCTTGCTTTGTGCACTGGTGCACAGTCATGTTGGAAGAGGAAGGGGCCAGCTCCAAACTGTTCCCACAAAGTTGGGAGCATGGAATTGTCCAAAATGTCTTGGTATGCTGAAGCATTCAGAGTTCCTTTCACTGGAACTAAGGGGCCAAGCCCAGCTCCTGAAAAACAACCCCACACCATAATCCCCCCTCCACCAAACTTTACACTTGGCACAATGCAGTCAGACAAGTACCGTTCTCCTGGCAACCGCCAAACCCAGACCCGTCCATCAGATTGCCAGATGGAGAAGCGCGATTCGTCACTCCAGAGAACGCGTCTCCACTGCTCTAGAGTCCAGTGGCGGCGTGCTTTACACCACCGCATCCGACGCTTTGCATTGCACTTGGTGATGTATGGCTTGGATGCAGCTGCTCGACCATGGAAACCCATTCCATGAAGCTCTCTGCGCACTGTTCTTGAGCTAATCTGAAGGCCACATGAAGTTTGGAGGTCTGTAGTGATTGACTCTGCAGAAAGTTGGCGACCTCTTCGCACTATGCGCGTCAGCATCCGCTGACCCCGCTCCGTCAGTTTACGTGGCCTACCACTTCGTGGCTGAGTTGCTGTCGTTCCCAAACACTTCCATTTTCTTATAATACAGCTGACAGTTGACTGTGGAATATTTAGGAGCGAGGAAATTTCACGACTGGATTTGTTGCACAGGTGGCATCCTATCACAGTTCCACGCTGGAATTCACTGAGCTCCTGAGAGCGACCCATTCTTTCACAAATGTTTGTAAAAACAGTCTGCATGCCTAGGTGCTTGAATTTATACACCTGTGGCCATGGAAGTGATTGGAACACCTGATTCCAATAATTTGGATGGGTGAGCAAATACTTTTGGCAATATAGTGTACCTTCTAGGGAGGAAAAAAATGGAAGCGATGCTTCCAAATAATACTTGAATTTTTGGAAGTTATTCATTGGATTGTTATAGTAAAACTTATATATAAAAAAGCTAACAGAAATTCTTAGAAGACAAAAAAATAATTCATTTGGCACACCAAAAACCCAATCCTCACACCAAATAAAGCATTAAAATCTCTACATCTTTTAGAGGTTCCACCTTTTTCAGAATTAGAATCTGTTTTTATAAAACTTATTGTAGTTGTGATTGTTTTCCAAACTGATTTGAGATGGAACAGGGACCCCTTAATTATATATATTCTATAAAATTATGTTATATCAAACTGGTCCTATACAGAGCATGTGAATGGAGCGGAGCACCGCGCACGCTTCCTGCTCAGGAAGATGTTCGCACCAGGACGTTCCGCTCTGTATATATCAACCATAATGTTAGTATTTTGATGTGCATAATTGACCACAGTGTTTTAGTTGTCAAGTAACTATTAATATATGAAAATTTTAAATGTTTCATAGGTTTAAACATTCCTCTTGATAGTATTTCTGCTGCCACCGTCTGTATTAGAGGGCATTAAAAATGGTAGGGGTGGCCTATGAGTGGCTAAGGCCCAACTAGCTCCGCCCCTGATCTTCTGCCTCCATTTATCTGTTTACTACAGTGTGTTGAATTCATGTTAAAGTGTATTTAAAGACATTTCAATTAGTAGGGGGGAATATTAAAACAAAGTCAAATCAACGCAAACTTTAGCGACCCCCATGCAGTACCTCTGTGGACCCCCTAGGGGTCACGGACCCCGTGTTAATGACCTCCGCTATATAGAATTTCAATCATTTGGTCTTTTTCTCTAAAAACAGGTCTTTTCTGTTTCTGACCCTTCAGTCTATGTGGAAACCAGCCTATGATTTTCTGCTGACGTGGGCTGCCCACGAAGGGGACAGCTATCGGGACGTAATCCAGGAGCTCCACCATGGTCTGGACAAAATGAGGAACCCCATCACCAAGCGGTGGAAACACCTGACTGGCGCGCTGATCCTAGTAAACTGCCTCGATACCCTACGCAGTGCTGCATTCTGTCCCACCGGCTACGGAGACTTTGCTGTTTGAGCATCACCTTCCCTTTGGAAATAATTAATGCTCTCTAACCGTTGATGGGAGTTTTTCAAACCAAGTTCCAAAACTAAAATGTGTTTAAATCTCGGGGCATCGTTTGATCTGTAGGATCTTCAGGATATATGGAGGCTTTAGCTGGGAATCTTGCTGCATCTGTTTCTAACCCATCTTTTCCTTCTCTTCTTTCTGCATCTCTTCTACTTTTTACTGCTATTTCCTCCTTTTTATACATTGTAAGTTACTCCCATCCCCGTCTGACTGTTTTTGTAGCTTTTTCTCATATATTCCTTCTCTTTTACTTTCAGGAGAACATTAGAACAGTCTGTGTGAAATAATTTAAACTACAAAACGTCTACCTGTTGACATTAGCCTCCACTATTGAAAATTTGTCACTTTTTTTTGTTCTAAAACTAAGGTGACCTGATGTCTGCAATCTAATCTGGGGACATTTAATAGATAAAAATAAATACCTTTTATGAAAAGTAAAATAGGAAACGGGGACAGTGATGTTTTCATTAATTTTTACATATTTATAGATATTTAAACAAAAATCTAGTGTGAAATCCAGGAATGCGCCTCTTCCATTTCCTAAGATAAATAATATTAATCAATCAATAGTGGTTATTACTGCCATCTGGTCATTCAGTCAGCTCTGACTTAATCCTTTGTGAACAACATAACATTGTGTTCAGGAACAGGGCAGTTTGCATTAATAGTTCCAAAAAATTTAATTGAAACTTTTTTATATATATACAATTTGAACAACATTTTTTAGATTCTACATAATGATAACTATAAAATGAAATGGCCTCCAGTTGTTTCTACTGTATCCTGGACAGCTGCAGTGCATTGGGTCGCCTCCAGTAACCTGGATTAAAATCTGTGTCACTAATAAAAAAGTTATGTTAGATTTTTATATTCAGATTAAATTACAACCATTAAAACACATCTATAAATCTGGAGCAGCCACACCAAAAATACATATTTTTTCATTACACATATACGGTGGTGTGAAAAAGTGTTTGCCCCCTTCCTCATTTCCTGTTTTTTTTTCATGTTTGTCACACTGTGAAAAAGTGATTTATACTTTTATACTTTAAGTAGCTTTTGGAGCACATACCTTTTCACTTTTACTTGAGTAAAGAGGTACAGTTGTTTCTTCAGCTTTTACCAGAGTATTACTCTAGACACTGCAGTATCTATACTTCTACTGAAGTAACAAATGTGTGTACTTTGGGCAAAATTCATCGTCAGTTTTAAAACTGATGCACTCTGCTCCTCATTTATTAACAGCTGTTCTGTTTGCAGCATGCTGACACACTCTTTCTACTATAATAACAGTTTCATTAAACGGTAAATTCGTGGACATTTCCGGGGACAGCTTTAGCCGGGGACTGTCCCTGGAAATCAGGGACGTCTGGTCACCCTCAAAAATGTCTTCAATAGAAAAGAACCATGAACATTAAAATAAACATCCAAAACACTTTTCAGTGTTACAAACTCAAACATTGAGATTGTTTATGGAAAAAAGTGCAGTTAAGGTTGTAGTTAAAAGACTAAAGTTGAATAAATGAAAATAGCCATTAACATTTGCAACCTATAAAAAGAAAGTTTGTGTCTGTTTGTGTAGTAAATTAACAATGTACTTAATTCCACTGTAAAACTTCAATGTGATAAGAAGTTAATCTTAGGGCAGAAAACGTTCATTTTTTTGAAAGCTTATCTACTAGCTAGCTTATCAGCTAACAGTGATGCACTTGGAGTAAAAGTATATCTATTGTCCAGATTGTTTTGTCATTGATAACGACAAAACAAAATGTTAAAACAACAAGTTATAAAAAAAAATCAGACCATCAGGATCATGACATAATGAGTAATAATTAAAAACCTTTATTTTAGACAATCCAGTAAAATTACAAATTTAACAAATACAAACAATATATATAATTGTTAATAAAAAAAAAACATTTACAAAATACGTATAATTTAGTGATTATATCTGAAAATTGGTATGAAGTTCTGTTATCAGGATGTTTCATATGCTAACAGAACAGCTAACATTAGCTTCCTACTATTGTTAGCATTTGTCACCTGATAATACAGTTAAATACATTTTTTATCACAGATTTATTGAACTTTCAAAGTAACACTTGTCACACAACAGAAAACTCTTTAGTTGATGATAATTTTCCAGTTACTGTGTAAACAGTAATTACAGTAAGCTAGCTAGGTGGCTAGCAAGGACAATTTTTAAATGCAGTAGCCATTCTACTTCTGTAATGTTTTTAGTTTGACATAGAAATAGAAAAATTTATGGTTAAAGATAAGTACATGGATTTTATTGGATGTCCAATATAAAAAAAAACATCCCAGTTATCAATACCATTATGGTTAGCATTAGCAATCTGGACAGTGAACGTTGAAATTAGTTTAAACTGAGTAATATATACTGGAGATCATTTTGCCTAAATAACCCTGTGTCTTTTAAATGTAAAGAATGATAAAGGACATACTTAATGTTCAGAATAAGTTTAAAGCACACTTCAGAGTATTTGAAGCATTGTTAATTATAAGTAGAAAGCGCTTTGACTTGGACAAGGACCTTTCTGCCTCCTGTTGTTACCACATTCAAAACAATAGACCTTAAAAAATACTACATTAGCAAGAAAAACATCTTTTTTTTGTTGTTCCAGTTTTTTTTAAAGAAGCCATCTCTATTGTTATACATTTCTGAATGTACTCTCAGCAAGGATAAACAATTAGCTTGATTTCTTATTGTTGAATAACTGGTAATATATATATTTTTTCTAATGCTTCTCCTGGTAATTTTGTGACATCTGCTGTGCTTGGAATATTTACACCATCTGGAGGGAAATGTGTGAGAAATGTCTATATTTTTACTGAAAACCAACTGAGTATTGACAGATTTATAAATGGAAATGTATCAGCTGTGATAGGCAGCCAATCAGAATTCAGTTCAGTATTACTGTGTAGAGTTTGACAATAAAAGAGGAATGTAATGATTGCATGTGTGCATGTGGGATTTGATTTTCTCTGGACTGACCTGATGGTCCATCCATCCAACCATCAGTTCATCCATCCATCCAACCTTCCATCCATTCATCCCTCCAAACATCCATCCAGCCATCCAACCATACATTCATCTATCCGTCCAACCATCCATCCATCAAACAATTCATTCAACCATCCAATCATCCATCCATCAATCATCCATCCAATCATCCATCCAACCATCCATCCATCTAATTCCCATTGATCCATCCATCCAACCATCCATTCATCCATCCAATTCCCATTGATCCATCCATCCAATCATCCATCCAACATCCATCCAACCATCCATCCAATCATCCATCCAACCATCCATCCAATCATCCATCAATCCATCCAATCATCCATCCATCCAACCATCCATCCTTTCAATTCCCATTGATCCAACCATCCATCCATCCCATCATCCATCCATCCATCCCATCATCCATCCATCCAACAATCCATCCATCCATCCAATTCTCATTGATCCATCCATCCAACCATCCAATCATCCATCCAACCATCCATCCATCCAATCATCCATCCAACCATCCATCCATCCAATTCCCATTGATCCATCCAATCATCCATCCATCCAATCATCCATCATACCATCCATCCATCCAATCATCCATCCAACCATCCCATCATCCAACAATCCATCCAACTATCCATCCAACCATCCATCCAATTCCCATCGATCCATCCATCCAACCATCCAATCATCCATCCAACCATCCATCCAATCACCCATCCAACCATCCATTCATCCATCCATTGACATGTACAAAGATATTGTCTCCTATGGGCAGAGCAGCCATCTACTGGAACAGACATTTCAGTGATGTAACGATATCTAACTTGGCTTTTAAAGCCAAACCAGTCATTTCAAAATTACAAAACTAAAAATCATAATATGTACACATAATCAAAACGCAGCTCATTATTTGGTGGGTTTCTTGAAACTTAATTTGAAATGTAGTTTTTATGCATACATCAAACTTTACGCTGCTCAGTCAGATGTTATAACATTTTCCAATTAGGTTTTATATACCGGGTTTGACTGACATTTTTCCCTTTTTTATGAGCTGCAACAGTGAATGTATTTCCCATCTATCTGAAGCCCATCACAGCATGTTTGATTCTCCCCACAGACTAATAGCACTTGTTATTCCGCACCGCGGGTGTGTTCTTCAATCACTAGCAACAAAGAGAGTGAATCCCCCACCTATTTTTGTTCTCTCTGTACATCAGGGTTCATTGCCATGCAGATTTGTTTTAACGTTGCATAACATACAGTCCAATTCTGCAGGTAAACACAGCGCATAAACCCTTATGAATCCTTCCTTGTATGTTTTATTTCTCTGCATAATCCCCCCTCTGTCACACACACAAACTCATAGAGAGTTTGATGGACTTAATTAAAGCAGATAATTATTCTCCCTCAGAGGACGGGCCACCTTCACAGACGTCCTTCGCCTCTCGATGACTCACCCTCCACATTCCTGTTCGTCTCCTGGATACAGTCTGAAACTAAACACTGAGACGGTGAGGGGTTTGTTGGGTCAATCCCTTATTTCCTTAGATGCTCCTTCTAAATGTCCAAATTTCCTTGGAGTATTTTAAAACAGTTTTTCTTAAAGACTCGCTTATCTTCGGACTTTTGCTGCTTTTCTCTCATGTTGGTCCAGCGTCTGACTGCTTCCAGAGGGATATTATCCTTTAAAAGTTATTCAAGCTAAACAGCTGATCTAAATGAGATATTTATGCCTTCTGTTAGCAGCAGCCTTTAACAAAGACACAAGTTGCTCCTATTTTCCTCACTTGCCATTTTTTTATGCTTTGAAGTATTAAGACATACTATAGATTCCATTAAATGCCAAACATTTGCATAAATATTTAAATACGGAAAAATGTAATTTTTATGGTTATCCATGGATGGCCTTGTCAAAGTACAGACCCTCTCATTTCATCTGACTGAAAAAAAGATAAAAGACCTTTCTTAATTTCTGGGCCGTTTATAATGAACACTAGGTAAGTTCAACTGAATAAAACTAATTACTCGACTTCATCCGCCTATGACACAGCCAATCAGCTTTGAACCACATCTCCACGAAAGCCAATCGGCATCCAAAGCTCATCTTGAAGGCCTCCGATCCGCAACTCGTCTGCTGCCTGGTTGCACTGTGTGACTTCATTCAGATGACCCCGTTTCAACCCACCTCCAGCCCCTCCTCCACCATCGTAGCTAAAACTTTATCTGAGTTTTATTCCTCCTGGACTCTTACTGCGTTCCTTGTCTCATCTTAACCGGTCCGGCAGAAGACCGCCATTTTGAGCCTGGTTCTGCCAGAGGTTTCTTCCCAACGGGGAGTTTTTCTTCTCCACTGTCGCTTCATGCTTGCTCACCAACCTGTGTTATCCAGACTGGACTTCCATCTTCCAGGTATCTGAGTGAAGCTCTAGTATCAGCTCACGCAGTCCACTGGATCTCCCCATAAAGCTCAGCAGAGCGTCTCCTTAACCAGCAGTCTACAGACTGACCAACTCCATCTATCTCCTCTCCACCACCAGTTTCAGGCCTGGGGGGGAAACAGCCCTATTCTTTACTCCTGTTCATGCATATCTTTCAAAATTCAACGCTATGTTTCCTGCACAGGTCTGAGCACCAAAGACCAAGTAATTGTATCAATAAATTTCTTCTAATTGTCTTTTCTCTTCGTGAGTTTTTTAGTTGAAATATATTTAGGCTCCTGGATTCAATCTCACGATTTCTTTAAGGGGGCACCAAAAATTCAGCTCATTCTTCAGATCCTGAAACAATTTCCCTCAAAGAATCAGAAGCAGGTTAGATTGTTCAAACACCTGAAGCGTCTCTTTATTTGGAGGAGTTGAATACAACAGAAACACCCTTTTCAGACGCATACAGAGAGAGTCTGAGCTTTCTGTCCTCTCATTAATGAATTCAAGCTGCTTTTGAAAATGCAGAGCAGGTGGTGGGATGAAAAGCTCGGGGACAAGCGGTCTCCGCGTTTCATCTGGTGTTTTAGGGCAGGAAGGTTCCAGAAGGGTCTTCTCGATGGATAAAGGAAAAGCCCTTCATCTACTTTTTCTCACGTCTCGGGCCTCCAGCAGCTTCTGAAACCTTTAGACTCTGTGATTATCTCCACTTTCCTGTCAGATGGGGGCTTTGAAGGATAAAGTGTTATCACCTCTCCTGGAGATCCGTCTCTTTAAGAAGGTTAAATACTTCTTCAACACACTGAATAATTTCCTTTTTTTTTGGTTTATGTCAAGTAGGCATCAGTTCGGCTCACAGTGAATTGTGATGTTAATAATTTAGAGTCAGTGTTTGGCTGTTAACAGCCTGTTTCTAATTCCCCTCATTGATCTCACACCCACCCTGATTAGGAGAGGAATCGATGCCAATGGAGGACAATCAGCCATGACTCAGGTTGTTGTTCAGAGACTTTATATCCGTCGTCCTCTTGCTTACGCTGCTGTTTCCTAAACGATGAACAAATGTTTGCGCTTATTCTGCATAATTAGACCATTTGTTTCAGTCCTTTTATCCGATAATTAAATAAACAGCAGGCCCTGATAAAACGGGAACTGCAGGAAAATTAAAAAGATGTGATCTACTTTCTGTTTTAGCAGCAGCAGCAGCATTCCACATTTTACAAATGTATAGAAATCCAGCCTTTATAGGGCAAGTTAACATTTCTGATCACTATTTTACCCCTTACAAAAGGAGTCCCCTCCCTCCCTCAGTGAAGTCTAGAAGCACAAGATCTATATCCAGCCATTCAGCACAGATCGTGCTACATGGCTGTGATTCTTATTTTGGCGTTTGACCAATTAGATGAGCCCTTGAATGATATATTACCTACTGGAAATTAAGTTGAAAAAAGTAAACAAGACAAGAAAAATGTAAAAAGCTAATTAGAAAGTAAAGTTAAAAAGTTAATAAGTCTAGTTAACAATTATATTTTGGTTTATAAACAAAAAAAATGAAAGTGCCAGTATCAGCATTAATGCCTCTAAGGTTATATTGTATCAAAAAAAATGTGTTTCTTTCACACTTTTTCATGAATTTCTTATAGAAGCACTTATTTGTGTTATTTTTCTTAATATATTCGGGCGAGTTGGCGTTTCTTGTTATTACATTAACATTTATTTTTGCCATCAAAACGTTACAAAAGTAAAAAGGTCATGTCCTTGATTCCGATAACACTATTGGCATGGATTTTCTAAGGATTTCACTGATTGTCCTATAAAGGGTTAATGTGAAGCCAGCATTTCCGCATATATAGACACATATGAGTTCAGTTTTTAAATCATTCTGGCCTAAACATGTATATAAATGTACTTTTTTTATTATTATTTTTTTAATCCTGTCTTAAAATCTGTGTTTGTTTTTTTTCCGTTATCTTCTGCAGGCCAGTTAGTTATACGTCAGCTTGAACACCTAAATTCGGCCAATCATATATCAACGGTCATCTGTCAATCAAATATTTTCGGTCATAGCATCTTGATGTCGCAGCTAATATACGCAACGGTTGAAATCAGAATCCTTTCCTTTCCCATTGAGTTGCGTCCCAGTGTTCACGGGGATGGACGTCTGTGTCTTCAGCAGGCGTAGAGCTAACAGAACTGGCAGCGTTGCGAGGCAAGGGCTCAAACATGTACGGCTGGAAGCCTTCTACACCAAAC
The DNA here is from genome assembly GCF_016077235.1 of Cyprinodon tularosa. Taxonomy (NCBI): domain Eukaryota; kingdom Metazoa; phylum Chordata; class Actinopteri; order Cyprinodontiformes; family Cyprinodontidae; genus Cyprinodon; species Cyprinodon tularosa. The sequence goes on from NW_024039107.1 coordinate 529,923, forward strand.
CAAGCTTCTGCCGCCCTGGCGTCCTCTTCCACAACATCTTCGTCCATGACCTCCAACACTAAACTCTCCTCCTCTTGCATGTTTCCGCTGTCCATAGCGTTCCCTGACAGTGTCTTTGCTAAGTCACCAATTTAGTGCTACTTGGTCCCAATGGAATTTACTATTTGGAACCTACTAGCACTAAGTTGCTAACTGGTTAGCAAGATGCTTCCAACAAACTGGCCACAACCAAACTTGCTTGCGAACCTTCCGCCACAACAATCCCGTCCCCTTGATAATCGACCAATCACATTCACTTTATTCACTCGTGTAAAGTCGGGCACCACTCAGGAGAATTCGGAACTGCAACGTTTGGAACAGTTACTTCCCTACAACTTTAAATCAGAGTATTTATGGACTTTAGCAGCACCTTCTACTTGGTAAAACTCCCACAAACTAGTTCAGAGACTCACAAACCATGCCATCTCCACCCCTCTGTGGAATTCCTAACCAGCAAACCTCCAGCCTGATTACTGACACCATTAGCATGAACACCGGCACACCGCAGGGCTGTGTTCTCAGCCCCTCCCTCTTCACCCAAGACCGTCATCTTATCTTTCAAACTACAGCAGAAAAAACAATATTGCTAAATAATCTGACTGCCCACTGAGTCTTGTATACAAGCATATTGAACCGAAGTAAAAGAAAGGTACAACCTTGATAGTTTCCATATTTTGGGGAGTATTTAGTGTCATTTTTAAGGTTTGGTTATGACCCAAAATGCCAGAACACACGAAGGAGTCTGGATGTCGTAGGTTTATTTACAAAGCCTGAAATAATGAGCATTTGCATCACCAGGCAGTATTTAAATAATGTTTTGATGAAGAGAAGGGGGAGCTTATTCCAGCTGTGCAGCATAGACTAATATGGTTTCCGGGTCGGTTTCCTCCAAGGTTTTCTGCTCCAAGGAAGGACTCCCAGCCAGACAATGAGGAAAATGGACAGGACAAAGAGCAGCGGGGTAGGAGACTAGAAAATACAATGAGCCTTTGACTCAAACTAACCATGCAAAGGAGCTTAAGCGTCACTATTTAAGCACCCTGAGTTTCCTGAACATGGCAGCAGAACCACAGACTGATCTCCTCCATGCCAAACTCCATTGATCCAGAAAATCACACCAAACAACTAGTGAGGTTGTGCTGTTAGCCACATTGACTTACTGTTCAGAAGCTCAGTATCTCTGCATTGAAATCCCTTCATTGGTCTGATTTAATATTCAAATTTGAGTTTTAATTGCCTTTAAACCATAATCATCCAAATAAATGGAAATAAACAGAAATACTCATAAATGTTAGTTTCACTTTTTAATCTGAATGGCAGAAAAAAATTCCCCTTCTGTAATATTCTAATTTCATTATCAGTTGTTCCAATATGCACTGGAAATATTTGAGTCTTTTACTAGAAGTAGATTTTTTTATTTTTTTATTTTTTATTTTTTTTTTGCTTACTGCAGATAATTGAAGAAAATTAATGAATATGCATGAAACTACATACTGAAGTGGTTGTGAAATAATTTAATTGTTGTTCTGACGGCTGATATGAACAATTTGTACACATTTTTTTCTTTACTTTTCCTGAAAAGTAAAATATTGAAAAATGTGTGACTTGAATCAAATATCAAGAAGAAATGCAATCAAATGTCCATGATCAGCAATTATATAATGAGGTCTGATTTAAATAGCGGTAAAAATCGACAACACACCTGATGAGATTTATCTGGGAAATTGAACTCGGCCGGTTTCTGCTTCTCAAAATTACTTTATGGAGAAAAATTACAGAAAAATAGAGTTTAAGCAAAAACATTTTCTGTTAGTGGTTCTATGCTGCCATCTAGTGATGATCCACCCGAACAGCATATCACACAGTTCTATTTACAGTCGGGGTGGGGGTGGGAGGGGTGAGAAGCAACTTAAACAACAAGTTTCATATTAATGTTTGGTTTTTGTGTTTTATTCCTAAAATAAATTCTGTAAATTCTTTTGTTCGTATTTCTATTTGATTTCAGAAATCTTACTTTGATGTATGACTGTGACTAACTGGATGTGCTCTCTTCATCCTCTGACATGGTAGCTGGCTGGGAGCTCGTCTGCCTGGCTGTGTTTCCTGGATGGGGAGGCCTTTTAAAGTTGCCTTTTCTATCTCTGCTTCTGTCTCCTTGAACCCCAGTCGGCTTCGGCAGATGGTTCTGCTGGAGTTTACTTTCTTTTAAAAGGGAGTTTTTTCTCTCAACTGTCGCTACAAGTATGCTTAGTGTGCAGGACTTAATTTAAGTCAGTGAGTCGATGCAATCAACTGGTTTTCCTTAGATAGAAAACTTGGAATCAGTTTGACTGTGTGATCTGGTGAACTATAAAGTGCCTTGAGATGACGTGTGTTGTGAATTGGTGCTAGAAATAAACTGAATTGAATTGATTGTTCCATCCCTAACCTAAAGATAGTTGAAATTTTAATTTGTGTTTAATGAAATATAACTCCAAATTTAACATTTTCACCGATGTGTAATAAGTTAGGTTATTAGCTTGGTGTAGCTATCAGAGAGAATCAGTCCCAAAATTTTAGGCGGGAAAAACTCAGCAGCCTTTTTTTTTAAATATGTTGAAAATACAAATATAAAACTGACATTTTTTAAGCTTAAGAAATATTATATTCTATTTAAAATAAAAAAAAAACCTAATAATTAAAATTATTATAGTTTATCAAATGAAATCCAAAGTATTTATCTTCGCTTGTAGTTGTAATTAATGGACAGCAGAGGGCAGTGTTTCACAGCCTGCTGCGCACAGGCTTAACGAGTGCAGCGGCGGAACTTTTCAAGTTAAGACTGATGCTTACAAAATGCTTTTATCTTGAAATTCCAACCGGATGCGCAGTGGCATAAAGTTTTGTTTGAACTTGACTCACTTGGTCCACGCGTCACACAGCATTAGTGTGGTGTGTTTATGTTCCCACGCATGAAGGTGAGCTGGGGAATGCTGAGGCATGCTGATGATGATGAGGAGGGGACACTTTGCGCATTTGGAGCAGCAGGGTGCGCAGTGATTGCGCCGCTATCTGCGCGCTGATTGAAACGTTTTGCGCTCAGCTGCAGTTGGAGCGGCTCCAGGGATGCTGCGGCTGCCGGGGTGTCGCTGCGCAACCAGGGGCTGCGCCCTCCTCCTCTGCTGAGTCCTTTCCACACTTTTTCTCCCCCTCATGGATCTAGGTCCCATCTCTCCCAGTCTGTAAGATGGGGACCAGTTTGTCCAGCCTGGCAGCCTTCCAGTCCCTCCACATCGTCATGCTGGGTTTGGACTCTGCGGGTAAGACCACGGTTCTGTACCGGCTGAAATTCAACGAGTTCGTCAACACGGTGCCCACCATCGGCTTCAACACGGAGCGGATCCGCCTGGGTGGCCCCGGGGCCTCCAGGGGCATCAGCTGCCACTTCTGGGACGTCGGGGGCCAGGAGAAGCTGCGGCCCCTGTGGAAACCCTACAGCCGCTGCACGGACGGCATCGTGTACGTGGTGGACTCCGTGGACTCGGAGCGGCTGGAGGAGGCCCGCGCGGAGCTGCACCGGATCACCCGCTTCCAGGAGAACCAGGGGACCCCGCTGCTGGTCATCGCCAACAAGCAGGACCTGCCGCGCGCCCTGGAGGTGGGGGAGATAGAGAAGCAGCTGGCCCTGTCCGAGCTCAGCCCCTCCACCCCCTACCACGTCCAGCCGGCCTGCGCCATCATCGGAGAGGGACTGGATGAAGGGATGGACAAGCTGTATGAGATGATAGTGAAGAGGAGGAAGGCTCTGAAGCAGAGGAAGAAGAAGCAGTGATGCACGACAATCACTGCCAATAACTTTTAATAGGAAACAAATGTCCTCATTAACAGACCTCCACCATAGAATGTAGCAGATAAAGACTGAAGGAAGTTTGAAACCTTAACTTAAAACCTTCCCAACAGGTAGATAATCAGGATACTTTCTGCAAACCTTTCCTTTTTCTGTTTTTTTCTGATGGAGATGCTCTCTGTGTGCTCAGATGTGAGGCTGAGGGAGGAAGGATTCCCCTGAGAGGAAGGCACACTCAGCTATTTCTGGTTCAGGCTTTTTATTTCCTGCTCTGTCTCCTTTCTGGTGAGAGGATCTGAAAACAGCAGAGCAGGTAGAGACAAGGGGGAGACACCTAAGCTGTACGAGGGCTGCTGAAATCTGATGAAGTAGATCTATTGGATACTATTAGCTTTTTAATTTGCAAATATTATATAAATTCCATCTTATGATGAAAGACTTATTTACAATCAATTTAGATTTTTCCAACTCTGCAAAATTCCAAATATCTAGCTTCACTTCCATTAAAAGTTTTCTGTAATTATTGCAGGCTGCGCAGTGGGCATGCAGAAAGAAGGTTTCAGGTTTCATTCCCGGCCCGGGGTCTATCTGCATGGAGTTTGCTTGTTCTCCCTGAGCATGCGTGGGTTCTCTCCGGGTACTCCAGCTTCCTCCCACAGTCCAAAAACATGACTGTTAGGTTAATTGGCTTCTTTAAATTCTGCTTAGGTGTGAGTGAATGGTTGTTTGTCCTGTTTGTCTCTGTGTTGCCCTGCGATGGACTAGCGACCTGTCCAGGGTGCACTGGAAAAACGATCTAGAAATAAGTAAAAATTTTCTAAATTAAGTGTATTTACCCTTAATTTAAGTAGGTAAAGGAGATAGTTTGCCAATGCAATGAGTATTTTTACTCTTAAAATAAGATAATTAGATAATATGTACTTGAAATAAGACCTTGCAATTGTATTTTCTTATTTTAAGTGTAAATTGTCTTGTTCCAGTAGCAAAATGTCTCTTTTACCGCCTCAATCCAAGAAAAAAAACCAGCACCCCTCGCTACCCCAGCAGGGATAAGCGTGACGGAACATGGATGGATGTAATTATTCCAGCTACTCAGATTAAAATAGATGCCTAATGTTAAATGGCTTCCCCTTTCTTTCCTAATTAGATCCTGGGTTGTATTTCACACAGTCATCAGCATATAGTGTGATTCTGCCATTACCTAAAATCTAATTCACTTCTGTAATATGTTGTGATATTTTACACTGATTTGGCTTGATGGGGGTCTAAACAAGGCAAAATCAGGATAGAAGGATATGCAGTTCCAGATGTGTAATGTTATGTTTGTGTTGCCTTAACCTAAAATCAGATAAGGTTTACCCAAAGTAAGAAGAAACTAACTGTTTGAACCAGCCACCAAGATAGAAAGAGTCTTCCTTGGTAATGATTATGCAAACCGGCCGGCTGGAACCTGTTTTTTTTTTGTTTTTCCTGATGCATCTATATTTTATTATAGTCTTCCTGCATTTCTATGATAAATTTAATCCCCAGACGTGTTTTAAAAAAACAAGATTTTGCAGAAATGTTCAGAAAGTAGCGTTTGATATAAACTAACAGGACTCCTGAAAGTCGTCATGAAAGCTGCTGGAAGCTTTCACATCTTATCTGAAGCAACACTAAACAGCATGCTGGTCGACCTGATCCTTATCCTTCATGAAAAAACTCCGTCATACTTGTAGCTCCCAGCGGACGGTAGGCATGGTCGTTCCTGCATGACGATCGCTCATCCACTCAATATTTATGCTCCAGAAACATGTTAAAAGCCAAAATACAGCGAGACCAAACATGTGATATGTGCCAAAATGTAAGAAAAAAAAGTATTTTTTTGATTAAAATCTTTATAACTGATCTTGTGTTTGTTGTCTGTGTGACCTTTAGAAGGGAACTCTTATTTTTATCTGCTGTTGCAGACAGATTTAGCAAAAGAAATATCATATGTACTGAATTATCACAATATAGGAGCATTAAATTCACTTTCATTTAATTAAATAAGCCTATAAATGTACTGATACCCTAAAGTTTTTAGTCCTGTTTCATCATTTCCAGTTTTCCTTTAAAAATCCTGACTGAAAATCCTAAAAAAAAGATGAAAATAGCAGGTTGTCAAAGACAAAAGTAGATGTTTTCATTGTTTTTGTTGATGCTTTGTGCCAAATTTACCTTTCTGCCTTCACTGTCTCCAGACAATCTGCCTCCAGTCACATAATTACTGTAGTTTTCTTTAGTCGTGTTACTGAGCGGCACTATCATGTCAAAGTGTGACCACGGAGTGGAGAAATGTTGTTTACTTTTGGTGCAGTTACTCATATGACAATGTCCCCCTGAAATAACAGCGTTTTGTGGTCTGAGGTTAAACAGGCGGAAGGAGGGAGAGAATGTTTACTGATTTCATATCAGATGAGTCTGAGCGTGGGAATGTGGACAAACCGTGAATGGATCTCATGGGGATTCTGGTCATGCAGTTTATACACTGCGATTTGGAAAAGTATTCACACTTTTTTCTACATTTCCACATTTTTCCAGGTTAAAAACACGTTAGTAATGTTTGCAGGGGCAATAAAACTCCTGTTGATTAAAGGTGACCGTGCAGCTGATTGTGCATGAGGGAAACTTGCAGAAGAATAAAGGTTGCATGAATTTCTTATTCAGTCTTTTCCTTCATTTTAATTTGTTTCAACATAAAGTGTTTATCCTAAAGAGCTGGAAAGTCAGTCCCTGTTAGCAAAGCAGGGTCATTATGATCTGGAGGTCTGTTAGAGCAATAAAAGGATTATAATCCTTTTCCAAACCTGGGTCTGGTTTGGTTCTCTTGATCTTTTCTAAAATATATTTATAATTTAAAACATGCAGAGGTGGTCTTTATGACATTTAGGGAAACTCAGATGAAGGTAATTGTATTTCTGTTTGTGCGTCTGGTTCATCTGTTGTTTTTGCCTGAAGGATTTAAGATAATTATCTCAGATGATTCGGGGAGGGATGATGTGTAATCTGGACGACACCAGGGCGCTGAGAGGAGATTATGTTCCGCTCACATCTCCGCTAAATCTGCATATTTCCTGAATCTGCAACAGTTTGCAGATTAACTCTTCCTTTGGAGAGCTTGAATTTATCTCCGCATTGAGCAGCTGCTTCTCCAGCTGGTTGCTTTTCCTGTGTAGAGAACAGTGTTGGATTTGCAGAAAATCATATTGTCAGGGAGTATCTGTGGCTGGGTTTTTTTTTTTTCTTGGGTTTTTCCAACAGGGGGGCTTCTCCTGGAGCTGCTGCAGAGATTGGGTCATCGGCTGCAGAACTGCAAAATCATCAGCCTCATTACCTGGATGCTTAAAGATATTTTATTTCTGTTTGGATCATCTAAATAAGTGGTCCTCCTAATTGTCAATCATTCTGGTAATCTGTTTACGTAAGGCCGTCCTACATGCTCGTCCTGTTAGCTATCTTTTTCTGCGCATGCGCATGTTCAGGCGTATATCTGTGGTGAGCTACAGTTCCAGACAGTCATTAAAGCTCACCTTTCTCACCGCGGTTCTTTGAAAATGGCCGACGGTCGTAAGAGAAAAAGTGTCTACGAAGTGTATGAGAAGAAAAGAAAGGCCTCAGAAGAGGCAGATATATCCCAGAATGCTTTGCATGGACAGCTCTCCTCACAAAGCATCATGGGATTTGCTGTCACAGCGGCCCGCTGTCACCATAGGCTGCCGCTACCCGACAGCGGCGACTAATAACAAAGATGGCGCAGGCAGCACGCGGTGGAGGAGGAGTTACATGACCAACGGCGCACAAAGTAGTGATCATCTGTCCAAATGGTCAGTTAACTGAGTTCGCTATAAATTCCACTATATAGTCTCCACTCTATTCTCCACGAGAAAAGCAACTTTTCAACAGAGTTTGCATGAGGAGAAATGGGCTCATGCATGCTCTTGCATGCGTTTAATAGGCGTCCCCTCTCAGGAGAGGATACAGGGTTGTGCATGTGCAAGTGGAGAAGGTGGCTGTCAGGTTTTGGTTGAGGTTTTGAGGTCCCAAATGCAGAGGCGGTGAGGCAGAGATGAGTTCTTGTAGTTTTAATGGAGTTCTCAATAGGTAGCAGGGGCAGGAATCCGAAGATCCAACACAAAAACACAAACAGACCAGAACCATGGAGACATCAGGGAAAATATGCATGAGGAGCCGGGGAAAAACGAGGAACCAGCACTGAGGAACCGCACAGGGAGACTGAACAAGGACAGGACTAATGCGCTGATTGGGAGCAGGTGTGAAGAGAGGCTTCTAGAAGGGAGCTAGGGAAAACGAGGCCAACACAAGAGGGCGACAAAGAAAAACCTAAGAACTCAAATACATCCAGAAAACACAACAAAATAAGAATTAAACCAATAAAATTAGAAAACATGGAACAAAGTAAAACTGAATACTCAAAAGAAAACTTAACAGAACCAAGACATTAGCTACGTTTACATGCGCAAAATTTCCCCGATCCGATCCAAACCTTGGTTGATCGGAAATCCAAAATCTCCGTTTACATGGACACTAAATGAAATGATCCGATCATGACGTGTGTATACATGTACCAAGCGTTGGATCAAATTAAATCTTTTAAGCATGCGCAGAACTTCCTGCCAAACTTGGCAGTTCTGTCTGCGTCTGGTTTTTGGGAGGCCTGACAAACGATGCGCTCGGAGCGAGCGGAAAGAAAAACGGAGAGAGGAGGAAAAAAGCGCTTGGCAGCGAAATGTTTGAGAGAAAATGTAGAGAATGAGCGATTGAACCGGCGTGGGAGAGCCAGTGGGCTGTGGAGAGAGAAAAGAGGAAGAGGAGGAGGATAAATTCCTGCTTCCTGCAGCTTTAAATGAACTTGAGTGTATAAGTCGGCGTTCCTAGACTCCTCCCGCCATGTTGTTCACAGCGAGAGCGACCGGTGGTTTCCTGTTGTTGACAAGGCGGAAAAACGTCACGCTGACGTCGCACACATGCGCAGCGAACATTATTTTACTCTTAAGATCCGAATGGGTGTTTACATGGACGCCAATCAGAATGGCGATCGGCAAAAACCACCTCTCTCTTTCGGAATTAAATTTAGATCCGATCGGACCGAATCGGATTAGAATCTTCAGTCTGACATGTTTACATGAAATATTTTTGATCTGATCAGGCCTTCAATCTGATTAGTTGTGTCCATGTAAACGTAGCTAGTGACAGTGGGTCTTTTTAAAGATTCACTATAATCCTCCACAAGCCCTCCTATGTTTCTTGTGTTCCAGCTGTGCACCAGATTAATTTTGTTCATATTTTTTCAGGTAACCAGTCCTGAGAGTTTATCAGCCTTTAAGCAAATAGTTTTCTCTCTAAGAGTCCCTCCTGAGAAGCTGAATAGACTGAAATCGCTCCTCCTTGTACATCCTGTCCATCCAGCAGCTGCCATCGACCTCAATGAAAGCCTCCACTGGAAGGACCGGTTGTTCTCAGCCATGGATCCCACTAGCCTCTCCCTAGCGGATGAATCTCACTCTGAAAGGAGGCCCACTGCAGTCATTCCCAGGTCTCGTTACGTTTAACCCTATGTTGCTTCTAAGAAGACCAGAACTCCAGAACCATTGTTTTTTAAGCTGCCCTTTACGCTTCTGGTTAATAGATCTGTTAAACCTGATTTTCTCGTGTCTTCTAGGAGTTAATCTCTGTATCTGGGTCAGAAACCTGAACAAAACCATGACAAATTTTGAAAAGAGAAAAACAGGACATGACAAAGATTTTAAAGTTGACCTTTTTTATCACTTTGATCACAGGCTGGAGAAAAAAAAAAGAACAAATAAAAAGTAGGTCCTTTAACAATGGATGTAAAACTGAAATATTAAACCTATTCTCAGATCACCAAAATCTTTTTTAACCCTTTAAAGCCCGATCCAAGAATAAAACAAAACAGAAAATTACTTTTTTTTGGTTTGAAGCCTTATTTGGCCTTTTAACACAATATGTAAAAAGAAAAAACAGAAATACATTTTTGATATTAATAATTTATTACTATGCGATAAGTCAAGATTATTTTTTTGTGTAGTCTTCTGCCCTCTGTTATCAGGTATATCTGATTGTGTACAATAGGATTTTGAGCAAAGTTTTTACCATTAAATTATGCAAAAGGTGTCAGACGCAAAACATTTCAGAAACCGTATGTATTAAATACGATACATTTGGCATTACAGGGTTAAAATGTAGGATAATGTCTAATTGTTTCCCTTGGATACGCACAGGGGCGGATCCATCATTCTAGGAGATCAGGGGCTTAGCTCTGAGGTACAAGATGAGAGTGTAGACTTCCTGGTAAATCACATTCTAATGTAAAATAGACCAGATTACTGGATTAAGGACATTTCTAGTATACTACATGCTATCACAAATAAATAATAATTTTGAGAATTTGGAAACAGTTGCTCATTATTTCCCAAAGATATGGGAGCAGGAGAGGAGAGAATGGATATTTCAGCTGCCTGAAACAATCCGTTTCTCCTCCATAATATGGGAAGAAATGAATTCACCTGCAAGTGTTTAACTGTGTTTATTCCAGATGTGTCAAGTAACAAAGTACAAATACTTTATTTTTCTTCCTACTTCAGACTCCTACTCATTACATTTTCATTTTCTTTTTACTAGTATAATTGGATGAGTCATATAACGCAAACAGTCATTAGTCAGCTAAAGGAAATCATCAGAAGCAAGCAGGTGTTCTTCAAACTGCTAACGTGAATTGTCTATGCCATGCTACAATGATGGATTCAGAAAAAGATGTTGAAATGTCTGAAAGGTCGGACACAGGCGAGAGCGTATCGGGAGATGGAGACCATCAAGACCTCCCTCATCCTTGGCCAGAGATGGGAAGTAAGGAAGTACAAATACTTCGTTACTGTACTCAAGTAGATTTTTCTGATATTTTTACTTCACTTTACTACTTATTTTTATGGCGACTTTTTACTTCTACTCCTTATATTTTTACACAAATATCTGTACTTTCTACTCCTTACATTTTAAAAAATTGGCTCGTTACTTTAGTTTTGAATCATTTCAATGGAGTTACTGTTATTATTTTTCACGTCATCAATACCAAATTCAATCTAATTGGATGGGAATCTACGTTGCATTTGACGCACCGCTACAAGATGAATCGACAGATTCGGCGGTATTCATTGGCGGCAAATCATTGCAGCTTGGTGGCGGTGGCGTTAGCATAGTAGCATGGACGACGAGATGATTGAAAATGAACACAACGGAGATCTAGTCCTATTGGCAGACATCCATTTAAAATCTAGGCAACGGCATGAAAAAAGTGGTTTCTACTTTTACTTTTATACTTTAAGTAAATTTACAAGCCTGTACTTTGTTACTTTTACTTGAGTAAAGAAGTTTAATCAGTACTTCCACTTTTACCAGAGTATTTTTTAACACAAGTATCTGTACTTTTACTCAAGCACGGAAAGTGAGTACTTTTGCCATCTCTGTCCTTGGCCCTATCTCAAAGAATTTTTAGAAATAGTCGAAAAATTAAGCTTTAAATTCATATAGTGGCATCTGGCTGTTTTTGTTTTTTAAGATTACTTTATACGTTTATACTTTAAGTAGTTTTTGGAGCACAAACTTTTTCACTTTTACTTGAGTAAAGAGGTCAAGTTGATACTTCAACTTTTACCAGAGTGTTTTTAAACTTTCTACTCTAGTAACAAATGTGTGTACTTTTGACACCACTGGTTTATTCTCCTCTACATCAACAACAATCCCTGTAGATTTGGTGCCATTCATATCCATTCATATCCGCCACTGAGGCACTCGACTCCTAAAAGTTGGCAACAACAAGAGGGAAATACGGGAATGCATGCTGCCACTCTCTGGTGAATTCCAGTACTGCACATTTTACTTAGATTAGCTCAGAAGCAGCCCCCCCCCCTGTAGATCCGCCACTGATACGCATATATTTTCAGCTTAAGTACTAATTGTAATATTTCACCTTTTTCTCTGTTTGATTTCTGTCTCTATTCTTACAAGTCTAGAGTTTTCTCGCCGTCTGTGGAGCAAACCTGAAGTCACAGCGTCATAAGATGTTCTTATGCAGACCACCACAAAACGAATTTATCTTTAACTGTCATTTAAATACAGTTTAACAGAAAGTTACCCGGACTGCTTCATGGCAGGATGGAGCCTAGAATCATAGCCGACATAAATCGACCCGATGGGGACTCCTGTGTGGGCAGCCAAGCTCTAATTCTCTCTGAGCTGCTGTCAAAGCTAATTTCCTCAGCTGGGAAAGAGTAACAATAAAAAATAAATATATAGTCTGCAAATTCACGTAAAAAAAAATGAAGAAAATAAGCCAGAAACTGGAATTAAACATGGCGTCAGAAGCATTTAGCATCTGTTAGCTGGAGCGTGTCATTAGCGTGTTTAATTAAACGACTCTTTAGACTGGGACTCTCCCAGAGGATACTGGGCCAGTTGAAGGAGAGGAGGAAACTCTGGCTCCATCCTGCAGCCTTGGTGGAATTGGTCAGTGCCAGATTTTTATCAGACGATAATCTGTCTGGACAGGAAGACGTATCTGCTGCTCTTCCAGGGTTTTTGGTCCCTTTAAAGGAGGTTATGGGGTTTATTACTTATAAAACATCAAGAATTGATTTGATTTAACGAGAAAATACAGCTTTAGTTTATTACTAATGAATTAGGCTCACTAAAGCCTAATCCAAACAAAGAGGAGAAATAATATATAAAATATATTAGAATACAGTGAGGAAAAAAACTAAACAAATGTTTAACTTTTACATCAGTTCTGCCGTCTGCCTCCAAACTGACCCCTCCATCTTTGGCAGCTGTGGAGTCGCCTTTTCAAAAGAACTGGGCTGTAAATAATGGATAAATGGACTCTGAAACAAAAACCTATTATTCTGTGATGCTCTGTAAAGGGAGAAAAAAACTCCTTTGTCAGAAAGCTTTTCAAATGAATTATACTTGCATCAGACAACAGGGAAGTGACTTTACAGACCCCCTGGCCTCTCTTTGTAGTATCTATAACTTCATTTTGGCAGAAATATTCAAATACATCATATTTAAATGCTTTCTTGAAGGCTTTTCCTTCTATGTATTAACTCTGACTTTTCAGTTTATTAAAGAGAAATGGTAGCTTCCTCACTTGGAACATGTAGGCTGTATTTATGTAGTTAACTCATCCCCCCACATGCATCCTGTGGCAGGAGGTTTATATGGGTTTTCACTTTGCACGCCTCTTCTGTGGGTTTTAGTTTCATGGTGTTTCCAGGGAAAGATTACAGTGATACGCTGAGGCCAATACAGGCTTGGAGTCAAATATCAGATGGGCAAAGATTTAATGACAAGGCTGCAGGTTAGGTTTGGGATCAGCTGCCCGTGAATCCCAGCATGAGGTTGGTGAAAGTTAAAGCCACATTCCCTTGAGGAAATGTTGAAAAAATGATATAGAAAATAAGAGGAGGAGGGAGATCAAGGAACATTTCTACAGGAGTTTTTATTTACCTGATAATGGAAGGTCGCAGTGACCGAACACTCAGCCCTGAGGAACTACTGCATTGGATAAAAACATCTGGGTTAGAGAAGTGAGGAAAGAATTTAAAAAATCTTTAATAAAGTGAAAAAATCCACATGATGCATTAGTCACTTTTTTGTGTGTCTTTAAAGATAACTACTTTAACTCCTCTGTGTTTTTATATGGAATTTCTGTGACTGTAGTTTGATTTTTTTTTTAAAGAAATGTATAATTGTGAGATGCTATCTTATAAATATGTCTTTCCTCTCCCGTAATTTTGTTATAAACATGAACACTATTGGTTTACCTCATCAAATTGGATTTGGTTAAAATGCTATTTCAATATAACGATCATTTTCCCCAGGTCTAGAAAATGTGTTTTAATATTAAAATGGCTTATTTACAGAGATGGGAAGTAACGAAGTACAAATACTTCGTTACTGTACTCAAGTAGATTTTTCTGATATTTTTACTTTACTTTTCTACTTATTTTAATGGTGACTTTTTACTTCTACTCCTTACATTTTAAAAAACTGACTCGTTACTTTAGTTTTGAATCATTTCAATGGAGTTACCGTTATTATTTTTCACGTCATCAATACCAAATTCAATCTAATTGGATGGGAATCTACGTTGCATTTGATGCACCACTACAAGATGAATCGACAGATTCGGCGGTATTCATTCGCGGCAAATCATTGCAGCTTGGTGGCGGTGGCGTTAGCATAGTAGCATGGACGACGAGATGATTAAAAATGAACACAACGGAGATCTAGTCCTATTGGCAGACATCCATTTAAAATGTAGGCAACGGCATGAAAAAAGTGGTTTCTACTTTTACTTTTATACTTTAAGTAAATTTACAAGCCTGTACTTTGTTACTTTTACTTGAGTAAAGAAGTTTAATCAGTGCTTCCACTTTTACCAGAGTATTTTTAACACAAGTATCTGTACTTTTACTCAAGTACGGAAATTGAGTACTTTTGCCATCTCTGCTTATTTACATCTTTTTAAAGAGACAATGTGTAGCAATTTGTCTTTTGTACTGCCTAAAATCTAGGACTGCATTTATATATGAGTTATTAATAATCATATACATTTTAATAAGAAAAAAAAATGTATATTAGTTTAGAAATAAGGCCAGAAAGTTTGGCTCCCCACTAAAGACCTGCTTTTGAGGGTGTATAGTAGAAAGTTGGCACCTGGTTTTATCGGGCTGTTGCCCATCCATAAAGCGGTGAACCCGGTCCTGTCCGCCTCCCGCTCCCTCGTTCTATGAGGATACATCCAACTTTTCATGTGTCCCGGATTAAACCTTTTATAACTTCTAGGTTTGTGCTCATCTCCAGACCCCTCAACCCACCCGACTCATAGACGGGGAAGGAGGAGAGGCAGAGGGATCCAGTACTGGTTGGACTGGGAAGGTTACGGGCCTGAGGAGAGGTCCTAGGTCTCTGCCAGATTCATTCTGGACAAGAACTTTATTAAGACTTTCCATAGGGATCCTGGCCAGACCAGAAGGGCGTCTGGAATCTGCCCCTTGGGGGGGATTGGGGAGTCGATCATGATCTTGGTACTGATGACTGGCTTAATGGTTCATTCCATTCACCTGTCTAGCTCCACCCAGTTTCTCATCACTGTTCATCTTTGTCAGCTGCTCTGGTCTTTATTTAAACTGCTTGCTCCAAATCATCAGTGCCAGATTATTTTAGCTTTGGTGAGAGTTTTCTAGCGTACCTGTTTGTGTTCTGATTGCCTGATCCTGACCCGTCTTGTCTTTGGACCTTTAAAAACCGCCCGCACCTGTTCTGATCTGTTTGCCTCCTGCTGGTTTCTGCCTGAGGACTGAACCTGGATCTGCCTCCTGACTTTGACCTCTTCTCTTTTTTTTTTCTCTCTCTTACTTTAACAGTCAGGAGCACTAAAGTAGATATCTGAGGTTCAAAAGGGGAAAACCTCCTTAAACATGCTGAATAATGATGTTCTCCTGAAAATATTCAGATGTTCTGTGGTTACAGTTTGCGTCGTTGACGAACAAGCATGGGGTGTTGAGGGAAGGGAAATTAAGCTAATCAGTAAATATGATCATAGAAATATCACATAAAAATAGAACAAACAACTGATTTGGTTTTGGATGCTGTTTTTTATAAATATCATACCTAGATTTATATTTTAATTATCTGTAATCCTTCTAATAGTTTGGGTTATTAATTCATTCTGGTTTATTTTTTATGGTTCAGAGGCCAAAAAGTTTGGGACATTCCTCTGAATTTTTAGCTTAAAATCTAAGTTTCTTTCTCCAATTAAGGATTAGACATTTTGGGGTTTTTTTCTCTCCCAATTGTGTTTTTCTGCAGTTTCAGTTCAGCCTATTTGAGGATCGGTCTCCACCCTCTGAACCGTCTTTACTTTTTAAGCTGTTAATCTCTGCCAAGCTCGCTCTGATGTGAGGAAATAAAGCCAACCTGTCTGACAGATTCTGGAGGAATGTGTCTAAATCCATTTTGTTCCCCACAGTTTGCCGTATTTAAAAAGGTTTCGCACACTAAGCCTCTGTTTTTTAAGTCTCCATTAAGCCTGAAGTGATCCCTCTGATACAAGGTGAACTGCTTTGTTTGTTTCTCCTTTTCTAGGAGAACCACCTGTGGGAGGCATATTTTGTGTGAAACATGCTGTGTGTTTAACCTGGAACAAAAGCTGAGTAAATAAACTTGACGCTCAGAAAAAATGTAGGAGATGGCAGCACATTTATAGCTCCTTTGCTCCAAGACTTTCCCACGCCTGGATTAAATCTCAGAGGTTATCTGCTGATTCATTAGACCTGAGCTTCAGATATGAAGAAAGCTTATCAGATGTATTTGTCTCAGTTACAACAGGCTGTTTATTTTTTTTTTATAAAATGGTGTAAATAGCTTTCTTATTCAAATAGAACATTATCAGAAAATTATGTTGTTTCATGAATTTCCATCAGAAAAGGAAACCATGTTAACACACAGAGCGACATAATTGAAGCCCTTATTCATCTTCATTTTAAAAGCTGAGATACTAAAGGTCTTACAGCGTATTTTTTTTTTCACCCAAAGCCAACTATAGGTATTTAAACAAATTGTTGTTTTCTGCTATTTTTCCAACCCAGAGGAAAGACACTTATTTCACTGTGTTGTTGCTAGCTGTCGGGTGCTCCCTGTTTCTGATGTTGTTTTAGACCGACTGCAGCATTTGTCTCAAAGTACTTCTGGTAATTAAGCTCTTTAGAAAGGCTAAACAAAGTCCCATATATCATGGTGCTGTAGAATGCATTTTTGCAAATACAACATTAGCTAATGGAAAAGAATTGCTGTCACTGTGCAGATTAGCTTTGAGCAGAAATGATCCCACTCTGTATCACATCACTGATCACTGATCAGAGAAAGTAGGCATATAAACGCATTTGCATATAAGGCTTAATACCATTTAGGGCATGATTATGATGAAGAAGTAGCGTTACAGCATAGCTAAAACTCAAAGACCTTGATTTTGACAAAACACAGAATAGAGGGTGCAGTATTTAAGGCCAGACAGACAGTGGGATAACTCAAAAAGCATTTTTTTTTAATCTCAGGCCGCAGTAGCAGCGGCTATGGCATCTAAGGCTGGAACCTCTGCAGGAAAGAAACACAGGTTAGTGACCATGATAATCTGACAGAGAATAATCGTCCATGTGAGTCACTAACCTGGTTTTCAAGTTCAGTCCATGCCCAGAAAACGAGGTAGGATCCAGCCAACAACATACGGAGGGCACCACCCAGAATGTCCCAAATGCTGCAGCCTCAAAGAACATGCAGGAGTCCAAATCCAGGTCCAGCAAACAGATCGGTTCGGAACGAGCAGGCAGATTAGCTTTGAGCAGAAATGACTGCACTCTGTATCACAACACTGATCAGAGAAAGTAGGCATATAAACGCATTTGCAAATAAGGCTTAATACCAATTAGGGCATGATTATGATGAAGAAGTAGCATTACAGCATAGCTAAAACTCAAAGACCTTGATTTTGACAAAACACAGAGTAGAGGGCGCAGTATTTAAGGCCAGACAGACAGTGGGATAACTCAAAAAGCATTTTTTTTTTAAAAACATGGGTCGGAGTAGCAGCGGCTATGGCATCTAAGGCTGGAACCTCTGCAGGAAAGAAACACAGGTTAGTGACCATGATAATCTGACAGAGAATAATCGTCCATGTGAGTCACTAACCTGGTTTTCAAGTTCAGTCAATGCCCAGAGAACGAGGTAGGATCCAGACAATGGGCTACCAACAACATGCGGCGGGCACCACCCAAATGCTGCAGCCTCAAAGAACATGCAGGAGTCCAAATCCAGGTCCAGCAAACAGATCAGGTCGGAACAAGCAGGCTCAGTGGTTGGGATCAGAACAGGTCAGGATCATGAAATCAGAAACACCAAGAAGGAACTCTAAAAACACTTTCATCACCTTTTAGAGAGAACAAGATAATATGGCCCTGATGACTGGACTAAAGCACCTTAAATGGAGGCAGGAGCAGGTGGTTCAGATGAGAGGCAATGAGCAGCCGGGCAGAGTCAGACAGGTGAATGAGTAATCAGTCATCAGTGCCAAAATCATGACAGATTTGGCATGAAAGAGGCCCTTAAATTTAAACAATAACTTACAATAAGAAGCTCAGTTATTCAAATGATGGACGCACATGAGGACAGCTACTGACTTCTCAGTCAATGACACCTTTCATCCACAAGAAGGTTAGACAAAAAATATCATCTTAAGAGAAGTTGGTTGTGCACAATATTTACCTAGAAAACAGAAGAATCAGAATCACTTCAACTAAATCATTTTGTGAACTCTCTTTTCCTTCATCTGATTCCTTTCACTGAACAACCATTTTGAATTTCCCCTCATGTTGAGTTCTTCTCTGTTTTGGGTTTGTTTACCTTTTTGTTTTTGGTATCAGGCTGTGAGATCTTTGTCATCGTCACTCGGCCTCCTGTGGTCATCTTCCTCATACAGCTGCTAAATATTCAGCTTATCATTTCCATGCCACTAATCCACTCATAATTTCACCTTCCAGTTTTCAGTCCCTCCTTGCCAGGTGATGCGCCTGTTTGGTGTTTCTGACTGTAATCTGCCTGCATTTGTTGGTTTAATGTCAAACTGTTTCCTGAAACCCCCACCGGTCAGGGGTAATCTATGATCCTCAAAACAAACAGTTAAATACTTGAAATATATCACCCTGTGAGGCTTAAATCTAGATTACCAATAGATTTATATTACATGGCTTTAATTCACCTTCTAATCATAGTCTAATAAATTAAATACATCTGTATATTTTGTAGGTTTAAAAAGGAACATTTTCTCAACAGATTGTAATTTTTCCCTTTAGCACCCTCCTGTGTCTGTTTTTATTTTCATCACATCTGCCTTGACCATTTCTCTGAAAACATTGCTCAACATTTAGTGCAGGTCAAAATAAATATGACAACAATAATCCAGCCAATAAATGTAATCTAATTATCCTCATAGGTACCCACAGGTACCCTTAGTATCTTTATCAAAGATACAAACTAAACTGTGAATTATTGACTAGAAACAAACTGCAAGCATTAAAATATAACTGATTTTTATGACTCGATGAACAGCAGATATAAAGAGACGTTTTCCTATTGGTTTGTTTTTAAACTGCTGATGTCATTCCAGCTTCATTTCTAACAAAATATGTAGAAACGTGTGACTTTAATTATGGCAAACCCTTTTATACATTTAACATACTGCAGGGTAAACTCCAAAGAAAAAACACCTATATTTACATATCTGATGTAATCAAAAATAAAATAGACATTTTCACATTAAAGTAGGCCATGTTTGTTTAAGTAGCAGCGGGTTCTTGGGTTTCTTGCCCCACATGTGCGTCACATCAGCTTTTACCCAACTTGAGTTGAGCAGTAAACAGGAACAGGAAATTATAATTCGAAATAAAGCACAAAATTAATGCAATGACTTTGAATTAAATGCTAAAAAACTGTTATTGAAAATTTGTTGCAACTATTCATAATATTTAAAATTACAAGTGTAACACATTCCGTCTTATAGCCAACATGTCATGTAACCAATCTGCAGCTTTTTTCCTTTTTTTTTTTTATTTGGTTACATATTAGGCCTATTGTTTGCATTTTAATATACAAGGAGCTGAGAACTGGATAAGAGCTAAAGTGACAAAATAAAAAATATTTTCATATGTCTGAAGAGTTTGAAAAAACAAGCAAAAAAACATTTAATGTAATTTTGCTTTGCCCGTTGACCTTATTCTGAAAGTCACCCAACCGGAAGTGTTGCTGGTTTAAATTGCACTTTAATCTATGGCAGGGAAAATCCAAAGTTAAACATTTATATTTATGTATTTGATGTATTACGACGGTAAAATTAACATTTTCTCATTAAAGTAGTCCATGCTTGTTTAAGTTGCAGGGTTCTTGGGTTTCTTGCCCCACTTGTGCTTCACATCAGCTTCTACCAAAATTGCAAACAGGAACAGGAAATGAGAAATGGAAATAAAGCACAAAATGAATGTAAATTGAAACATTCATTTTGAATGCAGTGATTCAGAATTAAATGCTAAATAACTCTTATCGAAAAATAGTTGCAACTATTCTTAATATTTAAAATTACAAGTGTAACACATTCCATCCTATAGCCGACATGCAATGTGACCAATCTGCAGCTTTTTTCTCCTTCTTTTTTCTTTTTTTTGGTTACATATTAGGCTTGTTGTCTCAATTCAATTTTAATTCAGTTTATTTCTATAGCTCCAATTCACAACACGACATCACAAGGCACTTTACAGTTCACCAGATCATACAGTCAGATTGATTCAAAGTTTTCTATCTAAGGAAAACCAGCTGATTACATCGACTCATTGACTCCAAGGCAATCTCTAACACTAAGCATGCTTGTAGCGACAGTGGAGAGGAAAAACTCCCTTTTAACAGGAAGAAACCTCCAGCAGAACCAGGCTCAGTGTGAGCGGCCATCTGCTGAGGTCGCAGGGGTTCAAGGAGACAGAAGCAGAGATACAAAAAGCAGCTGTAAAAGGCGGCCCCGTCCAGGAAACACACCGAAGAGAGCCAACCCAGCCAGTCACAGTCAAAGAAACAGGACTACACTGGAAAAACAGGCAGATCTCCAATATCTAAAATTTTTACACATTAATATACAAGGACCTGAACAAGAAATTGATAACAGCTAAAATTACAAAACATAAACTATTATCATATGTCTGAAGAGGTTAAAAATTCTTTGTAATTTTGCTTTGCCCGGCGACCTTTATTCTGAAAGTCACCAAAGCGGAAGTGCTGCGGGTTTAAATTGCGCTTTGCAAACAGCTGTGCTTTCAGATGCAGGATGTCTGCAAAACAAGAAGGAGACACTTTATGCCTTTTTATCAACGGGAAAAAGGTAAGCTGCCTCTTTACATCTGTTACATATAGTTTTGTTTTAGATGCATTGAGTTAGACATATTCGTTTTGTCTCGTTTTTCTTTTATGAGCGAAAAAAAGTTAACGTAGGTCATTATAAAGCTTTGATTCTAAGAGTTAAGTTGTTTCAGATATGAAGGAGAAGAGAGTCGGTTTGCAGACATTTTGACAGCTGTCAGATTTTGAGGTTTCTGCCATTTGGTCAAATAAAAGCATATATTACACAGGTATAAGGAAGGCCAGAGTGTAACATAAGGAGAGATGTAACACTTATTAAATGATTAAAGCACGTGCTGTTACAGATTCTCCTCACCTTCCTTTTATCTAACATCAAAGATTTCATGTTGAACCGCCATTAGTTCCATCAAATGGGAACAAATGGGGGTGAAATGATCATTTCACTAACAGCCATTCCTCCCCTGAGCTCACATGGTGGAGGTCAAAGCTGAAAGCTGCTGTCAAACTATTGTAGGAACAAAAACAATGATTCCTAAGTTGTCTGCATTTCACCCAGCGTAAAAGTTTTTTTTGTAAGTTCACTAGCTATACTCAAATGGTGATTGTCAACAATATTTGTGCACATTTCCTCCACTAGCTTCAAAGCAGCAAAGCCCATAAAGGTAAACAATGGCTGGAAGGTGTGGAATGGCTTGTAACAACCCAAGTGTTACACACCCATCCCTGTTACACACAAATACATTAAATTAATGGGTTTATTTTCTTTGTTTCCTTATTAACTGCATCCTATGCAGTTATAAATAGAGACAATAACTACCCAAAAGCTGAAAATTAATATTGAGACTGTAGAAGAATAAAACATGTATTAAAACACAATGTAACATTTTATTTAACCAGGAAAAAATATCCCACTGAGATTAAAAACCTCTTTTTCAAGGGAGTCCTGGCCAGGAGGCAGCAGCGCTACATAATAAACAGAGATACATGAAATTAAATGACAGCTACATAAAAAAACACATCAAGTAAAACAATTACACGTTGTTTAGGCTGCTTCAAATTCTTTCGCTTTCAACTTAAAAGCATTTAAAGATAAAAACTCGATCAACTTCCAGTTTCTTTGCAAAAGGAAGAGTGAGCAACAGCTGATGTTTGGATTGCAGGGCAGAAGAAGCAATGCTTTTCTGTGTCAGTAAGGTACGAATGTAAAAGGGCAGTAATCCAAGAACAGCCTTGGAAATAAAAGTGTACCAAGCACACTGCCTTCTATTAGTGAGGGATTACCATCACACCTGAGAGTACAGATACAATTTGTGATAAACCCCCATCACACCAAAATAAAAAGGTGTTATGGTTTTGTTTTTATATCACATCAGGGTGCCTGTTGGTAATTTTAATAAAGAATGAGAACTAAAACTGTTAGTTTGCTCTTGTAGACTTAGTCTTTCCCTAATGGGTAAATTTAGTTAATACCACATTGAAATGACCAAATATGAAGCGGAATCTCTCACTTTTATGTAGAGAATCGAAGATATTTTTCAGTAGGCCGTCCAGATTGCAGGTTTTATCATATTTTCAGGGAGCTGAATAAACTAACTGTGATTTAACAGGTGACTGAGGAGCATGTGGACCCTGAAACAATGCTGCTGCCCTTCCTCAGGGAGAAGCGTATCCTTCAGATCATCTCTGGCTCCATCTTCATAATCCTTTGTCTTCTTAAATTTTACGCTCATGATTTTCTTGGAGGCTTGTTTTGCTCTTGACTCTGATCTCAGTCAGGTTAACTGGAACCAAGTCTGGATGCGGCGGCGGAGGATGCGGCGCCTGTACCGTTATGGTGTCCCGCTACCAACCTGCTTCCAAATCCATTGTGTATCCTTTATCCTCCTGGTTCTTCTTCAGTGGTGAGAAACTTGGATTTCTTCAGTTTATTATCACCTGTCGCGCTTAATGTAACAGATGATCCAATAATATCAGATACATAATTTATACTTTTACTTCACTGATTCCTTTTTCTGAAAGCAGACTTGAATACACCAAGCCTAAAATTATTAGGGATGCACGATATAATCCGCCCCCTATCGGTATCGGCCTTAAAACTGAATATCGGACATCGGCCACCCCACCGATATTTATCCCGATATTTGATCAGCTTCTGAGTTTCTAAAGTCTAAAAAAAAAAAAAAAATACTACTTCTTCTTCTTCCTCAAAAACTTATTTTTTACAGACTTAAAAACTTCTAAAGACGAGGGAAAAAATATTGATGCATTAAAATATCCCAATATCTTCGTATGCTGATATATTGCCATTTAAAAACACCATATCAATCTATTTTACTAATGAAATATTGCTATATGTCATCGTTATGCTACGAAATCCCCCGAAAATTCACAAAATTTTGCCATATTTTTATATGTTGATATATTGACGCGGTATCGATCTATTTTACTAACAAAATCTCACAAGAATTTGCAAAATATCACGAGAGTTTGTAACAGAACGATGAAATTTCACGAGATTTTGAAAGTAAAATAGATCGATACCGCGTTTTTAAAAATTTATTTGATATCAGCATATGAACATATATTTGAGTTTATTATTTTTCAAAGTGTCAGAAATGGATAACAAAACTGCTATTTTCAATGACTACTTATTTTTGTCCAGCTTTAACATCGGTATCGATATCGGTTATCGGCTACATGAGTTTTAAAATATCGGCATATCGGATATCGGCCAAAATCCCAATATCGTGCATCCCTAAAAATGATCAAATAGGACCTTACAGACAACATGAAGTAGGTTAAAATAATTCAAAGAGGCATTATTTGTTTTTGAAGGGGAAATTAAGCCCTTTCTAAAGCTTTGGGACTCCCAAATAACCTCAAGGAGAAGCTTTATCCTCAAAAAGACAAAGGATTGAGCAGTGAAGAACTTGCCGACCAAGGCAACCTTAATCCGTAAAGTAGCCAGAAAGTCCCAAACAAATCAAAATAAATCATTGCTGTTACATCTAGGGGAAGGATTCAATTAATGAAAGCCAACTGGTCTGTTTTTAAAAGTCCATAATCTAGTAAAGGCTGAAGACAAACTTAGTCTGTAACGAAGGCTATTGCCCCCTGAAGGCGCTTACGCCTCGGGGCTTATTCAGGTTATCGTGCCTGCAGCAATCGCTCTGCAGCGATCGCTCTGTCAAACAGGACAGCCATTATTAACTTTAATCAATGATAAGCAGAGAAATAGTCCAGAATTACAGGGCTGGGCTCATTGGAATTTGTTGCGTAAAAAAAAAAATGATAAAGAATGAGCTTTTAAAAAAAAGAAAAAAATGCTCTGGTGGGCTTATTAGGGATGAAACAATTTATTCAATTAATTGCATTTAATCATTAATTGATATAATCGTCAGCTAATGTAGATTTACCATTCATAGTAATCGATTAACAGTTAACTGGAGTATAGAGGCTCTAAAACAGGCTTTTAGCTGGAAGATCAATGCATTAAAAGCAGTAATTATATGAAAATTGTAAAATAAATACAAACATTTTGCATTGAGGATAAAGAAGTATTTTTCTTCTGTCTATATGCTCTATCCAGAACTCCTCCAGTGTAAAAGTTTAACTTTTACCCCTTCTAATTTCATAAAAAGTCTTCTTTAAGGAAGCTTTGGCTATCTGATTATTAAACGATTCATTGAAAAAATAATATAGAGATGAATCTATTTGCAAAAGTTGTAACCCCAGGTCTTATACCTCAGTAATATCAATTAACCCTTCGTCACGCTACATTTGTGTTTTCTGATAGCGTGTCATTCTTTGTATATGGCTCTCTGAGAAGTGTATGTGTGTTATTATCTAAATGAGTTGTCGTATATCTTCGCATTCTTCTCTCCTAACCTTGTGACTTAGTGATGAAGATGATTACTGTTATCCTGACATGAAAGGATCTCTGCTTCGGCTAATAAAGGAGGTGCAATAAATCATTTATACCTCATAGCATAATTAAAAAAGAAAAACTGTAATTCATGGAGAAGTGCATCTGTTATGTATTTTAGAGTTTACTAAGTCTTTTATTAATGATGATTATTCCTTACAAGTCTTAAAAGAAAAATTTTATTGAAAACGGATCCCTACCCATTGCTAAAAATAATAAAAACGTTGCTAAAAATGCTAAAATATAATCTAGATTTTAAAAACTGAGCAATTACTGGAATTGTGTAGAAGAAAAGATGAAGGGTTTTGTCTCAAAAATAATGTTAAGCCTATTAAAAGGTCTCATTTTGAACTTCTTCAGGCAGGTCAGTTAAATATTAACATATTAAATCGATCAGGCTCGACTCCTCCTGTACAGTTAGTGAATTATGAAGCCAACATGTTGCTGCACTGAAATGTAATGTTTCTCCTTGTGGCGACAGTGGAGAGGAAAAACTTCCTTTTAACAGGAAGAAACCTCCAGCAGAACCAGGCTCAGTGTGAGCGGCCATCTGCCGAGGCCGACTTGGGTTCAAGGAGACTGAAGCAGACATAGAAAAAGAGGCATAGATAGAAAAAGCAGCTGTAAAAGGCGGCCCGGTCCAGGAAACACACAGCCAGGCAGACGAGCTCCGAGCCAGCTCCCATGTCAGAGGAATAAGAGAGCACATCCAGCTAGTCACGGTCAGAGAAACAGGAATACACTGGAAAACAGGCCAATCTCCAACATGCATAAACAAAAGTGTTGATGGCAGCAGCACAGCTGATATGGAATTAATCGTGATTAATTGAATATTGTTATAATCATCCACTAATTTACTAATTGATTTATCATTAACTGGAGTATACAGACTCTAAAACATACCCTTAGCTGACAGAGCAACTCACTTTGAGCAGTAATTATATGAATATATATATATATATATATATATATATATATATAACATTATCAATTTAAGATAAAAAAAAAAGTTTTTGTTTCCCAGTATGCTCTATTCAGAACTCCTCCAGTGGAAAAGTTTCACCTGGTTTGATTCCGTAAAAATGTCTTCTTCAAAGAACCTTATGATATCTGATTATTAATTAATTAATTGAAAAAATAATTGACAGATAAGTTGATTTGCAAAATAATCATTAGTTCGCAGCCTTACTTTAGATTGGAGGTCTTCAACAGGGGGTGTGCGACCCCTACTGGGTCCACAGAGGTACTGCAGAAGGGTCGCAAAACTTTTTGGTTGATTAGACTTTTTTTTTTTTTCATATATTCCCCCCTGCAATTTTTTCCACTAATTAAAATGTATTTAAATAAACATTAACATGAATTCAACACACTGCAGTAAACAGATAAATGGAGGCAGAAGATGTCTTTCAGTCATCAATGCAAACATTCAGCGACACACAGGAGCTCTTTCAAGCTGGGCACCGTTTCATTCACAACACCTGTCCCATCAACCAGGAATCACAATCAGAAATACTTATAATATAAATAATAATAATAATCCCAGGGCGACATTACTTTCATTACATTACTCCATATGTAATAGAGTGACTATATGACCAGTTTAATAGAACACAATTTCATACAATATGTATAATTAGGGGGTCCCCGCTCCATCTCGCCATCAGTTTGGAGTCTTTGGCCTGGAAAACATTGAAGACCCCTGATGTAGATAATGACAGATATCTGGAGTGTAAGATTTACAGAAGAGACCCTCTCTGATTGGTTAGCCCCAGTGGTGTGATCAGGCTCCGCCCATTTTTGGCTAGAGTTTTCCTGCTGCAGTGGGTTTTGAGACTCAAATTGAAAGATGGCTGAAATAAAAATAAATAAAGATGGCCGATATAAAAAAAAAATCTTACTTGTTTTTCAGAGATTTATTTTCTGTACATTTTGGGTTTCATAGACTGTACAGAGTAAGACCTGCTAATTTTACAAGAGAATATTGTATTTTAAATATAAGATCACATTTTATCCTGTATAAAGTAAGTCTTATCTTATTTTTTTATGTTAATCTTTTGACCTCTTAACCACCTGCCTCAGTTAAATCCTACCTGCTTCTTAAGTCCACCGGTGGGCAATGGAGGGTTCAACTTAAACCACCTTAACCAAATCTCTGCCACTGTGTATTCATGTTTACAGAAATCTGAACCACTCGGAGTTGTTGCTGACAGAGTAAAGCCGGAAAAGGACAAAGTTCAGATTTCTGCCCGTCTGAATGAGTCATCATTTTCACCCGTCTAATTTTTATTGACCATTGACTGAAAGTTCAAACGTAGAGGCTGATAAAAGATGGTGAAATAGTCGGGGGTTAACTATTTTGTTATGTTATAAAATAGATGCTTATGATAAACAGTTTTTTATCAAAATAGGTCTCAGATCATGCTCATCATGCTTGTCATGATGATGTTGCAAAAGCAGACCTGCTCTCTGCTGCGTAGAGATAAAGACACCAACGCCGCTCTAAGGTATGATTGGGGAAAATCCCATCATTGTGGAACTTGACAGTTTGCATCGTTTGTTCATCATAGAGATGCAGCAACAGCTCGTCTAGCAACATCCAAACCTTTAGCTTTCCCAGTACTTCCAGGTATCCAGCTTGCAAAGGTTTGCTGTGGTGAAACCGATTTTCCCTTAACTGCACAATCAGCCATTACTCCGCCAATGCCTGCCTCCTGCCAGTCTGTCAGCTCCACGGAGCCGCCATCACCACAGTGGAGGGTATCGGCAGCTCAAAGACCCGGATCCACCCGGTGCAGGTCAGTCCTTTCATTTAACATTTCAGGTTTTGTTTCAATTCAATACAAAAAAATATCTCTGTAAGTTTTTTGACATGGATTTATTAGCTATAAATTAGGGTCCAAATTGAAATTTAGCTTAATTATTAATCAAATTATTCGGAGCACCGTAGACTAAATACATATACAGAAAATAATCAGTTTAGATGTTTATCATCTCTATATGTATTTGTTGTGTTTCATAAAGCTGTATGAAACACAAGAAAATGAGTTAAAGGACCCAACCGATGAAGAACAAGAATGATAAATAAAACACTAACATTACTGCGCAGATTAACATTACATTAGCTGGTGTTTATTAAAATTATCGATGTAGTATTTTGATTGTAAAACAAAAGAATTACCCTCTGACCTATGTCTCCATGTATGAGACGCTGTCCTACATCTTCTTCATGGCATCAACATAAAGCTGCTTTATAGAACAACACTGGATGAGTTTGAAAAATAAATTTTCCCTTCACTGGTTTTGAATCATCCGACAAAGACCTGCAAAGGTTAAAGCTGCAGAGATAACTGGAGGAAAAAGGAGAATCAGGTGGGTCTGTCATTGAAAGGAATATGGGAAACTGGATAGCTCGTCTGATGCTAACTGAACTGGTGCTAGGAAGCATATTGCTTCCTCATCTTAGCTCCTTCCCTACAGCCTACACTACCTTAAAGTCGTAGTGAAGCGGCTGTTCCAACCGTTGCTTTTCCGAATTCTCGCAAGCGGTGCCCGACTTTACACGAGTGAATAAAGTGGATGTGATCGGTCGTTTATCAAGGGGGCGGGATTGTTGTGGCAGAAGGTTCGCAAGCAATTTTGGTTGTGGCCGGTTTGTCGGAAGCATCTTGCTAACCAGTTAGCAACTTAGTGCTAGTAGGTTCTGAATGGGAAATTCCATTGGGACCAAGTAGCACTAAATTGGTGACTTAGAAACGACGCTGTCAAGGAACGCTATGGACAGAGGAAACATGCAAGAGGAGGAGAGTTTAGTGTCGGAGGTCGTGGATGAGTCTCCTTCGTCATCCATGTTTTATTTAGAGGAGGAAAGCGGCCACGAAGATGTTGTGGAAGAGGACGCCAGGGTGGCAGAAGCTTGGTTTGGTGTAGAAGGCTTCCAGCCGTACATGTTTGAGCCCTTGCCTCGCAACGCCGCCAGTTCTGTTAGCTCTACGCCTGCTGAAGACACAGACGTCCATGAACACTGGAATGGAACTCAATGGAAAAAAGGAAATGATTCTGATTTCTTATTGCAGCCGCTGTGTATATTAGATGCGACATATGAATCAAGATGCTATGACCGAAAAAATTTGATTGACAGATCACTATTGATATATGATTGGCCGAATTTAGGTGTACAAGCTGATGTTTAACTAACTGGCCTGCATAAGATAATGAAAAGAAAAACAGATTTTAAGACAGGATTTTTTTTTAGATAGAAATTTTCTACCTTTTGCGACAATATAATCTGATAAAGAGTACATTTATATACATGTTTAAGCTGGAAGGATTTGACATTTAAATATGATTTCCCTACGACTTTAATGGCTCTGATCATGGCAACCACTGACACACTTCCGTTTTGACCTGGGTTTCTTTACTGATTTTCATTTTTTAAAGGGAGCCTTAAAATCCTATTTCTGTCTTGGTCTCTCTGGATTTAATTCATCGTTGCTAACACTAGCTGACACGATAAAATAAGCACCACTTGCCTCATTGTACCCCATTCTTTAGAACCTTGGGCCATTTCTGATCTATGCTCCATACTACCCTGCTTCTTCGACTTCCTGTTTCTCAACGTCAGCATATGACAGTAATACAGTATGCATCATACCTCACTTCCTTTAGCCACTAAACTCTTTCCGCTTGCACACACTAACTCGCGTAAACACAGAGGCGTTATTATATTTCAGTGTATGAGGTTTTTTTATAGGCCTTGGTGGAGTACAACTATGCTGCTTCTGTTATTTGCTGTTGTTTTTCAAATAAAATGCATAACAATATTACAGCTTTCATTGATTTATTTCAAATTTGAAAAAATTAACCAATTAATACAATTCGAATCGTGGTGTATTCTTGAGAATTGAAAATAATCGAATAGTTGGGTCAGGAAATTGATACGGAATCAAATCGCCATGATGGGTGTGATTTACACCCCTACCTAGAATGCCAAGAAGTTGCTACGGGAATTTAAAATCTAAAACACCAGGGCTCCAAGTTGTCAATGGTATCAAGAGATCCGGTAGACGAGACTAATAAAGGTTGAGGTAGTGAAGAGCATAAAAAGGCACAGTGGTCATGAGCACCAAGTTATGGTGTAACAGAGATTTAGACATTATAAAGTGTTTGGATGGACGATAAGTTAGACCAGCGGTTCAGGAGGTCCTGGTTGTTAGAAGGTCAAAAGACGAGGCATTGCAGAGCACCTGGGAGTCAGGACTACTTCAAGTTCAGACAGTTTGGAAACAAAGGTCCCAAAATTGATGGGACAATACCAAAAATGATGATGGCTGCTCAGGCCATAAGAGTAGAAGGGGATCCAGTAGTGAGAGGCACGGGGTTTGAAAGTCTGGACCTGAGTCTACAGTAGTTCGGAGATGATGGTCAGTGATGGGGGAAGGCAGTGATTAGAGTATTTGGAAGAATATCTTAGTCCAGTTAGATCCACAAGTCAGTTGGACTTGGCCTCAGTGGATCTAAATCTCTGGTACCTGGAGTTCTGAGATGTACCAGAGATTCTGGAAGACAGGAATTCTCCAATGTTTGTGAAATCAACAGGAGCAGCATGTATTCCTGCCCTCTAAATTCTAAAAAGATCATGTCCATCTATCGTTGTTCTTGCAGGAGCGAATAGCGAAGGCTCACGGCTCCCAGTGTGGGTTCTGCACTCCTGGGATGGTGATGTCCATGTACACCCTGTTGAGGAACAAACCGCAGCCAACCATGGAGGACATCATGCTGGCTCTGGGTGGTTCGTTCTTTATTAGACTACAGTATTCACTGTCAGGACTTTAATATAGATATGAGATACAACCGCTCGGTGCGTGCCGATGTTTTTCAGGAAATCTGTGTCGCTGTACTGGATATCGACCCATTGTTGACGGCTGCAGGACTTTCTGCGCGGTACGAGTTTCATCACATAAATAATTAACTCTTATCTGTCTCTTGCACGTGATGGTAAAGGCATAAACATAACATGTTTAATCTTTATGAGTTTATGCCCACAGGAAGCAAATTGCTGCCAAGCCAACGGTGGAGCAAACTGTTGCCTCAATGGAGGAGAAAATGCAAACGAGTCAGAGCAGGTGAGCTGGTAAAGTTTTCTTTTCCTTTCTAAGACCTACAGGGCCTTGGGAAAGTAATCAAGCCCCTTGAACTGTTTGACCTTTTGCCACATTTCAGGGTTCAAATGAAAAATTGTAATTTTTTGTGAAGAATCAACAACAGATGGGACACAGTCATGAAGTGGAAGGAAATTTAGTGGATATTTTAAACTTTTTTTAAACAAATAAACTGAAAATTGTGTGTGCAAAATTATTAACCCAGTTTTAGTTAACACTTTATAATGCCGTCTTTTGCTGTGATTACAGCTGCAAGTTCTTAGGGGTTTGTCTGTATCAGTTTTGCACATCGATAGACTGAATTTTTTGCCCATTCTTCCTGCAAAACAGCTGGAGCTTAGTGAGGTTGCATGGGGAGCCTTTATGCAGTTTTCAGTTCTTTCCATAGATTCTCCATTGGATTCAGGGCTGGACTTTGACTAGGCCATTGTAACACCTGGATATAATTATTTGTGAACCATTCCATTGTATATTTTGCTTTATGTTTTGGATCATTGTCTTGTAGGAAGATAAATCTCCGTCACAGTTTCAGGTCTTTGCAGACTCCAGCAGGTGCCAGAATGCTCCTGTATTTGGCTCCATCCATCTAACCATAAATGTTAACCATCTAAAGTTTAAAAAACAATCCACTGGACTTGGTTTCCAAGGTTTGAAGACGTCTTGCTTCCCCTCTAGGAAGCTTTCTCAATTCAATTTTGCATTGCTGCCAAAAAGTTCGATTTTGGTTTCCTCTGACCAGAGCACCTTCTTTCCCATGTTTGCTGTGTCACCCAGGTGGCTTGTGGCAAACTTTAAACAAGACTTTTCATGGATATCTTTGAGAAATGGCTTTCTTTTCATAAAGGCCAGATTTATACAGCATGCTAGTTGTTTTCCTATGAGTAGATTCTCCCACCTCAACTGTGTCTTCCAAGGACGCGGTCTACCTGGACTGGATCCTTCGAAGTCCTGGAAAACGGGAGACCGGGAAAGTTTTGGCTGTGAAAATTACACAGGATACATCAGACCCATTCTTCAAATCGGGCAAAAAGAAGGGCGAGGAGTCTTGGAATTGGACCAGACCTCAGCGCCACGCTATGACGTAATTGGCCTTCGAATTTGGCCTTCGGTGGACACATCCCATAAATTCAAACCTAGCCATAGAAAAAGAAGCAGAGATACAAAAGGCATCTGTCAACCAGCTCCACATGCAGCCCCGTCCAGGAAACACACAGCCAGGGAGACGAGCTCTCATGTCATAGGATGAAGAGAGCACATCCAGCCAGTCACAGTCAGAGAAACAAATATCTCTATGTTTGAAGCCTGAAATATGGCAGAAGGTTGAAAAGTTCTAGGGAGGGCCTCTATCCACTTTAGATCTTTCTACCTCTTATTGTTTTACTTTAATCTTCCTGTATTTTAATCATGTAAAGCACTTTGCATTGTCTTTGTACCGAATTGTGCTATACAAATAAATTTGCCTTGCCTTGCCTTTAATCTCTCCTCTGCAACATTTAGCCTCAAAAATATCAAATTCATTCTCCTTCCTTCAGGAAAAACCTCAACTTTTTGACCAAGAGAAGTTTCTTCCCCTGGACCCGACTCAGGAGCTGATCTTCCCTCCAGAACTGATTGTAGGTCATCAGACACATCAATGTTCTGCTCATCAACTACAAACCAACCATGATCTATTTCTGTAATGCCCCACAGCTGATGGCCGATGCATCAAACCCGCAAACACTGACCTTTCATGGAGAGAGGATGACCTGGGTGTCCCCTACCACCCTGGAGGAGCTGGTCCAGCTCAAGGCAAAGCACCCAAAGGCTCCACTGGTCATGGGAAACACCAACATAGGTCTGCAAGTTTCATTGATAGAATCACTGAACCCTCTGGTCTAAACGAGAGTCTGATGCTTCCAACAGGACATCACTAAGTCAGGCGTTCCTCTGTAGACCATCTGGAGTTATGAGTCCTCTCATCTCTTCAGCTCCTTCCTCAAGATTTGACGGTTGATTCTCTGCTAAATCATGTCTGATGTTTGGATCATTGTTCTTCTGAATGACCCAATAGAGACGCATTTTAGTTTCCTGGCGTCCTGATTTAAAGCCTTGAATTTCAAAGAGTTTATGATGTCATGCATGCTTAAAAGCCTCCTAAGGTCCGCAGCATTACACATTCTCTACTATACCTAACCATGGGGATGCTGGGGTTCCTGTGCAGACTGATGCTCATCAGTTAGCTTGATTGGATAATTAAATGTGAATTGGCATAGAGTGAGAATTAAGTTTCCAGATTAAATTTCTCTCTACTTTATTTGAGTTATATTTTTATCATCTCAAAAGAAAATAATTAAGATTTATTTATATTTAGATGATGTCCCTGATATTGGTTTGCGACACTCATGGCCCGCTCTGCTTTCTGTTGCTCACTAGTGGATTTACATACCAGGAGAGCATTTTATTCCTGTTTCATTTTATCTAGGGGGCTCCGATACATAATTACTAGGGGTGTAAATAATAATCGTTTTGTATCGATCCAACAGCCGACGATCCGATGCATCGACACGTCCACAAGAGAATCGATTCTTTTTTTTTTTTTTTTCCTCCGGTCTATTTTTATCCATTTGCTCCTGGGCGTAATTCTCCCTCCCGTGCTGCGGTGGTGCTAAACCTATTTTGCCCTCCTACCTCGCTTCCTGGTTATACTTTTACAGCAGTGTGTTGCAGCGAGCTTGACACAGACATTTTTGATTTTTGGTCAATATTGAAGCGTGGTCTGCGCTACACGCTGTGGGTCTAGATACGGCCGAGGCGGTGAGGAAGTGGGGGCGAGTTTAGTCCGACGACGGAGGGACATGAGGGCCAAAAAGAGCGGAGATCCAGGTGGAAAAAGGGTCCCAGCGTTCTCGCGCACCTCGCTCTTCTAGCGGGTCAAACTTCACGAGTTGTTTTCCGCAATTTCGGTCATAAAAACAAAACAAGCCGGCCTCCTGTCTGCGGCGCTGTCTGCGGTCAGCTACAATTTGAGAGAGGAGCAGCGGAGCGTCTGTGGAGGGGGCGGGGCCGTCTGGAGCCGAGGTATTGCATTGCACTCATTGCATTGATTTTATGCAGTATTTTTTGATGCAACTTTTCTACTTGCTGTTGTTTCTAAAAAAAAAAAATGCATAACGATATTACAGCTTTCATTTATTTATTTCAAACTTGAAACTTTGTTTAGCCTGTAAGGTGTAAAAAAAAAAAAAAAAAAAAAATTAATCGATTAATCGAATCGTGGTGTATTCTTGAGTATCGAAAATAATCGAATCGTTGGGTCAGGAAATCGATACTGAATCGAATCGCCATGATGGGTGTGATTTACACCCCTAATAATTACCCAAAGGTTATACTTTATTGTAATAAAAAAAGAAAAGAAAAAGAACTGGGAATTTTTGTCGCTTTTCTAAATCAGACGCCAGTTTCAGGTCTGATTTATTTTATCAATAAAATAAATAAATAAAACAGACAATAATAGAACCCTGTGAACATTTGTTACTCGGATGTCCTCCAATCGCTCAGAAACAGCCTGGAATTATAAACTGCTCCAACTGGAGCAATCCTGGTCTGACTTCCATTTTGACCAAAGCAGGCAGTTCCAGTTAAAGTCCCAGTATAGTTTAGGAAACTCCACATGTTTACGTTTGTGAATGTGGGACAGAACAACAACCAATAGATGATGGGACAGTGGATCATTGGTGATTAGCACTGATATGTAATGAAATAAGCTGGACTTGCCAGCATGTCTACAGTGGACTGAGTGTTAAAATGCAGAACATGATGGTTTCTCTGCTTTTTCCTGAAGGTCCTGACATGAAATTCAAAGGCGTCCTGCATCCACTGATAATCTCTCCCATCAGAGTCAAGGAGCTGTTTGAGGTCTCTGAGGGATCAGACGGTAGGAGGTTCCTCACTTATTTCTCCATTGTTCTCTTTCCTAATTTATTTAATCAACATCAAGCTCCCAAACCAGATATTTATCTGTTAGTTTGTAGTTTCTCCTTTCATGACCTGTGATGGGTTAAGCTTAAACCTCCCAACAAACTAGATTATTTTATGTGAGGATGCAAAAAAAAAACTCTTATTTCTCTATTTATTTAGATTTAGTTGACAATATTGTTGAATTGTTTCCCTCAGACGTTTTAGCTCCACTAATTCTTTTGTTTTGTTTGTTTTTTTAATGAAATAAGACCCATGATGAACATATCAACCTGTAAAATTTCCAAATATTGTTTGACTCTTCATCTGTTCCCTACACCTCTTATGATTAAGACAGTGTGGAAATGTTCCCATAGATTTATAGATTTGTTAAACACTAAGAGGAATATTTTTAACCTTTATTTTATGTAAACTTGATCTTTACTTCTAGATAATGATAATTGGAATATTGCATAAGAAGGAGCTTTGTTTCTAAGCTCTCAGTTGGGGCTCCTTTTACACCAGTGACATCAGTGCGGCGTTACATGGAGGGGATCAGCCTGTGCAGATGGCACACTCAGAACTTAAAGCAGCTACTCTTCCTCACACATTGATTAATAATCAAATGCAAAAAGGACCACTGAGCAATAGTTAAGTTCTACTCTTCTTAACTTGGGTAAACTCTGGTATCCCATATGAAGTAGTGTCTGGTGGCTCTAGTCGCTCTCACTCCAGTCTCTGCCCACTCATGGGGAAGCTCCTCACCTCAGTGCTGCTGTTCCCAGTCACCGCTGCAGCCTTACCTACCACACTTTTTCCTTCCACTCAACTTTCTCTTAATATCCTTTCAGTTTTTCACAGCATTCTCAGAATCTGAGATGCATGATTTTCTATGAATAATAATGATCAAAATAAAGCCTAATAAAGGTTTTAAGTCTTTCACTGTCTGTTTATTGAATATATATAGAAGAGTTTCACTTTCTGAAATCGTTATTTATTTTTTTTTAAGTAGTTTGCGCTGAAACAGCTTCTTGTTTGCAGGTGTTTGGGTGGGAGCAGGCTGCAGTCTGGCTGAACTCCACTCTCTGCTGGAAAAGAGGATTCCTGGACTTCCAGAGGAGAAAACCGAGCTGTTCAGAGCTCTGATCCAGCAGCTGGGGAACCTGGGGAGCCAGCAGATCCGTAACGTTGCTGTAGGGGAAAATAATAACTTTTTCTTCCAATTTTCAACTTGGGTCAAAATAGTCAGTTTATTAGATAAAATGACTTATAATCCATGGAAATTCATCCACTTCAGTTTGGTACCATAAAAGATGGATAAATTTATCTGAAAATCAATTTACCAAATTAGAATTTAACCCAATATTTCTTAATTTTTTTTGATTCCGATAAAATACAACTTTGATTTGATTTAAAGACAAAGAAACGCAGCATTTCTGTCAATATTTTTCTGATAAATGAATTCGGATCCCAGTTTGTTACTCAGATTTACCATTAAATCATTCATACTTCAATCCAATTCTTTTCTGTTAATTTTATTATCCCAAATTAATTAGATTTGATAAATTGACCTTATTTCATTACATTTGAGTATAGATTGATATGCAGTTTTTTTTCCAAATCAGCTCATTCTGATTTAGTTTCATCCAGTTCAGTGAAAAATGCAGAGATTAAACGATTTTATTAGGATTTAATCATTTACACTGAATGGTAAAGTTTCACTTCAGTGATTAATTGTAATCGGATTCATCTGTTTTATCTCAAATACTTGTTGTCAATTTATTCTTTTCAAATGATGTTGTTAAAATTTAAAGCAATTTTAATCTAATTTCAATCTTGAGGATTATAGCTTCTAAATCAGAGGTTCCCAAACATTTCAGCCTGTGAACCCAAAAATAACTGTACCATAGACTAGCGGATGCTAAAAGCACACATAATTACTTTACTTAATAAATATAAAGTCATTTAATTGTATTTATCTTTAAGCAAATCAATTATAAAATGGCATTTTAATATTTAATCTATTTTAATCATTTTATTGGACATTTATGTTTTAATTTAATGGTAGATTCAATATCTATGCCATATATGAGATAAATAAATCAATATTACTACTCATTTCATGTACATTTATTTTTTATTAAGACAATTACAGTTATATATCTTATAGTTTAGAGGTGACATCCGATTGATTGTTAAAACCATGTAATAATCCCAATAATTCAGTTTATTGATGGACTGAAGGTAAATCCAGTTTAATTTCAATCCAGCACATTTAAAACCTCTCAATGCAGTTTGTAGAGAAACAGTCAGGTTGGGATTAAAATCCAGTTACACTGTTTGATCCAGTTTATTCTGAATCCATCATCACATTCAGAAACATTCTCTTATCAGTTTAAGCTCGGTTCAGTTAAGATGAGACCAACTTTAGTTTCTGTTTCCAGCTGCAACTCACTTAGATGTTTATCATACAGAGTTCAGCTGATCTGGATTTAAACGTAGATGATTTCATTTCCATCGTTCCGGTAGAGATTAAATGTGCTTGTCCTTGGCTCCAGTAGGAGCTAACTGATAATGTAGTGAATGAAGCTGTAATGTTTTTCCATTGTTAGTCTCTTGGAGGAAACGTTGTCAGCGCGTACCCAAACTCAGACCTGAATCCTGTTCTGGCTGCCGGGAGCTGCGTAGTCAGAGTCATCTCCAGCGGTGAGATTCCTTCACCTCCATCTGTTTTAGTCAGCTGCTAACATAACAACATCTCTAAGCTCGTTTTGTTTGATTGTTACAGAAGGAAAACGAGAGATTCCTCTAAATCAGGAGTTCTTTGCTGGATTCGGAAAAACCATCCTGAAGCCGGAGGATGTCGTCGTCTCAGTTTTCATCCCATTTTCTAGAAAGGTGCTGAACTTTTCTTTATTTATTTTTTTTTTATCTTATTTAGGGCTTTAAGGTCTTAATTAGGTTAAATGACTATAAAAGAGGCACTAACAGATGTACTACTTGAATCTGACCTGCAGGGGGAGTTCATTCGAGCTTTACGACAGGCGCCAAGGAAAGAGGTCTCCTTTGCCACAGTGACGACTGGAATGAGGGTGCGTTTCTCTGAGGGATCCAGAGTGGTTGAGGAGGTGAGTCTGTACTTCGGAGGAATGGGTCCAACCACCGTTTGTGCCACCAAGACCGGCAAGGCCATCGAAGGAAGGTAGGATGTTGGTGTTATCGTGGTTTTATATAATCTTTAACGGCTCTATCCTTAGTTGATTCCTCCTTGTGCGGTTCTCCATCAGGCCGTGGGATGAGGAGACGCTGAATCAGGCGTACGACATCCTCCTGGAAGAGCTGTCCCTCCCTCCGTCCGCTCCTGGTGGGAAGGTTGAGTTCCGTCGGGGTTTGACTCTCAGCCTCCTTTTTAAGTTCTACTTGGACGTCCTCCATAAGCTCAAAGAAATGGTAAAACATGAAGGCTCTTCAAAGCGTTCCCATCATAAGTGCATCCAGCTGCTTTAACTTCCTCATTTCCCGTCAGAACGTGATCAAGGAAGAGATTCCAGAGAAGCTGCAGCCTTTGCCCAGAGATATCCAACCCAGTCTGCAGGAGTTCCAGGTCAGGAAACATCCCTCATCATTCACAGCGCAGGCAGCCTGCAGCTCCTTCATCAACCTTCCTCCTCCTCTTCTTTAGTCCGTGCCAAAGGACCAGGAGGCTCACGACCCGGTGGGTCGTCCCATGATGCATCGCTCTGCCATCAGCCAGGCCACAGGCGAGGCTGTTTACTGCGACGACATCCCCAACACAGACGGGGAGCTCTTCTTGGTGCTTGTCACCAGCTCTCGAGCACATGCTAAGATCACGTAAGGATAACTTCCTCTTCCTGTAAAGCAGGGATGTCATTCAAATGCACTGAGGGCCAAAAAAACTAATCTGCTACAAGCCGAGGGCCGGACTGGTTAAATGTTTATTAAAACATATTGAAATGAACATAACCTATTGAACCGGGACCTAACAGATTTTTTTTCAATATTAATATCAATATTATTCATATTATATATTATATGTTTCATGTTGCACGATTGTACCATAAAAAATTCCTAGTTTGTGAACTCCTTCACTAACAATGGCAATAAACCTGATTCTGATTCTGATAAACTTGTATTATATTAATAAAATTATTAAGATAAATACATAAATGAAAGTACATGCATTGTAAACCGAAAATACATTACTGTGCTGCTCTATGATCCTATCGATCACTGCTTTCAAATAGTAAAATAAGGAGAAAGAAAATTAAATCAGTTGCATTCTCGCTCATGGCAAAAATCTAGACAAAACAACCCTACCTTCAAAGAAAAATCACATCTTGTAAAAACAAATGTAAAATTTGGTGATGAATCACGGCAGCGGATCCAGAATTCAGCCAGAGGTTCTTTAAAAAAGGAATTTATTAACCAAAAAGCAGAGCAATACCAAAAAGGACAGAAGAATCAAAAGCCCCTCCCTGCATCTGAGGGATGGAGCAACACCTCTGCAGGGAGCAGTTAGTGCATTCCCTTTTCAGCCCAGCTTGGATTGTTAAAGGGGGAAAAGCAAAAACCAAAACAATCCAAACATCCAAAGCACAATAAAAAAATTTAAATAAAAGAAAATCACAATCATGTTCTCCCCTGGGAATGTAGTGTTGGTGCATGCAACACAACCACACCAACACTACATTCCCCACAATGCAACGGAAAGTCACAGCAGTGTGCACATGCAGCCATGGCCTGTGGGCCGGTTTTAATGGTCATTAAATATCCTCCAAGGGGCCGTGGATAAACAATTAATGGGCCGGATGCGGTCTGCTGGCCTCAAACTTTGACATATGTGCTCAAAAGCTTCCAGCCTGTTTTAACGCATCCTAATTAAACTTTTTAATAATGTTTTCAACAGAGGGCTGGATGTGAGCGAAGCCTTGAAGCTTCCTGGTGTTGTCGATGTGATCACAGCCCAAGATGTCCCTGGGAAGAAAACCCGCGAAATGTTTGGCTACGAGCAGGAGCTGTTCGCCGAGGGCCAGGTATGTAGAAAGCCATTTCAGGAGAAGATCCATGGATGGATCTATTGTCTGCTTTATTAATTTATTTTTAAACATTTCCCACTCGCCAAATAACCTGTTTCAACCCGGGAACAGTCAGCTTTTAGTGGCAGTGGAAGCAGCTCACTGTGTCTACCCGGGTCAGATGAGTCGGCAAGTGACCCGCGTTAAAATGGCCTCGGCTCTGGTTTGCTTCCTTATATGTTGCTCTCCATTGTTTACTTTCCTGATTTCGATTTTTTTTTTTTTTTTTATCGTGATGATGTCACCAAAAAAGCAGGTGCAGGGGGACAGAGGCCATTCAGCTTGGCAGCGAGGGGTCGGACACGGCTTTTTTAGCCAGTGGGAAGGGAGCCAGAAACTGACTGATAGCGGGTCGATTCGTGTTTGAAAAAACACCCGTTAACCTGCTATTTTCAGTTGGAAAAAAGCTTTATATTGACACAGAACTCTAGTCATTAAATGTCCTGTATCATGCTTTTTTCAAGCCTTGCACATTTGCCTATAAGTAGTGGTGGATAATAATAAAGTATGTTTACTTGATTACTGTACTTAAGTACTTTTTTAGAATATCTTTAGTTTACTTGATTCATTCTTTGGGGGCGACTTAAAACGTTTGCTCCACAACATTTCAAACTCAAATCTTTGTACTTTCTACTGCACTCAATTTCCAGGAAACTGCTAGTTACTCATTACTTTTGGATCAGCTCAGCTTTTTATTCCGCTGTTGCTGTTTTTCTATTTTGAAATGTAATTTTAACATGGCAAATAGCAGTCTTTAGAACTGAATCTGGGCGCCACTGTTTTGCAGATTTACATTAAGTTCAACAAATATGAGAAACTCAGGGAAGCTATTATTGGTAGTTTATAATGTTATTCTGCAGTTTTATATTTATTTCTCAAATCAGAGTTTTAGCTTCTTTGTGGTAATACATTCAATCTTACACCTCTATTCCACAGTAAGGAGGGAGGAGAATCTCCTGTTATTTTTTGGTTTGTTATGAATAAGAAATAAGAAAAGCTGTCCTTACAATCTGTAGCAGGCAGTGCTATGCATTAATACATCAGCTGGTTTCTGAAAGTTACAAGGTTCTTTAAAATTACTCTGAATATTACACAGAAATTTACTGATATTAGATCATTTTATTTGTATTTTGAATACTTAAGTATTTTTAAAAGTGAGTACTTTAATGCTCTAACTATATCTAGATTATTGACCGAGATTATTGACCGAGAAGCTTTTACTTGAAGTATCAATACTTTTACTCAAGTACCAGAGTTGAGTACCTCATTTACCATTGCCTATAAGTAAACATATAATGAAATAATACCCTTAGAACTATTGTTTTAACACTAAGAATAACATTTGCCATTAAAAGCAAAGCTGACTCACCTGACGCTCCAGATCATACTATTTCTGAATGATAAATAAGGTCAAACTGATTTTCACAACTTAGACATTGGCTTTAAAAAAAAGAAAAGTTACTGCTCTCTGCTGATTAACTGCTAAAAAAGCCAAATTAATCTAAAGTTTGACTTTGAGTCATAGTTCTCCCCGATCAGAGGAAGTGGCTGTTGGTTTACAGCGCCGGCACAGCATATGGTTAAAGTAGCTGTTTCCTGGAGGGAGCCTGTTGACACAGATATTTTCTAAATCATTATTTTTTAGACTCGTAGAACTAACAAGGATTATTCTGAAATATATGAACAAGGTAAAATACCACTTTAGACATGATTGTCATGAAGGATTAACATTATAAGACAGTTACAAGCTCAAAATAATAACTTATTCATGAAACTGGCTCTTAAGGCGTTTGTAATTAGATTCTAAAACGGGGTTCTGGAAATTTGAGTTAGGAAAAGTATATAATTAAGTATTAATTTAAAGTAAGCATGGTTGGTTTGAAGTCTCTATAAAGGCGCTTAAAGTTTAAAGGAGTCGTGTGTAATAAATATTGCCATCTAGTGGTCAAACACGAAATAGGAACGATAAAGATGTTTGATATCAGAACTGCCTACGTTTAGTGAAGGTGATTTAAAATCATAAATGAGGTGTAAAGTGTTTGGCGTTTTGTTCAGGTGTACTGTGTGGGTCAGACGGTGTGTGGGGTGCTTGCCGACACGAAAGCTCACGCTAAACGAGGAGCAGCTGCTGTGAAGATCACTTATGAAGACTTACCGGACCCCATATTCACCATCGAGGTGAGTCCACGCGCTTCACCTGAATAGATGTTTAGTTACTGGTGTTCACTCCCAGTTCGTTATGGCATCAAATGTTTCTCCCAGGACGCCATCGAGAAGGCGTCTTACTTTGAGCCGCGGCGTGTACTTTTCAAAGGAGACGTGACTGAAGCTTTAAAGAGTGCTGATCAAGTTTATGAAGGTAGATGTTGACGGATGATGATCAGCATTGATGGCAGAGCTCGTCTCATTGCTCTCTGTTTGAATTTTTCTCCTTCAGGAAAGATTCATATGGGAGGACAGGAGCATTTCTACATGGAGACTCAGAGCATGTTGGTTGTTCCGGTTGGCGAGGAGACGGAGTTCAAGGTCTACGTCTCCACCCAGTGGCCCACACTTGTTCAGGTACACGAGGAAGGGATCAAAGGATGTCCTTCTAACTGAGACGATGGCTTAAAGGAGACCTTTTTGTGGTTGCAGGAAGCAGTTGCAGAAACATTGGACGTTCAGTCTAACAGAGTCATGTGTCACGTCAAAAGACTGGGCGGAGGATTCGGAGGGAAGGTGATTGTAACCTCGATCCTGGCCTCCATCACCTCTGTGGCTGCATGGAAGTGAGTGATTTTATCATAAAAAGGAAGGTTTTCATCATAGGTTTAGATAATAATAATAAGTCTAGCATATAATCGAAACTCTAGAAGGTAGAAAAGTCACAATATGGTGGCGTGAATGAGAAAAAGGAAATTTTCTCTTTGTTTCTAGGACCAACCGGCCTGTTCGCTGCGTCCTGGAAAGAGGAGAGGACATGCTGATCACAGGGGGGCGCCATCCTGTTCTGGGCAAATACAAAGTAAGAAAAAAAGGCTTGATAAACGGGTCAAGATTTAGACATTCAAACTGAACTTATCAGAAGACATCTAATCCATGAGATGACATCATCAACACAAAGAAAACCTGGTTGAAGCTGCTGTGAACTTCTGCCCATGAATTCCATCAGGATGAGAGAAGCAACTTGGATTATCTAACAGAAAACAGAAAAATGT
The DNA here is from genome assembly GCF_016077235.1 of Cyprinodon tularosa. Classification (NCBI taxonomy): domain Eukaryota; kingdom Metazoa; phylum Chordata; class Actinopteri; order Cyprinodontiformes; family Cyprinodontidae; genus Cyprinodon; species Cyprinodon tularosa. The sequence continues at coordinate 573,110 of NW_024039107.1, forward strand.
ACCTTTTCTTTATTAAAATTATTAAATTTATTTATTTATTATACTAAAGCATGTAATTATCCAGAAGGATCTAACATGAGAAATGATCATATTAGAAAGAAAGTGAGAGCTCTCTGTTTCCTGAAGGATTTAAGGATTCCTTATCTCCATCTAGTGGCCATGATGAGAACTGTAGTCTTCTTCTGTTCAAGATTTATCAAATTACTATTCTACCGAAATAACAAAAATGCTCTCATGCATGTGGAGAGTTAAGAGAGTTAAAGTGTATTGTAAGTTTATTATGTAAACAAAAAAACAAAACTAAATCTCATTCTGATGTTTGCTTCAGGTGGGTTTTATGAACAACGGAAAGATCGTGGCTGTGGATTATCACTATTACGCCAACAGCGGCTGCTTTGTGGACGAATCTGTTCTGGTGGGTCAATCGGTCTACGTTTCTAAAAAAAGGGTTACCAGCCTACTATAATATGAAGCGTATTCATTATTTGGACCATCTTTCAGATCTCTGAGAAGATTCTGCTTCATATGGACAACGCTTACAACATCCCCAACCTGAGAGGCCACACAGCCGCCTGCAGGACCAACCTGCCCTCCAACACGTCGTTCAGGGGCTTCGGCGTGCCTCAGAGCCTGCTGGTGGTGGAGAACATGGTCAATGATGTAGCCATGGCGCTGGGTCGCCCTGCGGACCAGGTCAGCGCTCATCTGCTTACCTCACATGTTCACCAGGTTGTGCTTTCCTTTTCTGATTGTGAAATTCCCTCCAGATCCGAGAGATCAACATGTACAAAGGACCATCAGTATCTCACTACAAGTTTGAGTTCAGCCCGGAGAACCTGCGGCACTGCTGGGAGCTCTGCAAGCTCAAGAGCGACTACAGCGCCCGCCGGCATGCCATCGATCAGTTCAACCAACAGAGCCGCTGGAAGAAGAGGGGAATCTCCCTCATTCCAATTAAGTACGGCATCGCCTTCGCAGAGAGCTTCTTAAACCAGGTCCGTTGGTTCTGTTCAGCTCTGATCATCATTTCCATCTGTATCCAAGTCCGTTATAAGAACTTTTTTTTGTTATGTGTTTAACAGGCTGGGGCTCTGGTCCACATCTATAAAGACGGTTCTGTTCTGGTGACTCATGGCGGGACAGAGATGGGTCAGGGGGTCCACACCAAGATGCAGCAGGTACTGAACAGACCGGTGAACGTTTTCCATCCTTAAATAACAGCAGAATCTATCAGATTAAAGGTTCCTCACCAGAAAAAACTAAACTTTAAACGTTCTGGTTCTGCTGCATGAAACATTCATCAATTACTAACAAGATAAGTTCAATAGAAAAGAGCTAAAAATGTGTGAAATTTACAGAATTCTCTTATAATCATAAAATGAAAGTAGAAGAGACAGGAATCCTAACAATAAATGTGTTAAAAGCAGCTTTGAATCTAAATTAAGAAAGTTTTATTGAATGTTTATGAAAGATTTATTACTTATAAGTGATTATATTTAGACATTATTGAATTAAAATCCTTTTCTTTATAATTTGTTTATTCCATGAAATGATCAACTGATATAAACTGATGTATCTGTGGAGAAAAGGTGGTTAAAGTGTTTTAAATGTGATTAAATATTTGAATACAAAAAAAGTTAAATAACCAGAACAGATTTTCTTTAATAGTAATTAGATTACGGTAAGTTTAATATTATATCACATAATTTATTAGTGAAAAGGAGGAAAATTTGAATAAAATATCTCAATAAAAAGTATATATTTTCAATAAAGATATTAAAAGTTAGTTATTTCCAATGGTTTTAGTTTTAATTTCTTTAGACGTTCATTTCCAGAGCAGGAATGATGCAGATCTTTCTGCTACTAAAGATCGTAAATTGTTCCAAAGTAAATCTAATAAGATGGCAGAGTGATCCAGGATCCTGTCTGCTGTCAGGTTGCAAGCCGGGAGCTTCACATCCCGACGTCGAAGGTCTTCATCAGTGAGACCTGCACCGGTACCGTCCCAAACACCTGTCCCTCCGCCGCTTCCTTCGGTACCGACGCCAACGGCATGGCGGTCAAGGTGAGCCCCTGTTCCTGCTGTCTTTCCTCTCTACATGGGCTACCTTCGCTAATATTTGTTGTTTTTAACTCTCATAGGACGCCTGTGAGATATTGTACCGCAGACTGGAGCCAATCCGGCTGAAGAACCCTAAAGGATCATGGGAGAGTTGGGTAAAGAGAAGCTGTCAAAGAAAGTTCGTCCTGGATTGATTTTATTGTCATTAAACATGTTTACTGTGATGTAATGGCAGGTGAAGGAGGCTCATCTGCAGAAGATCAGCCTATCAGCCACCGGGTTCTTCAGGTACGTCTAACTCTGCTGCTTCTGGTCTTCACTAAACAAAGCATCAGGTGAGAACTTTCCTCTTCCTCCTCAGAGGGAAAGACCATTACATTGACTGGGAGAAGATGGAAGGCCAACCGTACTCGTACTACACCTTCGGGGTGTGCTGCTCCGAGGTGGAGCTGGACTGCCTCACAGGAGACTACCGGGTCTGGACTTAGATATTGTTGGAACCGTGTGATAAGTCCTCTGGATTGTTGAGGATTGTTTATATTTTCCTGTTTCTTGCAGACGGTGAGAACGGACATTGTGATGGACATCGGCAGAAGCATAAACCCGTCTGTGGACATCGGCCAGGTGGGGCCTCGCTCAGCAGAATAACTCCCGCTCATCTTCACAGAGAACTTCTGTTTTGATGGAGTCTCGCAATTATTCACGGTTGAACTTCTCAAATATCAACACAAACTTCAGTTCCTATGTACTCGTTCTCCCCCAGATTGAAGGAGCGTTCACGCAGGGTTTGGGTCTCTACACCCTGGAGGAGCTGAAGTACGGACCGACTGGGATCCTGTACTCTCGAGGTCCGTCCCAGTATAAGATCCCCGCGGTGTGTGACGTGCCTCTTCGGTTTAACGTCTATCTCCTGCCGAACTCCGACAATCCCAACGCCATCTATTCCTCGAAGGTCGGAACCAACGGCAGACCTTGAAACGTTTCTCGAAATCTCAGACGTTCCTCTATTTATTTTTTTGGGCTCCACAGGGAATCGGAGAACCAACCCTCTTCCTGGGCAGCTCCGTCTTCTTCGCCATCAAAGACGCGGTGGCGGCGGCTCGCTCTGACGCCGGGCTGTCCGGCCCATTTTCCCTGGATAGCCCCGCCACCCCGGAGAGGGCATGTTTAGCTTGTGCCATGCTGTTCAATAAGAAGGTAGAGCTGATGATGTCATTGGTTTAAACTCGCGCTTTAACTCCTCAGCTTTAAAAGTGAAATATTCATTTTTCTTCTTTTTTCTGTTTCCAGGTTCCAGCCAGTGAGCCGGGATCCTTCAAACCCTGGGCCTTAAACATCTAAATGCTAATCCATTAATTAAACTTCTGTCAACTAACCGCTACTTATAATCAGTCAAGTGTATTCTAAATCAGAGGAACTAAATCATCAATGAAAAAGCAAAATAATGTGGGAAATAACTCAGGACATTCATGATTATTTTATTTTAAATCTACATTTGCCAATAATCAACTATATTTGCAACTTGAGAATCATTACCAAAACATGTAACCTCATATAAAAGTACAGAAAATTTTTTAAGACATGTGATCAACAATAAATTGTGTGTAAATTCAAAGTTGTGGCGTTTTTTTAGTTTTTTTAGCAGCTACTGACATCAGAACAGTTTCAATAAAATCCTCTCCTGCATTGCTTAATTTTTCATGCGTCAGGCCCTGTAGGAATGTTTTCAAAGGAAAACAAACAGCATCATACATCACCTACCGTGCTTTACAGCAGCCCCATGTTCCCTATGGTCACATTAGCTTCAATACTTAAAACAGTTAAAACCCCAAACCAGCAGACAATGTTGAGAGAGTGAGAACAGACCTGTTAAATAAGAATGAAACATTTACATTTAGCCTTTTTGCACAGCTGGAATTCAAAGGTCACCCTGTAATCCCCAGGTAATTGTAGCTATTAGTCTCTGCAACTTTTTGGTCAGAAATGAAAACAGGTTGTGAATGGAAAATAGAGCCCGACGTTCCACCTGCTTGGCATTTCTGCCTGATGCACCTCCATCAGTGCTTTAAGAAACCGTCTCTTGACCTAGATGACTTGGTCAATTATAGACCTATATCCAATCTTCCTTTCTTATCTACAATTCTTGAGAAAGTAGTTGCCAAACAAGTAAGCGACCACTTACACCATAATGAACATTTTGAAGAGTTTCAGTCTGGCTTTAGAGCTCATCATAGCACTGAAACAGCTCTGGAGAAAGTGGCTAGTAATATTCTAATGGCCTAAGATAATGGATTTGTATCTGTTCTTGTCCTGTTAGATCTCAGTGCTGCAGACTGGTTTAAACAAGTGTGCCTTGTACACCCCTGGGCTTGAGTCATGGACGCTTCGCTCCTTTAACCCCAGTACATCTCTTGGTGGCGGAACGGATCTCTCACTGCCACCCCCTGCTGATTCCCTAGGTGTTGCACCCCCACCTCCTATTTCTTCTCCTTAGCCACCGCCAAAAACAGCACTTCTCTGCCTCCTCTGCTAATTCCCTGATTGCTTTGCAACCCAGTTCCAGTTTCCCTCTAATACTGGCGGTGGCAAGAGTAAAACTCTGAAGGGGAATGTTCAAACTTATTAAACAAACTTATTAAACATTTACATATTTTATGACAACAGAAACACTGCGGTTAATTATGCACATCAATATACGAACATTAAAGATAATACATACAGAATTCGTGCTCTTTTCTGAACTAAATGTTCAATTATATGGGGTAAAGATTAAATGATGTGCCTCTGCAAGTCATCTAGGAGTCTTCAGTGAAATCATAGATAAATAACTACTCTATAACTTAAAAATTCATTAAATGTGGATATTGGTAGATTTAAATATATTTTTTTGCAGAATGATTATTGATAAAAGTAGGTAATGACAATGTAAAATGTTTAGTTTTTCCCACTGGAATCATTCAAAATCAGCTATGATTGAACAATTTTTTCAAAATGGCATCTTTGAGTTTTTATTACATCTATACTTCATGAATACATTGCTCTGAGCTTTTTGAATTATATGCCAAAAAATAAGCAAAAAATATATAAAAAAATCTTACTTGATAAATAGTTCCTTTTAGACTCAGTCTCTGTCAGATTGATCTGAAATATTGGAATAAGGCAAAAAGTCATGAAAAAAAAAATGAATCTGTAAAGAAGTTGATCATATCAATTTACACTGGACATAAAAAATAGACAGATTTAAAACTAAACGTTGATTTTGAGGTTTGATTCAAATTGATGGGGTCTGTATGGGTGTTTTTGTCATTGTAAGCATCCAGCTGCCTAGCTGTGATACTTGTTGTTGGTGTAGGTTTACTTTTAATATCTATATTAAAAATAAATCGTTGTTTTTTTTTTCAAATTTTCCTCCCTTTCACTGTTCAAAATGGGCCTATATTTTGTGACGTACCTCTTCCTCTCTGTACGCATGCGCGGTGGGCGGAGCTATATGGAGTCCTGACGGGAAGGTCTTTTTGTTTGGGCCGCTGTGAGAGACGACACTTGCTTTACTTCCCCTGGTTCACAACCGTTTTTTATCTGCATTAATTTCGGTAAGTACTCTTGGTGTCCGCTGTCAGCCATTATCCAAATCACGGGCTGTCCAGTCGGCCCAGTGACATGTTAATGCTGTAGTTGTAATAATTTAAAAAGGATTTTTTCAGAGCCGGGGTTTTTTTGCTCCGCCGGAGGGCGAATCCTGTTTCCTCCAGTTTAGTTAGCTTGCTATTAGCATTAGCACTATATTTAAGACGTTTACCGTTAAAACGTCACGCCTGGTCGTGGCATCTGGCGGAGAGGTAGTGCTTGGATGTAAAACTGTTTTATATGTATGAATAAGCATGGGAAGCGGAATTTAGTAGCGGTTTAAGCCGGGTTAGTAGCCTAGCAGGCCTGGCTATGGAGCAGCGGCCCTGCGCATGGTGAGGCCCGGAGCTAGCCCGGGCTAATCCCTCTCCAGTTAGCCGACTTTGGTTTTAAAATGATCCCAGATTATAACTAATTAGATGGATCAGGGATGCCCCTGAGCTGTCCTCGCGTCTGGTTCGCGTCATTTCTAATGTAAACGCCGAAAAAAGGCAAGTAGATCGAAATCACGACCCAACACCCACCAGCTCCATTTTACCTCCCAGCTTCGCCTTTTGTCTGGACCTTCTTCCTTTTGTTCAGCGGTTTAAAAGCATCGCGTCTAAGACATCCACGCAGGGAAATAGTAAAACATGTTTTTAAATCACTGTTTCATATGAATTTAAGTTAAATATATTTACTAGAAGCATTGACGGTGGAAAGAGCTCTTAGAAACAATGAGAACAGAGCAAACTCCACTTGAGATCGCAGGTGTGTGGCCATGTTGTGATCAGGTGGGGACATCTGTCACCTGTGCATACTACAACCTCACATTAAACGGAAACAACGTTGGGTTTATGCCATGTCACTGTGTAGGTATATGGAAAATATCCATTAAATCTGGGAGAACATTTAAAAACCTATAAAAAAGTATCTGTTTAGAGCCGAAAGTTTTGGTTTAGACATTTTTCTATGTATCCCCCCTGCAATTTTTCTCCACTAATTGAAATGTCTTTAAATACACATTAGCATTAGAATCTTACCAAAAAATTGTCGTTGTTGTTCTAATAAGTTTAATAGTAAGAACAGAAACATAGACTCATAACTTTTTTTTTTTAGTTCTTCAAAAAGTCAGAAAGAATATCAAGATTTGACACAAAAAATATCTAATAATGAACAAGTATTTGTCTATTTTTGGAAATATGAATTAACATTTAAAATTCAAAGAACATGACTTATATTTTGAGATTAATTAACCAGAGAAAAGAGGTCAAACGGGAATAGAATAGCTGTAACCTAAACCTTTTATTTTATATTCCCCCCTGCAATGTTTTCCACTAATTGAAATGTCTTTAAATCCACATTAACATGAATTCAACACACTGTAGTAAAAAGATAAATGGAGGCAGAAGATGTCTTTCAGTCATCAATGCACACCTTCAGTGGCGCACGAGAGCTCTTTCAAGCTGGACACCGTTTCATTCACCACACCTGTCCCATCAACCAGGAATCAGAAATACTTTAATAATCCCAGGGAGACATTACTTTTGTTAAATTACTCCATATGTAATATTGTGACTATAAGGCCAGTTTGATAGAACACAATTTCATAGAATATATATTTTTAGGGGATCCCCGCTCCATCTCACCATCAGTTTGGGGGTCCTTGGCCTGGAAAACATTGAAGACTCCTTGTTTAGGGTATTAGATCAAGTCTCGTTAAAAGTCCAAACATTAAGAAACTAGTTAGTATTTATAATTTGGCTTAATAATATCTAAATCAGCTAAATTATCTAATTTGTTGTACCTTTCTTCTTATTAATATTAGTAATCTTAGATGCCAACACTTAAACACTGTTAGATGCAACCTATTTCTTAGAGCAACTTTACAGAGTTGCTCTAAGAAATAGGTTTTTAATTGGTTGAAAAATACACTTAATATCTTGGTTTGAATTTTAGTAGAAACAGCTTATAGTTATCACAAATTATTTGAATAAAACGGAGTAAACATGATGAAGAGGCGTTTAAATAAAAATGGAAAGGCTAAAGTATCTGTTTTTAATAATTGTAAGCATCGAGCTAGCATACTTGTTGTTGTTGTTGTAGGTTTCAAAGCACGTTATAGCTTTGAAGAGCTTTATCTGGGAGTGTTTGTTTGCTGTCATAATAATAATAATCAGCCTGATTTGAAAACCTTGGTTTTAGAAAGCGATAATTATTGGATTAACAATTTGGCATATTTTGCAGCCAGAATTTAATAATCACAGTGACTGAGAAATTAAAGAAACTTTTGGATTTATGCCCGTAAAACGCTGTGAAAGCTGATTGGTTGAAGTCTTATGCATTAGAGGCGCAGTGATCGAATCTTCCAGGCAGGAAGTTCTGGTTTCCCTTGGTGTCTCCTCTGCCTGCCCACATCTTGAGTTAATTCAACTTATTGGTGGTTCATTCTGATAAATTTCCATCTGTGTTTCACAGGGAGCATCCAGATCAGTTTGTTGTCGTTGTGAATGACATATCCTAGTCTTTTGCATTTTCCTTTATTTTGAAACTGATCAGAGATGTTTCACACTTTAATCTAAAATCTGCTGCCTTTAAGTTTTCAGATGCATCTAGAATTAAAGGGAGGAGTCCATTCAGTTGTAGTTTGTGTAATTGGAGTCTAACCACCATCTTTCACTCTTCCCAGGTGTCTTTTATGAATAATCAAAAGCAGCAAAAGCCAACGCTAACCGGCCAGCGTTTCAAAACGAGGAAAAGAGGTAATCTCTATCAGCTTGGCAGATCTTCTTTTCTCCTGGAGGCCTTCCTTCTCTGCACATCTGGTTAAACGCTTTTTGTTTTTTCTCTCTTTCAGATGAAAAGGAGAGATTTGACCCTACTCATTTTCAAGAAAGTATCGTACAAGGCTTGAATCAAACTGGCACTGATTTGGAGGCGGTCGCGAAGTTCCTTGATGCCTCTGGCGCCAAACTTGACTACCGCCGGTATGCAGAGACACTGTTCGACATCCTGGTGGCCGGCGGGATGCTGGGTAAGTCATTGCTGGTTTAGAGTCAACTTTTAAGTTGTTTATCATGTGGTTTCCAATCTAAACCTAGGCTTTCTGTTTCCTGCAGCCCCAGGCGGGACTCTGTCTGACGACATGACCCGCACCGAGTTCTGCCTCTTTACGGCGCAGGAAGACCTGGAGACAATGCAAGCATATGCTCAGGTAAAGGGTTATGGGGTGAAGCGGCCTGCTGTTATTGATATTAGCTGTGGGTCGTTGTTAATGATGTTTGTTTTCTCACGTAACAGGTTTTTAACAAGCTGATCAGGCGTTACAAGTACCTGGAGAAGGGTTTCGAAGAGGAGATCAAAAAGGTGAGGAAGAACCAGAGGGATTAATCTGTTATCTGCATGAGCTGAGCAGTTTAGACAGGAAGCCTGCGGCTGAAACACAAACTGTTGCTTTGTTTACGGAGCTGTTTATAGATCAGGTGGATTATGGATGCAACTCGACACCCAGTCTCACAGGAGTTGGTTCAGCATTTTGATCCGATCCAGATGATAACAGAATAGCATTGACTGGGGGTGTTGGTCCACCTTTTAAACTTCTGTCTGTTTGCAGTTGCTGCTGTTTCTGAAGGGTTTCACTGAGTCTGAGCGCAACAAACTAGCCATGCTGACCGGCATCCTGCTGGCTAACGGCAGCATATCCGCCTCCATCCTGATCAGCCTCTACAACGAAAACCTCGTCAAAGAGGGTGAGAATCGCCCGCTGGGGTGTTATGGCGAACGGTGAGCTTCTGGTTTCTGGGTTTGACTTTATCCTACCTCTTTGTTTACAGGCGTCTCTGCAGCCTTTGCTGTTAAGCTGTTCAAGTCATGGATCAACGAGAAAGACATCAACTCTGTTGCTGGTAGTCTCCGCAAAGTGGGCATGGACAACAGGCTGATGGTGAGATCTCCCATGGGGCTCTTTGTCTCCAGGTTTGGATAGATGCAGAGGGGATTAAAAGCGTAAATCCTTTTGAGGGAAAATTAGTTACATTTTATTGATTTTAAAACAGAGATGCCAAAGATTAACTGTCCCAGCATGAAGTTTTACACAGGGTTCCCGCAGATCCTTAAAAAGTCTTAAAATTAATATAAAATCAAGGCCTTAATTGGTATTAAAATGTCTTAAATCAGTCTTTCATTGGTCTTAAAATTGTTACCACATTTTGTAATCCATATCCAAAAATAAAATATTGACAGTATTTTTCTTACATTTACCAAACCGCTCACTGTAACCGTCATTGGTCCCATCCTAATAGCGGAACCAATAAAAACAAACTTTTTAAATGGACAACATGGGGAAGTTTTAAATTCAACGAAAAATAGGCTATCCAAGAGTTTTCTGCATGGTTAAAACCTCTGCCAGGGAATGTAGATGAAGCAAAGCAGTGGGGACACATGTGAAGCGTGGAACTCAAAGCGTCAAAATGAAATTATGGAGAAGCAGCAGGTATTTCTCCGTTCTTTTCCATCCTTGTCTCTGCAACGCCTCCACAGCATCTCTCACAACAACAGCGCCAGTAGAACCCAATCTCCAGATAATGTTTGGCGGTACGCCACTGATGAAAGTATGGTACGGAAGAGGATTGGGGCCACTGTAAAGTTAACCCTTTGAAACCGAACGTGTCGCCCGCGACACAGTTCACAAGCCAACTTCAACTTACCGTAACTCTGCGACGGTTTGCGCTATCAGAAAAATTCAAACTGTCTTTGAAAGAAAATAAATTGCACTTTCAGACATGCATAGTGTTATTACGGTAATTGACTTCCCGCCGCTGCAGGAAGCCCGCGAATGTTAGTCTGTCTCCCTCTGCTGCACGGACGAAGAGTGCAGAGTGAGGAGGAAAAGATGAGCGACAGAGCGGAGAGTCAGAGTGAAGCGCATGATAATATGACTAACAAATGTCCTTCAAGAGATAAAAAGAAACCGAGGAGGTTCCTGGATGGTTTTGTGTTTGAAAAAGGAGATCCAGTTTTTTCTTCTGAAGAAAGGTAATGTTTGATCATTGAATAACGTTTTGAATTTTATTTCTGAATGAATGGGGCTTGTTACTTCATGGATAATAGCTTTTACTTGGTACACATAATTGGATGTATTTATAGATTTATTTTCAATTTTATTTTGTTTTTGGAATAGTTTAGAGAGTATTAAAAAAAAAAAAAAGTATAAGTTATTATAATATTCATCAATATTTACTTTGTGTAAAAGTGCACTTTTGCTCACTATATATGACACTCCTAAGTACAGCCCCACACTCTTCATGTATTCATGTGTAGCTTACTATGACTTTTTTTATTGCTTAGTGTGGATTTGAGACCAACTTTATTTATTTACTACTATAAATAAAAGCTGTCATTGCTGTGACAAACTTGTATATTTACTGTTTTTAGAACATTTTCTGATGAAGAGCAGCTGGCTCCAAGGGGGCGAAGTAGAAGAGACGGAGGTCCTTCTGGAGGTCCTTCTGGAGGTCCTTCTGGAGGTCCTTCTGGAGGGTCTGCTGGGGTCCATGCTGGGAGTATGAGGCACCGCAGCCGTTCCCCACATCATCCAAGGTGGAAGACCCATGAAGAGCCTGATGAGAAAGGCTTTCAACCCCTAAGGTTCTTCCCCAAAAGAATCCCTGGTGTTCAACCCCCTCTAAATGTAGGAAATCCACAACCAGGTGAAATTTTTGAGTACTTTTTTGACAATGAAGTCCTCACATTAGTTTGTGATTTTACAAACAAGGGGGCAGCCAGGAACCTGGAGAAAGGGAGGAAGTTCTCCTGGACTGAAATAAGTCCAGGGGAACTGAAGAAATTTATTGGCATGCTGCTCTACATGTCAATCAGCCGCCTGCCAAAAATCAGAGATTTTTGGCGGACTGGAAGTATTTTCAGTCTTCAAACACCAGCTACCATCATGTCCAGAGACCGGTTCTTGGCCATTTTGGCCAATGTTAGAATGAGTGACCCAGAGGAGGATCAGCAAAATGATAAACTAAAGGGCACAGAAACATATGACCCTCTCCACCGGGTCAGGCCACTGATGGAGATGATTGGGACAAGGTGCCGTGCCTTATACCACCCAAGGCAGCACCTTGCAGTAGATGAGAGGATGGTTTCGACCAAAGCCAGGCTCAGCATCAAACAGTATATGAAAGCCAAGCCAACAAAGTGGGGCCTGAAATTTTTTGTATTGGCTGATAAAAAATGGCTACACGGTGGATTTCCAGCTGTACACTGGAAAATCTAACGTGTCATCGGGAAAGGGGCTGTCGTTCGATGTTGTGACCACCTTAGTGAAAAAAAGAGTACCTGGGCTCTGGGTACATTGTCTACACTGACAACTTTTACACCAGTCCTGTCCTGTTCAAACATCTGAGGCAGCAGGGATTTGGCGCTTGCGGGACATACAGGCAGGGAAGAGTTGGTGTCCCCACCACCACTGAAAATGCCCTCACCAAAAAGTCCCCACGAGGCAGCATCCGGTGGATCAGGGATGGGGAGCTTCTTTTTGTAAAATGGATGGACACCAGGGAGGTCTCGATGTGCTCCACCATCCACCCTGTTTACACTGGAGACTCTGTTCAGCGCTGGCAGAAGTCACCTGATGGGAAAGTACAGGTCGCTGTCCCCAGGCCCACTGCTGTGACAGAATACAATAAATACATGGGAGGGGTGGACACATCGGACCAAATGGTTGGGACACATTCTATCCACCGCAAAACAAAAAGGTGGGTCACCACTGTGTTCCAACATTTGGTCGACATCGCTGTGACAAACTCCTTTGTTATTCACAAGGATCAGTGTTGTACAATGAGAAGCAAGCAGAAGACCAGACAAAGTTTCCAGGAGGAGCTGGCAGCACACCTCCTAGGTGTTCCTCTTTATGACGAGCCACAAAAAGAAGCTGGGAAAAAACATCTACCAGTCCCATGCAGCAGCAACAAGCAGGCAAAGTCTGAGAGAGCAAGCATGGGGAGACGGCGCTGCAAGCTTTGTCAGAGAAGCACAGCCTGGAGTTGTGAGCTCTGTAATGTGGGCTTGTGCCTTCAGGTGGACAGAAATTGCTTCTGGGAATACCACCAAGGCCCAGGAAAATAAGGAGAAATGCAGAGAGGGGAAAATCGCCTGTAAATAGTTTTAATTGTTAGTCTGTTTCTTATTTGTAAAAATAATTGAGAATGAAAAAAATATTGTAAATATGTTCTATAGTGTTGAAATTGTCAATTTGTGATGCAAAATCTGTACTTCGTGTTCAAATGCAGTGTTTTATTTGCATAAAATCTCCAAAATCTAATTCCGATTTTTGTTTTTTCTTGATATCAAACAGTTTTAATAGTGGTTTAGTATCAAGAATAATGTAAAATAATGCATTTATTGAAAGCTCTAAATTATTCTGGAAAAATGTGCTGAAGCACTTGGCCACAGGACTTTTTCTTCCTACTTTTTACCTTAAACAAGTAAAAAAAATGCCAGGCGGACTTTTGAGTGACAGGCCTAAAAGGGTTAACTGATTTTTAAACATTTTTTCAGTTTAATATGGGAAAAGTTAGAATTCTGGCTTTTTTTTTTTTTGAATTCTTGACTCTTGTTATTTTCCCTCAAAATATGTTTTTAGCTTTCTTCCTATATGGAAACCCATCTACTGGGCCAGAAAGTAATGGTTTATGTTAAAATAAACATTTAGGGTAAATTTGTTACTACCCAATTTTCTTGTGTTTATTGTCAAGTTGGTCGTAAATTTTAATTTTAAACGGCGTTGAATTTAACTTGCCTTACGCTTTAGGGACCCTGTTGCAGTTTCAGCATCATAATTGCGGTCTCAGCTTCACCATACAAACCTAGCACAAGAATTCACCTCAGAAGGTCTATGTAACATAATCTAGAAAAAAATAAAATACAATTGAGTTGTAAGACTTGATTACTTGAGTAAATCTTCCACAGGACCGCAGCGTTGGCCGAAAATGTCTTTTTTGGAGTCTTAACGAGTATGTTATCTTTTCCATTTTGTATATTTCCCTTACAATTTGCACCCATGAGTTGTAGGAAGGCGACTCGATTGCTTCCACTTAATTGTGATGCATTCCAGGGCCGCTGTAATTTGGCCGTCCTTTCAGCCGAACTGGAAAAATACTGAATATTGCGACCGTTTCATCCTTGGTGATAACCTCTTGAATGGTTTAGTTTTAAGCCTTGTACACGTCACAAAAGTTTTGCAATTTGGAGCATGACCAGAACGTGTATGATTGGGGATTGCAGAGCCACAGTTTCACAGACTTGTTACTTTAGGATCCATCTTAGCTACTATGTCTGGCGTCCTGAATTATCTGCTGATAGTTTTCCGTTTTTAATCCCACCATCTATTTGAGCTTGTAGCTCGATGTGCCTCATTCCAGACTTCTTCCCACATATCATCAGAAATACTGTTGGCCATCTCTGCCTCCAATCTTTTTGTCCAAGTGGATCCACTAATGTTCATGGACAAAAACATCTTGTATAACTTTTTGATCCGCCTCTGATCTCCTTCACCTTTTTGGGGTTGAATTAGTGATTGCTCTATTGGCGTGGGGTTTAGAACTCTTTCCCATTCCCTCTGTGTTAACAAAAAGGAACGTGACTGTCGGAGATTAAAATGCCGAGATGATTCTGATAATCAATTGCTGTGGAAACGTGAGCCCCTCTTCAGACCATTTTGAAAAGTTTTAGGGGTGAAGGAGTTGAAATTAGAGTATTTATGAACCCAAGTTTGTTTTATCTACAAGTTATGAAATTATTGCATCACAAAAGCTGATTTTATGATTTGTCAAAGTTTTTTTTCCTACTTGGTGACATTGTTCTTTTTTTTTCCTGCAGGAACTTTTCCCTGCCAACAAAAGGAGCTGTGAGCATTTTTCTAAGTACTTTACCGACGCCGGGCTGAAGGAGCTGTCTGACTTCGCCCGCAACCAGCAATCCATCGGCGCCCGCAAGGAGCTGCAGAAGGAGCTCCAGGAGATGATGTCCCGCGGCGACCCTCAGAAGGAGGTGAGCTTTCACCATTCCTTTAAGAGATTCAGCAAACCGGCGACGGTGCTTTAACCTGCGGGTTGTTTGCATCTCAGATCATCGCCTTCACCAGAGAGGAGATGAAGAAGTCCAGCCTCTCTGAGCAGGCCATGATCAGCATCATCTGGACCAGCCTGATGAGCTGCGTAGAGTGGAACAAGAAGGAAGAGCTGGTGACCGAACAAGCCATCAAACACTTGAAGGTGTGTGTTTGAATCCAGGGTACTTGTTGATGGCATAAAAATTATTTCTAAGCATTCCTGTATAAACCCTGTGTTTAACTCTGAGCAATGTTCCTCGTTGCAGCAATACAGCCTTCTGCTGAAAGCCTTCACCTCCCAGGGTCTGTCTGAGGTCAGCCTGCTGCTGAAGATCCAGGAGTACTGCTACGATAACATCCACTTCATGAAGGCTTTTCAGAAGATCGTGGTGCTCCTCTACAAAGGTCGGCAGTCACTCTCTTTTTTTTTTTTTACCCAACTATTTCCATCCTAAAGCTGCTCTGCTGTGACCCGATGCTTAAAATGCTGTTCTAGACGCGCCACCTGGTGTGTGTCTGGTTAATGCGGTGCTCTGTGAGACTTTGAACCCGTCTGTTCTCCTTCTGCCCCCCAGCTGACGTATTGAGTGAAGAGGCCATACTGAAGTGGTACTCTGAAGCCCACCTCGCCAAGGGGAAGAGCGTTTTTCTCGAGCAGATGAAGAAATTCGTAGAGTGGCTGAAGAACGCCGAGGAAGGTAACCACCTCCACACTTCCATTTTTAGAGCACTGGAGTCAGTTATGATCCTTCAGTAGAAGGAATCAGGAAGCCAGGTAGCGTTCAAGTCTGTACTTTGTGGCATGGAAGCATGTTGCTTTCAATTTGAAGAAAATACATTGGTCTGTTTTACTGAACTGATGAGGAAAAAACTGAAGAGGAAGTGGAGATAGAACCGTGTCGTGCATTAGGCATCTTTGCAAAGATGAACTCATATTAATCGCATCTACCTAACTAAAGGAATGAGGATTTCCCGCTGTCTCAGTCCCAAAAGAAATTAAAATGAGTTACTTAGCCAACGGGACATGTTGAAGCGTCTCTGAATTAAAGGCGTCTCTTGCTGAAACCTGCAAACAGTAACAGAATAATATTCTTATGAAATCACAGCATTATATAATGCAGAAAACCACCCAACTTTCTTTAGTCCTGGTGCCTTATAGCATTGAAAAGAAAATTATATTTTTGGTCAATGAACAGTTTCCTGTTGCATCTTTTCAGACCATTTAAACAAAAATTATTTGTTCATCTAATGTCATGCAGGCCCTTAAAAAAACGTTTAGTTCTCTGCAAAACTCATGGAAAACTTCTCTTTGCTTCAACCTCTTTAAACTTCCCAATTCCTCTTAAAGCGTGAAGAGCAAGTTTTCCTGAGTCAGTTTAACTTAGTGATGGTTATTTAGTCATTTTGAAGCCAAACTGTATCAATACTGCGTTGATACTGTCTCACAGAATACTGACACCTGCTGGACATTTAAAGACACTACAGGCAGCTTATTGGACAGACTAAACTGAATTAATTTGATGATCTAGTGCAATGATATCATTTAAGCTCTTGTAGGTTATATTTCAGATCTGTTTAAATGGAAAATATTTTTGCTATTTATAGATTCAGCCAATGAATGTAAACATATATCATAAGGTGAAAATTAGGGGGAAATATGAATGAGGATGCTTGTGGACTAGGGTTTTAAAACATATTTTTAAAACAATAAGTACAGTAAAAACAGTAAATAAACTAAGAGTCAATTTGAAATTAACTTTAACTTGAGATAAATTGAGTGATAATAGGAAAAGGATGACGCAACGAGAAAATTAAAATGGAAACAGCTGAAACTTTCCTCTTTTTAGGCTGTTCCAAAATTCTTTATAATTTTAATGATAAACTGCAAAAAATTAGACTTTTTTTTTTTATTTTTTTTAAACAAATGCATCATGTTGACAGATGCGCTTTTAAACACAGTTTAGTGAGTCAGTCGGTTAGAAACAACTCCTGTATCGGTCACATGACTTTCTGGAAACAACACGCGTATCGATAGTGTCTATGGGCATCGCTGTTGCTGGACCCATCTCTAGTTTAATCCCATCAGAACCATTGGTACCAGTTCATCTAGATGGAGATTCACCTTTCTACAGACACAAGCTCAGGTTCCTGTTTGTGTTCTGCCTCCTGAAAATGTTTGATTTGAACAAGTTTATGATAAATATATTCTGGTCAAGAGATGTATCAGTAATTAACCTGATAGTTATTGACATAAAGTTCCTTAACCAGACAAGTTTCCTTATGCCTGCTTTCAAGGTTTGGATCTCATTTGGTTCCAAAATTAGCCTTAGTAAAGAGAAAATGAATCTACTTTGCATTTTCTTCAGAAAACATCCTAGTTTGGTTCAGTTAACAAAAATCTGAACTTGGTAAGATCATACTTCCATTGAAACATGGTGGTGGCAGCATCATGATCTGGTGTTTGTCCCAATGATAATGAGCTAAAACAATCAGGAAGCTGATAAGCTTCTGTTGTGAAGGATAGACGGAACAATAAAGGTTAAAGGATTGAATCACAAAATCCTCTAGTTTTAAGAGACTGTTTTTTATTTTTAATAAACTTCCAATATGTTTATTTTGTTCTCTGCAGAGTCTGAATCGGATGAAGAGGAGGCGGACTGAAACCTTCATCGCCAGACAAGCTTTTCTTCTTTTTTTTTTCCCATTTTGGTTGTTTTTGTTTTGTAGCAGCAGGAGCAGTAGAATGTCTTGACCCTTCCTCTTCTACCTCCTGTTACTGATTTATCTCCACAAACACTCACTTCCACCACTGAAACATCTAAGCTACATTTCAAAGTAAACCGTTGAGGCATCGCTGCTCCCCCGGGGAGTCAGGAGACCATGATTTCTGCCCTCCTGATTGATTTCCAACGCCTCCTGTAACTGGGAATCATGGTGATCTGCGCCTCCATCCTGAAGCGGGGTGGGGTTTCTATTTAAGTTCAAGCCGTGCCACCTCAAGGCTGACAAATGTAAAATCAGTTTTGCCAAAGTTCTTCCTGTCCCGCTTTCCTTGAACTTTACTTATTTTTTTAATTTTATTTCTTTGGAGAGCTCAGTTTATTTTTGTTTCCATTTTCTTTCCTGTTTCTGGTCAGTCCGTCTGAAGAAACGTACCCCCCTGCCCTGTAAGATGCCTCGCCAGCTACCTGATTATCGTCAGTTTATACTTTCTTTAATCTGATATAAACCAATTTGACTTTTTTATGAATAAAGATTATTGAAACGCTTCTTGATGTGGTATTTTTATTTATTTTTTTCCTGAATCAGGTCGGCCGTTTTAATGCGCTGAAGTAAATGTTAGATCAAACTAATGGATAAATGAGGAGCATGTTTTATACGGAGGACCAACTCTGCTGTGTTTAAAGATACAGAAATAAGCATACAATTAATTGCCCCCCAAAAAATGTTGGCAGAAATTAAATTATACAATGAGACATAAAGATGTATATCTTTTTAATTAGCTTCTTTATCTTTGTAATAATTACCCATTTATTGTCATAATCTATGTGCTATTTCTGCCTGTTTTTTTAATTTCTGTATCTATTTCTGCCTCATTATGCAAATTAGGGGTGTTGAGGATTGATTGACAAATAAGCTTATTAACAAGGAGAATAAAGAAGCTAATTAAAAGATGTATAAATTTGTCTCACTGTATAATTTATTTCTACCTACATTTATTTTTTGGATTTTTGTGGGCAATTATTGTTTATTTATTGAACATTTATTAATTTTTGTAATTTTAAATATGGCAGAATTGGTCCTCCATACTTTAAAGCCTTTTTTTAAGTTGTGGAGAAATGGACACTTGCAAGAGAAAGTTCACATTAATTTAAGTAACATAAACAAAACCATTTTATATTACCGTATACTGACAAAACTTTAGTCAAATCAAACCTGTTGAATGTCTACAATGCACATCACTGTCTGCTTTTTTTTTTTCTTGGGTTGAATACCCTTAAAATTAAAACAGCCAGACTTTCACAGGTCCATTATTGTAAATGTACTTTTCTCAGCTGAAACCTTAGCTTAGGTGTTTGTTTTTCACACAAATCTGATTTTGAAAGGTTTACTCAATTCAGATCCTTGAGGTTTTTGTGTCCTGCTTCCAAATCTGAATCAAATTGCAGAATTAACTCTAAACAGGTTTTCCAGAGTCCTGCTAATGACCTGGATACTTGACCGTCCTGTTGAAGCAGAGCCTCATCTAAAAGATGCAGGATACTGAACCTTAAGGGTCCTCTGTGGGGAACGCTGCTCCGGCGTAAGGCAGATCTGACACACTTAACTGCTTATTTTTAACCTGCTTCATGACTACAAGATCCTGTTTCCTTGGATCAAAAACCAAAATGGGGCAATAAATCGGCTTTAGAACTCCTGTGTTTTGTAAATGCATCAGTTACCTTTAACAAATAGATATAATGGGGAGAAAATAAAGTGCAACTAACTGGTCTGGAAATGTTGATTTGCTGATGTTCACATGAACAACCTGACATTAACAATCAAAGGAACCAGGTCTTCCTGAACACCACATTGCAAAAAGTAACAAAGTATTAGATGATTTCTGAGATATATTCACATTTTATAGGGGTGGAATCAGGTGTCTATGATCTATAATCAGAATTTCAGTTAAAAAGGGTTTTAAATTTCACTGTCATTTTCAAAATGATTTACTTTGTTTTATTTAATCACAGGAGGCCAGAAAATCTGACTCTTGTAAAAAAAAAAAAAAAATTATTTCTATAGTGCCAATTCACAACATGTCATCTCAAGGCACTTTACAGTTCACCAGATCATACAGTCAAATTGATTCAAAGTTTTCTATCTAATGAAAACCAGTTGATTGCATCGACTCATTGATCTGAATACAATCCCTCACACTAAGCATGCTTGTAGCGACAGTGGAGAGGAAAAACTCCCTTTGAGCAGGAAGAAACCTCCAGCAGAACCAGGCTCAGTTTGAGCGGCCAAAAAAAAAATCAAATTCAGAATAATCAAACACTCATCTACCTTGATCCAAAACCCAACTTTCCTAATTACTGAAATACCATTAAAATGAAACTTGAGTCAAAAAAAGAACAAATAACATATTTTTATTGAAAAGAAATATGCAAAGACACAATGACAGTTTTTATTTTCTTGGTAAAAAAATTAAAATGTGAAAAAATTAAAATCACTAAATGTGCAAAGGACAGACATGTCTGGCTTTCAAGTACTTCTTGCAGTCGTCAGAGGTAGACCTTCATATTTAAAACGCAGGTCTGAGGTAGAGATTTCAGTTTCCCTGTAATAATTTAATTCTGTATTGTACATAGCAAGAGATCCACATGAGTTTAATTTCACATTTTTTTAAATTCTCCGTTAAAGTGCAAAAGGCAGCTGAATCGGTGAGCTGTGCTGTTAAAGTGACTGTGCAACATTGAGCTAACTGTTTTAGCACCTTAGCTTAATATGTCAAAACTATTTACGATGAAATCATGGGGGGAAAAATGCTTTAGAGAAGAAATATGCTATAAGTTAGAATCGTCACATTTCTCACCGTTACAGATTTTCTGGTAAACCAAAAAACCAAACTACCATAAACCTGCCATTTATTAGGTGGATAAAGAGTTTGGAAGCCAGGAATTAACCATTTCCTTTATACTGCAGTAATATTAGCATCTTAATTTCATTGGGGAAATTTTTTATCAGTTATTTTTTAGAAACAACTAATCTAATTTAGAAAAATAACCCACATGGATTAAACATTTTAAGAAATGGATTAATCCCCATATGGTACCTAATCTGACAGAAAGGGAACACAGGTCACCAGTCCGTCCCAGATACACCGGGCTCAGTCCGAATACAGCAAATCATAGCTGCTATCCCGTCATGTTTCATATGAATTAACAGTAAGGGCTCTATCATGGGAAGAAAAGGAGCTGCGGACCTGTGTAGAGAATCCAGACAGCCTTATGGACATCATTAAGCAATAGAAATGCACATGGATGATGCTACAGCCCTCTGACAAAGAACTACAAAAAACAAAAGTTACAAAAATGTAGTAAACAGTTGTCATAAAACACAAAATATATGAAGGTGGGACGATTTGGCATGTTTTCCCACAGAGTACAAGTGAAGAAAGGAGCTGTGGGATTCCGTATAGCTCCTTAGCAACAGGTAGGAACGATGAGTCTTTTTGCCAAACGGATTGAAGCTAGAAAGCATCCTATTTCCTCTTTCTCCCTCCTTCCTTACCAGCTGCACTATTCAGACAGCACTTATCATGGCGACTGCTGATGCAGTCCGTTTCAAGAAGCAGGTTTCCTGAAGACTACGTTTTCTAATCCTGAAAGAAGTGACTTTTCCGTTTCACAAAGAGAGTTTTCTCAACCTCTGTTTCAGTTGCCATGGTAACATTCTCCTCAGCGCTAACATGGTTGGTAGCAGGTAGTGTTTTGTGAATGAGTGTCAGCTCTCCTTACGGCCAATCGCGTTTTATTTCTTTATTTAGTCAGGAGAATTTTGTCGTAGTTTTGCGCATACAATAAAAAAAAAAAATTTAATTCACTGTGTCTGTTTGACACATTACGTTTTAAAAACAAATATGGCATGTCTGTTTGACGACGATATTATTAAAGAATTACCGGTATTAATTCACAAAGAATTAAATATTCTACAACTGAGTTGACAGGATATGAGATTTTTTTTTTTTTTTGATTCATTTACTATGAGCATAGTGGACTTTATTTATTTTTACACTTCATGAAGAACTACTAAACTCACAATACACATAAATAGATTTAGTAATCCTGGGAAAAAATGAATTATTTACATCAGGGTTATAGGATTCTCTTGGTGATAAAAACCTACTGAGCCAACTGGCACAATCTGAAGCCATTCAATGGGAGTGATAACTGGTAATAATAACCATTTATTGGGATCATAACATCCAAAGCATCTGAACAGCCACTTGGTATTTACTGTGTGATGGAAGACAGAATCAAACTGAGGAGGAACCCCATGGGATGATGAACCTGTCCTATCTATTAGAACTTTTTTTAGGCTTCATCTACACCTGCTATATGGCAAGCCGTTTTGATATATAATAGTTTGACTGAAGCACAGCCTAAAGCCATTTTATGGGACTGGTCCTGTTTGACTCAACAGTTGTTTTCTATATCCATGTTACCACATATCAATGTTTTCTCACTGATATCAAGTTCTGTTAAATACCTGTTTCACTGTTGCACAAAACTAGGAAAAAAATCTCTCCTGACTAAGTCAGAAAATAAAACGATGTGATTGGCTTTAAGGAGGGCGGAGACATGGGATTCAGTGTTAAATGAAGGGGAACCTGCTCCTGACCAGGTTAGCTCTGAGGAGAACGTTCCAGAGGTGCAGTAAACTCTCTTTGTGAAACAGAAAACTAAGTTTCCCTGATTTGAGGTTTAGAAAACTTCAGAGTTTTTAGTAAACCCGCTTTGTGAAACAGCCTCTGGACTGTTTAGCTCCAGCCCTGGAGAGCTAATGCCTTGCAGCCTCGGCTCTGCAGGGGCTTGCTAACGAGACTCAGCTGTGTCAGAGAAGGTGCAGGGCAGTAGCTATAGAGCATGGGTGGAATCAACTGGCTGGATTGGCTTCAGATAGCCCATCACTAGCATTTTCTACTAACGTAGATTCTTTAAAACGAATCCTGAACCAGCTATAACCGGTGAGGAGTCGAAAACAGGGTGCATGGCGCGTGTTTTGAAGCTGCTTGTGGAGAGATGTCCTGGGCCGTGAGTAGTGAGGAAACAGGAAGCGATTCTTGTGGGATGGAAGAGGGAAATAGTGACAATGAAGGTTGGAAGATAGCAACATCAAAAAATGAGAAAAAGCGGAAAAAACAGAGATCAGTTAAAGGGGAATCTAGTTCAGAACAATCCAGTGATGATCAATCCATACATTCCACAGCACAACGAAATGAATTCAAAGTCATATTCAAAGTCGTTAATCAGGCAGACTCTTTTACAAATTGG
The DNA here is from genome assembly GCF_016077235.1 of Cyprinodon tularosa. Classification (NCBI taxonomy): domain Eukaryota; kingdom Metazoa; phylum Chordata; class Actinopteri; order Cyprinodontiformes; family Cyprinodontidae; genus Cyprinodon; species Cyprinodon tularosa. The sequence goes on from NW_024039107.1 coordinate 595,932, forward strand.
AATCCGGTTCACTTAACAAAAACCATCAATAAACTTGTTGGAGAAGTCAGAGGTGCCAGAATTCTGTACAGTGGAGACCTGCTAATTAACTGCCGAGACAGCGCCCAGCAAGGCAAAGCAATATGAATCAACAAAATTGACGGGATAAGAGTTCAGTGCAGCTTAATGGAGAACAAAAATATCAGCAGGGGAGTCATTGGAGAAGTTCCTCTAAAAATTTCTGAAAAAGAGATTCTGGAAAACATAAGCAGTGCAAAAGTAAAAGAAGTAAAACGGTTAAAAACAACAAGAAACGGAGAAAGATCTGACAGTTTATCAGTATTAATTAAATTTGAAGAAGAGCAATTACCAAGCAAAGTATTCATCGGTTACATCAGCTATAATGTTAAAATCTACAATCCTCCACCACTGAGATGTTTCAAATGCCAAAAATTCGGTCACATTGCAGCAGTTTGTAAAGGGAAACAGAGGTGTGGAAGGTGTGCAGGAGAACACGAATATGGTAAATGTGGAAAAGAAGCTAAAATAAAATGCTGTAATTGTGGTGGAGAACATACCGCTGCTTATCGCGGTTGTGAAGCAAGCAAAAGGTCTGAGGAAATAAAAAAAATGAAATTTGAGCTCGGAATAACCTATGCTGAAGCTGCAAAAAGGATCCCTTCTCAGTCAGAAAAACCCAAACCTACAGTTCAACACATGGCAAATTTCAAACCTCTAGAGAAATCTCCAAAAATTGATGAAGACTCACTAATTGTTAAAAAGACAAATTTTGTTCTTTTCATGGTGGAAGTGATTAATTGTACTGCACAGACAACAAAAAAAACTGAAAAAATCAAAATAATAGTGAAGGCTGCAGAAAAATATCTGGACATTAAAGATTTGAACTCGGAGATGGTTGGAAGCATGATGGGAGGACCGATGGGACCATCAGAAACTGGCAAAGTTACGATGGCCTAGAGTTAAATTAAAATTATATGGGCAAATGTGATTTAGTATTATGTTGGTTTAAGTTACACAGGTTTTTTTTTTTTTTTTTTATTTGGGGTGAATCGTTTCCTGTTTACTCCATATCAGTTGGTGGCGGTAATGCACATTTCACAAGTTTGCCAACCGCCATAAAATCTCATAAGAAGAAGAAGAAGAACTGGCTGGATTAGCTCTTCAGTATACAGTGCAATTCTCCAGAGTCCTGTTTATCATCTAATCACTTGATTCAGGTGTGTTGGACCAAGGACATGTGTAGAAGGTACAGGATTCCAGTTTGGAGGATTGGAGTTACCGTAGGCAACTTTTTGTTTATGAAATCTCCACACACCAATATTCCAGCATCTTCCTTCTGCAAGACAACAGGGCTGTTTACTGGTTTCTTATGGTAAACACATAATTAAAGCTGGGGGGGTGTTTGTGCCAATGCTGTTGGTAAATCCTTGGTGAAAAAGCTTTACCTCAACTTCCTCTCTGGTTAGAAGTTGGAGAACTGTCTTGATCGGATTGCTGAAGTCGGGCTCCAATATGTTTGGATTTGAATGTTTCCAAGACTTTATCAGGTATGTTGAGATCTCCAGCTGATGGGGTGTCAAAGCTCTGAGGCTGTTGTGCAAATTGCTCGTCATGTTTCTGCAGGTGGTGCTGCAGTTCCTGATGTCCACCACTACAGGCAGTAGGTTCCTCGAGGTCCTTTTAATGCTGAAGGCAGCTACTTGTAAACTGACAGCAACCACTGCACTGAAGGTGACCAGGCTGTTTTTTAGGAGGTACGTGTGGGAGGGGGGGGGGGAGGTAGGTTGTACTATCGGTGGAGACCAAAATAGCCCCACGCCAGGTGCAGCTGCACAAACCGGCTCAGGTTACACCTCAGTCAAAACACTGAGGTTCAGAAACACAGCAAGCTGGAGAGAAAGTGCTTTTCTGTTAGTCTCCTTTGTCCTGGAGTCTGTTTTAAATAAATAAATATTTATTTACAAAGTTTAGAGAGTAAACATCCTGGAGGAGTCCATGTCAGTGTGGGGCCGCTGCGTTTCACACAGACGAGTGCTTCCCAACATCTTTGAGCTGCAAAGAGATGGAGAAGAAGATTTTAGTGAAGCTGTTTCTGTAAATAACATCTAGTCTCATTTTCTGCTCCAGAATCCATCTTTGTTCTGAATTAGTTTAAAAAGTTATGGGAGTTTTCTGCAGCTGCTTGGAGTAATATCCTCCTGCAAAAAGAGGCTGCCATGTTTTTCCCCGAACTGTTGCTGAAAGATTAAATAATTGGATCACTTGCTAGAAACAGTCGAGTTTAGATGAGTCTTACTAAGGTTACAAAAATGCAAACATTGATCTAAAAATGCATACAAAAAATAACGTGAGTGTATTTGTCATTATTTAAGCAAGAAAACAAGGTAATTTGCCAATGAAATTTATATTTTTACCCTTAAAATATGATCTTTTTTTCTCATTTTACATGCAATTTATCCCTTTCCACTGCAAATTGTCTGATTTACTTGCTCAAATCAAGGGAATTACACTTGAGAAAAAATAACCCTGTAGGACTTGAATTTTTGCAGTATAGCATACATTGTTCTTAGCTGTTTACTTTTTAAATTTGCTATTAAAAAATCCAACCCAGCATCCATCTGTTTTTGGTGTCTGCTATCTAAATAAATCCCTGCTTTTAGCAGCAGGTCTCAGAGTAGGAAGCCTGGAGATGATGTGAAGAAGGTGATGCGAGCTGCACAGATGCATCAACCTGGCAGAGGTGTGATGCCGTAGAAAACTCCAAGCAGCATCTTCTACTTTGTAAATAGATGTGCATCAGATGTGAACTATAGACTTAAATTATTTCAGGATTTAAATCATAGCCCTGCATTGCTGCATATTCAGTATTTTACCCTTCATTCTTACCCATAAGGGTGTCGGCTGGGGAAATTAAGGTGATTGGTTAATAGTTGGCTGTTTATTCACAATGTCCATATACAAAAATATCTATATAAAAAAATATCAATGACTATAGCGAGACATGAAATTTAATAAACACATTTTAGTTAGTGCATTTATTACCGTTTACATTAATATTTAAATTCATATTTGGAAAGATTATGTTCTTTCTATTAGTGGTTATAAATTAAAATTACACTGAAAAAATAATGCAACTGTTTTTAGCATTTACTTAGTTACTTTAACATAATTGTTTCATGTTAGCAGAGTAGGACAAAAAACAATTGTCTTAAAGTAACTAAGTATGATTAAGTAAATGCCAAACAATTGCATTATTTTTTTTTCAGTGTAAGTGGGAAAAACAAGGGAAAAAACAAGTATTTTATATTTAAAGTGAAGTGAAATTGTTCGAAAAAAAATTCAAATCTGTTTTCATAGTTTGAAATACAAGAAAATAATGAAATAAACAAAAATTTGACCTATTTACTGAGCTTTTTGTTACAACCTCCACATCTCAGATAACATTACCGTAGCTAAATATGCGTCGTGTAACGTCTGATTTTCAAATCGGAAAAAAAAAAAATAAATAAAATAAAAAATAATAATTTCTGCTCATGCAAAAAAAGACAAAACAAAAGAAAATTGTAGTGGCCATATTTTTCTTTTTTCTACTTTTGGTTTACTGCAGTTAATTACTGGAACTGAGCTTCCATCAAAAATAATGAGCAGGGGTGGATCTAGAGCGGGGGCATAGCCCCCCCTAGTCAACCACTGTTTTATGGGGTACAGTTTGTCCCTGCAGTCACCAAGGATTCTTCTATGTAATTATGTAATGATCTGATAAAACCCATTTAATATACTATAAAGAACCATAAATGATGTTTAAACGTGTGTTTAGCTTTATTATCAATGGCCTCTAGTCCACCTGGTCCATCTTCAGCAGAGGTGTCAGGAAGTACAAATACTTCATTACTGTACTTAAGTACACTTTCTAGGTATCTATTCTTTACTCCATTCCTTATTTTTCTCCCTACTTCTGACTTCTACTCATTACATTTTCACACAAGTATCTATACTTTCTATTCCTTACATTTTTAAAACAAACTTTACTTTTAATGTTTTTATAAATATTTATTTCACATCATGTGCT